>NC_138795.1:3489657-4089657 GCF_965178545.1 Coloeus monedula | reverse complement strand
TAATTTTAGATCTAATGCCTGTGGGCTCTTCCTTGGCACCACCCAAAGGGTTCAGCATAGATCCTTTTGGTGGTGCTGTGGATCAGGAGCTCTCAAGCAGCCGTGGCCACCAAGGTGTCAGCTCTCTGTCACCACTTGCCCAGATTCCATGCAAAGGAAAGCATCTTCCTTGCCCAACAAGCATTTCTTAATACCTCAACTCACATCCCCTTTATATACATCATCAACAGGCTTTGAAAATGATGCATCACCTCCTTTTCCAAAAAACAGGCAGGACACAGAAAAGCTGCTGCAAGAGCAGATATTTATTCCAGCTGCAAGCACAAGGGATAAAAACACGATTTTCTGTGCCTTTAACTGGAGACGTGAGTACTTCAATCCCATGGAGGGCCCCACAGGAGGCATCCTACCCAAAGTACAAATCTCTTTACTTTTTCAACACCATCCAGAAGAGTAAGCAGCAGTTGCACCCCTTTGAATACTCTCTATATCACATATAACCAATTCCCCTGGTCCTAGGAAATTCATTCCCAATTTCCAGGGGCAGAGTTGAGAGAAGATTTAGGCCCCAAAATTCCTAAATCCGATTCCATTACTGTTCCAATACCAAAAAGGATTAAACAGCAGGTAAATACTCAAAGACTTGCAAGCATTGCATCCCATCTGGTTACGAATACGTGCTAAAAAATGTAATAGGAAGTCACATGCAAATAACATAAGGAGAGATTTCTCAGGAAGAAATCAATCCCCCCAGAAAAAGTGAAGACATGATGCTGTTTCCATTGAGGCTAATGGGAACCAGATTAGATTTCCACTGTAGCTGATCTGTTCCACACCAAACAATGATAATCAAAGCAAAAATGGCATTTAGTAGGAGTCCAGAAGCTCGTGTGCTCTGTCTACAGGTCATATTCTGTCACTTCTAGGCTGAATAAAGCCTGCATGCATAGCAGGATACATCACTTTTAATAAGACTATTCACAGAAAAAGGGACCACTCAAAGTTCACCACATCTGACCGTAAGCAGATACACAGCCCAGGCTCGAGCAGGGTATTTTATAAAACCCTTTTATGCTTTTGTATAACACTGCATTGAGTTCTGAATTATTCTTTTTGTCTCTTTGGCTCTCAGAATCCATACAAAAGTGATTACTTCAGTCATTTTTCAATATTACTTTCATTCCTGGAAAATGCATTTCCAAAAGTTATTTATTTTTCACAGCATGTCATGTTGTTATATTATACTAGTTAAAATAAAACCACTGTAGGCTTCGGCATGCATTTATGTTTCTCTTCCAATGCTATGATGTAGGACTTGCAGTTTTTATGCTGAATGTATTCTACATATTACATTATCAATCCTTTATCTTAGGTTTGGTGTAGATTTAAAAAACAAGCTGTTAAATCAAGTTACTAAAGTAATTGAGCTATAAAACTGCCTTCTTATTTATAATCACCATTTCCCTCCGAAAAAGAGTTTTTAAAGATCAGCTGTGGTTTCTGTTATGCAATTTTTTAAAACAACTTTATGCCGCTGATTCCACTTAAAACCTAATTAAAATAGTGGAGAAAATGTATGTTTCCTCCATGGAGGCAGTGAACTGGCTTTATCAGCACACTGCAGGCTGAAACTGCCCCTCTGCCCTGGGACCTGGATGAGCATCTTCTTGGCCCAAGGGGCAAACTGTGGCACAGCTTGGGGCTGGGCAGCCCTTGGTCTCTGCTTACCTCTTACCCCTGCCCCAAAATTCACCTTAGGAACCCTTTTCCAAAGGTTTAACTCTGATTGTGTTTCTTAATACCTAATCCTGGGTAATGCTGGAATGCAGAAGAGCATTATTTCCAAGTGGGAAAGAGGCTGAAACAGGAGTTATTTAAAGATGAATCCTTTGCTTGCCCAGCTGGTGGCCAGCAGTGACCATCCTGCCATTCCTTAGTGGCCACTTCTTTGCAACAATTCAAACACCAGGAAAGTGGCTGTTTATCCAGCTATTTGCCAAAAAACCCTAAAAATCTCTGTCTCCATGGGCAGCTACCTCAAATACAACAGTGTGGATTCCAAAGCACAGACTTTCCAGGGGTGGGAACACGGCAGGAGCTTGGGGACTCCTTGTCCCCCTGCGAGGTCACTGCCCACCACACTGCTGGGACACGCTGCCACGGTGAGAAAAGCTTGGATACCACTGCCCATAACCACAAAACCAGTGGAACTCCCATGTCCCCAGCGCTGTGATTCCTTCAGAGTGGGCAAAAAGGGAGAAACACAGCTGGTTGTGCAGGGAAATGCCAGAATTGAGTCATCCAGCCCAAAGGTGGCTGACGGAGGGATGAGACTCGCCTTTATCGGAGCAGCGGGAACGTCAGGGTAGGTTTGAGGCAGCTGAGGGTCCCACATCCCTCTGTCCTGACACACCTTACAGGCTGCAATCCTGCTCCAAGCTTGCATCCCTCCTCCAGCCAAAATTTCTGCATATTCGGCCCATCCCTCTGTCGCCCCACACACACAAAGGATGCCCCATACCACCGATGAAACACATCTGTGCTATAAAGGCTCATCCTACCCAAAAGCCACGTTATCAGGCACCAGAGCATCTGGATGCCTTTAGAAAAACTGCTCTCCTTGCCGTACAGCTGAATTAGGGGCAGAGGAAAAAAAAGTAGAGGGGTTAAATATTTAATAAAGATTTCCACAAAAACTCCAAGAGCAGCTCTGAAATGCCTCCCCACTCCACACCCACGGAGGTGGCCAGGAAATGGCTGAGGGCCAGATGACAGGGGACTTTTTTTCTGAAATAGCGCTGGCAGAGGCCTATCAGGAAATCTTTCAGAATTGCTTTAATCTTTCATTTTAGTTTGGTCTCTGGCCACACAAGTGCGTCCAGCCCTCGGAGACCCTGGAGGTCACTATCTGTGAGTTTTTAAAAACAGGAAAGCCATTACAGAAAAATCAGAAGAGCAAGGGAAAAAAAGTCCTCGCTGTAAATATGTACATTTTTAATACAACAGAACTGTAGTTACATTTTTTGTTCTGCTATTGCTTTTAACTAAAAAGGAAGGGAACCTGGAATGTTATAAACACCTCACAGTTTTTAGCTCTCTGCCAAAGAATTTATCCATTAAACACAACATGAACTATAAATCTGAATTTCAGCTCCTGCTCACAGCATATGAATCTATTCTCCCCTTTGATATGCATGTGAAGTTCTCATTGACACTAATGGGAGTTACACGTGCTTATTATGGGATAACTAGACCTCTTGGTGTGAATATGTACTTTAGACAGACAGCTCTGCTTAAGTTTATTTCAAAAAAAGGGGAAAGTAGAAGATACCAGTGGGAGGAGAAAAATCCATTACGGGTGTTGTGCAAACAAAAGTACCATTCTGCGCATTTTTGATCAGCAGGAGGCTTAGAAAAAAAAATATAGGTATAGGTATTCAATTGCATCCGTGTACCTCATTCTTCCAGCACATAAGGACACGTGTGAAGATGTGCACCAGCACGTGTGTACTCGTGAGGGCGAGCCTTTGCTCAGTCCCCCCAGATTTCAGTGCCAGTCCCAGTCTCATCTCATGCAAATCAGCTCAGCTCCGCCATTCCCCCTGAAGTGCCCAATTTACACCAGCTGAGCGGGTGACACGGGGTCTGTGGGAGTGCTGGAAGTCCTGGGTCTCTTCTACAGGCTCTCTGTGAAGTAGCTGCTGCTCTGAATGCTAATGGGTGTGGGAGCGCAGAGCGCTGGTATCGGGGAGTTATTTCTTTTATGGGAACATTTCCTTAGATGTGTATTTCATTTTTTAGCTTTCTGAGTAGAGGTGTTCCCAGGGAAAGCAAATAGATAGGGAGAGTCATGTTAAATTCATAAACATAATCTGTAGAAAGTAAGTGAACCTATAAGGATGTGGTGGGTTGAGCCTGGGTGCCCACTAAAGCTGCTCTATCCCTCCTCTCCTCAGCCAGATTTGGGGAGAAAATGTAATGAAAGGCTCATGGGTCAAGAAAAGGACAGGGGGAGATCCCTCAGCAATTACTGTCACAGGCAAAACAGACTCAGCTTGGGGAAATCAGCTTAATTTATTGCCAATCAAAAAAGAGTAGGGTAGTTAGAAATAAAACCAAATCTTGGAACCCCTTAAAACACCTTCCTCACTTTTTCCTAGGCGCAGATTCACTCCCAATTTTCTCTACCTCCAGCAACACAGGAGGACAGGGAATGGGGGCTGCAGTCCCTTCGTCACGTCCTCTCTGCTGCTCCTTCCTCCTCAGGGGAGGACCCCTCACACTCCCCTGCTCCAGTGTGGGGGGTCCCTCCCATGGGAAACAGTCCTCCAGGAACTTCCCTGGTGTGAGTCCTTTCCATGGGCTGCTCCCGTGGAGTTCTCTGCAAGCTGCTCCAGTGTGGATCCCTTCCCATGGGGTGCAGTCCTCCAGAACAGGCTGCTCCAGTGTGTCCCGTGTGGGGTCACAGGTCCTGCCAGCAAACATTCTCCACCTTGGGCTCCTCTCTCCATGGGTCCACAGATCCTGCCAGGAACTTGCTCCAGTGTGGGATTCCCACAGGGTCACAGCCTCCTTGGGCTCCTTGGGCATCCCCCTGCTCCACCAGGGACCTCTACAGGCTGCAGGGGAATCTCTGCTCTAGCACCTGCACCATGTCCTCTCCCTCCTTCTCCACCACCCTGGGCATCTGCAGGGCTGTCCTTCTCTCACATTCTCACTCCTCTCTCCAGGCTGCAATTGCACAGGGCTTTTTTCACCTTCCTCTCTTATCCCAGAGGTGCCACCACCATCTCTGCTGGGCTCAGCTTTGGCCAGCAGTGGGTTCATCTCAGAGGCTCTGGCCTTGGCTCTGTCAGACACAGGGGAAGCTTCTGGCAGCTTCTCACAGGAGCCACCCCTGTAACCCCCCTGCTACCAGCCCCATCTCACCACACAAACCCAGTACAAAGGATAACATATGAGTGAGTGTATACCACATCTGCATTTTTATAGCCCAAATGGATCTGTGTGTATCTCTGTACGGCTCTGCCTGTATACATGGGTGTCAAAATATTGGCACTTAGAGTAAAATTTATAAATTGTCCAACCAGCCCAGATTATCTTCAGCAGGTTTTTTTTTTTTTTTTTAATCAAGAGCTTTTACTGGAAATATTAGTAAAGGGTCAATTCCCTTCCATGCACCAAGTGACACTTTTGAATAACTGTGTTATGCACAGCGCCTTAAGAAGACTTATAGGACTGTCACAATATTTAACTACTCATTTTTGCTTGCATGATTGTGGTTGATATGACCACAGAATACTGATCTATCCAAAAGAGAAAAATTATAGAGTGGAACAGTGGGATTTATGAATGAGATATCTTTGGCTGCAAAGCAGTCCCATTTATAGCACTCAGCCACCACAAAACTGCTGTGTAATTGGAAGAGAAATTTTTCCCATGTACTGAAGCTGTAGTTGAACTGGCAAACAATGAGAGACAGTCTTGTCTGAATTAGAGGAGTCACATACCTGATTTTTCTCCCACTCATTTAGAAACAGACCTTATTTCCCATCCCCGCTCCTCTTGTGCTGAGACTGGGGGTAGGAAAGCTGCCTTTTGCGAGTGCCAGAGCCAAAAGCTGATTCCATTTAAGCATCATATCAGAATAAATGTGTGGACAAATCAGCAGGACTAGTCAGAGCTGCCAATTTTAACTTCCTGAGTATCTGCATGTGAAAACTGTTATTTTCCCAAGGAGGCACATGGGCTTTTGTTATGATTATTTATTTGTATTGTAGCAGGCCAAGAAAGCCATAGAGAGGGCCCTGTAATGTGAGAGGACACAGAGCCACAGCGCTGACCCAGGACACTCGGGAGGTGGACAGAGGCTCCCAGGATGGATTGATGCTCCCAGGAAAGATGGATGTTTGCCCACCCACTGGCTCCGTGAGAAGGCACCAGGCAAGTCCCTGTCATGCTCACATGGGTTCTGGGGCTTTACAAGTCTCGTGACTGCAAAGCCAACAGATTAAATCCCTGCATTGCAGAGCCCCACAGCACTGCATAGATGGACAGATGGACACACCGAGATCCCCCTCGTGTGCAGACCCACAGGGCAGCCCCCAGGGTGCCAGGCAGGGCAGGTGCCCTTACAGAACCAGCTGCTAAAAGCAGCAGCTTGAGGCCAGGGATGAAGAGACCATGAAACAAGGGAATTCCTTAGGAAACAGCAACTGCCAGTCCTCCCCTCCGCAGGAAATGCCACAGGGCAAAGTCCTCCTGAGAGCATCGGGTAGGCACATCCCATAGGGACAGCACAGTGTCACCCCCTTTGGAGCCAGCAGGACAAGCTGCTTTGCCATCACTCCACAGTGGGAGCCCTTTTCTCCTTCCCACCCTCTCCATCTTCCCTTGGGTGGCCTCTACCCTGGAGGCTGCTGGCCAGGAACAGAGACCTGTGTCCTGCCAAGCTTTCCCCTCCCTGCCCAGGGCCACTGCAAATTCCACGACAGCCACATAACAGCACAAGGCATCAGTTTTACACATATTTTTGCAAAAGAAATGTTCTCAGACAATACTTTCCATGTAAAGTCCCTCTGACCGCATCTCTTATCACAGGCACTGCTGAGGACACTCTGCACGACCCTCGGATGGCAGCCTGACAAAACTCAAAACTAGGTACCCCAAATCCAAGAACCTTGATGCTGCTCTGGAAATTCAGGACAGCATTCCCTGCCAGTGATGAATAGGAAGGTTCAGAACAGTTTCTCCAACTGCCAAATGTGTTGGGACAATTTACGTTTTCTCTTCATCCACAGTGAAAATCAAAATACGGAAGTACAGACGTAACACAACTTTAACGGGTTCCATAGTTTGCCAAGAGTTCTCTAATCCATTTCAAATTCTCTTTAACAACAGGATTTCTTCTGTGTTTGCATTTCAACTGTGGATGATTAAACAACAAGCAGCAGAAAATTAATATGTTAAATTCAAAGCCACAGAAAAATAGATAATCTCATTGTCCAGTGAGAATCCCAGGAATCCTTGAGTTTCCAGGAACAAAAGCTACAACTCACTCAGGCTTAGGTCTTAGAGGTATTAACGTTGCTCAATAGCAAGGACTGATTGTGGGGTTTTTTACTAACCTACAATACAGAACTTGGCTAATACTTAAACAAATAAATAAACCTTATTTATATTTAAAGAAGGAAAAAAAAAAACTGAGAGAGGTCAGATGAGCCACAAAAAGCAATGAATGCTATGGATTCAGAACCACATCTGAAAACCTCTTCCAGGTCCCCAGAGACAATCACAGGACGCTGCTCCCAGCCAGGCAAATTGGAAATGAACAATGACTCTGGATTTTCTGTTAAAATTCATTGGGTTTACTACTTGGCTGTGTTTTTCCAAAGGACACTTTGCACATAGAAACCCCAGTGCAGGCTCAACATGCCAAAACCTCTCCCTCTCCTGTTTAGCAGCACATATTGATACCATAACAGAGTTTCAAGGACCTGGCCAAGATCCTCCTGACAGAATGAAAGGATTCTCCTCGGGGCAATGACACCATGACCAGACCTCACTGATGGCAGCACAATTCATGGGCAATGTGGAGAGACAAGGACCTGAAGGAGCTCAGATGCTGGCAGAAGTGATGCCAACTATTTATTTGGGGGGAAGAAACCAGCAAACCAAACATGAGTTCTAAAGTGCTCCTGAAATCTCTGCCTCTAGAGACCCCCTTCCTTGGATAAAGAGCAGTTTGCCCTACTTACACCATCAATCCAGAGGGATGGGGTGGGGAAAAGCAGACAGGAGGCCACCGATCCCCCTGCCCACAGCAATGGGCTCAGGATGCATTCCTGTCATTGGCGCTGGAGACGGGGATTTGTGCCTGACAGGAGCAGGGAACCCCATATTCCCTGGGCAGGAGGAGGCAGTGGCACCTCATACATGTTAGGGGGAGAGGCTTCTCTCACATGCACACTGCTGAAATAGAAATGCACAAAGACAGGGCTCAGTCAGCCTGTGGACAATTAATGTTATCATGGGAGCAGCCTCGTTTCTCCTGCTTGGAGCTCACCCATGGCAGGGAGGCACAGAACTGGCAGCCACAGCAATAACCTTCCTATATTTACATACCTATGCCTTGAATGCCCTGTTGATGCCCCTGTGAGAAAGGACTCAGCAAAACGCTGCAAATTAATGATATAAGAAGCAAAATACATTCTGCACTGCGTGGTTTAAACAAAAAATAATCTCAGATGGGGAGACACGAAGTAACAATATAAAGGCAGAATGAAACATTTTGATCTGCTGAATGCCTTTATAAATATTTGAGTATCATTTATTTATGTTTTCCTTCTTTTCATTGTAAAGCAAGGTTTTCTGACAAAAGCCCTCATTCGGAGAACACTGTGCTTTATTATTTAACTTCCTAAAAGCAACATCAAAGGCTTGAGTTTAAAGCTTTAAAACAAATGAACTATTTGCAATATTTTAAAGATTTAGAGATGAGAAGAGCAGGAGTTCTCCACAGCTCAGATCTAAAGGCCTCTGTGGTCTGTGCTGGGCAAGGAAGACACAACAGCTCTGCCGAACGCCAGGGAACAAAATCCCTGACATCCTTCTGCAAGCACCAGCTGTAGCATGTGCCCAGGGCTGCCAAGATGCTTCAAGTTCAGTCATTCTCCCTCTCACCATTGCATTTCACCTGTAGTCACCCTCTCTCCTCTTCCAGCCATCCCACCATCGCTGTCAGGACCCCAGACTGGGTGCTGGGTGTCACCTGAACCACGGGCACAGGTCCCCAGCAGGGACAGTCAGCATCACTGGCACTTCCCAGACAGGGATCCATTCCTGCCCTGGCTCTGCCATTATACAGTCTGAGTGATCCTGCCAGAAGAAAATTGGCCTGTGCCGTGTCTGGCACCTGTACCTGTCATGGGAACATGTGGCTGTTCCTGGCACTCGCACAGCAGATAATATGACAAATTTCTCCAGCTTTGTAAGGCATAGAGGCAAAGTCTGGAAGCTCTGCTGAAGGCAGCTCCCAGTGCTGCCCTGATGGATCAGGTCCTTAAGGCACAAAAAGTGCCCCAATCTGCAGCCACCTCTGGAAACCTTTCTCCACACACCCAGGACACAGAGACCTGCACCCATCCCACCTCAGTCCATTGTCCAGTGAACCAGCTTTGCTCTGCAATCCAGACTGTCACACAAACAAAGCCCCTCCAGGCTTGTTCATGTGGAGGCAAACACAACACAGCCCCAAGGGCCCCCTGTCCCGCTGAAGCCAGAAGCTGAGGGACTGGGCAAGCAGCAGATCTGGTCTTCATTTCATAACCCATCCCCTGCTCGCCTCTCTAATGCTTAAATCCATGATGTGCTCAGACACCAAATCTCCCTTGTATCTTTTGTCTGGTCCCAGGCTCTCCAGGGCAGGCTGAATTGTGCTGCACAAATCCTGTGCAGACCTCAGCATCACCCAGCAACACTCACAGTACTCCTATTAAATGGGCAAGAATCAGAATTGGCCTTTTGGTAACACTAATCACCACAGCTGCAGTGAGTGTAAATCTGCAGAGCTCCACCAGCTTCACTTTTATATACAATAAAAATATAAAACCTTCATTAGGTGTTATGCAGTTTGTAAGAAAATCCCTAAATTAATTTATTCGGGGGGGCAAAAAATTTAAGAGAACATTAACTTTCAAACCTATGCCAAGATCATTTCCTTATTGGTTTGCTCTGAGACAACTTAGTTTAGGTCATACAAACTTTAAATCCCTCAAACACGTTATGAAAATCTTAAATTCCACCTAAACTGGCTGAAATTATGCAGGCACCTTTAAAAAAAAAAAAAGGCAGTTTGCGTTTTAAAGCAGAATGGACTCAGCCATCCATTAAATATGACAAGGTCTGCATTTTATTTAGACATTGCCATTAATAATGAAATGATGTATGATTTCCATTCCTGCAGTTCTTCCTTCCCTCCACAATCAATTATGCATTTAAGAAAATATTTACTTGTTATAAAACTCTCCTAATTAAGCATTACTGGTATGAGTTTGAACAAATCAGGAGGTGATCTCTAACATGCATGACAGAATATGATATTGTGCTTCAAAGAGGCATTTATTCCTATCTGCCAGAGAAAAAAATCCTCAAAAGTTAAAGGGATGCAAGGTTCAGTGCAATACTGCAGATCCCACCATTTTCCTGACCTCAGGATAAATCCAGCTTGTGAGAAGGTCCTTGGGGCTACTCCTGTTCCTGAAGCAAATAGAATTTGACCCAAGAAAAAACACACGGGAAACTACATGTGCATGTACGAATGTTGACAAGGTGAGGAAAGACCTTCCCAAAGATTCAGACATTTCCAGGTTCTTCCTGGGTGAAGAACAGGATCCTAAAACTAAATTTAAGAGTGGTGGCAGTGCCCAAACTCTCTTGAGACTGCAGAGATCATTTGCTGTCCTGGCGAGCACAGGCTGGAGCTCCGGGCTGCCCTTGATGCCCATGGTGACATTCACAAACACATCTTGAATTCCCCCATTGAAAACCCAATGCCCTGGCTCCTGGGCAGCTGGCACAAAGGGTTCCTACTGTGGGCAGGGAAAGCACCCAAGGGCAGCTGAGCTGTGCAGGTCACCCAGCTGTGCCCCAAAGTCCAGAAACAAGGAGCAAACCCACAGCATTTACAGCTCCTCTCTGCTCGCCAGGGTTCACTGGAGGCCCTGGAAAGCAGAGCACAAGTCCCAGCAGGCTCGGGAAAACCTCTCCAGCCACGCCAGGGCAGCAGCGCCCTTCGCAGCCCTATGGAGGCTGAACGCTGCCTCACGGAGGTGGCAGTGGAGGTAGGAAGGGAAATGGAGAGAAAGTGGCTGGAGGCCAGAAAGCAGCCAAGGAAAGAGCAATTAGGATGCAGGAGCTGCCAGAGATACGGCATCACCAGAGATTTACTGTGCGTACACACCTCCCTCCCTGCTCCCAATGTACTCGCTCTTTCTTTCTGTCCATATACATACAGTAAATCTTCGGTGACTCCTTATCTCCCAGCCTGCTTCTAGATCCTAATTGCTATCTATCTCTGTCTGCCTGCCACTTCCAGGTCTCCCAGCCTCTTCTCTTACAGCTCCCAGCCCCCCAGCAGCCTCCCTGCTTTTCCCACCCCCTCCTCTTCCTCTGCCTGCAGGCAGGAAGGTTCAACGTGGCATTGGGACAGGCAGTAAAAATTTCCCTTTCTCAACGCAACATTGCACCCCAAAACACGCAAGAGAATACTCAGCTCACGGCATGAGGCTGCCCGGGCAGGGCTAAGCCATGGCAGCACAGGAAAAACTTGTTCCAGAGGAGCCCAGCTCTGCCACTGCCCCACCAGCCTCTTCTTCCCTGCACCACCCAACCTCCATCCCTGGGCATCAGCTGGCAGCACCTTCCCAGGCTGGCAGCACCATCCCAGACCAGCACCACCGAGGCAGAGGGCGCCTTCCGCAAGCCTCGGCACGGCGCTCGCTCGGTTTCATTTTTATTTACTACTATTCTTTACTACTATTTATTTATTCACTCCTATTTTTATTTCGCTTTGAACATGCCCAGCTGTGTCATCTTGGTTTTGCTGAAAATGTAAACAAAAAAAAAAAAAAAGCTGCATTCAAATGCAGCCTTTCATTGCGTGAATACATTTCCCATCCAACACAGCTCCCGTGCTCCCACCCCGGAATTAGAACTTTAAAAAAGGCAACGTTGTCACTATGCAGCACATCTATTCCCCTCTCCAATGTTTTCTTCATTCGTGCTATTAGTTCTTTTTGAAAAATAAACATATCAAGACTTTTAATAGCTCATTTTGCTTCTTGCAAGGCAGGAGGGAACAAATAAATATAAATAAAACTAATTTATATTCCATATGGTAACAAACCTGAGTGCCTCTCTTTATCCCAGCAAAATGTCATGCCTGCTTTTAGTCTTTGACACAGAATTGGTCACCAGTTTGTTTTTTTTTTCTTTTGAACACTGAGTTCAGTTTTTGTCTTGCGAAATGTAACTTTACTCTAGTGATCTCTAAGCCTGAGGCTTTTTGGTTTGGCTTGACAGTAATTATATGGATGCTGAGAAAGGGAAGAACGTTCCTTACACTTCATAATTCTACCATGCTTCTGTGCTCAGAACAGAGAAGGAATATTTTCTCTTTCACAGAGATGATTCAAAAAGAAGATACAGAACATACTGTGCAGAAGAAAACATCCCTGAAGAATCCTGCAAACCACAATGCCAAGGCTGCATTTGTAATTCTGCCTTTGGCTTTTAGCAAGGGAGCAATTAGAGAGGGAGAAAGAAGAGAGGGAGAGAGAAAAGTGAGAGAGAGAAGAAAGTGAAAGAAAAATAATAAAAAAGGAAATAAGTGAAAGGAAAAAGTAGAAGAGAAGGAAAAATAAAGGAAAAGGCAAGGATAAGAAGAGAAGAAGGAGAAAGGAAAGGGGAATAGGGAAGAGGGGAAAGGAATTGAAGAAGCAAAAGGAAAAAGGTAAAGGGGGAATGAGAAAAGGGGAAGGGTGAAATAAGAGAAAAAAGAGTAAGAGAATGGGAAGACGAGGGAGAAAACAGGAGAGTGGAGAGAATATAGAAGACAGAATAAAAAAGGGGAGAGACAAGAAACGAGAAGAGACGAGAAAGAAAATAGAAGAAGAAAACTGAAATATTAGTGAAAAAGAAAAGCGAAAAGAGAGAGAAAAAAGAGGGGGACGATAAGGAAGGCGGGGTGAAGAGAAGGAGAAAGAAAAAGGAGAGAGAAAGAAAGCGGAGGCGGCAGGAAGGGGAGAGCTCGCAGCGCCCCCCGGCCCGTCCCGAGCGCTCCCGGGCGGCCCCGCGGAGCCGCCGCTGTCCCGCCCGGGGGTCCCGGCCACGGGCCCGGCCCCGCAGCGCCGAGCCCCCGATGTGAGCCCCGATTCACGGCCCCGACAAAGGCAGCTCTGAGAGCGGCCGGGGGGAGCCGGCCCCGGAGCCTCCCGCTGCCCGCGCTCCGCCGCTCTCGCACAGCCGGGATGCAGAGCCGAGCGCGCTCCTAAATTAGCTTTACCATAAATCTTTTAGGCTCTTAAATAAATAAGTAAATAACACTGCTCCCTTTTGCCCTCTTTTCTTTTTTTTTTTTTTTCCTTTTTTTTTTTTTCAGCATGTAACTCTTCATCAGCCTCAAGCCCTTGGACTTCCCTGACAGCACTAACAGGAGACCCGTTGAGTCTGAATTTTAAGGGGTTTGGTTGGGTTTGTTTTTTTTTTTTTTTTTCCCTCTCGGCAGCAACTTGCTACTTTTAAACTTTGCACAAGGCTTTGGGTTGGTTTGCTTCCCTGCTTTCAAATGACATTATGATTTTAATCAAAACGGACTGGTTTCTGGAGAAGGCCAGAGCAAACTGGGACAAGAAGGCAGCTCGGCTGGGAGGTTTACAGCAGTTCAGAAGAAGGTTTTGTAAACAAACACAGCTCAGAGGTAGAAAAGTAAATACAGTGGGTGAAATTTGGCCTCCTCCAAAGGCGATGGCATGGCTCAATGGGGCCGGTATTTTCACATCCACATACAACTTTTCCTCCAGCAAACACAAAACCAACAGAGATGCAGGTAATGGAGAAAACAGCTCCAAAACTGCATTATTATTATTATTGTTGAAACAACTTGATGCTGTCAGGCAAGACCAACTAAAACACAAGTAATGACTGAGTACAGGGAGCAAACACCCTCAAAGGTTTTCTGGCTAACAGATCTGCTGCCACTGCAATCTGCCCTGAGCACAGGGCAGCATTGTGGCCCCCAAGCTGGTCCAGAAGCGCTCCCCCAAGCAAGGTCACAGCCCCCCTTGGTGCTCATCAGGGCTCCTGCACAGCAAAACCTCACAGAAACCACAGACACAAAGGTTTATCTTTCTATTATCCAGAGATTTCACTTGTAAAGCCAGGGGAGAAAAAGTGGAAAATGAAGACCTAGACAAGGTTGCAGGATTGGGGCATTTGGGGCAAATAAGACAGTAAATTCCCCTAGAATCAGTGTCAGTGCTCCTCTGGCCATTTCCACAGGCCGTGATTCCAGCGAGGAGCCCGAGCTGGGCTGAGTATGGCACTTTCCCAGCACACACAGGCAGAGCACTGAGCCTCTGCACCTGCAGCTCTGTCACGCCACGCACAGCACACCTGAGTGACAAGAAGAGAAGCTGCTCCCAGGAGGAGGAGATGCACAGTCTTATTAAAAAGCAGAAATTAAAGTCCCCTTGTTTGGCTTGAACCTGTCCCACTTATTTCCCACCCCACTTCACTGTGCTCAAACACATCGTGCACCTGATGCTGCTGGGGAAAGGGCCAAGCCCTGAACCCCAACAGAGCTCACCCTGTGAGCCTCACTGAGGTGAGAAAGGGCTCCCAAAGCAAACCCTGACTGAATCTGGACCAGGGTGAAGAGAAAAATGAGTCAAGGACTGCCAAAACTGTGGGCCAGATCCTGCCAATGCTTCCAGGGCCAGCACACAGAGCTCCAGCAGAGGTGGCCATCCCACTGCTCCCCAAGTCTCTGCTAAGGGCTGAGCAAGGTGAGCTCTGAACCGAGGTCTGGGACCCACTGGCAGATGCCTTTGGGACTTCTCAAAGCCAGGGAAGACCCCTCCAGACAGGGAGAGCTGCTGTGTGACAGTTTTTGACATTGGAGCCATACCCCATCTACCTTTGTCCCTTCCTTCCTCCCTCCAGAAACGGGAGCATCAGATTTAAAAAAAAAAAATCAAAGGGAAAACATTAATAAATAATAATCAAGATCATCTGCAGTTTTAATGATAAGCTATTTAATGAATTATAAAGTACCTATAACTCAAAGTATGAGACTGTACATTGTCAAAACTGGCATTAAAGTGTATGGAGATAATTAGGCAATAATGACCTCCACAGAGGGCTTTTCCTGGGAATTAATGACCAGTCGGGAGGAGTTGATGGCTCAAGGCACAAGCAAGGGCCATTAACCCCAGCTGGTCATTAATACTCAGGAAATGCCCAGCTCTGAGGCTTTTATTGTGAGTATATGACAAAATAAAGGGGGAGCTATTATGAATATCTGAATTTGTGGGCTGATGGGAAAGATGAGGCTTGCAGGTACTCGGGTCCAACCACCCCTCAGCCCTGGTACTCCTGTAACTGGGAATGCTCAGGGAGGCACCCCTGACACAAACTTTGGACCCCTGACACCAGGTCTGGGGGCTCTGCTAGCACAAACAGAGCCTGTGAGACATCCTTGCAACCAGAAAGAGTAAAAAAAAACCACAAAAACAGAGGTTTTGTTTCAACTCAGTTTTTAAATATTAAATCCTTGTGCTATTAGCAGCTCCAGAGCCCAAGTCTCAGGCTCATCTACCTAAGTGGAATGTTGTGCAACATAAGACACACTTTTGGGATCATCACAGCCAAACTCAGCCCCTGGAGCAGCCCTGGGCACTACCTGAGAGCAGGACTCCAGAGGCAGAGCAGCCTCATTTCATCCCAAACCCACAGGCACCTCTTCCCAAACTCATCGTGACTTCAGGGGGAATTGGAGGAAGAGGAGGAGTTTCACCTTCTGCTGGGGCAAAACAAAAGCTGATGCAAAGCTGATGCCCTATGCAGGACTTGCATCTTTCCTGCCACACACGGCACTGCAGCAACGGGCTGGAGCATCAACACAGAGCCAAACACCAAATCTCTCCTGTTCTCAGGAGGGCACGGAAGAATTTGGGGAGACAGCCCCGTGGGATTGATGCCCCGATTCCCCCTCCCCACCGTAAACAGAGAGAGGAATTAGCCTGGGCTGTTTTGCTGGGTAATGAAGCCCAGCTGCCCAGCGCTCCCAGCCCCTGTTTCTGCTGATCTCCCTGTGCCCTCCCCGACAGCCACCAAGGAATGGGGGGTTTGTACCTCTGGAAGCTCTGAATCAACATCTCCACTTTCCCCTGGCTGGAGATGGAGGGGAGGGGGTGTCCCTCCCCCGGCACAGCGCCCACCCCACTGCAATTATCCAGCCTTGTTCTAAATAAACCCGCAGGGGAGAGAAGGGACTTGATTCCCCACTACAGCCCCTCTGGTCATTTATTTACCCCAGTGCCATATTCCTGCACTGAACACGCATCAGTGTGCCTGGGGGTGACAACCCCGGAGCATTTTTGCCCTGTAGGATCACAGCAGATGCAAATTTTCACCTCCACAAACAAATGCATGATGGTTGTAAATATTTCCAAATGATTCTCTGCAGCCATCAGCGCTAATCACGCTGTTTGTGAGAACACAGCAGCGATGCTTGTTGGCAAAATAAAGGATCTCTAAGTTTCTTACAGTCTGGAAAGGAACCCAGAGCAGCTCAGCCACAGCATTTCTCCTCAACTGTTTATAATCGATCAGAAGGGAAAAAAAAAAAAAAATTAAGTATCCCACTGGCAGTGTGGAGTTTCCAACAATTGTAAATTAAAACCTGCTATTGCTCAGCATAGGAAAATCACTACATAAGGAAAATTAGTGCTTGTTAGTACATGTAATATTCAGAATCACGAGGAGAATAAAAGCAGCAATGCAGAAACTGTTATCAGCAGAGGGAAAATTATTCAAGTATGCATTTGAGTAATTCTGCATTTTAATTTAACCCTTTGAAACATTAATCAAACCATGGCTAATTATAGGAATTAAGGAATTAAACGATGGAATCTTCTAAAAGATATTATTTAAAAGGCAGTTTATACAATTACTTGTATAGATGTTTGCTTTAAAGAGGGAAACATTTCTACTGTAATGAAAAGGGTCTTAGAAAATTAAATTAACAAGAGGGGACCAGGCTGATATGAAACTAAATTAGCATCAAATGCAAATTACAGGGTACTTAATGGTAGAAACAGGTGCAGAGCAGGTCCCTAAATGAGATAAATGAATAAAACATCCCTCTGCACAAATGTGGAAGCTGACACAAAGTCAATGATATGAATAATTCAGCAGCCTCAACACTGCTGTTGAGGTCAGCTTTCCATGACCTTTGAAACAGGAAGTAAAATTCTGTCCAAATTTGAGTGACTGGAAATGCAGCAGTTATTAGTTGGGGGGAAAAAATAAAATTACATTTAAAAGAAAACAAACAGAAAATCCAGATTAAAAAAAAAAAAAAGAAAAAAACAAAACCAAACCCACCAAAAATACAAATCCATGTGTGAAAATGTATATAACATTTATGAGAGATTTTAGGTCGTGGTATGATCTAAATACGTTCAGAGCTAAATGGTTTCATCTTTCAAAAAATAATTTAGTTGTGTTAAAAGGGACATTAATAGAGTCAAAGTCATTGTATTCTATGAACTAAAGAAATCAAATCATTTATAAGCAGCTGTTCAAAGCTCAGTGATCAGTCATGTTCTTTGCAATGAACTTTTTTAAAAGAAGCAGAAAGATTTCTTTTCTTTTTACTTAAGCTACCAATTTAGTCACTATTGCATTTCAAACATTGAGAAGTCACAATTTAAACTGGAAACCACCCTAACAACTGTGTGTAGAGAAACACAAGTGTGCGGGAGTGTGAGAGAACCTTGTAAGGGGAAAATATACATTTACATGTATTTTATATTGACATCTTAAAATGTAAATAAACCCTAGAAACAAATCCTTGTATCCAAAGAATGAATACTTCCCTCTTAAAGAGACAGAACTATGAAGCAGCTGCCTTAAAGCCAATGGAATATCTCCAAATTTACATCCTTATAACTAAATGAAGAAGATTTCTGTGCCTTTCCCTATGACAAAATACTCAGCTAAAAGCATAGCTCATATAATTTCTGTCTACAAGTATGGTCCTAATTTTAAATTGAATTTGGCATTAAAACAGATTAATAAGGTATGACAAATAACTAATTTCTCCAAGCTGGAAGGAAGAACATCACCCCTGCAACTCGTCTTCTAGGGCAACAAAAGATGTTAAGATAGCAGAAGTTATCTCTGCTCTTCCCTTTGTTGCACGAATCTCCCTTAACCCGCTTGCCTGACATCAGACTTGTGTCTGATATAGTTATTTGGCTTGATTTCTACTAATTAATTTTATTTTCTCTGTTTTAGGCAGGTGAAGCTAGGAAGGGGATTGCAAGGGTGCACCTCTACCTCCAGAAACTTTGGGGAGGAGTTCAGGCCAGCCCTGGCAGCAGCCACCCTGGAGATGCATATTAATGAGATAAACAAACAAAAAAACCCACCCCAGCCCTGATAATGTCATAATCCCTCGTGGCCCAGGCAGCAGGGGCAGTTTGGGGGCTGAGCTCAGGCTCTGCTCAGCACTGGGGTTTCTGTGCAAAGTGGCTCCCTCCAAACGCCGGCTCTGAGAACCCAGCTGGTTCTCATTTCCAAACAACCAGTTTCTCTATCCCCAAGTGCTAAAGAAAATAATCCCAGCAATCCATGACTACACGCTTTCACAGGGACAGCAGTGAGAATTTGATTGTAGAGATAATTAAAGTCATTCCTGAAACTTCCAAGGAAAAGAAGCGGGGAGGGGGGAGGTGGGGAGAGGAGGGGGCCAACAGGGACAACGATGCTCATGTTTAGCTTGTGTTTAAATTAAACTAAGCTTGGAGAAGTGGGGGGACACATGCTACTTTTGGGGAATTTATTTTCCTGAAAATTCTCTCTTCTTCACCCTAACAGTTACAATATTTGCAAAGAAAATGTAATAGACTGTGGCAAGTAGGAAGATTAGAGTGAGGTTTGGAGCCTGGCTGTTCCTAATTTGGCAAGAGTATCCAGAGGGAAATGCTTTCGCATTCTGGTAAACTTGAATAAAATTACGTACAGCCACTTCGATTAGAAGAGTTTAAAGGGAAATGATACCATAAAAGCAATAAACCCCGCTGCTATCTGCTTCAAACACTGAAAACATCTTTTTAAAATTAATGTTTCCTGCAGCCCTGCCATGAGTTAGGTCTGAAATAATTTTAATATTAACAACACTCAGGAGCAGGTCAATCTAGAGCCAATCACACGACTGCATTAGTCTTCTACATCTTTCCAAATGTCCTCTGCATCTTTCCAAAACAGTGGAGTAATTTACACCGCTCCAGCTGGTGTAAATCAGCAGGGTGTCCCTGGCATCAGGAGAGATGGGAAGCACTGGCCTCACTGAAAAATAATCACAATGATGATGATTAAAAGGGAAAAAAAGCCACACCAAAACCCAAACAACAAAAATTAAAGCTTGCTCCCAGCAAAGCTAAATTGTACAACCCCTGTGTCACACATCTGCTCTGACCCTCATCATCCTGAAATGGGTGTGAAATTCAGAGATGGAGAGAAAGAGTTTAAAGCACTTGCAATCTCTCTGTCTGCACTATCTGCCTTGAGCAGGAAGGAGGGATCCGCTCAATGAGAGCTATTCAGGGCCTCTCAATTAACCTGATTAGTTCAGCACGCTGCTCTCATGAATGACACCTTATCTTGGAAATGAAGGAAAAAAACTTCCTTCCTTCTGGAGATACAGGCGGCCCCTAAAGCCAGTGCAGCGGCGCCCACGGGCCGGCTCCCCATCTCCCCGGAGAGCTACTTTGGGGGTGGCAGGGCCAGGCAGCCCAGGTGGCCCAGGCAGGGAGGGAGTCGCCCTCTTTGAGGCCCATCCAGGCACATGATGGGATTTGGTGGTGGGGAGAAGCCGCCCAGCGCTGGCGGAGCCGGGGGCAGCCGCAGGTACCGCGACCCCCGGGATGCTACTGAGCTGTGGAGTGTCGGAGTCTGGAACTCGTTTCACAGGTGACAGATTAATGAGCAATAACTGGGTTACCATGGCAAAAAGCATTCCCAAAATTCTCTTTTGTTTCTCCGAGAATAGTCTCCCTATTTTTTCTTTTCCCCTCCGAATCATGCCACTCTGCAATCACACAAATATTAAACTAACAGCGTGTTATTCTTTCAAGTGCGCTTGTCAGCAAGGCTGATTGTTACACACAAACTCCAAGGATTAATCAGGGAAAATAGGTATCTCAATTACAATTATAATGCTGAAAACTCAAATTTATGAATGGCCAGCCAACTTTGAAGACATTTATTAGGGAAATTCCGATGACTTCAAAAGTATTAATGTACTAATGAAACATTAGGGCATGATGTATTAATGTTCTTGTAGTTTCTGACAAATTGAGTTACCATTGTCACAGTAGGGCAATCCTTCAGGAAAAAAAAAAGGAAAGTTCCTCTCTCCTGCCACGTGGTACATGACAGATGACAATTTATGTACACGTAGTGGGGTTCAGAGAGAAGTTTTCCTCCTACACCCCGGTACAGTTTATTCCATTTTTCAGAATGCCAGAGCTATTATGGAGCTCACTGTGCTTTAAAAAAAAAAAAAAGCCTAGGGATTGTCTTGCCTAAAGAGCTCCATAGGGCAGAGACTCTTCCACTGTGCATCCCTCACTCAGCAGCCTCAGAGTTCAACAGGGCCCAGTAACACCAGACCATGGTACCAACTGGAAGACTCAGAGATAAGAAAAAAAGCTTTACAGATCTGCTTTTAATACATAAACCCCAACATAAGAAACAAATTCCACCCCACATCACCCAAAACTCCAGGGCACTCCTTTGTAACGCAGCCGAATTTCTTCATTTTTCTTTAAAAAGGGGTAAATCCTGATCTGAGCTGCAGGTCCTTTCCTTCTCCTGCCTGTAAAATCCCCAGAAAGATATTCCAGGGGGTGGGCTCCTCTCTGCAGCTAAATCCCAGCTCCTGCAGGACTGTGCTGGAGATGCAGAGGCACCTGGAGCAGCTGGGAGGAGAAGCGACCATCAGATCTTAATAGCTCTGAGTGTGGCTAATTTTATTCTTCTTCCAGAGAGAAGAACTTTATAATGAATATAGAACACATTTCTCCTCTCCTTGTGTCATCTTTCTACAAAATTTGAACTAGGTAAAGTGGTTTTTAACATCCACTTATCAAAGTGACTTAACATCTGGGAAGTCAGCCAATGGTTATGTAGTGATGCAGATGCCAAAAAATCCAACTGAAGGATTATATTGAGGGAGTTTACAGAGGACACCTGACTCAGCTGGGTGGAAGCTGATGGGTATGCTGGTCAGGAGTGCCTGAGAGTCTCCCTGCAGAACCATGGAAAAAAATGAAGGAAAAGTATTGTGTTTTAAATAGCTTATTTTTAACCCATTGTAGACACTGGCTGTATCCTGCACCAGTAACTTTTTCCAAAGGCAGATTTTGGAATCAACGGACGAAGAGTTTGTCAAAGTCCAAAAGGAGATGAACAGAAAATGATTTTCTGCCTCTGACAGTCATGGAGACAACACTAAGAGGGAGATCGTTTTTGATTGCTAGACACTCACATTGGAATATTAAGTCTTTCTAACATTCAGTTACATAAAATCAATCGGTTCCAGGGTCACAATCATGTCACTCGAGGGTGTCTTCTTTTCTTTTTAATTAATCTTTGAAAAAAATGACCTAAACATTCAGCTAATTGAATTATGTGTTTAGCTGAATGTTTGCAACTCTGATTAGAAAGTCAAGGTGAGAGGAGCACTAAGAAAACCCAAGAATCAAGCAAGCCTGCAAGACCCTGGCATTGTAGCATCACCTTCTTTCTTTTTTTGGTAGCCCCATTTTTCATCTCTTTCTAGCCCAGCATGTCACTGGAAGAATTAAAGAAAACAATAAAAGAACAACTGAGTGTACAGGGTAGGATTTACTGGCATTTACTTTTAATTCTATAGTCCTTTGCTCTGTGGCTTATCAGCCCTATGTCAGCCCTTTTTCCTCCTTTATATTTCATGAGGGGACCCACATGCTGGTACCGAGAGACAGAGCCCAAGTGTCTGTAAGCTTTTTGTCAGGTAAAAAGGGAAGAAAAAGGAAAGGAACAAGAGGAAAAGCAAAGCTAAGAGGCATCTATTAGATGTCACTAGGCTTTTGTATTCATGTCAATGATTCAGGATTAGAGTATTTGAAATAATCTTATTGAGAGAACTCAAAAGCCCCACAGAGGGAAAGCCTGCTCGGTAGCATATGGCAGAGCAGCAGACAATATCTTATTAAGGATGTGTTAGCTAACACCATTACTTTTTCTATTACATTACTGAACTCTGGTGCCTCAGCCCGTTAGCGAGATGCCGTAGTTGTGGAATGCCAGATTGGACGTGTTGTTACAAACCCAAAAAGATTTGGCCGGGCCTCCTGGCACGGCGGGGGCAGGGAAGGGAGGGTGGCAGTGGGATGCTGCTCCCTCGGCCCTCCCCGGAGCCCTGGGAAGGGGAAATTATGTCCCCAAAGGAAGGGGACAGCACCCATTGCCCTCCTACCCTCCCCACCTCTCTCTCCCCCCACTTCGGGTCACCCCCTGTCTGGGAAAACCAGGGGGCACAGAGGGCAGCTGCTGCTCCAGCCCCAACAAAAAATCCCAAACTATTGCCAGACTCCACTTCTTGTCAGATGAAGGGAATTTAATTTTGTTATAGTGAATGCTGTTAGTCTAAAAATCTTTCTTTGCTCTTGGACAAAAGCTTGTAATTGGAGAAATAGCTCTTTTTCAAGTTATCTTCATCTGCCTACACCTTTAGAGGCAGCAAGAAACCAAAGACAAAACAGCACTGTTCATAGCATTTCAATGATTGCTCTGAAAGGCTCTATATCTGGGTCACCTTACTACAGTCCAGTATATAATTTCAGTGACTTGATATAAAGCCTTTTAATAACTAATTTCATATAATTCACATATTAACAACAACCAAAAATTTGAATTCACATTTCCTATTTCCAGACACCATTTTCAAAAAGTGGGTAGAAACTTATTCATTCCACTTTAAAAAGAAAAAAACCCTCTAAAATACTGTCCTTAGCAAAAGAAGTAAACATGCAGTTGATACAGTAATATATTCTGATCACAAACTACCTATGCAAAGTTGCTAATGTGACACACTGGGAACTTTGTATGGCTTTTCTGTACTTTTCCAGAACTGTTACAGAAAAAAACATCACGCTGTTACAGAGAAAGAGGAAAAATCATACCAGCATTTCCCACTGCTACTACAGAGACATGCTGCCTTTCAAGGATGGTGTTAAAACCATTTCTAGAAACTTAGTCCTGATTTGCACAGTAACCTACAAGTCATTCTTACTCTCTTTTAACTTTATTAGTTAGACGTTATATTAAAATTAAATACTTCCAGCAGGCAGAAGTGCCTGTGAATTTAACATAGTTATTTTAATAAGTGTGGCCAATTACTTATAAGAATACATTTTGATGGCTGTACCATGCAAACATTTATGAAAACTCACATGAAGAAAACTACTCACACACCTCAGCTCCTGCAGAATAAAGCTTGAGTTGTGTTTTTATCCAGTAAACGCTGGGATAGAGCTGAGATCCATTTTTCATGTTCAGAAGAATTTTAGCTAATCTGCATTAAAACTGAGGATGATCTTTGCAAATACATTTCCCCATTGCTCTTATTCATGTATGCATTCCCACTGCGACAGCAAATATGGAAATAAATCAGGTGTTAAGATGGAAGAGGAAATTTATCCACTCCAGAAACTCTGTGTACATATACATATATATATATATAGACATATGGGGGGGGGTTCCCCAAAAAAATCCCCACTCTTGAGAGAAAAGAGCTGGCACTGATCTGCATGGAGCCAGGGAGCCCACTGTGCCCAGCACATCCTCCCTGCTGCAGGACATGCTTTGAAGTAGGAGTTCATATTAAGAAATCAATAGGTATGAAGAGCACATTTGAAGTTTTGTGACAAAAAACAAAGGGATGGATCACCCTGCCAAGCCCTGGGCTCCTACTGGGACCAGAGCACCGGAGCTTTCCTGGTGCTGCAGGAGGTCACTGCACCAAACTTTTTAAAGCACCTCCAACCTCAAATACCCAAATCCTGCCACTGGAACAGCGCAGCAGAGTAATCCATGAGGTCTCAGATTCCTTTGCACAAGAAAATCCACGGGGTCTTCAGGATGGACTTTGAGGACTAAAACAAACCAGTGAAGTCTCTTAAAGCTGTTAACCCTTGTTGAGCAGGACTGAGATTTTCAGGAAGAGCCCAAGGGACTTCCTGGCACAGACACGCTGACCTTGGGGCCTCGGAGCTGCAGGTCCAGCACATCCCATGTGTGCACTCAAGTCACAACTGGCCAAGCCCATGGCTATGGATGAGCACTAACAGTCAAATGCCAAAAGCAGTAATCTTGTCTTCAGTTCCCCTCATCCCCAGGACATTCAACACAAGCTTTTTAGTCTCAATAGAAAAATCTCAATTTTTACTCTGCATCAGGAGCACCATTTCTCTTCAGAAATGGGATCATCTCCCTACTTAGAAATCACAGAGCATTCAGCACAATGAGCCTGCTTTGCAATAGAAGCCTCTGCTACATCACCAATGATATTAAATAGTAATAATCGAGCATAAGATCACAGTTAACAAAAGCCCCAAACACTTGCTGTGGATTCAAAAGGCATCACTGAGAGAAGCAAGTAACTATTAGAGCAGTGTAAAATGTTTGCAGTGAAACCCAAAACCACATAAGACTTGCCTGGTTTGGGATTTAATAACAAACTGAAAACTCAGGGCAGGTTTGCTGAGAAACTCACAAACCTTCTGAGTGAAGCTCAGACCAAATTAAGGTTTTGCATAATACTTGTAAGAGCATACAAAAATTCTTATACTTGGAGGCAGAGAGAAGAGAAATCAAACAAACAATAAGCAGAAGCTGGTTTGACCCTGACCGAGTTCATTCAGCCCCAAGAGCAAAATAAAGGAATTTATAAGCAGCAGTAATATGTGCCAACCCCAACAGGCTGAGACCAAGAGATTTTTGCAAGAATCCTAGCAAAGTTACCCCCAGCTCCAGTGATTTCATCACCAGAAAGAAGACTGACACCACATGCATGAGGAGCACCCGTAGAGGGACAAGCATTCAAGCCTGAATCTCAGTGTGAGAAGCATCTAGTGATCAGAGTCTCCCATTTATCTCACAACAGCTCAAAATGCCTTTGGTTGCCTAAGTCATGTGGGAAATGTTCTGGGTAATGCTTCTCAGCTGCATCAATCACAACCAAATCCTGGAGGATGTGTGTTTGGGTCCCTCCCCTCTCAGAAATGTGTGGGTTCACAGGCTCCCAGAGCTCACATGAAGTGCTCAAGGCCAATTTCTGTCTCTGAACACCCTGCTTAGAGGCCCCAGGGGGTTTAGGCAGCACAGCATTAAAAGACAGCCTGGGAGACATCTCTGTCACCCAGCTTCTGCTCCTCTGACTCCCTCCCTGATGGATCAATAACTCCCATCTGGCTCTGGAAGGGGCACAGCAATGACAGGGGCACTTTCCAACACAAAATTCCAGCCAAATATTCAGGCCCAGGGACATTTTGCACCTAGGTCTGGATGCCTATCAGAGTGCTCTATGCCTGCCCTCCTGCTCCTTCTGTGTGGAAAACCCACCCAAGGACCCAGCAGTGATGGGACCCCCAGGCTCCCACAGCCCCATCCCTGGGGTGAGCAGGACACCAGCAGACAGAGCTTTCCCCGACTCCACACAGCCAGGTTCTGGTACCAATATGGCCAGCAGGACAAGGATATGACCAGAACAGGGCAGGAATTGGCACTCCTGCCAAGAGGCCACTGCCAGAGCACCTGGCATCTCCTGCCACTTTGCTGTGACACCAGTGCTATGACAAGCCCACATCCCTGGAGGTTGGTGGGGATCAGCTGCAGCACTGACCCCACCCCCTGCAGCAAAGCATCCCTCAGCAGTTCCCTCCCAAGCAAAACCCACCTTGTCCCCTTGCCAGAACCTCTCCTGGAGGGCAGGTTCTGCCTGCATCTCCATCCCCCTCCCTCCAGACATGGAAAGCTACTGCAAAACACATTATTTGCCACATCTACCTCAGCAGTTTGTGGGGAGGATGCAGGGAGTGTGATACAGTCCTCCCAGTCACTTTTCCACCTGCCTGTATTTAGGATGAAAAGATGATCAGGCCTGTAAAACACAATCCACTACATGATGACTTGTGAAGTGGTAAAACAGAGGTAATGACTTTTCATGTCATTGCACAGTGAAATCCTACCCACAAACATAAAACTTTTCAGGTTACAGGCTGAAAGATTTCAAACCCATCTGTAGGTGAGTTGGCTGGGTGCACTGGGCACAGGTTACAGAGAGCCCAGACAAATGTCCTGCACATATTGGAAGCACAGAGGCCTTTCAGACACTGGTAGGAGGTCATGTATTAGAATGTACTTTGGTGTCATCTAATAAGGTATAGGAAATATCACAACCTCCAGTCCAAGAGTCCCCACCTCTGCTCCATGGACAAGAGCTGGAAAGGCACAAACCTCCTCATTGCTCCCAAATTGCACCCAAAATGCCACATGAAGACTTTCAGTGTATTATCAGAGCAGGGCCAGAAGAAGCCCTGGCCATCCCCATGGTGTCCCACCCCCACAGGACACACAGCTCCTCCCAGGGGAGCTCCAGCACAAAGCCCCTTGGCTTCTACCTCACCTAAAGATTATTAATCCACAGTATAGACAGCGGCCAGATTCTCACTACAGGCCCTGCCTATATTGGTAAATATTAGCAAAGCCAATTCCAGGTCACTGCCATCAGCCTGCTCAAGCCCTGTGGGAAGAAGCAAAGTTTGGGATGAGCCAGCAACTGCCTGTTTTCAGCCCTTTTTCCATACAACATCTCAAGCAGGATATATAGGATATATATGGTATATATATTTTCTGCCACTATATTTGGGATTGCAGCGGTTATTCCTATTTTATCAGTCAGTAGGACTCCTATTTACTGGATGCAGCCATAAAAGGTAAAAAAGCCCCAGCAGGCACTGGTAACACCATTAAATATCAGTCCTGACAATGGTAAATTGGGTTTAAAAGTTTGGAACAGAGTGCCAAGAGAGGAGCCTTTTTCCTGAACCAAGGAATAACATAAAGCCCCACTTTCTCCCCTATGTGACTTTTGTCATTATCATCTTTTCTGATTCTTACAAAGCAAACCTAATTAGGAAGCTCTCTCATTAGTCTTCCAGAAAAATTAGCACAGCTTATGCTAATTACTCCTGTAAAATTTAATAAACTCGTTGAAATGGGAATAGTCTAATGAGGTTTTATTTATTGAACTAAGATAACTGTAAGGAAAAAGGTTAGGACACCAGGATATCCAGAGTGGTAATAAAACTACAATTTATTCAACTTCTTCACAGGAATTTTATTGCGAACCTTTTAAATTCAAATACGAGTTACAATTTGAAAGTTAAATCAACCTAGAATTTAATTTAATAACAGGAAGTGCTCTGTGTTTTCTTTAAGTGTGATTACAATACAGCCCTGCCACTGCACTCATAGGAGGAATTGTGCATTTGTATTGTGACAATAATACCCCTTTTAAAATGAGTTCCTGTTCATCAGATCTTCATCTCAACACACGTAACTGGATTAGTGATAAAATATACAGGCTATGCTAAGAAGATGATACAGACACACAGAGGTTTCCAAGAAACTTCCTTGGGATAACTGCTCTGTAATCATAATAGATTTATTTTGTTCTCCAGAGAAAATTTAAATCACTATTTTATATAAGTATAAATTTCTTTAGGTCACTTGCACTGCTGTATCTGCTGATACTATAACAGAACAAAGTATAAAACAATTTTATAAACAAAGTCATATCCTATTTCAAACACAGCTATGGACTTTCTTTCTTAAACCCACATTTTCATTAAAGAGAAATATACAATTTGATTTCACATCTATCCAGGGTTTGAAGAAGAATACAACACATGTAACTTTGAAGTTGCCCAACAGCCTCTTCTCCAAGTTCACCAAACCACCACAAAGCCAGAGCCCTCTCTATCCCGAGTCTCTCCAGCCTCATCAAAGAGAATTAATCAATCCAAGATAGTATTCTGACTTGTCAGAGGAGGATAGCATTTCCATGTAAGTACATATGTCAAAAATCCCATGGATAGATTCTGTGTTAAACTCTATGTTAGGTCAGAGTCTGTGGATTCACAGGATTTGATGCAAGAGTTAGATTAAATCCATAGGCAAAGACTTGATCAGAGCACCAGGCATGAGGGAGTGCTTTAGCCCAAATGGTAAATGAATTCTCTAAGCTCAATGCAAATAAAAATAACTAAATATGGCTTTGCATATCAATTGACATAATAGTTAAAAACTGTGTGCATGGAGAAGTGACAATGGAGCACAACCAAACACATGGCCTGACTTGTGCAGGCATTTTAATCATAGAACGATTATAAAGGACTCATTTTAAGGTAAAAAGGCTCCGTATAAATCACTTCATCCTTTCCAAACCAAAGGGGACAAGAAAAACGAATAGGATAAATGTCACTAGAAACATCACTAAAGCCACTAACTGTATAAAGCACATACTTGCTTGGCCTAAATTGTTTGAACTAGCCCCGGCCAAGAAAAGGTTTTAAGTACCCTACTGGGACAGATGTGAAGCGGCAACAATAGAAGCCACACTAATGCAATCCAGGTAACACAATCCTGTTTCAAAAACAGGGGGAGGGCTAATTACAGTACTGCTGAGTCAAATTTCTTATGCCATTGCAACCCACAGGAACAGGTCAAAATCAAGTGTTATTCAAACCACAGTCATATCAACCTTCTGTATCAAAGTCACAATTTAAAACCAAGCAAAGAACTTAAAAGCTTAACCCATTCACAAGCGAAGTGTGATTCAGTGCAGGTGGCAAGGCAGGGTTTGCATTATCAGCTTTGAGTTGTGTTTAGCTTGCATTTTAAGAAGAAACTTCAAAATTGGTAACTATTGCATCAATTCATGTATAGACTGAGGAATGGATCACTGCTAGGAACCTAAAGCTGGTTTTTTCCTGTACCTATTTTCCTCATTTTGCAGGAAGCATGTAACAGACAGCATCTCTGGCTTTCAAAATTTAAAATGATTTGCAACTGGCAGTTTTGCATACTAGATAGTTAAACAAAATATTTCTGTAAACCTGCCATTAGCATCCTAACATCTCACTTTCCAGTACAATGAAAAATTCATGTGAATTTTGTAGCTTTCATGTCGCTCAAAATGCCACTCTAACACCATGTTTATAGTGTTCAGCTCTGCAGCATGCTTATAAAACACAGCTCCGTACAGGTTTCACTGTGGGGCTTTCCCCCCACACACACACTTTCTCTGGTGCTACCTGGTGCTCAAAGAAGATGAAAATATGCCTAGTTAAAAATAGGTAGGGATATCTTCTGAGATTTAAACATTCTCAGGATTACTTATTACAGCTAATCAAAACACATGCTATAAGCATCCAATATATGCACTTTCCTACCCAACCCATCCAAGAATTGGGAGCTGGGATGAGCACAAGGCTCTGGACTGCTCTCCGTGTGGGGCCCCCAACATCTCAAACCCTCCCCACCTCCTTTCATAAAATGGATGCTCTGGCATGGAAAATACTTTAAAGTTCATACAGCAAACATAACTCAGACAGCAATGCAAGGAGAGGCACATGCTCTGTGCCCTCACCCCTGTGTGTTTGGGTAGCTCCATTTGGGGTCCCTCTGTTCACAGGGTGTTGCTCTCCCCAGCCCTGACAGACACTTTTGGTGCTTCGTAGCCATTTAACTCCACTAGAGTAATGCTGCACAATACTCTGGCTATCCCACACGGCTTTGGACAACACATTTGGACAATTAAAATGTAAAAATGGCTCTTTGGCTACCATTTTGCATCATTTGCAAGCAACAGAAACTACACATGGCTCAGAACAACTGGAATAGATGTATTGTACTACAATGATTTACTCAGTGATGTCAGATTAACAATATGGATCTGTTTAAAAACACAATAATTAAGACAGGCAAAAATTAATGAATCAACTGACAATACAGTCAAAATTGTATTCCAACCAGAGAAAATAAGAGGAGGGGAAAAACCTTACATTGCAGATCTATTTTCTTAACTGTTTTTATGCATAAATAAAAGCCTTAAAATGTAGATGGATTGCGTCCAACAGAACTACAGTAGCTAAGTGATAATGATTCAAACATTTTTCAAATAAAAGTTAAATATTTATAAGCACCCAACCACATTTCATAAATCACAAACTATTATTATTTTATTCCTGAAGCTTCCCTGGCATAGCATGTGAATTGAGTCACAGAAAGTCAGAAAGAAAAATCTCCTCTTTATGCACATGAATCAGTTACAAGAGCTGGAGCCCTCCACAGAGCAGGGCGCTCCAGTATCCCTACGTTATCCCACATATGGCCCTTCCAAGGCAATCACAACTGCAAAGCACAACTAATTCTGTATCAAAAAAACAAAATTTCATCCGTATATCCTCCTAATTCTTCCCCATTAGCAACACAGGGCAGGTGTTTCATTATAATGAGGAGAGGGAGGAAGGAAAAAAAAATGGAAGGAAACAATAGCAGTCCTTACCTGTCAATTATCACTGGATCTGATGGAGTCTCATTTCTGTTGCCACAGCTTTTCTTGTCACAACAGCGGCTACAGAGCAAAAGCGAAAGGATTTAGTGCGACCATTACACTGTAAAATCATCATTACGAACATGGTGGGTTCAAATTGCCGGCTCGAGTTACCCTGCCGGCCCTGCCTGCAAATCAGTCAAATGTACTGGGTCACATATGGGTTAATTACAATGTTTAACTTCTTGCACAGCTGGTTAGCAACAGAAAATATAAAAAGAGAAGGGGTTTTGCCCCTTTCACAAATAATAATTCAAGGATCGCCCGAAACAGGGAGAGCTGCCTATTTGTAGCCTCTTTTCCGCGGGGTTTAACAGTTGTCCCACAGACGCTGGCACACAAAATAAGGCAGATTTTTCCCTGCTGAGCCTGGTTTTTACATTTGCTTAACGCTTGTGTTACACATCCACAAGATATTCCTGCTTCCACACAATTCCCAGCTACTGGCAAACCTTCCCCCAAACTCCGAAGGCGCAATTATTCTCCCTGTAAGAAACACTGGTGTTAATGGGGGAGCTAAAATGCAAGCACCAGCAGCAGCTTTTTATGCTCGAGCGCGCCTGTTTCCCCAAGTTTTCCGAGCATGTTAATGATCACTAATGCCATGGAGAGCTCTGCTCTGGAGGCTGGTGCCCTGCGTCAGGTCAGATACAAAGCAGGCATGTGAAACATAAGCTCCGTCTCCCAAAGCACTGCTCCATGGCTGACCTCAAGGCTGGGATTCTTTTTGAACTAAGGTGGCTCATTGTTTCCTAAGAGAAGTCAAATTGTTGGTTTTTGATGATTCCTTGTCAGGGGTTGTTTTCCGTAAGGAGGCATAAATATATTGCAGGTGAGTTCATAGGCAAGGTACGTGTTCTTGTTCAAGGTGGGAATCCCTCCTGGTGCCTCTGGAGCTGTGGCAGGGAGATGCCCTGCTCTTCCCACCAGCCCATCTAAACCCAAGAGACTAAATCACAACCACAAAGGTCAGCAAAGCCTTTAGATTTCACCCACCCACTCACCCCAGGGAGGAAACCCCCATCTCACAAGGAAAGCTCCTGTTTGTTGATGTCCCTTAACAGAAAATCCCCCACTGAAGTCAAGACTTCAAGGAATAAATAAATAAGCTCCTGACTTTCCCAAGTCCTTCTTGGTCCCCAAGGACCTGCTGGACAAAGCCTGGGCAGCTTCAGGACTGCAGGGACGCTATCCCATGAGGGCACCAAGTGTCAGGCAGTGAGGACCACCCCGACTGCTCTCCCTGGCCAGACCTGAGCACACGTCCCTGTTCAATAAACTTTCTGGTCAACCTCAACCACAACCAACCAAATCTTTGGAAACCACTAAGTTTGTTCCCAGCGGCATCCCAGGGACCTGCATCTCGCCTGGATTTCAGCAGCTATCGGGAGGGACCACTGCTCACCCTCCCTCTCAGATGAACTATTTTCCTTTCCCCAGAAGGTGGAAGAACATCAGGGCAGGAAGAAGCCTTCAGAAGTGCCACGCTATATAAATAGCCCTGTTGGGAGTATGACAAAGGTTCTCTTGTGTTGCTGAACAATAGAGTGAATAATATACAGTTACCCACCAAGATTAGCAATAAAGCAACTAACCACACTAAAGATAACAAAAAAGGGGCCTTTTACAAAAACAGCCTGTTTAAACATGGCTTTAAAAAAAAAATAATAATTTTGTTTTCAAAGAGAGGAAAATACATAATTCTTTTCACCGCAAAAAGCTTCAAGGCAACTATTCAGGGCTGAAACTTTTCACAGTTAACACATGTGCAGTATCTTCATTTCGGTGGAAGCTACATTGTTTGGGATTGCCAAAAAAAACTGCTTAATTTTACAGCACAATACCACAATTGATCCACCAGAAAATGCCAGAGCCTTGGCACCCTGAAAGTATTAAAATTTAGGAAGGAATAAAATATGCTGTAGGTAAATAGTCATGGGGACGTTTGGGGGCTTTTTTGCCTATAAAAGGACTTGTCATTGGAGTGCAGCTAGAATGTGTGGGGTGAGAAAATTTACCCACAAACAAGGCAATAAAAACTGCTAATCATTTTTAAATGATTAAAATGTAATTAGAAACAGAGTTGGCACAAGTTAAGACAATGCAGTTCTTGTGACTGAAGCGAATCAGGGCTAGTCCTGACATTCTCCCAGCAGACTGGAGGGACAGAAATTGCCACACTTAGGCAGGCAAAGGTTCCCAGGCTCCCAGCACGAGATGGGCAGATAGCACCATCCACACATCACCAGGCTCAGAGGCTGGCACCTTCCCGGGGCATTAACCCAGAGGGGGAGGCAGCCACAGGGACCTGGGGACAGGGACACCTCGGTCTCACCTCCTGCCATGAGTGGGATGGAGTCAGGCACTGACCAGTGGGGACAACCCAGCTTCGAGAGCAGGGCAACCTCTTCACTGCTCCTCAGGTGACCCCTTAATTTTGACCTTCCCAAAAGCACACCCCAATAGTTCCAAGTGACAGTAGGACACCTCACTCTTGACCACCATCTGAGGGTGATGTGGAGGGGCTGCATGGCTGGTACATCCCACCATCTGGTGGCTCTCTGGCATGAAAGGAGGCCCTGAATGTTCCTTCGTGATCTAGAGAATTATATTTTAAATTTTAGTCTGCCTTTAGTGTCCCTCCCCCCCCCCCACAACAGCAGAATTGGAGGCCTCTTCACTCTAGTCTTTCTGTGAGGAGAATTAAAACATCATGCAGATCTTGAGTTTCAGACCTGGTTAAAAGTGCTTTTAATTCAATTTCCCTCAAAAGCTTTGGCTTTTAGTGCCTACTTAGCACTTGGAAATAAGTTCCTAAATATTCAGCACCCTTTCTCCTTTCCCTGAAAGAATTTTTAAATTCCCAGGAGCTTCTCCAAACCACTCAGAAACCCTCCAGCTCCCAGCAAGGCTCTGTGCAAGAGCAGGGAATGCCAGTTCCTTGCAGCCAGGAGGACGAGGACTTGTCTTTGCTGTTCTTCCACGACACCTCTCCCCAGGTGGGGCCAGGAGCCACAGCTCAGACACAACGCCATGTTGGCCAACAGGAAAAGCCTACAAAAATTGATTTTTTGGGGGGGGGGCTTGCTTGTTTATAAAACAAGTAGTCCTTGATAGTATGCAGCCTCCCATCATTTCCAGCACCTGCACCCCATCTCTGAGCACCCTACTGCTGTTGTCATCCTCATGGCTCGTTCCTGAGCCCCTCACTGTCCCCATCCTGCTCCTCCACAGGCCACCACCACCCCCAGCTTTTACTGCTGCCTTTCTCCTCACCACAACCCTCTGGGGAGACCTCCTGCCTTCTTGCTCCCCATCATCCTCCTCCTCTTCCCTTCCATGTGCTGGAGGATCTCTACTCTCACTGCCCGGGCCCACAGGATGAGCCTCCTCACCCCAATGTCTGGCACCCCGAACCCTCCCTTGCCATCCCCCCTTCCTGGCGCGGTGGCCAGCGCGTGCCCTGTGCAGGAGCCCTGCTTTGTGTATCCCGGGGACAATGAACAATGAGGAATTAGGGGCCCGTGGCACGTGGCCAGTGCCGAGGCAACTTTCCGACCATCGGCTGCCAGGCCCGAACAAGTCGCCAGAGAGGCTGGGTGGGAGATTTTGCACAAGGTCCCAGCGAGGTGGGATCCCTTCCAGCAGTGATGCCATCAGGACAACCTCTGCCCCAAACTGGCTCCTCACCCTGGAGCGTGGAGGTGCAGGACCCCCTCACCAAAACAGCTGTAAGATCTTATTTTACACAGACAAAACCCATCTTTTACTCCAACCTCATTCTCAGAAATCACTGAACCATTTTAGCTGAAACTTTCCAAAGAAAGTCAGCCTGAGGCCGACACCCTGCAAAGGATATTTCAGCCAGAACAGTTTAAGTTTGGCAAAGCTGTAAGCCACTGAAGGTTTCATAATGGAAATTGTTGAGGCAATATTAACTATAGATGTCCCTCCCCATGCTGTCTACAATACTAATAAATTCCACTGAGGTTGTGAATTCTCCCCAGCTATTAACATTTTCACCAACCGTGTAGATTTTTATATCTGACAAAACACAATGAAATCCTCTGAAATAAACAGCTACCTGAAGCAAACCTCAGCTTCACTCTCCTACCAGCCAGGACTCTCTTATACATTTGAATTCTTTGTCTCCTCCGTGCTGTAGCTGTAGTACACTATAAATACCCAGCTTTGTCACATAAATGCAAAGTTTTATTGTGCAGTTAGCCTTGATAGAAAGCACTGCTGAAAGTTGTTTAGAAATTAAATATCTAAAACAAGCTATTTTAAAATACAGAGCCCTCACTATTTCATGTCTGAAATGAAGAAATTTCATCTTAGGGAGAGCAAGCTGTCTTTCACACCATATGGCTAATGGTAGTGCATAGCAATTAGCTGGGCTGATTAATGGGGAACAGACTCTAATTTTATGCTTATAATTGAGGCTGCATTTGCACCCCTGGTGCAAATTCAGCACATCCCAACTTCCACTTACAACAGGCAAGAAATCAAGAGAAACAGAATGGTGTGGAGAGAGAATTTTTCCCCCTTCTAGACCCCTAAAGAGCATCAGATTTGCAATTTAAAAGCGTGTTAGCAGCACAATAGATGACAGATTTGTGCAATAGGGTCAAGCGGCCTGGTAAACAAACAGCACCCTCTTACACACGTATGGGCAGCAAAGGAAATGGGGAATATCTAATATGAGCTGTAAGAAATTTGAATATGTCTCCCCCACCCTGTCAGGAACACAACATTTGCCTACTACAGTCAGTTTGGGTTTCTTCTACCCCTCCACCTTACGGCCATGAAACACAAAGCAAGGACTAGCAGTAAATAAATCGGAGGAGAAGAATAAAGCTCCCGAGCCAGTGAATTTTAGGAACAAAGAAAGTGCAAAGTGCTTTAATAAAGGGAACAACTGCACATCTTTCCACATTCCCAGAACAGAAATAATTTTGTCTCAGTCAAAGTATATTGAACAGCTGTAAATCTGTGATGCGGGCATTTGGTCTTCTGGTTAAAACTCAGCCCACTATATAAAGTTTTAATTTGCTTCTTACACTTTAGGTTCCTGAACTACCTGTAAGAAAATTATTTCATTAAAGTAGTTGATTCTGGCTCAGTGAGTTATTCCTACCACCAAACCTTGCTGGTTAAGGATCAGGACACATCACCCAAGACTAATGGCAGATTCAGACCCTGACACTGCAGGCACTTGAACATGTGCTTAATTTTACGCATGTGCCCAGTCCCACTGTTTTACTGGTCTGTTACAGGAGAAAAGTAAAAGGCACTTGAGTCTTATCAGGTCAGGGCCTCCTTTAATATTTCCATGAATTGTTCCTAGCTAGGTATCCAGTGTGAAAGTCGTGCTAATTGGGCCAATGAATTTTAGGGCAATTACAAGTTGTCAGCATGACTGGGATTCCATTTGGAAAGGCAGAAGTGGCCTGGAGTCCTCAGCAAAGCAACAAGGCTCCCAATGGCAGCAGAGGCTCAGGCACCTCTTGGAGACACTGAGCTGCTGATTGTTCTGGAGCTGCAATGGGTTGTCTTTGGTTTCCTGGAAGAAGCCAAACCCACTGAAGGAAGCAGCCTAGAAAAACATGACATGAAAACGAAATCCCCCAAAATCCTGCTGCAAGGAAGAATTTGAGGGGGGGTGCTGTGCAGGGTTTCACCCAAGCTGGCAGAGCAAGGAGAGCAACTCCTTCTCTGCCTTCATCACAGGGTGTTACCCCCCAGCAGAGTTTTATCAGGAGGAGCTGTCAGTGGAGGACAAAACATGCACGTCCCAAGAATTTAAAAAAAAAAAAATTAACCAACAGAGAAGTTTCCATCAGAGTATTTTGTCAAATACTGTCCCCTGCCAGGAAACCCTCATCCAAGTTCATTCTTTTAGAAGTGGGTACTAGTTTTTACCCTCAAGTTACTCCTTTTTAGTAAATGTGTTTTGTAAAAGTTACAACGCATGCAATGGCATTTTTACAGTCTTAAAACAACTGATTGTAACAATAAGCTTATGCAAGAACGCCTTGTCTTCCACCAGGGAATTATTTTCTGCCATCGAATAACATGTAACAAATGATTTTTTCAGACATGCAAAAAACACCCACTAACTCTAATGAGACTGAGAGGTCAAGCTCTCTGAGGTGGCGAAGGGGTCTGTGGCAAAAAGGAAGTAGAAGAGGCTTCACCTATTTCAACCAGCCAGAACAGAGAAGGAAGCAGCTGCAGAAGTTTGGGGAAGAAGATATTTGACTGAATTAAAGTCACCAACCCCAGGCAGGGCAAGAGAGCACAGGGCAGAGCCCAATCTGCATGGGGAAGTTTAAAGAAAATCCAGAAGACGACATCTTTTGCACGGAGGAGCATCAGCTGCTCCACTCCGGCCAAGCGGGGACCCCACGTGAGCAGCAACCAGGGCAAAAGAACCCCCTGACCTCACTCCTTAATGCACACCCAGGAAAAAAAAAAAATACTATTTTGTCATCTTGCTGAGGAGTTTTTGTTGGGAATTGGGGGCAGAGACGTTGGTTGCTACAAGACTATAATAGACTGTTAATTTCGGTGAGGAGACCTTTTGCGGGCTACAGTGTCTAAATGAAAACCAGCAGCGTTCTGTTAAGAATAACTCTTTATAAATAATTGAAAACTAGTGTGACGACTGAGACCTTGCTGCTAATTACACACACACCAAACTGTGTTGTTTTGGGATTGTTTAATGCAAGAAAGATAAATTTAAGTCCGAATATAGCTGTAGGTTCAACCTAGATTTTGGGAGACAGATTCATCTTCCCATCACTAATTAACTGGAAGAGGGGTATTTCTTACCTGCACATTATTTCATGCGTGAGCAGAACTCGGCACATTTCTGGGTTCTTGTCTTGGCCTTCATATACTATCGCCTAGAAATAAAACACGTTTTTAGTTGTGCATAAAGTTGAGTATGGAGAAAATCAAAACACATCATGGTAAGCAAAGGCCTAGCAAGTTGCAAGCCACAGCTCAGACTAAAGAGACCTGGCATCTCCACCAAACCTGCTCCAAGACCTGCAGCTGAAAAACAACACCAGCTGAGTACAGCTAAATTCCCTCCTCTCTGTTGCACATCTCTCCAGCAGTGTGTAGGATGGGTTTTTTTAGTAGTCAAGACAACCACAATTTTCTTTTCAATTCAGAATAAAATATAAACCTAATAGCATTAAAAGGAAGGGGGGGAAAAAAAAGAAAGAAAGAAAAAAGAAAACCAGCAAGGCTTGGTATACTTTGGGTCCTATTCATTAAAAAAAAAGAAAAGAGAGAGCTCATGCATTTTTAATTACAAAAGCTGCACAGCCCAGGCATTTTCCTGGTAGCTCCTGAGAAAGGGCCTGGGCCTGATTCTTCCCTTGAACCTCCTGATCCAGCATTTTCCAGAGAGCACCTCTGGAGTTACAGGGATATAAATAAGTGAGGAGAAGGCCCTACCAGAGCAGAGGAGACCAAAACAAACAGAGGATCAACCGACTTAAGAAATTTGACTCTGAGACAGCACAGGGAGAATCCTTTAAGCTAAAACTGTGGAAAGGCAGTGTGTTCACATTTCAAGAGGAGCCTACATTTGCTCCCACCAGCAGCACCAGCAGCGAGGGATCGGCGTTACACATGAACTGGGTTAGTGCTCACAGCCCCTGCAGGACAGGGTTTCCATCTCAGCCCAACAGAGTCGTGTTTTCCAGCCACCCCTGCTCCCAGGCACCAGCCCCCCAGCAGCAGAACAAGAGTGAAGTTTCCTTTGCAACAGCATCTTTTGCTGGCACTAAAGGTTTCTAAACCTTTTAGGGTGCCACTCCAGAGCTGGGATCGGAGCCCCAGCCTTGGAGGGATGACCACCCCTGCATCTAAGCAACAGTGCTACCCTTGAGCTCGGTGTGACCTTTTTAGCCTCTAAAACACAGGCTTTAAAAGAAGAAATTGGGGAAAAAAACTCAGCAGGTAAAATGACATCTAAGATGGGTCTCCCTAAAGTTAACAATAAAATAGAGACTGAAATTTAAGAAGTGTGCTCTATGGATGTAAGACATTTTAAGGAATGAGATTAATTTGAAATGGAAGCATGGAAAATACTGACAGAAAAAGAAGTTACCTTAATATAAAATGAACTGCTTTTCCAGTCCTTACAAATGTAACCCACCAAGGGTAAGAGGTATTGTACCTCCAGAAGGAGCACAAACCTCAAGACCCACAATGCTGAAGAAGCATGAGCTGACTCTTACACAATTTAAATGGCAACATGCAATAATAATAATAATATTATGTATTATAAAATTACTTAATAATTCCATAAATAATTTTGGGAATTGGCCTATGTTACCTTTGCTAGTTTTAACTTTTTAACTTTATTTTTGTTATGTGCCTTCCCCTAAAACCTGAGAGCCCCTGAGCTGGGGTTTTATAGCTGATAAAACAGAGGCTGCAACTAATTGCCACTAATGGGCCCAGAGTCTCACCTGACTTCTGCCCCTCATTTCCATCAGTAAGGCACAACAGCTGTGAACTCAGCACTGGGATAAAGGGGATGCATGGAAAGTCCCCCCAGTACAGATACCAGCAACCCCCTGATCCCAGACTGGGACCCCCACCTTGAGCTACTTCCACATCAGTGCCCAAGAGAGGTACAGATGGTTTGCAAGAGGCGTTGGAAAATGGAATTACATGTGTTACATACAGCAGGAGGTGGACAAATTCAGAAGAGCCCCATTCCCAGCATTAAAAGGGAAGATGGGGAGAAGCTTCTTCCAGGCAAAGGTAGAAAACTGAAGTAACCGGCTGACACCTGGTGGGGTCAGTCAGCGGGGACATTGCAAAGACTCCAGAAAACCCCAGATCAGGTTAGCAGGGTCCACCTAGCAGTGGGACAGGCCAGGCAAGGAGGAAGCTCATGGTACCTCTTGGACTACATCAACAGTTAAAAAATAATCTCCCTCTGAGAACGCAGAGCAGGAGGGGAAAGAACAGATCTACCCCTGAGGCCTTTAGTGGGGACAAACACCTCCAGCCCCCTGACACCTCCAGACAATCACAGCGTAACAGGAGACGAGAGAAGGCTGCTGGTCCCAGCTCATTCTTCTTACACTTTCAAATATTAAAATAAATTTACCCAGGATGGGTTAGCTTGTCGCCCGTGGAGCCAAGGAAATGCTAGAAATGACAAACCAGAACACAACATTTACTTTCCTTTTTCCTCCTGCCCTATCTCCTCCTCTCCCCTTCCTACTGCTGTGCTTACTTAACCTCCAGGTACCCGCTTAAATAACTCAACTAAATAGCAATAATGAACGGGCAGAGTCAACACTGTGGTACATAATCACCTTGTCTGTTGTGTTTAGCATCAGTGATCCCTTCTTTGCGTGCATGACATTCTTCTGCCTCCCTCCATGTTAAAGATTTGCTTCTCACTTTATTTGCATTCAATTATCGAAGTTGCACCCGTGCGCATTTTGTTTTCTCCGTGTTAAACGCAGCTCCTCTCACCTACCCTATTCCTGCAGGAATTTCTAGGAAATTCTGGGAAGCAGGAGGATGCACTGGCTTCATTTCTGAGCAGCTCATCCCCGTCTCCCCGCTCCTGTGTCCCAATTTACTGGTGTGAAGCGCCAACTGTTTGCCCCCATGAATGGCTGCCCAAGAGCCCTACAGATACTCGACCGCCTCGCAAACCACACCGCTCTGAAGCATTAATTCTACAATTAGTTTCAAAAAGGAAACAGGAACTGCTAAAGTTTCAGATCGTTAGAGCTGCCAGAAGTATTTTTACAGGAAGGATCTACTATGTTACTGTTGTGAAAATGTTTAACTCTCGGATTTGAAAAGCTACTCTTTTTAACAAAAATATCTTGATTTTTTTTAATAAATTATGGGGGTTTTAAGTACAGTTTTTGAAAGGGGATGATTGCGTCGGGGCTCCCTGTCGCACTAACGTCGTCGTGATTTTGTCAAATAGGGATCACATTAATGAGAGACAAAGTGAAAGTTACAGTGCATAAACTTAGACCACAGCAGAGCTAAAAATAAGCCCGCAGATACACATCAGAGTTGCACAACAAAACACCGGCAAAGGAAATGCAAAATTATAGACTTTGGGTTTTTTTCTTTTTGTTTACTTCATGTTGATTTAACTCGGTGATGTTTCATAAGCACTCGAAAATAGCATTTCTTCTCCCAAACAACTTAAACATTTCCCCAGAAAATTCACCTTCCATTTTGCCAGCTGTTACTCACCCAAGTAACCTTCCTACAAGAAGTCCCAGTGAGTAACAATCACTCATGCACAAACGGACTTCAAAATCAGGCCCCGAAAAATTAGTGTCAAAAATATAAGACTTTCTCACTTCCATTTAAATGAAGCTGCATAAAAAGTTAAATCTAATTCAATTCACTGGTTAACAGCAAATAAAATTTACTACATTGAGCACGTCGCAGTCAAGTACATCCAAAAATTCGCCCAAACTTTTCAGCGATGGACTTCATTATAAAAAAAAACATAATAAAAAAAAAAAATAGAAAGAAAGGGGGCTAATATAAAAGTCAAGGCTACAGCTCTCATTTAATCTACTTTTTCCCCAATAGACGTGGTAGGATAAAGCAATAAAAGAGTTGACAAACAAGCTGGAAAAATACAGAGAGAGATTTTGTCCTTAACCATTCCTGAATAAATCCAGATTTATGCTGGTACTAGTGAGGGCAGAATCGTGGTGTCAGTTTGCCAGTCAAGCAATCCTGCTTTCAGAACTGGACGAAAAACAATCTTGAAGGAATGAGATCATGGTCATTATATTACTCAGTTATGTCATGGCCTTGATTTTAAAAGAGTACGAGAAGGAGAGAAATCACCAACGTGCATCTAAATCCACTTGCTTTCAGATTCCATCTGCCTCGAAAAACAAAGTATCTCCCTTACAGAAATAAAAGAGAAGGGAAAACTCATTAAAATTAGGGTCTTTTCCAAAACAGAACTGAAATGATTTGGAATGACGTTTACAGCCGTACACACAGGGAGAAAATAAAATCCTGGCCTCACCGAATTCAATAGGCGCTTTGCAATTGACTTCAGATGGGCCAGAATTTCACCCAGAGAAGATTAGGCTTGTATCCACTACATATCTACAGAGAAAATACTGTGAATTATATTTATTTGGCTTTGAATCCTTAACCCTCAGTTACCCGAGGTTTTACCCCTTCCCCAGGCAAAACCTCGACTCAGCCCAGGGAGGTTTATCCCGGACAAGCAGCGCGGAGCTGGTCCCGGGGCGAGGACAGGGAGTTCTTGCTCTGCCTCTCAACACACAATTCAGAAGCATCTAATTATTTTATCCAGTCTCCCTCTGCCTTTGATTCACAGCCTGCTTATCGATGTATTCACACAAATTAAATAAATTTATCTCTCCTAATATGTTCATTTTTAATGGTTTTCAAACATTCACATGGAAACAGCTCTAGCGTAAATATCCCAGAACAAATGGCTGTATATTATACAGGAGGGAGCAGTTGGGCTGCCAGACTGGGAATGCACCAGGCCATCTGGCTCAGGCAGTCTCTCCAAAATCCTCAGCTTTGTTTTCACCCTCAGACTCCAAACAACACATTTTCCACTGTGATGAGTTTACATTTTCCCAAACACAGGTCCTGATCATGCATGCAAATTCCAAACTTCTCCATTCCTCTCTGTACAAGAAAATTAAAATCACCTGCGCTTCTGACATCTCACCAAAGGCACAAGAAAGCTGCTAAAATCTGGCACAGTGTAAACTTTCCCCGTCACAGGGGTTAGGTTTTGTTTTATGTTTGTGTGAAATTTCTCCGAGTCTGCTGAGGCTCCTCTGAACTTATTGATAACATTTTTTTTTCCCATGCCCGTAGCTGCCAGAGAAGGGCCATGCCATGCACAGAATAGAGCTGATCAAATATCTGCAAACATCAGAGAATGACAGACAAGTCAACAGAAAAACCATTTGCATCCAGAGTTATAGCTCTGAAAAAAAAAAAAGCAAAATATAAACAAGGTTTAAGTCTGAAGGAAGGATTTTTGACTCATGAGTGCTCTCAGCAATAGACAATAGCCATCGAGTAAAACTTATGATTTTTAAGATGCCTGAGCCTTATTAGCATCCGTTATATCTTATGGATGAGAATGGCTGAAGGAAAAATGGGTGGGGAACAAGTATTTCAGATTTATTTCCTCCATCTTTCCTAATAGTGAAATATCTCAGCTTTATGAAAATACAGCCAAAGAAATAGAAGGCATCCCTTCTCCATAAACATATTAAAATCCTTTGACTTGGATTTAAAAACTCCAGTTTTATTAGAGCAGACATATTTCACATTTTGCAGACAATTTCAAAATGCATCATTGTTAGAAGCGGATCTTCTGCAGGAGGAGCTGCTGCTTTACGGAAAGCAACAGCTAAAAAGTTTGGGGTTCTACAGGGTTTTGAGCACATTAGGAATATGATCCTGACATAAAATGAGGTGCCAATACAACATAAAAGAAAATTTAATTAAGCCATTATTGACACCGAATGTTGTTACCCGAACTGGAAAGAACTTCCCTGCCACGGGAATGATTTGTGAGTAGCATTTACAATTTTTAAGTGATGGGAACACATTTTGGAAACTTAGCGAGACCCCCAAAAGCCACGTAATTCCCATTTCCCCCAGCGCTTCTGCGGGACCACCACCAAAGGCCAAGTGCGATACCCCAAGCACAACTCAAAATGATGCACTCTGAGACCAATCCCGGCTGGGTTTCCCGTTTGGAAGTCCCCCAGCCCAGGTTCCCAAGGAGTGCATGTGCAGCCCAAGCTCCTGTTTGGGGCAGTGCGTGCACAGCTCATCCCACAGACCAGCTCTGCCCTGGGATGCAGCTCACAGCACAACTCTTGGCTGCTTCAGTAGTGCCACTCTCCAGCCCCACTTCCCATCCTGCTCCTCAGCTGACAGAGAAACACGCACGCACCAGGACACGGAGATCCCTCTGTTCCACCCAGGACAGGGCTCTTGCTATGAGTTTCTTAGCTGGGCACAGCCACACAAACAAATCCCTGACTTAGGCAGAGCAGGAACACTCACATCTCCTCTTTAGTACGTACACAGCCCCCAGCACAGCCAAGCCCTGCCTACCTATGGTATAACGCAGGCTGCTAATGGGACATTCCCATTAAATCTCTGAGCAGCAATCCTATGTAAAGAAATCCAGGTCTGATTTGCGGAAGGGCTTTTATTTTATCTTACCTAACTTAATAATCCGCCACTGTACAAAACCTTGCAATTTGTAACTGTGAGACAAAGAGAATATATTTAAATCTGATGTGTCCCCGTTAAAAAATAATAATAATAAAAAAATACGCTAAAAAAAAAAGCCACAGATACTTTCCTGTATGATCTGGGGAACCTAACTCATTCAAGCTTTGCTTCTGTGGGATTTTTAATTTGCCCCCAGAAACCTCAGAGTAGCTGCAATTTCAGTCTGGGAATTCACAATTATCGAGTGTGTGAATGTGCGTGTGTGAGGACTGAGCAGATACTTGCCAGCTGAAACGTGTACGCTTCTGCAACAGTTTCATTTAAAAGTAATCATTTCATTATCCAATTTGTTCTCAGCGTCGTGCATTAAAATACTACACCTTCAAGTAGACTGACAATATATATTTAACTTTCATTAAAAATTAAAGAATTTTCAGACAGTCTTTGCAATATTTAATTACAGTTTGATGATTTGAAAGTTACTTGAGAATCTTCTATATAATTCACTGTCATAAAATATAAATGATATATTCAACATTTGGGTGAGCTTCTGTCATGTGTTGTACTTCACTTCCTAATAAGCATTCAGTAACCAGCGCGATCCCAACTCTGAAATAATTTCACTTTTGAAAAGAAAGAATTAAAAAAGGAGAAGAAGGAGAATTTAGTGTCTGGCCCCCGAAAAAATTCAGAGCAGCACATGCCACAGTTTTGACATGATAATGCCCTATTTTTCATAAGCAATTATAGTCATGCCTAAAGAAACTACAGACATGAAATTAATATGTAAACAAACATGTTTGCGTCTAAAACAGCCTTTCGCTCCCCGTTTTCTAACCCAAGCTCAGAGAGCTTTTGTTCTTAAATCCTCGCTTCTCAACCCCACTGCACTTTTCCCAAAATCTGTAATTTGCACTAACTTTGTTTTTCTAAGACTTCCTGAAATCAGATAGATTTTTTTTTTCTCCTCCTTCTTCATTGTGAACGTTCTTTAAAGCTACATGGTAGGTTTTACAAATAAACTGTATCTCGGGGGTTTTTTTCCCCTTTCTCTCCAAAGACGCTCTGATGACTTGATAATAATGAGAGACCAAGAGGTCAAACAGTGCCTTAGGATGAACTCTTCATATGCAAGATGCCTTTGTTAAGAAAATTATTTTGAATCCACTGCTCTCCATGAGTTCAGGGCTCTGCTTTCAACAGGATTATGAGCAGAGGCTTCTGCATTTCCGTAACGATAGGAAAGCTATTTAAAGATAATATTTATTGATAGACTCTCTCACACGATCTCCACTGAAATACGCAAGCTCCAAAAGGACTAAAAAGAGTTCATATATCAGGAAGATTTTGTTACTTTTAACACAAACGAACCGATTTGTGCCTGAAAACCAGGGAATGACAACAAACGCTTTCCAGGATTTTTTATGAAGAAGGGTATGTAGCTGCTGTTTTAATTCCTACAGGGAATGGGCTCTGTTTGGAAGTGTACAGTATAACAGAGCTCAGATGCACAGTGGATTGTGTAGTAAAATTCACCCAAGTTCCTTTTTTTCTTTTCTTTCCTTTTTTTTTTTTTTTTTTTTTTTTTTTTTTTTTTTTTGCTGTTGAAAGACAGTCTTCAATAGCAGGAAAAGATGTTTTGGGACCATCAAAGAGAGTTTTGTAAAACAAACTCAGCCCTTAGAGCTTTATGTTTTGCTGTAGAAAAGAAACCCAAATACAAGCCAAGAGTTTTGTCCCTGCAGACAACATACAGGGACTGACGTTTCCTAGCGGTACAAAAAAAAAACCCCTTAATGTTTTTCTTAAATAAAATTTAAGAATATTCTTTAACAAGTAAAACAGATTAGGAGGGGAAGAAACATATTTTAAGGATGAAAAGGCTCAAAATCGTTCCTAACTATTTAAAAGAAACATATTCTAAGAGAAAAATATTCTGACAGGAGCAGAAAAAAGGCCAGGGTAACAATTAAAAAAAGGAGCGAGAAAAAAAAGGGGAGAGAGAACCGATTTGCTCAGATAGACCCTTTACAAAAATACTGGTTTTAAACAGAAAAGTATTTTTTACAGGTAGGCACGCACGTTATTACTCTGTTTGGGAGGCTAAAGAACAGGCTTAAAATGAGGATTAATCCACTGACAAGCCCTGCTGCCCTCCCCGAGTCCAACACCGAGCTCGCCGCTGCCCGCGCTGCGGTTCTGGGGGCTATTCCGACATGCAAACGTGTCGCGATACAAGCGCTCCTCCTTTAGCCAGCGGAGCCGGCGGCAGCGCCAGGAGCGGACGGACCGACAGAGCCCCGCGCCGGGGCAGCGCCTTGTGCTGGCGGCGCTCGGGGGCGGCCGGAGGCCGGAGGTTAATTCTTATTAATTAAGCGGCAAAACCATCCGCAGCCCTGAATGGGAGGGCTGAAGAGTAGCCTGTATTTTTCTCCCGCAGCCCGGCAGCAGGCAGGGTCCCGCGGGGACCCCCCTCGCCGCCCCGCAGCCCGGTCGGTGCCCGGAGCGGAGCGGTGGCCCCGTCCCTTCCCCGCCGGGCAGAGCGGCTCCGCCACGGGGGCGGGTTTCGCCTCCCGGGGCCGCCCCGACGGCTGCCACCCCCCTGCTCGGCGGCCGCCCCGCAGCACCCACCTGCTTGGTCATGGAGTCGATGAGTCGGACGTAGAAATCCTGCTCCGTCCTGATCCCTGAAACAAGGCAGAGGAGTGAGGAGCGGGGCCGGCCGGCGGCAGCGCGCCGAGACTCGCCCGAGGGCTCGGGCCTGCGGGGGCCGCCCGTGTCCCGGCAGCGCCCCGGCACCGAGCGCAGGGAGCGGAGGGGAACCGGGGCGGCCGCTGCCCGGGCGCTGCTGGGCTCTGCAGCCGCGGAGGCGGCGGGGGGCGACAGGGCCGACACCGGGGGCTCCCAGCCCTTACCATTGCTGTAGAGCAGCTGCAAGCGGTAGTGGATCCCGTTGTTGGTCTTTTCGCTGTTGGCTTCCTGAAGTCAAAGAGGACACGGGAGGCCGGAGGGAAAAGGAAAACTGTGTCAATAAAGCTTCTCCATCACTCGCACGCCGGGTGTCCCCGGGGCTGGATGGGGCAGCCCTCAGCCTTCTTCCCGTCCCTCAGCCCTGGACATAGCGAGGGAACAGGGGACACCCCCTCCCCGTCTGCCCTCCGGGACAGGGGAAGACTGAGGCGCCCGGGAGGCTGCCGTGGCTCCCGGGACGAATCGGTGTCGCGGCCCCGGGGGAGCGGAGTGGGGAGGGCCCCGGAGAGGCGGCCGAGTCCCCATGGGACGCCAGGGTACTCACCTTCTCCTTCTCCACGAAGCCCACGAAGGCGGTGCGCTCGATCTCCACGGGCTGCCCCTGCCGGTCGTACAGAGCCAGAACGAAGTGGAAAAAGTTGGACTTCCTCAGGTTGGAAGGCGGCTGCTTCTCGAAGTGAGCCCGGGCCAGACCCACTCCGCTGGGACCAGAGACACGCGGGTTAGCGGCAGCTCCGACGACGCGGCCTCACGTCCCCCCAGCCGCCTCCCGGGCCCGTGCCTTCCCCCGCCGGGACGCGGCTGGGCCCCCCCGGGGCAGAGCATCCCTCCCTCCTCCGAGTAGCCCCGGGGCTTTTCCCTCCGGGCACGAAGAAAGACTCAAGCTCCGAACCCCGCAGAGCCCCGACCCCATCCCATCCTGCGGCGAGCCCGAAGCCTCCCCAACAGCCCCCCCAGCCCGGCCCCGGTACCCACCAGCCCTCCCCGGGGGCCGTGCCCGCTCGCAGCCGGCCCTGCATGGCGGGGGAAGCCGCACTCAGCGCCGCCGGCGCGTTGCCCCGCGGAGCAGCATCGGTCCTGCCACTTCTCAAACTCGGCTCGGAGCTGTCACCCCAGCGCCCATGTGCCTTATCTTGCAGCCTCAGTCCTGCGAGCCTTTCCTCCCGCGCCGGAGCGGTGGGTAAACACCGAGCCCAGGAGACAACTTCAAATATTTCAGGGTTGTCCCTGCAGAAACTTTCCCTTCCTTAGAGGGCTCCAAAGGGAGGGGTGCGGGGCGAGGTGGGAGACACCGGGAGATGTCAACATTAAACTGATGCCGAATGATGCCGGCTCCAGGGCTCAAGCTGCAAATCCAGCATCAGGGTTTGGTTCGTGTTTGGGGTTGTTTTTTGGTTTTTTTTTATCGCGGGGAAGAGGATGGGAAAAAGGAGAAATAAGAGAGAAAACGAGGCTGGGCGAAGCTTCGCCAAATCCATCTTATATTTGGAGGGATTTCTTTTTAAAAATCTAAAATAAGTGGCAATGGTTTTACAAAGGGACTTCAAATAAAATTTCTCCTGGAGCACGCTTTGCAAACTCCCTACTTATCGGAGGAGAAGGAGGGGAGCTGCTGATTCTGACGAGAATAGGAAAGCGCGGTAGATAAATATATTTTGGATACATCCGTGCACAACCCGCTGCTTTTCGGAGGAGGAAAGTGTCATTTGAAGATCTTAAGACTAAATCAACAGCAGACATAGTTTTGAAAACTCCTTCCTCCGAGCGAACACAAGGAGCCAGAGAGATGAAACCTACCTATCCGTACCTAGCGAAACTCGCCACTTCCTTTATTGTTGTTATCATTATTTAATAAAAAGTCATTCCTACGGGACAATGGGGATAAATATTTAACTGGCGACATCTACGCGAAACTCACTGCTGGTAGCAGAGCTCCAGAGCCGGGTTTTTGTTGGCGCGGGGGAAAAGGCGCTGCCGGCGGGGAGCAGCGCTGCGGGCGGGGAGCGCCCCGGGGCGCGGAGCGGGGCGCGGGCGCGGAGCGGGCGCGGAGCCTGCCTACCTCTGAGCGGCCGTGCTGGCGTCCAGGACGCCGGCTCCCTGCATCCACGTCCGCACCGCGTTCATCCCCGCGCCGAGGGGCTCTTCCTTCATGCTGCTCCCACTCCGCTGGATGCTTTCCTGAATCCCAAACATGAATCAGAAACAACAGCGCAAATCTTCCTTCTTTATTCAAAATTTTAAAAAGTGATAAAATCGCCAGGCGGACTGTTATATGTGAGGTTTTTTCTTTCTTTCTCTCTTTTTTCTCTCTCTGCAGCTGATCGCTGGAATCAAAGCAAGTCGGAGAAAGCAAACACAGGCACACACATTAAAAAAAAAAAAAAAATCCAGAGGCAATCAGAGCCCGGTTTTGTTGCTGCTGTTTGCTGCGTGTGCAGTTTGTTTGGGTGCTTGGAGAGGCTGGCGGGGTGCTGGGGGCTGGTTGCAGCGCTCGCAAGCCGGAGGAGTACTTGAAGTCCCTTTTGTATGAAGACACCCCTCGGATGGCAGCAGGCAAAAAAAAAAAAAAAAAAAAAATCTCAGATGGCAGTTTAAGAAACAATAGGACGAACGGGAGCTGCGGCAGGCTCTGCTACATCAAGTGTCATTTTCCAGTGACAAGAGAGGCAAGTCCCCCCCCCTTCTCCCCTCTCTCTTTTCTTTCTTTCTTTTCTCCCTCTTTCTTCTCTCCTCTCCCAGCCGAAGCGCTCTCCGCTGCTCTCCTCCCTCCTCCAGCCGCGCAGGAAGCGAGTTGCCGGAGCCGGGCGCACGCCGGGAAGGGAGCGAGAGGGGCGCACCCGCGGCGGCGGCGCGGACGGACGGCCGGAGGGAGACCCTGGGGCTCCCCGTGCCCCCTCCCTCTCCCGCAGCGCCGGGCGGACTCGCCGTCTCTCCCTATGGGAGCCACTTTGACTGTCCCCGCCGCCGAACACGAGCCCCGCAGCCCCGGCGGGCGGGGGGCGGGGCCGCCGAGGGCACGCCCCCTCATTTGCATCGCGTCATCGCCCCGCCCCTGCGCCGCCTCCGCCAATGGGCGCCAGCGAGACGCCGCCGAGGGGGGCGGGGCCACGCCCCCTCGTTAGCATATCCCCGCCCCCGGCGCGGCCGGCCCGGGGGAAAGTTGCCCCGGAGCGCCCGGGGCGGGCCCGGCGCAGCTCGGCCGCGCCTTTGTTCGGCAGCGCTGCCCGGGAGCACCGCGGGGCACACGGGCACCGGCCCCGGAGGGGCTTCCCCGCTCCCCGCACCGACCCCCCGGCGCCCGCGGCCGGCCCTCGCCAGGAAGGCGCCGTGCTCCCGCACAGCCCGCAGCGGGCACCGCCAAGTGTGGGGGTGGCCGAGCCCTCCCCGCTGCCCCGGGGATCCGCTGCCAGCGCCAGGCTGCCCACGCCGACTGCCCAAAGCCGGGGATGCCCCGCGCCCGCCGGCCGTGCCCGGTACCCGAGCCCGGGACTGTCCCCCGCTGGAAAGGCGTGTGGGGCAACTCCCCCGCCGCGAACCCCCGCCGAAGCCCCGCCGCTCGCCCCGGCTCCTGTCCCGCTCCTCAGCAGCGTGCGCTGCTTGGCGGCACAAGCACGCGATTTCCGAACAGGACAGTTCGCGGTGGAAGTTCTTTTTTCCTTTTCCTAGGAAGTCCGATTTTTGTTTTCCCAGGGAAAATAATAAAAATAATAATAATAATTAAACCAATTCCTGTCCTCGCTAGGGAAGAGTAGGGCCGGCGGAGCGGCGGCGGAGCGGGCGCAGTCCCGCATCTCTCCGCGGGCTCCCCGACCCGCCGCTGTCCCCGCATCACACTCCATCCTTCCCCTCCCCAAAGTCGCTCCGTGGCCGAGCCGCTCCCGTCTCGTCTCTCGCACGGGCTCTTGCCGTGGAAGGAGCTCTCTGTGCCGGCGGCCTGGGTTATGCCTCCCCAAACGCAGGCTTGCCCATTTTTGCACATATAATGAAACAAAACCCTGCGCATCCCGGCAAGCCGAGCGATGTCAGACCGCGGAGGCTTTGGGGAGGGTAACCTCTGAAGTGTCTGGGCTATCTCTGAATTGCTGCCGTGTCCCTCTATGCCCCCGCTCCCCGATCAGAGGTGCGGGAGATGCTGCCCCGGGAGATGGAGGCGCAGGCGGCTGCTGTCCGCTCCTCCCAGGGGTGCAGAGCCCCGCGAAGGGCAGCGGAGCCCACCGGGCTGCATCCCCCAACCGGGAGCCCAGCTAAGGGCCCGGAGAGCAGCCAATCCAGTCTATCAGCACCACTGTACAGCTCCAGAGACACCCCACGGCAGTCCGACAATTATAGAGGACCCTCTCGCAGCCACACGTACATCACTTTGTGTGGTACAGCCTCCCAAACCCACAGCTAAGCCTCGGGAAGAGAGCTCTGAGTCCAAAGCAGGCACAGAGCCCGCTGCCAGTGCCTCGCTGGCACTGAGAAACTGCACCCGATCCTTGGCTTTAGGCGAGTCCACACACAAAACATCCACATCCCCAGCATTCTGCGTCCTCACATAGGAACTGTCACAGACAGCAATTTTCCACATTCCCTGAAGATGCCATTTGAATCTTGACATGATGCTACTGTGTCATATCCCAGGGAGATGTGGAAGAACACGGACACACAGCCATACATGAATATTTACACCATAGGTACAGCATAGGAGCAGTTTGGCTCCTGCAGAGCTCCAGCTTATTGGGCTTCCTCTGGCTGCTGCTGCATCAGTTGTATCATATCCAGCCTAAATGCCTCCATGGTGAGATACATTCTGCAATTAAAAGCTATTTGCACCTGCACTGATTGCTCCTTTCCCAGGGCAGGGATCTGCCCAGGGAGGAATAATGTATTTGAATCAATATACTGAGCAGTTGGCAGATTTCACCCTTCAAATCTGTTCAGGGGATCAGGGGACCGTTTCCATGCCTTTTCCAGGATGCTGAAGGGAACAGCATCCCAGCAGCAGTCTGAGGGCACCTCCACCGGGCAGGGGACAGCCAGCCATGACAGTAACAGCGACAAGTTCTCCACTGTTTTCCTCCTTATACAAGACTTGTGCCTCTGTGCTCATCACACAGGGAGCTCCGGGAGGCTTTGCCCGAAGGCTGGGGGAGATGCCCCACCTGGGGCTTAGGGACAGTCTCAAAGCCACTGAAAAATTGCCATAAGGACGAAAGAGTTAAACACTGGCTCGACCCCCACAGGAGGAGTGTGAAAGAAAAGCAGAAGGGAAACAGGGAGGGGGTGAGAAAGTCAGGACTTTGCAAAAAAAAAAAGGAAAAAAAAGGGAAAAAGAAAAAGAGCTGGCAGCAGGCAAGGAGAGTTCTGTGCTCCATCCACCCCACAGAGGCCAACCCTGGAGTACAGGGGCTTTGATTTTACAGAACTCCCAGTCACTTTCAGCACTCACTCTCTGCTCCCTCCCTGGGTCCTCTCTCTGGACCGGCACCAGCCCACTCCGACTCCAGCAGCACACGGATCACTGCCAGGCCCGTTATGAGGCTGGAGCATATTCCTGTGGAAAGCTGTGTCCATCCTTTCCTCAGCATGGCAAACGGAGCTGGAGGACACTGCAGCCTGCCACGGGGGAACCCTCAGTGCTGGGACTCGGCACTTCACTCTTCTGCTGCAGAAGCAAACTGGGGCGCGCTGCAGTGAGGTTTCCCTGCAAGCCCGAGTTAAATGCTCTCTATGTTCAAGACAGAATAAAACACACACAGACTTGCAGGCTGTGATTTGGTCCCAGGGGTGAGGAAGCTCCCAAAGTGAGCGAGAGCCGCAGGGTTGAGCTGTGGATTTTGCCCAGCAACACAAAGCCAGGAGCTGAGACTGTGCAGCGCAGGCAGCTCACAGACAGGACTGGGACATGGTCACAGTGTTCCTGGTCATGACAGACAGCAGGGATGGAAGCAGGGGAGGAAAAGGCTGGCCCTGGCTTGCTTGTCCTATGCAGGAAAAAACAGGGTTCCTGGGGAACAAGTGGTTTTGAGGCCTTTGAACAAGGGGGCCATGGAAGGTGGCCTCACTCCAGAGGACAAACATAAACCCTGTGAGGCAGGAGACAGAGGTCCCAGAGCACAGGAGTCTCTCTTACATAGGGAAAGGCCCCTCCTCTGCCTTGACACCGTTTCCAAGTGGGCCCAAGGCCCCTCTCGCCTCTGACCTGGAGTTTATCCAGGACAACGCCCTCCTCCTGCCTCCAGTCCCTCCTCTCTTGCCCTGGGGCTCCCAGCACAGTGGGGACAGTCAGGCCTCGCTTCCCTCTGCCCAGACCCCAAGGGAAGGAAGAAGTAGTTGGAAGTGGGAATTTCTGAGAGAAAAGCCTTCTGCTCCCTCATCCCTGACCTTTGCAGCTGGGTGAGGCCCCCCCAAAGGGACCACGCTCCTTCCTGCCCTTCTCTGGAGAAGGCGGAGGAACAACGGACCCGTGACAATGGGGGGAAAGGGAAAAGCAGCCTCTCCTCTCAAGGTGGGACTGAAAGCAGAGCACTCAGGTGCTGAGCACATACCTGCACTTTTCCGAGGGTTTGGGAGCAGTTCGCTCATGTCCTCCCCAATTAAAATGCTTTTCGTAAGTATTTTCCTTACAGGCTCTTGTGCCGATCCAAAGACTTTCCATCCACAGATAAATCCAATGTCTGTCTTGGCAGGTGATGACACTGTTCAGCTGCCTGGGGTGTTTTGTTCATCCTACCTGCCTAGCTCCTGGAGGGGAGAGGAGAAAAAAGCTCAGAAAACTGGGAATTGGGATAAAATACTCTGACTGTCGTGTTCAGGAGGATAGAGCCTGGATGCCTCTGGGACGAGCAGAGGACCTGTCCACAGCGTGATGGTGACAGCACCCCACTTGCACCCCTGCTACCATGAAGAAGCAGTAGCAGGCAACCCAGATGGAAAGGTTCCATCCAGGAGCTTTCCTCCTCCTGCCTCTCTTGGGGGACTCCTGGGCTGCCCCTGGCTAGGATGGGGTGTCGGGGCTCCCCCGCAGGTCGGGGCCGGGGTAAAGTGGGAACCCCCCTCGGGGTGCCTGGGGGGCGGGGGGATGTCAGGCAGCAGCGAGAGTCCAGCCGAGCGAACTCCTCAGAGGGACGACGGGACGATGCGGCCCCCCAAGCTCAGCCCCTCCATTACTACCCAAGACAGAAGCCCCCTATGGCAACTGCCCGGGGATGGGGGGCGAGCAGAGCTGTGAAAATACCTCGGGGCCATCCCCCCACGGGGCTGCACGGAGGGGGACAGGGAGAGAACCCCAACTGCGCTGCCGGGGGATGGGGGGGATGGGGGGGATGGGGGGAATGGGGGGGATGGGGGGAATGGGGGGGATGGGGGCGGGTCCCCCCGGTGCCCCCGCGGCGGAACCGAGACCGGGGGGGGCGGTGCCGGGGCGGCCACGCCGCGTGCCCACAGCGCCACCTGGCGGCCGCGCCGGGAACCGCCCCCGCGGGAACGGCCGGGAACGGGGGCGGGAAGGGCCCGGAACGGGGGCGGGAACCCGGGGAGGGGACTCGGGAAGGGATCCCGGGAAGGGGTCCCGGGGAGGGACTCGGGGAGGGGTCCCGGGGAGGGGTCCCAGGGAGGATCTCGGGGAGGGGTCCCGGGAGGGGTCCCGGGGAGGGTCTCGGGGAGGGGTCCCGGGGAGGCGGTCCCTGGGGTGACTATCCCGATGGGAGGTGATCCCGGGGGTCGAGATCCGGCGGGGAGAACATCACGGGAGAGAGACGATCCCGGGGGAGGAGGATCCCATGGGGAGGCGATCCCGGGGGGGCGTCGGTCTCGGGGAAAAGGTGACCCCGGGAGGGCGATCCCCGGGGCGGGGAGGAGGCGAGATGCCGGTGGGGACCGACTATGCCGAGGTGGGGAGATCCCGGGGAGTTGATCCCGGGGGCTGGTGGAACATCCCGGGACAACGGCGGTCCGTGGGAGCGGTCCCGAGGGGGGGCAATCCCGAGGAAAACATGCCCGGGGTAGAAAAGCGGCTCCCACAACTCCCCACCCCGGGCATCCCGGCACCGGGAGACCCCCGTGCCCGTTCCCAGGTCTGACAGCAAATGCGATTCTGAGCACGGAGGGTGCAGAGAAGTTGTGGATGCCGAATCCCTGGGAGGGTTCAAGGCCAGGCTGGATGGGGCCCTGAGCAAGATTTTGGTTCCCTGCAGTACTCACACATGCTTGTCATCCATTTAAGTCTAGGCTGTATTTATTTGTTTGTGCTGGCAGCCACTGGCCGGATTACAGTTATTTTATCACACAAAACCCTGCTATGATTTTTACATTGTGAGTTCAGCAAAGCATTAAACATCTAATCAGCTGCTATTGGCTTCAGGGAGAGGTAAGTACTTGTCTCCCATTGAAGAGTGAAGGAAGAAATCCAGAGGCAGGCACTCCCTCCCTCTGAGAGGATGAGTTTAAGCATATTACATGGAATGGATTTAAATACCTTCTAAAGTTGTCACACGCTTTGCTGAATCAAGACTGAATATTATCAGAAGTATTTAAGTGGCTCTGGAATCTATATCTCCTTTTAAACACTTTGATAAACACTGAGGACTTTGCATCTTGGGATTTCTACTTAAAGGTGCACAAGCTCTTTTGAAGGCTGCCCTCCAAAATCCCAGGCAATTTCCCAGTTGGGGAATTGGATATTCAGTACTTCATGAGTTGCAAGTTTCCATGTGCAGATTTCCATGTCTAGGACTGGATTGTTCAGGATTTGGCTGTTCTTTTTGTGCTGACCATTTTGAAACCTGTTTCCTCTGGCATTCTTGTTAACATCAGAAGGTCCCTATGACTTCAGCAGAAGCAGAACTAAGTTCATCATCTGGCTCAGAATTTTGCCTGGAGCCACAGGCAGGGCAGTGAGATTTTACCAGAACACAGCATAAGAGTGCTGTGGCTGCAATGGAGTTTAAGATACAGAGAGACACCCACGTTTATAGTGACTTTCCAGAGCTTTGGGCAACTTGAACTTCAAGTCCCAGCTTTGTTGATCCAGATCAGGGGATTTCTTTGTTTCCATCTTTGTCCAGGATCTGTGTCACTTGAGGCAGACCAAAGACATGCACCTGGTTTTTCCTCATGTATCCAACCTGTGTGAAAAAGAAAAGTTCTGGTAAAGGGACAACTGGGCAGTGCTGGTTACATGGGAAGGAAGGAAACTCATCGGGAACTCAGGCTTTATTTTGTGTTAGTTAGAAAGTGTGTACCTGTTTTAAGATCTGCATTTTAGCAGAGGTAAAGCACATATAAACATTCTTACACACGGAAATTTTTGGGAAGTTGCTGTTCACTAACACTCATGTGGGGAGTGAGACATCGTAGCCTTAGTGAAGCTCAGCTCCTGCTGACTTTGCCCAGGAAAGGGGCAGCCTGTCTGAGCAGGCATCTGCATGCACGTGTGTTTGTTCCATATGCACACACATCCATTATGGATGACACACAAATGCTGCTCCCGCTTCCCGAGCAGGCTCTTACGGCGAGGCTCACATCGCACTGATCTCACTGCAGGGCTTAGGAAGCGTTCAGAAGCCTCCCCAAATGCGTTACAAACGATGTATGGAGAAATCACTTCCTGCAGCACTGAAACAGAGTCATTGTCATGGCGCGATGAAGGAACTGTTAAACAGACACAGCAGCAACACTGGAGCTGGATTCCAGCCAGGGTATTTCAAGCAACTTGTAAAAAGTTCACTGATTCTTTAATGACTCCACCTGGCCAGAGCAGGACCTCTGGTTTATGTGCCTTCCAAAAAATATGCTGCAAGAGGAGTGTGTCTTAGTTGATATGAATCAAGCCGGTTCCTCTAACACCGTGTTGGTCTGGAATAGCTGTTGACCTGATGGAGTGTTAATGGGAACATTTATTTGTTTCTTTATCACTACAAAGATGTCATATATACTTACCCTGCTGCTGCCACTGTTCCCAAAGGGCTGTCAGCACCAGAGCCATTATAACACGACTGCCAGAGGTAATTTTTTCCCCCCCTCACACATTATTTCTTCAAATGATTCTGCAAAGAGAGGAAGAACTTGGATAGAAAAATTGCTGGTAAAAGAACAGTGCAGTGTGATGTGAGCCAGAGAAGCTTTCCTAAATGCCTGTCAGTCTCTGCCTTTATTGCTTACAGAGAGCAGCACAGGCACAGTCTGTATCTGTCCTGGCACCGGGGGTGTGTGCTGTGCCTGGCACTGAGGATGGGATTTGCCACTGGAGCTCTCCAGTTCATGGGACAGGTGACATGGACTGTGGGACAGGGCACTGTACCCCATCTCCATATCTCTTCATATTTCATATATGAGAGCACAAAGACTCTACCAGAGTGTTTTGGTGACACAGCCATTAGTAAATAAAAATTAGGCAGAAGCCCACTGCCTTTACCTGTGGAAGAAAAACAATCCCGTCGCATTTCATTTGTGTCACGCAATGACTTGACAGTTTAAGGAAATTGCTAATGGGACCTTTTACTGCGAGGTCACGAGTTCAAACCTGGCTCTGTCGGTAATGACCAGCAGTATCTGATGAATGTTTGATGACGTGAGATTAAAATATGGGTCTCAATCCATTTATCAGTAGGAAAACCCTTCAACAGCCTGGGCCCCTTAAAGCTAATCTCGATAGAAAAGCCAGCGAGGCTGGAGCGTGAACAAGCCCCTCCACAGCCCTACAGTAGATCAAGGTCAGGATGGGGCCACGCAGATGGAAAAGCTTAGAGCAGTGAGGGCTGGGCAGCACCTTTCTGTGCATAAACAAATCTACTGCTTAATGCACTGAAATACTCCCACAACAGCTCGGGATGGGAGAGCCAGATCCGGGATTGTTCTCAGAGGGACAATGATCCTGGCATGAGGGGGGAGATGCAAACATCGGGAAATCCAAGATCAAGAGCTGGCTGATACTAGTGCCAAAACTCATGAATTCACGATTTTGCAAGCTGAGAAGTCCTATTTGAATTTCTCGATATTATAACACCATCATAAAGTTGAAACTCAAATATCAAGGTAACGGGTTAGTAAATGTCTTTTTTAAATGTCTTTTTTTTTTCCCCAAGATCAACAGAAAAAGAAATTATTGCTTGATCCAGTGCTTTCCAAGCTGTCCCTCGCTCTCAAAAAGTGTAAAAGCATCGCTGGCAGAATTTGGCAACTGCTGAGAGGCAAAGGCTGACGTCTGAGCAAGGCACAGCCGGTGCCCTGCAGAGCCCAGCCCTCCTCAAACAGAGCCCAGGTGCACATTTGGGACGTGTCTGTAGCACACATGTGCCAGGTCCAGCTCAGCACCACTTGCAGAACCTGCTCTGCACCTCCTGAAGTCTCTCAGTGCTTCTCCTTCAGGCTTCAGCCCGGAGCTGCAGGAAAAGAGGGGGGACTGAGAAACGGGGGGGTGTCTGCCCCAGCACCATCCCGGAGCCCAGGCTGCCCGATCCCGGGATAAGGCCACGGGAAAGCCTCGCATCCCTTGTGCTCGCAGAGCGTTTCCCAGCGGTTTGGAGGGAAAAGGGAAAAGCGTGAGGGCCATCTGGTGGGAGCGGGGAGGGGATTCCGCTCTGCCTCATTGTTCTCCGCAGTTCTGCTACGGGCTAATTCCAGCTGCAGGGACCACCGGCCGGATTCTGAGAAACTGGGGAATGCTGGAGGGGGCACGACGGCGTCATTTACATCAGGAACACACCTGGCACCTCAAAACATCCTTTTTACGGGAATTACACCTCTGATGACTGTCACGATGAAGCACAACACACTCTGCCAAGTGTAAGTGACGGAGGAGGCCGCTGGGGCCAGGGGCGGGTGTGCAGTACCTGCAAAAACACAGGAGCAGAGGCTGCAGCACAAACACCTCTGGGGATGGGAAGTCGGGAAAAAATAAAAGCTCCCCAGCAGCGTTTGCAGGGTCAGAGCAGGAGTGTTTTTCTACCCAGTAAAGCTCAGCACCGACACACCAAAATCAGCAGCCTCCAAACCTTTGTAGCTGCAAGTAGAGAAAAGAATTCCTTAATTTTAGTATTTTCCCCCATCTATATCACAATTCTACATAAGACTCTATTTCTGTTCATCTTTATGCTTCCTGGGATTTGATCCGTGTTGATCCACATATGCTCCTTCCAGGATTTTTTAAGGCTGCAGAAATGACAATTTCCACACTAGTTACAAAATAATTACCCATAATAATTTAATAATGAGCTTTCCCTTTAAATTATTAACATAGGTAGCCAAGCAAATTGTCAATTTTAACAAGTATAAATTCAAATGAAAAATGCCAAATCTGTGTTAAATGAGACCAGCAAATTAGCAATTAAAATATTTATGCAAGAAGGCAAAAGATACTGTATTCAAGGAGCTGCAGAGCAGCCTCCCATCAGAGTATGTGACAGTGGCCTGGGTTTGCACATCCCCAGTTTTAAAATCCTCTGCAAAGGGAAGAGGGAAAAATATCTGACCCCATAATTGAGGCTGGACAGTGTTGACTGGCATCCCGTGGGATTTCACGAGAATCCAAGCAATTCTCAGAATACCCCTGGGTTATCCTGAGCAGCAATCCTGACCCAAATGAAATTATTTCTGTCGTTGTTATCTGTGGGAATCTCCAAAGGAAGGAATTGCCTTTGTGGCCCCTAAGAGCTTTGCCACCAAGAGCAGAGTCAGCTGTGCTGGTTTTTAGGAAAGGGGAGGAAAAAATGCCTTTCAAGCTGAAAGAAAAGTACCAGTGTCAAAGCAGATTTCTGACTCCCTGTGCATATAAATCCCAATCTTCCAGCAAACTCGGCAGCACATCAGAAACACAGAACGCGCTGGAGCAGCTCTGCTCACGATTTTGATGGTGAAGAATAACAATAATAGTAATAATAGTAATAGTAGCAGCCGTAGCCATAGTAGTAGCAATAATAAAATAATAATAATAATAAAAATAATAATAATAAATATACTGTTCTTTACCCTGTACAGCTCCCGGCACTGTTTGAATCGGCCGAACCGCTGCCGGAGCTCCCGGTGCCGGTCCCGCACTGCCCCGCCGTGGCAGCCGCCGGCACCGGCTCCCACCCATCTCCTCCTCCCGGCTCCAGCCTCTTCCTCCTGCTCATCTCTGTCGTCGCAGAGAAGATCCAGCCCTCTGGAAAGCGACCCCGGGCTCCCAGGAAAGAGGGAGTTCTGTTGCAGGGGGTGTGACTTCATCCAGATGTTGGTGCAAACATCTTTAGGACAGGTGTTTGGGAGTTGGATCCTCAGAAGTGATGCCCAGAGAAAAGTTTGGTCTCAGACTGGGAGAGAACAACATCAGAGGAGCAAGAACCCGCCCCAGGCAGCACTACCCACTCCCCCAAAGCACAGCTGGATACAGAGCACATTTGTGTCCAAAACCAGAGGGGACAGACAGCTCCAGACCCATCCGTGCACAGACAGACCCAGCTGATAAAACCCCAGGAGAATTACACTGCTGTTTCCTGTTGAGAACAAGGCTGGGGAGAAGAGGCCCATTTTTTGGTGAAAATGTTTCTGACAGTGCCAGTGAAACCTCCCTGGCACATGTGACAGCTGGACACAGGGACAGGCACAGCCCAGACACCCCAACTGCACCCACCGAGCTCAGCGAGGAGCTGACAACTCACTTGAAATCAGTATTGAAGCACATTGAAGCGCAGTGAAGAATTATAGCAATACTCCACCAATGTGTTTGAGGTTCTCCCCCACGGATTGTTTCCCTCCACCTGTGCCAGTGGAGATCATTACCAGCCTTTGACCAGATCAGCTGTACCCCAAACTCGACCACATCCATGCAAAGATTTTTATCTCAAAAACAAGATGTATTTTAGCAGGTTACAGTTTTTCTTTTTTTCTTTACTTATCAACACGTACTTTCTAACACGGAGGGGCTTTGAGAAATTAATTTCCATCTGAAAACAAACAAGGGCTGAAACAGTTTACAAAGGAACCCATCTTTCAAGGACATTTCCTTTTAAATTGCACAATGTGGCTCTTAGCAAGGAAAATAAATAAAACTTAATCCCTCTGCATTCCAGCTGGCATTTTTTCCCCAAGCTAGAAGCGAACAATCAATTTAAAGAAAACTCAGACTATGGTCAATTAAGAAACTGTATATCATTTCATTTATAAATACCAGATACCTATTCAATTGATTATTTTGATCCAATTAAGTCAGTTTTACATTTTAGAATTCCTAGGAATGAAGTAATTTATCCACATCGCAGTCTTGGGCTTTTCACATCTGTTGCTGCAAAATTCTGCAGCTCGTCTGGTCTTTGGCTGTGCTATTGGCTGAGAGTGTTTCAGCTACCAGATTTATTTAAGGATGTGGATTGTAAGCCTCCAGGAAATGGCAGCTACTGGGGAAATTTGCGTCTAATTACTTGTAACACAAAGAAATCTTTTTCTCCTTTTTTTTTTTTTTTTTTAATTTGGATTGGTTATGTATTTAAAATTTTCTACTACGACTTCTCTCTTTAACCAGGATGGTCACCTCTAGCTTTGTGTGTGTCATGATGTTCTCTGAGCATTGTTTAATGAGCTGCCAGCACCCAGCCCCTGTTTCTCCCCTTCCCAACCTCCCTTTTCCTTACTCTGTCATCTTCATCCTGGTCTTCTCTGCCAGGGAAAAGAAGACAGAATCCTCTGGAAAGTGACCTGTGGGCTTCTGAGGGAGTTGTAGAGAGCTCACCAAGTCTAGCAGGCAAATTTTTTCTCTAGAAGTGTTTGTTTTCAAGAGAATAACCAATACCTTCGAGCCACAGAATGTGTTTGCTGCGTGGTTTATCAGCTGGGTCATAACTTCCTTTATGAAAAAGGATGGAATTTCCTTAGCCAGGCTCTCCACGCCGACACTCAGCGGTCCCAGGCACGGCTGAACTGCACCAAGGAGAGAAGCCACCACACCTCTAGCCTGGGTCTCTAGCAGGATCCAGTAGGTAAAATAGCCATAATTAAAAGAAATAGGTATGGCCAGCAAGAAAACTGGTATCTTTGGTGTGTGGGGCTGTGAACTGGGATCTTTAATGTGGCTGCACACACACATCACAAAAATGGGGATCAGCAATCCTGCCTCACTCAGCACTGTAACACAAAGAAAAATGGAGTTCGAGGTTGCATTTACTGACAGCTTCATGCCAGCAAAGCCAAAGAGATTAGTGGGGAAATGTATTTGTCAATCTTTCCCACAAATATTTTTGGGGGCGACATCACAGGCAAGACTCAGAATGAGCAACCACACACAACAGCTCCAGGCACTGCAGAGACTGAAAAATTAAAGGCCTCTTCATACAAATTTAACACGCAGGAGAAAGAAAGCCAGCACCAATCCCTGGTCACCTCCACAGCCCTCCTGGGAGCAGCACAAACCTGCAGAGGGCCATGGATTGTTCCTTCTTGAGACCTTCCAACCCAGCACTCTGCACCATCCTGCAGGCTCCAAACCAGGGAGGCCTCCTGCCCTGACACAAAAAACTTCCAGGGACATCATATCCACCCCAAACTGGTTCATTTCATTCTGAATGCTTCCCAACAACATGAAGTTCTTCAAACAGCCAGTTCTCCCCAAAAACGGGGGGGAGGGGGGAGGAGCGCTACACACTGATATCATTATTCTTGTATTTTGAACCAACTGGATTCAAGCTCTTTGCCTGTCCCTGCCAGTTAGGAAAAATGCAAAAGTTTGTTCTCAAACGTTCAGACAGTTTAAGCCCAGTTATTTTTGTCTATATTGGAAAACGATTGAGGCAACTCAGAAATTTAATTTAATCAGGAAATAGGGGACTCCAAATTAAGAGATTTTCCCATGCTGGAAAACCTTGCGTTTTTCAAGAACTCTCAGCCTTGGCATAAAACGAAGTGTTTCACTAGGAACAAGGAAGGAAATAGATTCCTCTGCTGCAAAACTGCCAAAAACCAAAGGAGCTGAGAGCAATGCAGCTCAAGGCGAGGCTTTCAAATCAAACCCCTCACCACAGACTTGTTTCTCTCCTCATGGAGTCATCTCACCTTGTGTAAATCCATTTATTTCCCTGAGCCCAGAGCTGGGACACCTGATAGGACTGACTAGACACACACCACCACACCATGTGATCAGCGCTCCTATTTCCAACAAAAAACCAACCAGCCATAAAATTCCCAACTGTTCCCATTATATCACCTAGCTGGAAGCATCTTTTCGAGTCCAAATGTTCATCAATCACACCACCATCATGAGTCCACATGAAAACGATGTCAGGCCTCAGCCTACAGTTACACCCTGATCATAAACACTTCAAAAGCATTTTTTTCCCCATTTACTCATGTACAGCTGCAAAGAAAATCAACTCAAAGCAGTGCCCAAGAGGGAGTTCTGCACCAGACAGGGCACAGAGGTCAGGAGTGTTCACCCAGATGCTCTGCAGAGCACTGAGACAGACAGGTCGTTTCATTCCTACCCTCCCTGCTCCTCCAGAGCAGCCTTCCCTTTTTCTCCTGTTCAAGTTAATTTCTTCTGCAAGATCCAAGCTGGCTTCGGTTTTGGCAATTCTCACTTCATCCCTCAACTTCCTGACCCACAAGATATGGCCTCCTTGGCTTATCAGTATTTATTTCCACCCACCCCCATTCTTGCAGGCGCATTTTTAAGTTCCTCCTAGAGCTAGCTGTCCCTTGTTTTCAGAAAATGGTATCCTGCCAGCATTTCTGAGTCGCCAAAACCCAAAAGTGAAGCAAAAATGAACACACTCACCACATCCCTCAAGTTTTCTAGTCCAGATTTTACCAACCAGTTTGCTGTGCCTCATCCACCCTGCGGCACTGGACATGCTCCACCTCACTTTGCCCTTACAACTCTTTATAAAGGTGTTGGCACCTCATGGAGGTAACTTCCATCTTTCAAGCCCTGTTCCTGTGAACTCTGCAAGCCTCTCTCTGCTCCTCTTCCTCTCGTTTCCCTCTGAAGTATCATTTTTTCAGTAGGAAGTGCATCAGAGCTGTTCTCAGCCCCTCTTTGCAGGCTGCAGGACTCCCTGAGCCTCCATGTGTTGGAGCACCTTCTCCAGCACAGAACAGCCACTTTTGGGGCACTCCAGTGGGAATACCACAGCATCATTTTTCCTAAAAAATCACATACCTTCCTGGTCTGTCAGGCTCCCTTCCAGTGCCACATCCACGTTTCCATCCTGTCATCCTGGCAGGCAGTTGTTTGTTGAACCTGCTGCTGGCCTGTTGATTCCCACCGAGCAGTCTCCAGGCGCACTCACCCACGTTGCTGTAAATCCACAGTCCTTTCCTACAGCTTTGGCAGTACCAATTAGCCATGAATAATTTAGGTTATAAATGAAAAGATCCATGGCCAAGAGATCAGCCAGGCTGAGGTACAGCTCCTTGGCATCAGCAGTGAAAGCAAACCTTGGCGTTTGTTATTTTTTCCACACCACTGCCGGCATTTATGAAAATGATGTGACAGTGTGGGATAGGAGTGGCTCCTGCAGTTCCTTCCTGCCCGACTGCCCTCAGGTGATCCCACAGGGGAGTTCTTTTCCCTCCCTTCCCTGGGGCCACCTGAGATACCCACATGGCCAACAGAGCCCTCCAGCCTCCCTCCCCAAGGCTGACCAAGCCTGGCTGTTCCCAGTCACTTGGGGTAACACTTGCTCCCTGCCATGGAAAGTGAGGGGATCCCATCCCAAGTTTCCCATCACTTGTTTCATAAATTTACGGGATTATTTTTCCACATCCAGGGACAGCAAGCAGAGTTTAGAAGAGTATGCTGCAAACACACATTCTGTGAATTGAGGGAGAGCCTTTTCCCAGCATACTAAGGAGCATTCTGTAACAGTCCTGCCCAGAAAATCCTCACCCACAGACGTTTTAAGTGTGGCAAGAATGGAAACAGCCTAAATTATGTAGATTGAAAGCTTGGGCATGGACAAAACATCCTTTTGAGCAAGATTCAATTCCACAGAAATGCAGGCATGCAAGAGCAGGACCCAGACCATGGTTTGACAGGAGAGAAGAGTTCAAGAAAAATATTCTCAACTTTTTTTCCCCCTCCCCAAACACACCAAGCTGTTAATAAAAGTTTTGGGATGATCAGTGAAAGCACGTGATAAATCCAAATTTCTGATTAATAGACAAGAAAACAAAATTGAGATACAGAATCAATGGATGGTGCAACTGATGTTCCCATCCTGTTGGGGGGAAGGAAAGAGATTTGGGGTTTGTTTGGGGATCAGTAGCAGCAGTCGCAGCCTCCAGGAGCAAATGTGCCTTTGTGTTCTGCATAGGCCAAGATCTGGTGGCAAGAACAGGGGAGAGCAGGAGGTGCCACTGGGACACACAGCACTGAAATGGAAATGGGGGAGAACACAGGCACAGGGAGTTTCACTCATCTCCAGGGGGAACAGAGGGCTATTACTATGAAAGAGCCTCTTAACACGTACTTAACTCATGGAATTTCAGTGCAAGAATCACATAACCAGGTGTAAAAATCTTCAAATGTAATTTATTAAGACATTCAGCTATGTCTGTCAGTCTACATCCAAATTTACTACTAAAAATAAAATAGTATCACATTTCACATTAGGAATACCGACTTTGAAAAACACTTGAGTCAAGCCTATCGTATAAATAAGTGACTAATTTCTCTTCATATCAAAATTCACATAAAAAAATTGCCTGCCCCCTACTCCCACCTATTTCCCCACCCCAGTCCCTTGTTCTACTTGAAGCCATGATGAATGTAAAAATTTAAGTATGGACATGTCCTTGTCAAAGAAAAAAAGGTGCAAACCTATTAACAGCTTTTAAAAGTGGCATTTGCGGAGTCTGATCATACACGATAATGTACTCATTCCCAAAGTGCAAATATCGCCAGAGTTTAATACTGTTTTAATTCAGCTGCAAGGGTTAAACATTACACAGCACAGTCCTGCAAGGCCTCTATCCGTGCCCTAAAACTCATCCCACTTTCCTCCTGCAGAGGTCCAAGTGTTCATGAGAGCTTTAGTTTACTTCATGCAGCCCACACTGTGCCCATTATTAGCAAAAGTTTCATATACATCAAAATATTGACGACTCCGTCATAAAAGTCAAGAGTCACTATAGATTACATGAATTCAAATGCAACTGCCCCAAGAACACCCAAAGCATACACACGACGTATTAAGAGTGCTTCCATCTCCTGGTACAATCACTGCTGTTACATCTTTGATTTTTGCTTACGCACCAATAAAAAATGTCAGCAACCAAAGCTGCCCATCCGTCAGAGAGCGGCAGCTCGCGGCCCCTAACGCCCCTCAGGACCCCGGGACATGGCTCTATGCAACTCCTCTCTCTGACCAAAACCTAGCCAGCCTCCTGTCCCTCTGGCCACAACCTCTCACAGACCTCTCGCTCCTCTCAGCCCTCGCCTACATCTTGAAAACACTCTTTTACTGCTATTTATTCCCAGACATCCTTCCTATGCCCACAGTTCAGAGAGCTTCTGGAGTCATTTCTACTACATCTCACTGGAGTTACCACTACCAAGCAGCCCATAAAAATCAGCATGGGAGATTACATTTTGACCAGCATTAATAGCTACACTTCTTTCACAGCTGTGGAAGGATTGGTTTTCTTCTGAGTCGAACGTGGATCTCTGAAATGTGTTTGTTCCCGCATCATCCTCTGTAGCCTCAGAGCTGGACACAAACCCTCAGATCCCGAGCAGGGCACCCCTCTGGGGCTCCAATGAGTTCTGCAGCACAGGCTGCTCCCTGGCTGGCCTCACAGGGGCTCATGTCACTGTCCATGCTGTGAGACCCCCCCGGGTGGGCAGAGGCCTCGGGGCTGTCGTGTCCATCGTGGCCCCTGCTCGGGCTGGCCTTCACACTCGGCCTGTGGTCACATTCAGCACCAGGCTCAGCTGCATCTCCAGGCCTGGTGTTTTGCTCTGCACTAGGATTTGGCTGCTGCACTGGCTCAGGTCCCAGTCCTGGGAGCTGTGAAGGGCTCTTCAGTTGGCAGTGACACAGAGGGCAGGTTTCTTGCACGTACAGCCATTTCTTAAGACAACCCGCATGAAAAAAATGGCTACATGGTGTGATTACAGCAGTTTTCATATCCTGAAAGACACACACAAAAAAAAAAGGAAAGGTATTATTATTTGTAACCCCATTCCTCTCCTTTCACCTCGCACATCTAATGGGTTCACCAGGCATGGAAGAGACAGAAGCAGTCCACAGGCAAGGAAGAGAATGTTCCTTCCTTCACATCCACAATGTTTCATATGAGGGGCAGCTGAGGGGGATGGGAAAGGGGCTCAGCCTGGAGAAAAGGAGGTTCAGGGGGGACCTTCTGGCTCTCCACAACTCCCTGAACAGGAGGGGGCAGCCGGGGGCGGCTGAGTCTCTTCTCCCAAGGAACAAGCGACAGGACAAGAGGAAATGGCCTCAAGCTGTGGCAGGGAGGTTTGTCTTGGGTATCAGTAAGAATTTCTTCACAGAAAAGGTTGTCAGGCATTGGAAGGGAGGTGGTGGAGTCACCATCCCTGGAGGTGTCCAAGGAAGGCCTGGATGTGGCACTCAGTGCCATGGGGATCAGCCACTGGTTGGACTCTATCTTGGAGGTCTTTTCCAACCTTAATGATTCTCTGATCCACACACAATTCAAATACAGGCCAGGTGTTGCTTTCTTTATTACAGGCATTAAAAATGAGGCAAAACCCCTTTGTCTGTAAGATATTATTAAACATGACCTTTTGCAGGATGAGAATCACAGAACTGGTTGGCTCAAGAAACAACTGTGCAAGTCAAAACAGCATAATGACAGATACAACATGGAACACCACCAGAAATGAAGTGACACCGTGAACTCTGCCACATAATACTAGTCTGGTGTTTTGAACACTGTCATTCAATCTGGCAGTTTTACTCTTTAAAGAATTTGCATCAAGTTTGGAGCCAATCCAATCCCACTCTTAACTGCACACTACTAATCTTAGAGTGATTCTTTCACTGTCACACATAACTACATTTCTGTTCAAGAGTAAGAGACTTTGGAGCTAGAAGTGTGACAAAGATATTATTTTCAGCATTAATATCTAAGGTCCTTACATCTGCTGGCTTATGTTAGCAAGACCCTTAACCTTTTGATAATTAGGTTTCTGCTACAAAAATGACACTGCACATGAAGTAGCAGTGTCTGTAGAGACTGAGCTGCTTCTACAGAATAATAACAAATCAGCTACAGAGAACATGTTGTCTTTCACTAACAAAATCCTCCAGTAATGAAGAAAGGGCACATTTGCTGCTAGTACTGAGACCAGCTCAACCCAAACACGAGAGGTGTCCAAGCAGCTTAAGGACAGAGTTTGCTGTGTAACTGGAGAGAAAAAAAAAAAAAAAAAAAGGCAGTTTAAGCACATCCAAGCCCTTCATTCCTAAGAACTGTCTGGGTGACAGCACTCCAAATCAGTTTGCACAAAGCAGAAAACTGGGTAATTCCAGTAACTCACTGAGCACGGTATTATTCATTACATAATTCAAGTCACTTATTTTACTAGCTGAAGACTGAACTCAGTCTGGGGGTACTTCAACTCAAGCCAATCCTTCAACCCTCCCATTCCTACCTGGTAGCAGATGGCACAGATGTCATTGTGCTGCTCCAGCTGCTCCTTCGTGGCCACGGGCAGAGATTTTATCTTATTCACAGCGTCTCTGCGAAGGAGGAAACTCTTCCAGCCCAGCTGGGCCCGCAGCCACACGTTGTAGTAGGAGTGGATGAAGATGATGACGGAGCCCATGACAGTCCACTCTCCAAAGATGGTTTCTGAGACGCCATAGGCCACCACGCACAGAGCCACCAGGAACTCCAGCAGCCGGTACGTGCCGTTCACGTAATAGATCACATCATCCATGTTTTCCACTGGCTCTTTTCTGAACTCCTCCACCATGAACAGAACGTAAATGAAGAGTGTCCCAAGCACCTGTAACACAGTGCAAGACCATGAGCTCAGCTTCCAGTTCTGAACTGGAGCTTGAGTCACCCAATGCCGGCCATCGAGCTCTGCCCACACAACGCTCCCAAACTGGACAGAGGGCAAGCCCCAAAGCAGTAAAATTGTTGCTGAACTTCAAGACAAATAAAAATTGCTCTTTCTTGCAAAGCATTTAAGCTTGTTCCCAAATACTTCCCTTTCTGCACCTTCCTGAGCTGAGTTGATTAAACAAGAGTGCTGAGCATTATAAGGGGCAATTTAAGAAATTTAGTAATAAAAAGCCCAAGTAATAACAAATACTTATAGTATAAAACATTTCCTCTACTTACACTACTGTGTTTTGAACATCAAATTGCTTTCAAAGGGTTATAGCTAAGTAATGGCACATAAATGAGTACTCTGGGAAAAAACCTTTTTACTATGATAGTTACACCCTCAAAAGCCTTATAAAGCCTTGGCTTTATAATTTGAAATAGACTTCCACTCACCTCTGTTCTCAGCCCACCCAGGAGCTCTTTAGCCTCAGATACAGGACAAAGAAAGAGATTTTTTTATCACCCCTTGTAATTCTGCCCTTCTCTCATCCCTGTCCTTTTCTCATCATGTATTTTCCCCCTCAGAGTAACAGAATCACAGTTAATGCAGGGCTTCACAGGGCTGATGTCCTTACCTGAAGAGAGGTTAGAATACTGCTGGAGATAATGATCAACAGCCAGAAATCCATGTGGAAAAACTGACAAATCATGTAGGCCATGTACGCGGGGAACACGAGTAAGAACAGACAGAGGCTGACTGCTCGGAAGTGCTTCCACAGACTCCTGCAAAACAACACAATAGGTTTTTATTTTTCAAGTCAGATTTGAGTGTCAGAATAAGAATAGAATGACTGCTGGATGTAGGTACATTAGATGCTTGCTCAAGGCTTTAGCTTGTTGAAAGGAGTTTCTATTTTACTTGGGCACAGTCTCATTCCCAGCTTGCACGCATGCCTACAACTGTGGAAAGCTCCCTCTCATCTCACCTTTGCTGTTTCCAATAGAAAGACAAAAATTATGGGCAAAATAAGTACTTGAGATACTGATTGTTACAGACAGAAGTCCACTAAAATAAATTATTAAATGTGTAACTGTTTGGACACTTTTCTAACCAAACAGAGGTCTCCAAATTAAATAATTCTTGCAACTCTTCTTCATCTTCAGCTAATATATGTGGGGCAAAGCTACTTCCTTTCATCACCAGATTTAACCCTGCTGCCTTTACAAGAATATTCCCCAATTCAGAGATCACAAAAGAAGAAATGCAGCAGGACTTGAACATTTATCTCTGCCAGTCCCTACTCTGCTCCTATCATCTACTTCTTCCTAATCTCCTCCCCAACTTAAACACACCATCAATCTTTTCACAGCCACCCATTTGTGAAGGCTTTCAGAATATCTCCAGTAATTTACTATACTACCTCTACTTGCTCCTCAGGTTGTATTTTAACCTCACTTAGCACTGGAAATGAGGTACAGAAAAAGTCAAAGTATTTGGGGGCACAGGACAGCAGCACAAACTGATTAATTCAGTACAGGCTGAAGAAACATCAGAATGACTCTGAGGTCTGCAGTTCTGTGTCTGTGGGTGAGAGGGAGGGAGAGCTGAAATGGAATTTACCCTGTTTCTCAGTGATTTGGAAGTGCCTGGGAGATTTGGCAGAAGGTTAAAACTCACTGTCACCACAGTCTGCTTGTTTAAGCTGGGCAGATGCTCCTATCCTGGCTCTACTCCTTTTCCCTTTGTTTCCATCTTGGAAGTTAACTTGCTGCAGGCAGAACACACTGGCTACAAGTAGCCTCTAAGCTAAACAAACTCTACACATAAACAAACCTTCACTGTTCATTTCTTCACTCACAGGTTACAGAAAGGGAAAAGACAAACGCAACTGACAAAGATAAAAACAGATTAATACAAGAACACCACATACCACCAATACAGCTCTTCAAAACACAAATGAAACTGAACAATCCCACACAATGGGATTGTGGGACACTAAGGCAAACCTTTCACCTCTTATTTTGTGCCAGTAAACCGTATCATTTTGGGATCACAGCCTCACCAAAAAAATAGGTTTCACAATATCTAACACAAGGTCACTCCTAGAAACTTCCCACCCTCAGTAGCTGTGCTTTAGAGGGAAACTCACCCAGCTGCAGAGGAGGTTAAGAAAAAACATTCTGCAAATCCACACAATGGAGTGTGGGTGGGGACAGCATAGTCCTGGATTTGCTTAACTGGAACCACAAAACTAGAGAACTTTGACTAGAAAAGAAATCTGCATACAGAAAAAAAACAAGGCAACTTTACAAGCCACTAAAAGCCATCAATTACTAGTTTATCACCTCCTAAAAGAGCATTGAGTAACTTTCAGTTTAGGAAACCAGTCTCTTACTTGTCCCTTGAGGCTCCCAATGCCAAGACAATGGGATCAGCAATTTCCAGCATGGACTGAAGGATGGATGCCACCACAATGAAAAGAATAATACTGAGCAGGAACGCCCGATGCACAACTTGGAGCTCAATCAAACCTGTCTGCACAGCCAGGATCAGGAGCGTGACTCCTTCAGTCATCCCCCTGCAGATCAACACAGTCAAAAAAACCAATCACATCTCTGTGTCAATGCTGGTTCATCTAGAAACACCAGGAAATAAGCTGTCTGCTTCTGTCACAACCTTTCACATGTCACTGGTTTTAGGTTTCACTGTTGTCTCTGTAAGGCTTTAACCAGGGAGGGATGTTTTCAGAAATGCTGAAGTGCTGGGCTTAGGAACCAGCAGATTTTGCTCCTGACAAGCAGCACTTGGGCTACATCCAGCTCACACACCACCCAGCACAAAGCATTTTAAGGACCCAGTTTAGGCAAATCACCAATTTTGCCATTTTTCAGTTTATTCCCCCTGTACCTACACCACATACAGCTGTCCACTTCTTTCTGTCTTGGAACCTCAGAGTGACTTCAGTCCCACTGAGGATCACCATTCAGAGCACAACTATTTGATGAAGTACACACTTCACCAAAAGATGTTTTTACATAGACTACTCTTAGGCAGCCCCAATGTATTTATTCCCTTTTTGCCTCCACATCTTGGAATCCAAAATGTAAAACATTCTTTTGCAAATGGTCTCAACTCTCTATAGAGTTACGGGCTGGAGTCACAGGAAAGGCAGTGTCAGGATCCCAATTTCATGTCAGACAAGTTGGGACAAGCCTGAGAAAAGGCATTATGGCTACTTCCCATAACAATTTACAAGCAATCCATACTTCCAAATCCATCCAAAAATGCTATGTTTTAAACCTCACAGATTAGTAATGTTTCATACATGATTAGAAGGGAGATGAGGAAATGAAAATATGAATTGTTTATATTATGCAATCATGTGAAAATTTTTCAGTGACTCATGAAAATAAAAGCAATTGTAAATCCCAAGTAACAGCCCTGAATTTGTGCAGAAATGAACCATCTACCAAGGAGTCTGTGACAAGTATTTTCACCTCAAATCTTCTCAATACACACACAGACTGGCATACAAAAAGCCTGTCAAAAGTCAAAAAACTGCAATGCCACCCCTATATTTTCATATAAATCCCCTTTTTATCTGTTTCTTTTCAGACCCTAGGCACAACAAGGCACTTACCTGTTCATAGCAGGATCGTTCATGAACGCTCGGTAACCCTGCAAGTAAAACTTGCAGAGAGTCAGAACTCCCAAAGCAACAAAAGAGACGGTGAAGACCAATCCCAGCAGTGAGTAAGGAGTGCTACAGCATTCGGCAATACTGGCAGGAGAGAGAGGAAAAGAAACACAGAGAAAAGGTTGATCAGTTAAAAGCAATGTGATGGGCTCTCCGCTTGTGCTGTTAGCTGTGCAAGTTGGTTTGAAAGCAAAGTCGGACTGGTTTAATGAAAATATTGAAGTTCCACACCGCCATTAAGTCCTCCAATAAAATAAAAAGATGAGATGGATTTTATTACTTTTTTCCAAGAGGAAAGTTCACAGAGCTCCCCCTTGGAGCCAGGGCTGTGCTGTGACATCCCTGCAGTGCCCTCGGCGCTGGGCCACGTGGTGGCACTGTCCTGCTGCCGCTGGGGCTCGGAGCCACAGGCGAGCCCAGAGCCTCCACGCACTGAAGTCACCCACTGGAATTTCACCCAGCACCTCAAACATCCAGTTAAAGGAGATGGATTCACTAAGGCATGTTCCCCTCCTATCCATAATAATGCACACCAACATCAGACTGATAAAGCCTGTTGGGAGACTGGGGCTTTTTGTCAGCATCTCCATCAGGGTCAGGTGGGCATCGCCTGTCTTTGGAACGGCTGAGCCTGAAGCAGCAGAATAAGACAGCAAAGGATCCCTTTCAGCAGGTTTCTTCCTCTCTTTCTACAGCAGTGAAGTCCCAGAGATTGAGACCCCAGACTTCATTTGACAGCTGCATCACCCTCGTTCAGGCTGCTCTTCTAGTGGTCCTAGCACTGTGATATTTGGAGAAGCCCAAGCCCCAGAATGTGCTTCAGGTTCTGAAACACAGCACTGTCAATGCCAGGTAAAGAACCAGCTGTCAGCCACGCACTACACATCTGGAAATATTCATATGCATAACCCAAAGTAATACACTGACACATTCACTTAAAAAAAAAAAAAATCTTCATTTGTTCCTCAGGACAGTAGTCTTGAGAGAGAAATTGCCATGGTCAAAACCATGTCCTGCTAATTAACTGAGTGATGAGTGAAGCAGTCCAGTGCTCTGACAAAAGTTTCGAGGAAGCACATGCTTCAAAAATAAACAATGCTCATCCAAGAGACATTTACTTTGTCTCTTTTAGTGACTACTTAAACCTGAAATAGCCTTTGAAAGCAATTCACAGCAGAAAATGTTGATGTGTTTACACATACTATTTACAGTACTTCTGGTAAGCCTTCAAATTCTGCCCGTTCACCAAGCCAGGGAAAATACTTCTGGATGTTCCTGGTAATCAAGATAGTGAGAAGCACAGTACTTAAAGCAGTTATTTATGTATGATATTTGAGGAACTCTTAAGTTTTTCTTCAAAATAAATTATCAGAAATCAAGAATCCTGGTTTTTCTGCTTTTTTTTGTCAGAGTAATGTTAGGACTCTTCTTAAACTTGATCTACTGTGCAGGAGTCCCAGAGGAGCTCATGAGCTCAAGAGATGCCTGGGGAGCTTTATGATGTTTATGTGTCAAGCACAAGTTTATAAATTCTCCCAAAGAGCTGAACTCCTCATGGCTTCTCAAAAATCACAGCAGTTACAAACCCATGAAAAAGATTTTGAGAGGAACAACAAGAAAAATGAAAGGCACAGAATAGTTTTAAACAGCAAATATCAAACGAGAGCTTCCCAGTCTGGGAAGAACAGACTTAGGCTACTCTCAGTTTTAAAGAAAACTTGATTTCCCTGTCTCCCCTCCCTGAGGGGCACTGAATGAAACTATATTGATTCAAGCAATCAAAATGGATTTTTCATTATAAAGAGGCTGAGCTGTGAAAACTCCTTGCCTCAGGATCTTCCAAATGGAAGAAGTGTACTTGAGTTTGAGGGCAGAAAGCACAAACTGATGGAAGAGTTTTTTGAGGGTTACTGAAATACTCATTAGCTACATCCAGCTAATGCAGCCTGACAGAAGAAGTTGGCTATGGGATTGGATGAGTCCTAGGAAGCATCCTGTTTGTCATACAATGGGTGGGTGTCCTTCCAGGAACCCACCTGCAGCCACTGCTGGGAACTGGATCCCAGGCTCCATCAGGATTTGGTCTGACCCAGCACAGCCACTCTGACCTTCTCATGGAAGTTGTGTACACCCCAATTGCCCCCACCTGAACTCCAGACTCACTGTTTTAAGCAATCATTCACTTAAAGGGCACAGATGCAGAATTCACTCACTTTCATGGAAGAGCACATTTTTTCTTCCACTTTGTTGAACAGCAAGCACTATGTTATTACCTGACCTGACAAGGTACTTCAGCTCTCTCCTAGGGGTCAGAGGCTGTTAGTGGTACCATTAGAGTTTGTGTTTCTAAGATGAATCACTGCTTTGTCCCTGTTTTGCCACAAACAGGAGAAGTATAGCAATTTGGTGTAGGAATAAACTCAACTTCAAGGAAAAGGGCTGCTTCTCCCACCTCTTCTAAGTGCAGTACTCTACTGTAACAAAACTAAAATTGCAAAAGAAATGAACAGGAAGAAAAATTTCAGACCCCAGTGGTTTAGTTAACAAGCAGGTAACACAGCCAGTGCTTCTGTATAATGCAGGGTGACACCATAAGCAATTTTAATACTATATGCAGTAAAAATCCTTTTCATAGCTCCTTAATGATAATTAATTTTGACAGCTTACACAGTGGCACCATACACACAGCAAAGCAAGAAGAAGCCCAGCAACTGGAAAGTCTGATTGGAAAACTGTAGTGATGAAGAAGTTACTAATCAAACAGCAGAACTAATGATCCCTAAGGACTCTGTCATGTGCTAGCTGGCTGTGTTTAGACAACCATTACCCCTCTTTTCCCCATCCCACTATGGTACTCTACCTAATCTGCCTAACCCAGCTTCTGCAGCACCCCCAGCTCCTCTCTGCCCTGCATTCCTGCTCCCCTTTTATGTACAAACAGCTGAAAAAGGCACGTATGTTCCAGCCAGGAGAATCCCTCAAATGCTGCCTTTCAGTAACAGCACTAACACAGACCTCTATCCTTTTACCTTACAACCTTTGAACTTTATAAAACTTTGTGGTCTATACAACTTTATATGTTTTAGAAAGCTTTTACAAATCTGGTTTCTTTCTGGTCTTTACATCTCTACCACATTAACCACGTGGGTTAAAAAGTTGCTTTGGGAGTTGGCTGCTTTGGCTTCTTGGGTAAACTCAAGAATGTGTCCCACACCAAACTGATGAAGCAAGATATCCAAGGCTCAGAAAGCAACATAATCATGAATAAGATATCAGTTGGACTGAACTTCAGCTGAAGTGTCTCATACAAACCCGATATTTATCCTGAAAACAACTTCTGGACCAAAGCTCTAATTATGGCTACTCCTTCCTCAGAGGAATATGTTGCTTTCTTTGTGAGCTCTCCCACAGTTCTATTAATGTTGTCTGCTCTGAATGGGATCCATGCCTTTGTAGGACAAGCTTAACAGGGTTTATATGCATGGTCCCTGCAATAAGGACAAGTATTTGTTTGGTATCCAAGTGCAATAAAGCCAATATACACATCTGATCTCTAAAAGTGCACAGATACTAATTTCAGAAGACAGTTCCAACAGAAAACCAACTATCTGCAGGCTCCTGAATTACCTGGTCAAGAAGAGGAAGAGAAGCCTCTCTCTGGAGGCAGGCTGGTCCCGTGTACTGAAATAGGAATAGATCTGAAGAGCAAATAAGACGAGCCAAAACACCATGAAAAGCACTGGGACCACCAGCTGGTTCCACAGAGACATTCCCAGTGCCAGGAGCCCGTACACCTCCACCACCTGGGAAGACACAAAAAGGCAATTTGTTATTGAGTCACATCACCTGGGGTTTGATAACAAAAGGAAAGTCACCAAAACAGTCACAAGGAAGCCAAGGATAATCCACATGACATCAGCCATCCCACAGGAAGAGAGGATGTACATCAAACTACTTTGACAAAGGCAGAGCTCAGGTTCAGCAGTGAGTCTGTCTGGCAGCAGGGGGTAGTGCCTGACTCCAGCAGCACTCTCAGACCAGCTCAATGTCCCTTCCTACAAACACCTGGCTTGGAGCTGCTCCCTGCAGCCCACTCACAGCCAGAGGGGTGAGGACACGTGGCTCTAGGTCATGCCAACCCCCTCAGACCCTCTTCACCCAGTTGAAGTCACACTTACGTTGTTTTCTCTATAGCTACTGCCGAGCCACTGCACACATTAGAACACTGAAATGAGTCACCGTTAAAAAAAAAGTAGTAAATCTACTTTGCTGACCTGTTTCTAAGGAAAATCTTAATACCTCACACATTTTATGCTTAAGTACCTCAAAAGGATCACATACCTAATCCACCAAGTGTTTTGAAATTCATGCTTAAGACTTTTATTGGAAGACTCTGAAGCTCGAAGTACTTCTTTTGTATTGCAAAGACTAAGTTAATCATTTCCAAGAAGCTGCAACTTCATATAGCTGGACTTAGGTCAAAAGAAAACCACTCATAACTACTAATTCCTCATCACCTGCTTCCCACAATGATACAGAAGCCATCATGGCAAGGAAATCTTAGCAAATGCTAAAAAAGCTGACAAGCATGAGGGATATGACACTCACAGGACCTGCTGCAGTACCGGGGCTGATGGACAAGCAATATGCTGCTGGCAGGGACACAGTGCCAAGCTCCTGCTTTGCTCACAGACTTGTCAAGGAGGTGCACCTGCCCTCAGGAGACTCCCCTGGCCTGGGACCAAAGCAGGCAATCCTGTGCAGCTCCTGGCAGAGTGCTCCACCACATCGGGAAAGGGTCATGGTACGCTCATAATGTAGATTCATAACCGTGAGGTATTTCTGGCATCTTCTGCTGCAAACAGGTAGCCAAGGTTCTGAGCCTGCTTTTAAATTATACCATTGGGCACAGTCTAACATACACACAGACATGAAAAGCTGCCATGGTCCACCTGTTAGAGGTCTCAGGAAACACTCCTGGTGTTTAACATCCCAATATTCACTAGGTTTTGACACTGATATCAAACCCACAGTCAAATCCAGCCTGAAACAGCAGTAAACTCACAAACACCAGGACAACACTGAAAACCAACAACTGCTCAGAATTATAGCAATGGAAACAGAAGCAGGAAAATATTCCAGCTGGAAAGGCAATCTCCTCCTCTGGAATACCCATCTAGGCTTGATTTGTAGCAGAGTTGCAACCACTTACATGAACACACCATGAGCCAATGTTTTTTCTGCTGTTTCAGGAATACAAGCACAGAGCAGCAAGTTCCTAAAATACAAAAATCCTGGGGTTTGCCAGTACAATGTGAAAACCACTCACAACTATTCATTGCAACTCTATTACATGCATTTAGAAAAGCAGCATCCAACACTCTTATACAGCCAGTGCCGCATTACAAATTTTCTGCCATTTTTTCTGTATTCCCAAGGGAAAAAACCTTTATGCCCTCTGTATAAAAAGCCAGGAAAAAGAGTATGATCAGTGTCCAAAGGCCAGGAATACAAGGAATACTTCCTCATGATTACTGTAATACAGCCTGGCATGGAAAGATTTGAAATACTGGACGGAGCAGGGAGGAGACAAGCAGCTCTAAAGATGAGGAGGAGAGTTGGTTAACAGCAATATTTAGAACTCAATTCTGACAAACAAAAAATGAGCAAGAAAAAACTATTTTTTCCCCTAAACCTGGAATGTATTTGCAATTAAAACATTTGTAAGATGGTGAAGTTGTTTAAACCTAAGTGTCTAATATAAAACAGATACGGGTCTCCAATCCACATCTAATCTGAATTTGACTTCAGAGAGCCAAACTGTGCATCCCTTCATGCACATGGAACGTGGAAGTGCTACTTCCAGCCTTTTGCAAAGCTTTTGAGCTGTACTGACATGCAACTGTTTTACCCCAAATGTACCACTCATGCACAGTAAGCATGACATTTCTATTCTCACTGGAAAACAGGATATTGAAGCTTTGCCAGTTAGCTCCTAAATTAGTTTTTAATTGTCAAATCTACAAGCCAGGGGAAGTTTTGATTGGACTTTAGGAAAAAATTCTTCACTGAGAGGGTGGTCTGGCATTGGAAGAGGCTGCCCAGGGCAGTGGTGGAGTCACCATCCTTGGAGGGATTTAAAAGATATATAGATGTGGCACTAAGGGGTCATGTTTTAGTGGCTGGACTTGACGATCTCAGAGTTCTTTTCCAACCTAAACAAATCTATGATTCCATGGATGGGGTCAGACCATGCTAGGTGCTGTACAAACACAGAAGGATAATCCTGCTCTAAAGACCAACTACATACAAAATAAATAACCAGACACCAATGATCAACATGACAGGCTGAGACCTTGGCACAGGAGACACCTCCTGCTGCCAAGTTTTTGTTTGTCTATGACAGATATGACAGCAAACAAGAGCTTTAAAGAAGGTTTTTAAAGAGCTTAGCAAGTTAGTTTTCAGACTGCTTCTGGACTGAAGAGCAGAAGGCAAAAAAAACCCCAGCGGCTTGGTTTGAAAAAAAATCCAGCCAGTGGCAAGAGCTAAAACAGTGGTTCCATCAAAAGCCAAGCAAGAATCAATCTTTTTATAGTGAAATATAGAAGGATGCTTGTACATATATATTTTATATAAAAAACCAGGAGATGTGATGTTTCTGTACCACTGAGAAAGTATCTTTTCAACTAAACATAGATCAGATTAAGAAAAAGGACACATCAGATCAGTCTTCTTGTTTGAGGTCTCAGTAATGTTGCTCTCTAAAGAAAATACCACAGACTTTTCAAACCACTGTGCAAGTTACAAATCACTAAGTCAGTGATTATTACAGTCAAAATCAGCTTCAGTATCACTCCCAATTTAACACTTCTGTAATTTACAAACACTTTCATACAGAAGGCATTACTTGAAACGAAACAACTACTACAATGAATGAACAAGGATTACCTTCCTCACTCAGTAAGGCTGCAAATAAATTCCATTCTGACACAATCTTGTCTTTTAGCCTGGATTTGGGAAAGAGTAAGCAAAGTCCAAGCAAAGTGGACATGCTCAGCTGGCCAGCAGCATAATTCAGGCTCATGTCTTAACTGCTCACCCATCCAAAGCTATCATAAATTACACAAAGAAGATGCTATGGATAGGAGCTCATTTGGTTGGCTAAGAAAGGATGAGTTAACACACAAACACAGGTGCACAGAAGACAGCTAAAGTGGTTTTTTTTACTTCTTTCCTGCACAAAAGGCTCAGAAAACAGAATTGCTACCTTCACCGTCTTACCTGGACAAGCTCTCTGTACGCAGATTTCGCCAAGTTATAGGGCACCAGCAGATTTGACGCCAGGAAGTAGAGAACTTCCAAGCCGGTGAAAATCATGGCGAATTTGTTGATGATGACGATGGTCTCGAGCGGGACGAGGCAGAGCCGTGCCAGCAGAGGGAGCATGTGCGCGGAGAACAGCCAGATCTGCTTGGTCTTCATGACGCAGGAGCAGAGCGTGCACACCACCAGCTGCCCTGGAAACGCGACACAGCAGTTCAGAATCAAGCTGATTATCCCCTTCAGGAAAAAGCGTATTTTAATACGTTATCTTTCCAGAACACCGTTATCAACATCCAGCATATTATGACGGTTCTAACTAGGACATCTCTGTTACGAAACCAGGCTCCTCTCCGTGTCTTTTGCTGGGTCACTAAAGTTACCCTTTCCACAGTGCGCACAGTGAATGCTTTCACTTCCCAGATTAGTGAGCTGTAAACCCAAAACACGTGCAGAATCAGATTAATAAAGCCCCGGGAATAAATCATACAGAGGATAACCCAACAAGCCAGCCCTCTTTTTCCTCACGACCCCCAGCTCAGCTGAAATCCCATCAGTATCTGTACACACAGCAGCTTTTCTGAAGCCCAGCTACACTATTTCATCCTGACCTACACAAAAAAGCAACCAGAGGTCTCAAAAGGCCTTTAAAGCAACAATATTTACACTGTCAAGAGGAATTACTGGCCAAGAACAGCAACAGGAGAACAGCCAGGTCAGCAGCTGAGACTTCAATAATTTCATAACGCCCTGAGGCAGTTGCTCAGAATGATCACTGAAGCTTGCAAGTGACAGATAATTAACAACTAAATTCTCTTTAATAGCTGGTAGGGACACAAGCATGAGCAGGTCTCCCACACACACCCACAGATTTGGAGGGTGGTATTTCTAAAGCACTAAGACCACTCCAGTGTAACTGCTCCCATCAGAGACACTGAAGTTGAACCCCTGATCCCAGAGGAAACTGAATGGGGCAAAATGCACATTGCCTGAGTAAGAACAATCCTCAGTCATCATTTTGCAGTAAGGAAGGAATTCATGGCATATTATTTGAAAACAGACCCTTGTTCATCATCTATGTTAATTTATATCTGACCACCACAATACGTGGTATTAAATTCAAGTGCTAATGCCCTGTTTCGGAACCACCTCCACACTGCTTGCACTTTGTAACTCTCCCCAAAACCAGGATCAGGCCTTAGGAGAACAGAGGAACCAGAGCAAGGCCAGGAACATCTCTAGGTCAGCACAAACTCCATGTGCTCACATAAGCTCACTGACCTTGTAAGCCCTTCTGGATGGGCTGGGGAGGGAAGCTGCAAGAGGAGAAACAGCAGTACCAGGATTTTGCTTTCATTCTGCCAAGCTTCCCTACCTAGGGAAGGACTTCTGCTTTCAAAATAACTGCAACTGAGCTGAAAGCGATCTCTAATCTCTACTACTTAAGCATACAAAGTTCTCCCTCCTTCACGCTGTCCCCTTTCAAGTTAAATTCCTACTGTCAATCTGATAGATGTATTTCTGAATTAGCAGATGTCTGCAGAACAAGCACCCTTGCTCTCAGCAAGACACTATCAGCATACTGGGTCTTCTGAGCCTCAGAGAAAGTTACTCTACTCATCTCTTTAGACGTTCAGCAGACTCCAGCTCTGAAGCATTCTCCCTCTGCTTTGTTGTTCTCTGCCCACACGCAAGTTGCTACAACCCTATTTAAGACACCACCAGCACACTGCTGTGCTGTCATATTCAGGAGCCTGGCAGGCAGCTTGCGAGGATTTCTGCAACTCATGGTAACTAAGGCAACTCAGCTTCACACACAAAGGGACACAAACACCAGCATCCAATGTGTTCTTCAGCATTTAATAAGAGTGTCGTCAACTGAAATCAAGTACTGCGACAGCATCACATTAAACAATCCAGTGCTCTCTGGGATGACTCTGGAGCTCTCTGGTCACAAATTAGAGCCTCTATGAGTTCAATCTCAGTAAACAGCAGAACCTGCTTTCCTCCAACAGCCACATGTGGAGTATGCTGCTCATCCCTGCTCAACTCTGGCCCTCCCACCCTTTTAACTTAAACAGTGATCCAAAGTTACTTGTCACGGGAAGAATTGTAAACACCATCAAAGGAAATACATGGAGCACTTTCTCTGGAGGCTCCAATCTCCTCCCTGAAATGTGCACTTTGTCATTTCTCAACCCCTGCAGGAAAGGCATGAATATCTACAATGGAGCTTTGAGTGATGGTGTTTCCCAGTCTAAACTGGGGTAGCAGCACCTTAGTTCAGGACAGCCAATCTCTCTCTGCAGTAAACCACAATTTATCTCAGGTGGGGCTGTACAGCGTCAGTCATCAACATCACACAGCAGGATAGCCAGAGAAAGTAGCCTGCAGCTCATATCAAATCATAGATTTTAACACTCTAGCTATCTGCTAAGACTATCAAATCCAGGTGAATGTTTGCACCCTGTAAACTGAAATGCTGTGGCCTGAAAACCGACAGACACAGCTAAAGAAAGCAACAGCTGAAACACGCCTGGAACACTCCAACCAGGTTCCTCTGCTAGGGAATGAGGCAATAAGGAAGAAATCCATTGTGTGAACTTCCTGCCCATTCTTTTTCCTTCCCGAAACCTCCACAAATACATTGCTGACAGATAGCCAGAGCCTCTCAGCTCATAAGCTAATGGGAAATGTTCAACAAGAAAGCTGACATGGCACAGCCACTGTACAAGCCACTTGAAGTAGCAAAGCATCTTTATTTCATTCACAATTTTAGAAAGCTGATGTTAACAAACTCCCTGGCTACTACATCAGTGACTGTTACTCAGAAACAAGGTATCCTCAAGTTAATACAGAACCCCATTACTGTGCCATAAGAATAAGCAAGTCTTCATGGTAGCATCACTTGAAAAACCACACAGCAGCTTTGGAAAGTTCACAGCTGACATGCTCCCAAAGTGGCTCACTCATCCAAGGGGCCATCTCTAAAGACATTTATTTCTTCCCATCCAGCACTTAGGAACATATTATTATCCCCAGACAACAGACATCAGACTGAGTTAAATGCAGGGGAAGAAACTGTGAGATCCCATTCAGAAAGTATTCATGAACAAAAGCATTAAGAAAGGTTACATTTGTGAACCAACTGATTCTGTACATCATTCTATTAATTCTGAGCAGAACTTTAGGAACCAGAGCTGTACCAGTAGCACCATTATTCCATTCCCTTATGCACCTGCTTTGGAGCCTTTGTCAGCAGTGCTGCAGCACAACACCCTGTCAGAATGTGAGAGAAAAAGATGGAACAAAGCACCTGTACATTCATTTTGCTGTGAAGATGACACCACTCAGTGCTGTGCATTCCTGAGACTCTACCGAATAAACACCCTTGTATACAATAAATCTGAGAAAACATTTCATATTTATACAAAACACTGTCAAGCCTCACAGACCACTTTCACAAGTCTTCCCCAAAGATGACTGCTTGTCATCGAGACCAAAATTACACTTTCAAGTTGGCTTTAAGAGAATAAGGAAAATGAAGAATGGGGATATTAAGTATGTTAACACATACATATTTGCTAGTACAGTCACAAGCACCTATTTCTGAAACACAATTACAAGAAGGGGACACTTTAGTGTACCTGCTACAATCCAAAACTGTACTGGATAAAACCATTATCTTTTTCTCACTTGTTTTTAATCCCTATCAAAACCTGGATGCAGCATGCTGGGTTTGACTGTCAGGTTAGTTTTTAAGTGTTACTGAATGACACAATGCCTCTCGATCCCTTCCTGCCCAGGCCTGCCTGCTGCTTTGTGAAGCTCTCTGAGGGATTCTGCTTTACCATGGAACCCTGCATTGCACCTGGGAGTGATTCACAGGACTAATTACAAACATTTTCTCATAAAAAACACGCCAAAAGCTTTAGTTGTAATTTGGTGTGATTTGACAAGACAGAAAAATAGATCTAGACATCTTGAAGAGAGAAGAAGTGATACCTAAATAATATTTCCTTGAAAATTACTAATGTTACTTCTATTAAAAATATTAAAATCAAAGACAAATGCCACATTTGAAAGTAAGGATGCAAGCAAACAGGAGATGTGTAAATGCTGTCAGACCTAACATACTGTAAACTAGTAAACCCATTTTTATCTGCCAGTAGCAGCTGCAAGCAAGCAGAAAACAACTGAGTTTTGCCAACAGTACATGGCTGACTAAATCTGTCAATAATCTGATGAAAACCATAGACCTTAGTGAAAGGAATTAAGGAAGATTTTTCTTCCAAGCTTGTCTCGGGCTTCATTTTAAAATACACATGGGGTGGGTGGGTGTATTCTAGTATCCTCTCAGGAGAACATATGGTTTGGTGTAGCAACCTCAACACTGAATTTATTCTCTTCCAGTCAGAGTTCAAAGGGTAAGGAAACACTCTGGGAAGTCCAATTCTTTGTGATTTATTTGGGATTTTTAGGTAGGGAAGTCATCTCTGCTATTAATCAAACAACTTAAATGTGTTTGACTTGTTATTCCTTAACTCTTTAATTAAAATATCCTCAGGGCTCTGTAAAAAAATAGTAGCCTGTAGTCCCATGCATACACCCGCCAGTGTATTTCACCAGATTTTGTAAGAGAATTACAGTGTTCAGCTATAAAGCCAATAAAGAATTAATGTGTGCAACACCTGAACTGACAAAAACACTACAAATGCATGTTACTATTGAAATTTCTACAGTACTTTCCACATAAAGGTTATTATAGGCACTCCAGTTGTTCTGAATCAGACTGCAAGTCTGAGAATAACAAAAGCAGAGCATAACAAACAGACCTGGAAAATATTTCAGAGCTGCAAGTATGGAGTATTGGTAAATCAGTGGCACAGAAAAAGCCAGGCAGGATGCAGCTATCCTCCCATGCCTCTTGCATATTAATAAGAATCACAACAAATTAAAGTAATAAAAGAGATTTGAAACCAAGAGGTAAAACATGCACAGGTTTCAATGAAGAGAATTAGAATCTCTCCTCTCAATTATTTAAAGCACTTACCTACTAAAGCAGTCATGAAACGGTTCATAGAGAGAGGCTCCAAGTACATTGGTCCTTCATAGCCTGACTCCAATTCACTCCTCACATAATCCCTAAAAAACACAAACCCACAAACTATTATGACCCATCTGATTCAGACAAGAAGCAATTTATTCATTCCACATATATGTAACTTCAGTGTATGTCATAGCCAATTAAGTAAAATTGCAAAAAGCAGTATTAGCACTACTGTTCCAGCAGCCGCACTGATGGAAGGCTCTAACTGAGGCATGACTTAAGCGAGAGCAGAATTATCTGTAATTAGACTCACTGGCAGAGCTGTAAAAATCCTTTGGGACATCTGAGCTGTTCTTCAGAGCGTGGCCTCAAACTGCTTATTGACAAAGCCTCTTAAGCACCATTCCATTTTTAAGTATCCTTATTAAGTGTTTTTCTTCCTAACAATAATTTCTTTTCCTACCATCAACATGTGAAAAAAAAACTTGAGAGCTTGACAGAGATCTTCCAATTTAATGCTTACAGTATTTTGCACTTAAGAAGTTCTTTGCATTCAATTAAAAAATAGGTATGAAGGAAAAGCAATAGTCATGGACTAGTCAGGAACAGAGTTGCTACATCACCCTTCTGTCCAACACTATTTAAAAGTTTAGTTCTATCCTACCAGATACCCACAAACTGATAAAACACTATTGACAGACACAGTAAGAGAGCCTGGAGACCTGTAATTCCCCTCAGAAAAGGTGGGCTGGGAGGGTGGGCTCTGGCAACCAAAGTGAAAGGTAAGAACCTGCGGACCCTATGAAGTTTTCTGCTGTTGAGGGTCATCCATTGGCTCTGCCCTCGAGTAGGTTAACACATCAACAGAACTCAAATATGAAGCTCACACTAAGAGCAGGTATTTCACACTTTCACAGCAGGAATTCTGCAGCGGCTCCTTAATCCCCTGCCATCAGCCAGCAGGCAATACTCCTGACCTTCCACATGCAGACCCGTGTTTCTGCCATGCCCTGCGACGCTTCCTGTTCCACTCCAGGGCAGCTGCAGCCTCGTTAGGACACCACCAGCTCTGGCATCAGCAGCACAAAAACCCTGTGCTTGTTTCTGGCTGATCCCGTCCAGCCATTCACATCTACCTGCATCACATCCCAGGAACACCAGACACACACACTTGATCTGATCCTGCATGGAGCTCGCAGAGTCTGTTTGCTCAAGGGGCAATTCAGTTATTCTGTGTTTATTTTTATCAGTGAGGCAAACCAAACTTGCTGGGAACAGATGCAGACAAAGCATAGCAAACAGAACCAGAAACCACAGCCAATACAAGAATTGCTCTTTTTATTTCAGTGTAGAAATAGATGCAACTTAGTACTATTGGGACCATTCACTTCTTCCCAGAAATGTGGAAATACACCCTGCTCCTAGGATTAGCTTGCTACCCCAAGCAAAGATATTCCCATTTTCACTTGCAAAAAAATCCCTGGAATTCAAGACATAAATCTGAAAGTACTAAAACAAACACCTCAAAGCCTGTTCTTCATAGCCGACAACGCTGCCTACTCAGAGCAGCTTTTCAAGTGTCATAGTGTATGTGAGGTATGTTGAAATGGGTTCTTTAGACTGCAACTTAAAATTAAAACCACGTTAGGACTGAAAAGATATCTAAAACAACAATTCTAGACAGAAATCTTCCCCTTGTTCTCCAGGTATAGCTAAGCACAAGCGCTTTTTTTCCACCTTCCAAAATCCATAAGGTTGTAATCCTTGGGGCAAAGGGTATTTTTTTTATTTATTTACATCATATGGACCAGCAGAAAGCACTTTCTGAAAGCATCAACAACACAAACAGGATAATCCATCCGTTACAAAAGAGGAAGAAAAAAAATAACAGCACTTGCAAAATGCTGAAGATGGCTTTTTTTCTTAGCAAAATCATGCTCCATCCTCTAATTTTGGGTGAAAACACTGGCTATCCCTAAGCTGCTGGAAGGAAAGCAGTGAAGACATCAAGTTTCTTCTATATTTGTTAGGAAACAGGTTACAAAATCATCCAGGATACCAAGTACAGCAAGATGACCTTACACAATTTAACTAAGAAACACGAACAAAGCTGCACTTACAGTTGCTTCTTCAACACCAAAACGTGCTTGGAGATGACCCAAATTTCTTTGAGCTACATTTCTTGCTGTTGTCTGATTCAGTCATCTGCACAGAGGTCTGCACTTGGCTGAATTCTCTAAGTAACTCTCAATTATAATTGAGTTTTAGGCCCACCAGCTTCAAGAAGCAATGTTTTAAGATCTCCTAAATTTTTTAAACAGTATTTGTATATGATGTCTGAATGAGGAAAGTGAAAGCAATGATTCTCTTATTACCAGTACAAACACAAGGATCTTTTGGCACAGACACCAATCAGAAGATGCCTCGAACAGCTGCAGTGCCATACAAGATGCTGAAAAAAGCAAGTGCCTGCACTCAATTTTGATCAATTAAAGCTGTATTAATCTGCAGCTTTCACATTTGAGGATTGTTCACTTTACTGCAGCAATGTAAGAAAACAAGAATGCCAGAATCATTATTTACTAGTTAATGAAATGACTGAAACTACATTACTTTGGAAAATTAGGATTTAAGGAAAAAAGCTTAGATCAGACTGCCTGCTGCTCATCCTGTAGATGCATTCCCAGCCTCATTTAATCCAACTGCTGGCCTGTTAACAGGTACCCATGGACAGCCATGACTAAATTGCCCTACAAAGGTAAAGGGATACAGAGTGTCACATGTGATCATTTTTTTGTTACTGAAATACAAAAACTTCTTCCATTACTAAAAATACGCTTCCTAATTGACTCACATAAGGCACAGTGGTTATCTGACCTAACTGACTCATATTGCTGACATTTAGTTTGGCTGATTAATCTCCACTGCCAACATCAAACACACTCTCCTAGGTTTCTAATGTCTACAGACAACCTTAAAATTAAGTGTATTTTAAGTTTATCCGTAAGAAATAATTCAGTCTCCTGCTCCCTCCCTTCTCATTTTAAGCTCTGCGAGGCTCAACACACTTGGGACATAATCATAATAAAACTGCAAAACATGAAGTAAGATAATGATGTAGACTCCAGTTTTACCATTAAGAGTGTGTTTAATTGCATCACTTCTGTTCTGCATAACTGCACCACTTATTTTCCCAAGTTGCTTTTTGCTGGAAATGGGTAAAAGAAATGTAATCCTTTTAAGCAAAACATTTGTGCTACTACATGTAAAACAAAACCAGCATCCACCTTTCTTTCAGGAGCAGCAGGACTGTGGTAAATTAATTTAGTTCGCTGAATTCTTTTAAACTGCATTCTTTTGTCTGAGTAGTTTTCCTTAGCATGAGTAGCTGAAGCTGCTGGAGTCTTCAGCCACAAGCTGCAAGCTCCCACCTAGGAAAGCTGAACTTATCTTGAACTTCTGCTCCGTTACATGAAGGGGGGCCCTGAGACCAGTGTGAACTCTGGCTCACAGCAGAAGCTGCAACCTAGATAAAAGCAGCTATCACCCACCTGGAGACAGAGAAAGAATCCAACAGGGAACAAGAAGACCCTGGACCACCCACCACTGGACCAAGGGGTGTGTGTGAAGAAATGGTGCATTGACTGTAAGGGTACAAACACCAGGGATTTGTGTGTTCTGGGTCCCTGGCTGGAGGCAACCAGCTCAAGCTGCTCCTATTGCTGTGCCACTCCATTATTAAACTAATTTTTCTTGGAATTGGAAACTCTGCTGCAGGAAACCAGACAGGATCTCAGACCACTTTCACAACTTGTCATCTCCAGATATCAAAGTGTTGGCATCGGGTGAGTTCACCAGGTAACCTCTGGAGCAGGAGGCACTGAAGGGTGAGTGTTAAAATTCCCCAAGCAGATTTGGAGGAAGTCCTGCAGTGGGTTCGAGTCCCTCCCCTACTGCAGCTCACTTAGGGCTGCACAGCCTGATCAGTGTCACGTGCACAGAGAAAGGGGATTCATGTTCCACACAAAAAAACGGGGTTCGAGTCCCTCATAGCAATGGGAAATATAATCCTTTGGATACAAACTGTTGGCCAAATCTGAGACTAAGATCGGATCCAGCTGCACCTACACTGCTCTCTGAACCTCATGACTCCACAGGAGGGTCTCCCTGACAGTCTTTTTTGCTGCTTTTTCTTTATTCTTTCTGGTAAAACAGAACAAACTTGGCGTAGAAAAGGGGATGCCCTTGGCCAAGGTATTGCAAAATTGGGAATAGATTTATGGTACAGTTCAATTATCTAAAAAGCACACAGTGGCCTTGTGCCAGGAGGAATGGCCATATATTACTAGGACAGCTGGTGGGGGCCCCGGGAAATTTGGCCACTACATGGAACTTTCAATCAATTAAGACTCACTTATTTATGACACTGCTTAGAGGATAAAAGCCCTGGACAAATGCATTACTGTTTTAGGAAAAGAAAATTGGATACACCAGTCTCATGTCAAATGAGGGGTGAGTAACCAGCCAGCTAATGAATGATGGCACTATGAAGAACTGATACTCTGAAGAGATGAAGCGGGACAGCTCACTCACCACTCTTGGTGCTGTTAACCCAGATGACCACAGCTGCATGGCTAAGTACAAAATCAATGAACAATTCAGTGTGGTATGAAGTTAACAAGACTAAAGAGGAGCTAATTCACATAGATTGTTAGGGGCTGGGTGACCAAACCTCTGTAAAACCCAAAGAAAGAGCTCACATTTTTTGTTGTTTATTGGATACAGCTCATGATCCAGCTTTAATAAAGAGAACCAGCAAGACCAAAGTTGATTGCCCCAGTGCTACTCTTGTTTAACATTCAATTCCAGCTGCTGTGTGTGATTGGACATCTGGATTTCAAATAAACAGAATCTATGTTAATGTGACCTGTGAACAAAATTAACTCAATACCAACCACTGTCTTACTGCCCAGCACAATGAGCTTAGTTACTACCCCTCTACCAGTAAGGGAGGAGTTGATCCCACAGATTTCTGAAATCAGCACTGGCTTTTTAGCTGATTTCAAGCATGACTGTAGATACAATCTACGGCAGCCACAATCATAAGAGAAGGGGAAGGCTGTATCTTACACATTGAAATTCAAAAAAAAAAAAAATTGGGATAATATGATTGATTTTGAGAAAGAATTCCAGCTGTGGTGGTAACCAGCCAATTTCCCATATAACCCCAGAGTAATAAGGCCACAGCTTTTGTCTGAACAATATGTACCACATCAGAATACACCACAGACCCAATCCCTGTGTTAGGACTGACTCATGATGCAACTGTTCTCTATCCACTAGAGCTGAGTATGGGCCCAACAAAACAATATCAAATGGCAGAATGTTGATGGCCATGTTGTAGGAGAACAACAGAGATTTATTTGTGAAAGTAAAACCATCAAAGCTCAACACATTTGTTTTGACACTGAACAAAATGCCTGTCACTTGAAATACATTCCAAAGATACCCCTGAAACTGTACTTGCCTATGTTGGAAAGGGATGTGTTTGTGTAAGAACTCTTTGTAATCTTTTGTTTGTAAATAACATCACTGTAGGGACAAATAATCACTCCATTACTTCTAACTGTGGAAACACAGTGGGATGCAATTTTAATTATTCAGCTCCTATTACGTCCAATCAATGGTTACAGTCCAATTATACTTAAGCTAAAATTTACTACCTATCCCCATCAGAATGAATCCTGCACTGGTGAAGAAGCTACTAAAACCTGATGACCCATATCAACTGCTGGAATATGTCCAAAACAATGGACAAAAATTCTAGTCACCATTCAGCGCAAAAGAGATGTGTCATGTCACGGAAAGAGTGAAGAGGGAGGCACAACACTGATGGTGGAAAATTCCTCTCTTTGGGTGGTCACCAACAGCAACAGGAATCTATATTCAGATATCCATGCAGTGGTGACCTTGTTTGCTCTGTTTACATTGTGCCTGTTGCTTGTAATAACACTGTATGTGAGACTAAGAGTTGTATTTAAAGACTTCGTGAGTTCCTTCCTTCTTATTGAAAGACTTCATGAGTTCCTTCTGACATCCCAGCAGGGATGCTTAATAAAAAAAGCAGGATTGTTGTAAATGAAGTTTAGTTCGCTGCATCCTTTTAACTGTACTCTTCCATCTGAGTGGCTTTGCTTAGCAAAAGTAACTAAAGCTGCTGGAGTTTTAAGCCACGAGCTCCAAACTCTCACCAGCTCCAAGGTCCCACCTAGAAAAGTCAAACATATCTTGAACTTCTGCTCCGTTACATGAAGGGGGGCCCTGAGACCAGTGTGAACTGAAGATAAGGAGGCCACAACTCAGCAGAAGCTGCAACCCAGCCAGATAAAAGCTGCCAACACCCACCTGGAGACAGAGAAAGAATCCAACAGGGAACAAGAAGCTCCCAGACCAAAACCCACCAATGGACCAAGGGGTGTGTGCAAAGCACATGAAGAGTGGATGAGGGACAGGTGCATTGACTGTAAGGGTACAAACACCAGGGATTTGTGTGCTTTGGGTCCCTGGCTGGAGGCACCCAGCTCAAGCTGTTCCTATTGCTGTGCCACTCACTTATTAAACTAATTTTTCCTGAAATTGGAGACTGCTGCAGGAAACGTAAGGCAAAGAAATTTCATTAAATTGGATTTTGGGTTTTTAAGCTAACTTCTCTTTTTTCCATAAACAGATGGTATGTTATTTCCACCCAAATTGCCAGGTTAGCATGCTACATACAAATGTAGAATCTTCTGGGATGCTCCAAGTACTCACAAATGTCACCTAAACCATCTCTACACATTAAGGTAACTCTCAGTTCTGTAGGCAAGGAAACAAACATTTAAGAAATTAAGTGACTTGTCAAGGTCATATAAACCTGCAAGTCTGAAGTCAGAGCTTAACTATAAAATTCAGATGATCTTATTCCCAGACTCGAAGATGAACTACAAGCTATTTCTGGGGTGGAAAAAAAGCACTGAAAGCTGAAGTCTTTCAACAGCTCAGAATTTCCAGGACACTGCAGAGTCACAAGTGCCAGATGATTCTGGTCTTGTTCTATAATTTGCACTAACCAAACTGGCCTCAATATAAGACCTCTTCATCGGTCTTAAATAGCATCCCAACTGGTAGTGCATGCAACCAAGTCCATGGAAGTTTTCAGCTCTAAGCAGAATTACTAACAAAAAACACTGAAGAACAGTTTGCACATGTGACTACTGTATGTCATGTTATGATCAGGCTGCTAAATAGAAACATCAGTTGGAACTGGATAGCTTTGGCAAAAAGAGGAACGGCTCTGCCAACAGATATGTCTGTCACACTTTACTGTTTTCAATATGAAAACTAAAGGGATTCAAAAATTCTTTTGTAAGGCTAATTCAAGTGTCACTCCCCACATATGATTCCCTGATTGTACAAAGGCTTCAGCTGAGAGCCCCCTGCACTGTGCTTCCTTCCACACCAAATCAGCCTTATGTCTAGGGAATGGGTAAGCTCACTAAGAAGTGTCAGCTTTTTGCCTTGCAAAATACCTTGGGAACACTGCTGGACTATTTGAATCCATGACATCTTTTAATTAAATATATTTTTTGTGCTAGTTGATGCAAGACTTAATTAAAGTCTTTATTAACTCACTCCAGGAGCACCAAAGAGAGAAAGCTTAGTTAGGAACACACCTAACAGTCCAAGCAATAGGTACTGAACATGTTACAATGAAGCCTATAAAGTCTCAAACCTCAGAAAGACCAGAAGTCAGAATTCCTATTACATAGAAACACAAACAAGGTATTCAAAACAATCACAGTGCTATACCTCAACGTATCAACTAAATTCATAACATCTCCCTTTCTTTTAAAAAATTTAAAGACCTGGAGTGGCATAACCACCTCCAGCTGTAAATGTTCTGGACCAAAGCCCTGTGTCTGATGGGCATTTGTTACCAGCTTTATTATTTAAACACAAGTTCTTAAATAATGTTTAGGTTGCCTTTTCTAATAAATAAGCCTTTAATCCTGTAAGAAACACCCACAAACTCCATCTATAACAACTGAGGACTCCCCTGAGGAATGACAAATAAACACTTTTTTCCTTCCTACTGAGGCAAGAAGAGGCTATAACTCCTCTCTTGTACACTCATCCTTTTCAGGAAATCACTAACTGCAACTCTGACAGCCACAACAGCGACATGTCAAGTCATCACAAAACCTTCATTAACACTCCCCTGAACTGCAACATATCAAGAAAGACATTCCAGCAAATGCTCTGGAACAACAATTTTGATGCAGAAATAACAAAACTATCGCTTCCATTAAATCAATTGAAAGCACATTTTTAAATGTTTCTCATCAGCAGGCACCAAAATAAGTCAGGCTCAAATCCATGTTTTCAAAACTTCCTGTACAAAGCCTTCAATGTGATGGCAGTGTCTTTGGTTCCAATTAAACATCGTGTCAGTATGAAAGTTTACAATGGCTTTCAACAGATGTAGCGGGGACCAAACAAAGATGGTTGATTTTGTCTTGTTTGACTCAGTTCTCCAGCCTCTCGCTCTGCATTTTAGATCCAAAACACCTGCTTCCATTGTACATTTAAATTTGTGTAATATATTTTAAGAATAAATTCCACTACTACTTTGCTTTTACTGGATCCAGATCCCTATTTGCTCTCTCACCCAAGGTGCCAGGAAAGTAAAAGTAACATCCTGTATGCTGTGTAAAACACCCCAGTGCTGAAAGCTTTTTAGCTGAGCCACTGCATCAGAGGCCACATTTAGTCTTGTGGTAAGTGCTTTCTCTCCTTAGATTAGGGGACATTACACTCCCCAGACAAGTAGCTCAAAATTCTTGCTCTACTTTCAATAACTTAAAAGAACTACTTGACTGCATATTTAATTCTGTAAACTTTTCCAAAGACAAAGAACAGCAAGATATATTTAGGTGTCTGACATAAAAAAAAAGGCATTCACAAAACCACTTACAGAAGATATTAACAAAATAACAGTTATTTTTCTAATTTCCAAACCAAGCTGACAAAATTAATCCATTTATTCTTACCTGGAAATTTGGTGCCCAGCATAAAGCAGCAGTGCAGTCAAAAAGTACAGGTAAAGCTGAACCAGGTGTTGCCTTGGTAAAGTTAGGAGCACAACACTTAAGATGTAACCTGTAACAAAAAGTTGATATTTAAAAAAATACTATCCAACACCAAATTAAAATAACACTTGGCATGTTCAGAATTTAAAATGGGGACACATAGGCTGTACTCCATATTAAAGCACACTCCAGCTATCAGGGTTGCATAAATCAAGGACAGGACCTGACACAGCCTAGGATTTGTAGATACTTATCCCAGCAGCATTTAAATGCATGTCTCATAAGCATTTAGTGAGGCTGTTGAAAATGACCCAATGCACATCCAGCTTTACTCTTCAAGACCAGGGCCTGGCTGCTCAGCAGCCTCTCCAACAAGCAGAACACTGATCCTTATTTTCATAAGGATCTCACTCAGATACCCAAATAAAGCAGTACTTTGAAGTCCACCTCATAACTGGGCTGTACATGTCCATACTCCTTTCCAGACAGGCTGCAGGTCAAAAACCCAGTACACAGTGCCCTTACTAATATTTATTTCCAGGCTCTCTCTCCATCACTGCAGTGCACTTGGGCTCTTTCTGAAGGTCAGCTCAAGTGCCTGGCACTGAAATCCATTTAGGAAAACAGCCCAGCAACAGCCAACAACTCCCCTGAAGCTAAGAACAAAATGCTACAGAAGAACTTATCCTGACCCTAACAGCCACACCAGTCATGTCACAATTGAAGTTTCATACATCTATTCAGCAACATGAGGCACAGTCTTTTCAGCTGAGTTAACTTATATTTTGAGCTTTTTAAATATATTTAATAATGCAACTCTAGATTAAGCACTCATAAGCAGTGGCACAACCAGGTACTATTAAACAGCTTGGGAACACAGCATGTTCCAATATTTGAAAAAGATACTATTTCAGAGTCAGTATTTGTGTAGAAGTATTTAATGGCTGCTTAATATCTGCCATGTTCAATAAGCCACCTCTGTAAAATTCTACCAACAGTTTGGTCTTCAAAAAGGTATCTTGCAAGATCCTCCTAGAAAAGGCACCAGACCCACAGGATGCCAAGCAGAGAGAGATCAATTCAGATAAGACAGATGATAGGATCAATGATAGACAGACAAAGCCTATTTGCTTACCTTTTTAAGATACCAGTATATCATTTATGTATTTAGCATTAAAGATAATGTTTCAGTTATCTTTATGAAGTGGATGTGACAAGTTGCACATTTGTCTCAGGATGTGCTTTTTAAAAGGCTAAAATAATCAATAGATTCTTTTACTAAAATCAAGTGTCAGTAATTCTGGGCAGTATCACTTTGACCAGAGGGCTGGAGCACCGCCCCCGGGAGGACAGGCTGGGGGAGCTGGGGCTATTCAGCCTGGAGAACAGAATCATTTTTATTGTGAGCTTTTTTAAAGGGGCCTGAAATACAGCACTCCATCAGTTTCCTTCTAGCGACTGTTTCACACAGAATGACTTGCACAGCACATCAGATGTTCTACACTATCAGTTTTCTTCACAAACACCTGTATTTTATGGAATTCCTATTCTCTGTTCACCACCTTCCTTCTACCAAACACACAAATGACAAAGGCAGGAACTCCTCAGCAGTCTCTATGAAGACATTCAATTACCTTGCACCACACCACAGCCTCATGAGCCAGCTCGAGCTCTCAAACCCTCTGCAGACATTCTTACACCTCATCTCTGCTGCATTCACCCCTTTCCCTGGATTCCTTCCTGAGGGACAATTCTCCCTGAGAAACAACCCACAACCATTTATCATTCCAGCACGTGAGTCAAATCTCTCCAAAACTTTCCTTCTCACTAGCCTGTGACTCACCTTCAGGTAGAGAACTAAATGGAGTTTATTATGCAGTCTTTTATTCCTCTATTACCCTATCAGTAGTCTTAGAATACCTGTTCACTGCATCTGTATTTAAGCTCTGTCATCTTTACTTTATCACAAGAAAGTCTGCTCCTTGGCCACGTGATGATGTACCTGAGCAATGGTAGGATCATTTCTGTAAAAGTAACATATTTTAGAGGGCAGTAACTACCCTCTAACAAAGATGATGGAAGGATTTTAGATATCACTGAAATTCATTCTTCTTCTGTACAGGATCACAACTTCAATCAAAATACTTAGGATCCTTCAGGATACAATGAAGGAGTGGAAAAAAAATAAAAGGCTAAATTAAAAGATTTAGAAAGTACTGTCACTGTGCCTTCTAACCAGCAGGCAGGCCTTCACACTGCACAGATGCTCAGAACTGCAGGGAAGCAGCACAAGACAGCCAAGGTTACTGCAGAAACTTCAGCAATGAACTCCACTGCTCATGAGTTCGGGCTGGAATGTAAATGTTCACTTTGAAGCAGCCATTTGGTTTAATTGTTATACTTTGAAGAGGGGGAGAGCAATAGACATTTAAAGTAGTTCCCATTCACTCTTATTTACAATTTCCTCTTGTGACTTGGTAAGAGGGAGATTTCAACACACTTCATACTGCAATATTTGCATTTTTGCTGCAGAGGCCCTATTCCCAAAGTGGTACCAACCTCATTTTTATCAACAAAGCCTCTGCCAAATAAAAAAAAAAAAAAAAAAGCCACTTAATTCTTTACCAACCCATCTGCAGAAAAAAAGGAAGATAAGCTCAAATTAAGACATATTTGCAATAATATTCTATTCCCTTTGTTCTCATGCAGACAAATGATGTAATTAGTGTATGGTATAAATAAGATTCCACTTAAAAAAAAAAAAAAAAAAGACCAGGAAATGAAATTTCTCGCAGTAGCTTTCTCATCTAAATCATTACATTCTGTTTTCATTTGCACCTCCTCTGCCAGAAGAAAACATGATGCTGAGAACATACATCCCTTCGGAGAAGAGTCCCCACACAAGAACTTACAGTTTGAGGAACAGTCATCTTACTGGGTAACCTCTGAGCAGGGGTTAACAATAACTAACACTCACTTCCATCCAAATGGAGTTTCTGAGCTCTGTGTCAGCAGTGAGCACTCCCCTCCCTCGATTCAGGCCATGCTATTTTTGCTCTTGGGACTTGGTGCATTGTCCCTTTTGACTCACCACGTGCATTTCTGTATAAAGCAAGCAGCAGGCTCAGGGAAGGCCAATTCCTGCCCCAGTAAAGGAATGGTTCTAACATATGTTAAAAACAAATAAACAAACAAAAAAGATAAAGAAAAGACAGAATAATCTTCCCTGAATACAGTCATAGTGCCCTAGTGCTGCAACACCAAGAAAGAGACTTGCACCTTTATGCTCCCAGCTGTAAGGAGCATTACAGAAGACTCATTCTGCCAACCTTAAAAATACACAAATCCCCCAATCAGCTCCTATTCAGGAGCACAAGGAAACAGAGAACTTCTACTGCCTCTCAGGCAAGATGGTGCAGATTTAGGCCCCACTGGAGAAAAGAAACTGTGAAAATCATAGTGAGCAGAAAAGCGAAGTTGAACGCTGCTAGACAAGAACACACATATTAACCAGTTCATGACCTCATTTACAACCTGCTGATTCAGCTCAATGAAAACCTCTGGCTGTGCAATGCTCATTGTTCAGAGAGCAGCAGCTCACAGACTGCCTTTCAGCAATCTCTCCACTTGTGCACCACCAAGGTGTTCCCAGCTTCTCTCACCAGAATTACCTCTTTGCCGACTCAGGTGTCTGAGGTTTATTGACTGCACACAATGGAGGCTTCTGGAACACGATCAAAGTCACAACTCGTCCTCTTTATGGAGCACTTTAGTGCTCATTTGCATGATTACAGATCCCTTGTGTCCATTTTGTATTATTACTCACAGTTTCCTGCGTGTTTACTCTAAAACTGAGAACTTTGCACATCAAAGAGTTCATAACATTTCTTAATAAGGCCACACCAACTCTTGGAGTGCCAGAAAGTAAGAGCACAATTGCTTGGCTTCTACCAGGAAATCAACTTAGGGGGCCCTACTTTTCCATTTTCCCATGTCCTGTAAGGGTAAAGGGTCTGTGACTTGCAAAGCAACTTGCTGGGAAGCAGCAAGTCATGAGCCACAGACTCCATCCCAACACCCAACTCTCCTGCCTCAAAGAGGGATCAGTGCACTCCGAGTTAGTCACTCCAGCCAAATCCTTGACTGCCCTCATTTCAGTTTATTCAGACAGTACCTGGCCACAACATGCAAGTATCAATAAAACAGGACACGCTTCTGAAAGCCTGCATTTGAGATGGCAGAAGTATTACAGAAACAACTGGCACCTTTATTTTCAGTGTGTCTAATTCTCAGGATAAGCAATCACCAGACTGGTCACACTGCAATTTACACAGAGATTTCATTAATTGTCAAAGTCTAAATCATCTATCTCAAGAGTGGATAGTTTTTAAAAAATATACTTTTATATACCGGCCCTCCAGAAAATGCTGGAAAATTAGTTCAAAACTGAGAAAGCACACATCTAAACATACTTGCACATAAGGAAAGTGGTATTTATTCAGTCATTGCACAGGACCACTGTGAACAGAGATCAGAAATCCTGTTATCAACATCTGCACATCTCTGTGAAAATAATGCCAACAAAACAATTTATTCATTGCTGGGGTACTGCCATCAACAGCTGTTTCTTGAATTTTTAAATGCATAACAGATTGGGCACTCTAAGTATAAATAATCCAAGAAACTGAGTTCTTTACGGAGATTTGCAGTATTATCTGAACAAATAAAATGGACTTTTGATTCTAGTTCTGCCATGTGATTCAGAGGCTCTTTCTAAATCATCACGACAAGCTGCCATTCTGTCATGAGAGTGGTACTCAGAATTAAAAATTTTAAGCACCTCCTTTCAAAAAGGCGGTTAGTGGTTCCTTTTATTTAAAAAGAAAAAGTGGTGATGTGGGTTTCCAAAAACAGACACCAGCTTTATACAGAAAAGTTACCTGAAAGTATCCATATGCTGAGAAAGCTGCTTAGTAAAAGCCTACAACACGAAGGGAGCAGTAGCCTTGAGTCAGAAAATGAAAAAAGGGTGTGCTGGATTTTGAGCATGGCACTCACTCTACCTCCTCCTGTGTCCTACCAACTGCAGCATACACTGCATTTTATCCAAAAAGAGAATGAGAAGACGTTACAAATAATTATTTTAAGGAATACAGACCAAGTCCATGTCATCAAATTGCACTTGATTAAAAATAGCTACAGTTTAAAATTAAATAGTAACACTCAGAAAATAGTTCTACTACCCATTTATCTAAGTGCTGCTCGCAGGAGAGAGACAGAAGACATGGGGCTGCAGAGCCAGAGATGCTGAATCTAAGCAGGACCTCATTTTTATATGCATTAACTGTATTTACACATTTAAATCATGCATCTTTTTCTCAAAATTTTAGGAAATTTGTTTCTGTAACGAACCAACTCATTTCTTCTCACACTGAAGCTTCACTTGGCATTTCTTACTGTGTTTGTACCAGAGTACAGTATCTTTCCTCTTAAAAGGCAACACAAAAAAATAGACATCTAAATAAAAGATCTTCTACGTAAAGCACAAGAGCTTAAAGAAAAGTGGGCAGACCAAAGCATGCAATCAGCACACAAGGGCAGGAAGTCCAGTAGGTTTCTCCTCCCTCAAGCCCCCCTCATAAAAGCAGCATTCGTAACAAGCAGCTCACACCTAGGAAGTGATATGACCAAGAGATTAAAATATTAACCACACAGTTCAAGAAACTGTCATTACAAACAGGGTTGTGAAAGATGACACACCTTTCACCTATTCCAAATATTTAAATACTTTTTTTTCCCCCTGAAAATTTCTTTTTATTTTTCGTAATGACAAAGGATATAGTTTAAGATAGAAAACTGCTCTATTTTTACTTTTGAGTAAGAAAACCCTGTATTTAGTGCAATTCTGCGCCTCACCCATGACAGTGACTTAAATTCCAAGCCTGACTCTGATTATAGACTAAGCTCATGACTCTTTCCATCTAGCTCAGAGTATTTACCAGTTAGAACAAACAGCATTGTTTTGCCCTTCTTCACAGGAGGAAATTACGTGGTTTCGACTGTTTTCCACCTTCTTCATCAAAAGAACATAAAAAGAAGTGCCTGCTTTCTCAGAGCTCCTCTGCAGTGCAGAAGAAAACAGAGAAGTCTGGCAGTAAGTGCTAATCTACCCTACACAGAGGTTTCACCAATTCTAACCAGAAATTTATCTCTGCTGTTTGCATTGCTCTGTGCTATTTAGTTAAATTTCATGCAGGTGAACTTGTGGTTGAGTGGTTATCAGGATTGAGTATTTTCCTTTGCTCAAGCAGATAAAGGCTGTTTCATGGAAAGATACGAAAAGGAAAAGTTGTTTCAAAGAACAAACTGCATTTCAGAAGCTTTTATTACACTCTCAGTATTGCTAACTGGAACGGGAGTCACACTGGAACACACATCATTTCACTTGTACATTTAAACAGAAAAGACACTCCTGGTAACTCCCAGTTCTGAGCAAATTTCCAGCACTGTGTCCTTAGTTCCAGGAAACGGTTCACCAGATGAAGACTGGTAGAGTTTATTAATTTTTAGGGCTCTCTAATCAAATTGTTCCTTGAGCATCTGCCCAAGATAGATGCACCCAATTTCCTCAGCTGCTGGAAGCACTTATATAGCACTATATATAGCACTACAAGATACTGTCTTGTAGAAGAAATTCAGTGATTGATTGATATTGCAAAGCTGCCACTGAATTTGCTGACAGTGTTTCCTAACTGCAAATATGACAGAGGATTTTTTTCCTAAATAAAGCAGATTAGTATGTTGAAACACATCCACAGTGAATTGTTGTTTAAATTATATGCTGGCAGTTAATTTCCCCCTATGTATCTTCAAAGAAGCTTAACTCCACAGACTGGTGGAAAAGGATTTTGTTTTCCTTACAAATCCAATTTATATATTTTTATACATCATCTTAATTAATGTTAAACTGTAAAGTGACGCAACTAAATCTATATAAAATGTCATGGAGGCATGTAAATTGATTTAGCCCAGCTTTACCCTGACACAACTTAAAAAACCCCCAACAACCAAAGAAATAAAACACAGCAACTTTATTTGCAAAGTACTAGCAATGTTTTCTCACTAAAAATTGCCTGAAAATCTTTTAAAACGAGCAACTTGTTTGACAATTTAGAAGCTCTTCTTGCTTAGCAACTACGAGTTGGAGAAATAAAAGTGCATACAATCAATGTCATAAAAGCAAGAAGTACAAGAACTGCTGAGTGATTGTGCACCAGCACAAAAGCACCCCTTGTACGAGGAGCACAAAGTCAGATTCCACTGGTTTAGTACCAAAATAGCATCCAGGTGGGAAATTCTTTGGTAACAATACCCACCCTCTCTGTAGCACTTTTTATTGGTGTATCCCAACACACTTCAGCACCGACAAGATTATCAAATGTCTATAAAGAGGGGCTTTGCCACAGCTGGAAATTACCCACTGCCATCTCAAAAACCTACTCCACAACTGTTAGTTCTGCATTAGAACCTGATCTGATAAAGTCATTCCTAAAAGCTTTGTGTGTGCACACAAATGCATGAGAAGGCCAGCTGTAGGTACTGGCCACCACCATCCTGTGTCACATTCACCAGCAGCAAGCATGTCCTCTCCCACAGACAAAGGAAAGGGGAACTGTGACACCAATGTTTTGTACTGCAAGTACATTGTTATCCCAGCACGAGTATTGTGGAGCCATAACAAAGAAAGCTGCGCTCATTTTTAGTGCAGTAAATGATTTCCAGACAACAGACATTTAATACATTTAAAAAAGGGAAGCCTTATGCCAACATTTATGCAGTCAGGATTAAAGTCAGGACATGCTCCATCAAAAACAGTTTTCTAACTACTTAAGTAAAGTGTGTTTCCTTTAGCTGACTGCAGTGCATCTTTATCTTCCAAAAGCATCTACAAGGAAGAAATGCTACAGAGTGGGAAAATTATATGCTAGCTCTTTCTCTCCAAGCTAGGCAGTGCTCAGGCAGATGCTTGCAAGAGATCAACCTCAACAGCCTGAATCCAATCCCTAATTTACCCCATGTGCAGATGAATCACATTCTCACCTGGAGAGCAGGTCCCAGAACACCAAGCCTTTCATCTCCTAAAAACAGACATCTAGCATTCCAGAGCTAGACTTGCAGGCCAAGGTTCACACCTCAGCTGCCTGAGCTGAGTTAGTAATTTTGTCCATTTATCTGCAACACAAGGACTGGTTACCTGCTCGAATCCACTCACAGCACAGAGATGGTTCATAAGGGTGTAAACTGAAGAGCCAAATCTGTGCAGCAATGAAAACTAAACTTCTGGTGCTATGGTTAGTCCAAACCCAGCCACCTTTTCCCTAGTCTCTTGTTTAATGTTAAGTTTCTATACTTCTTGTCTGCACCACATTTCACAGCTGCTTCATCATCAGTCAGACACGGGCCAAAGTCACTGTGTTCCTCCTTCAGGACATCAATTGTGTTTCCAAACACCAGGTTTACTTGTAAAGGCTGAATAACAACAATCAGTAAAAACCCTGGGTAGGATTTCTTTGCTGTTAACATAAACTGTCCCTTAGGCAGAGCTGTAATGAATGCATTATCGTGTTATTCTTTGGAATCAATGTATTAACATGCCATTACCAAATTCCTAAAATTCTTTTAGCAAGCCAAAGGATATTTAGTCGAGTAGTGTTTTCTCTTGAAGAGATCCATACTTACCCACATAATGCATATTAAGGGCCAAGTACTTGTACTGGAAGAGAGGGTTGTTGTGCAGGCTACTTCTTTGGATCTGCTGGAAGAATGAGCTGACATCCCATCTGTACAAGACATCCAACAGCATGATGCTGGGGACCCTTAGGGCCACGTTTAATACTGCCTCCAACTTCTCCTTTGCAGCCATTCTCTTCCCTTTCTGTGAATTGGCAGCAGACTGTAAATAGCACAAGAGAGAGAAGAGTAATCAGATCAATCCCACTGTACAAACAGCCATTAGGCTTTGTGATCATATGAATGGGGCTTCCTGTGTGGCCACAAACGACTGAATGAATCAACTGAGTTAAACTCAAATCCAGACAGGACAGCTTCTATTTTGGCTATATAAAGGTCAATTTGCTAGCAGTTTTTCCATGGTGACACTGTAAAATGGGGGGAGGGCAGGTTAATGACATGAAAATGGTCCAAGGGTGTGCACCGTTCTTATTTACACTCATTTAGCATCCAAGATCTCAGCCGAAAGACCCCAGTGTAGTAGGTACTACACAAACATTTACATGATCTGCATTAGAATGCAAATACTCTGTAAGCTTTAGAAACCAAACACCAACGAAGTTCAGACACTACATCCATTTAGCTTAGCACTATTTCTACACCTCTCAAATTAAATAATCACCAATTAAGACAGTTCTTTAAATATTTGGGATTCACTTCCTTAATGCAAATTGCAATAAATAATTTTCAAATACCTGAGCTTTAAAAAAATCATTTACAGACTTCATTAACCCCTACAAATGTATCTATTTATGGAATTTGAGAGCTGTGTGTTTTGAAGATTAGGACCAATAGTACAACTATTCTACTCATTTCCATGTAATTCACAAGGAATCATTCAAACAAAAGACCATATCCTCACTCCTGAATACTAGAAGGTAATTCAGTTTTGGAGTTTGCCATCAGATAAGACGGATGATGCATAACAATGAAGGGCCCTTTTTTTTTAAAAACAGCTGGTCCACAACAGCATCTCAAAAGTCATTAACAGAACCATTTTAAAGAACAAAAGGATCAGTTTGACATCCTGTCAGCTAAGACTGACAGTTGTTCCTAAATAAAATGTGCTGGTTTTACCATTCACCACCTGCCCATCCCTTGAACGTGATTCACTGTAGGCTGCATTAGAGAACTGCAGTTGAAGATGGGGATGATCCAGCAAGTTTTTATCCACAAGAAGCCACTCAAAGTAAAATCACCTGCAGCACAATCAGCCCCCCGATGAGGTCAGATTTAAGAAAAGGCTCCCAATCCCAATTATTAGGGGGACAATTGAAAAGAACTGCACCCTGAGCAAAAAAATGGAAAAACCTGCACTTGAACTGCACTTTATTTTAAAATTTTAAAATTTATTTAAATCTTAAAATAAAAACTTTATTTTATAAAGTTTTACAGGACTTTATTCATATTGTCCTTGTGTAAGTTATAGAAGTTTTTGCAGCTGTGCAAGTTTTATATCTCAAGCCAACACAGAAGTCCAGCATGAAGTGAAACCATGCAAATATATATTAAGAAAAAAAACCCAACCCAAATAACAAAAAAACCCCAAGACCTCTCACCTACACACAAGCCTTGTGTGAGGTTTTATTTGTGTTGCCATGGCCTAGATGACACTGCAAACTGTTCATGTCACACCTTCAGCCACACTCACACTTCTCAAGGCACGATGACATAAAATTACTTCAGCTCAAGAAGTCAGGACACATCAAAACTGAGATGTGGCTCAATAAACCACAGGTCACAAGGCTGTTGCTTGCCATTGTCTAGCCCACAGTCTGATTTTTCAAGTTATGTATATGCTGGCATTTTTTTACAGAGCTCTTGCAACAGCTCTACAAACCCCAAGGGGAGCACATCGTTCCCCTCACATAGGAAGCACCTTCCAACCGCATCAGGCAGCCCACACAACACCAGAATTTCACAGAGCTGCCCAAACCAAATTAAAAGGTCGGCCAGAAGACTACAAATATTTAGAATGAACAACCAAAACTACCACCCAAGCAGCTACTACAGAATCAGAGCATTCAACATTTTGTGTGAAAAAACCCCTGAGTTTAAAGGGATGGTATTGTACAAACAGAAGTCAGGGGTTGCACAGATTGTATTCAGAGTTACAAAAAATACCAGCTTAAGTAATTCGTATCAAAATATTTTAAATGTCCCAGAATTTTCAAAAATCTATGGGTTTGTAAAGTTCATAAATTTAATTAAAACTCTGAAGTTAGGCTGCCTCCTGGTTTTTCACTACGTTCCTTCTCCAAGTAGATCAGGATGTGGGGATAGGGATGAGCAGGGACTGACAGGTTTTCATTCTGTCATAAAAACAGCCACGCAAAGTGACAACAAGTGCCTGATACCAAATTACATTCTCAAAACTGTCAAACCTTTTTCAGTCATCAACAACAACCAAACGTGTATGACAAGAAGGTAACTTTCACTTGAACTTTCGCTTTCCTTAATTACTCCAAAAGCAGAATTCCACGGACAACTTCTCTTAATACTGAAAGTTAACTTGAGAGTCAGCACATCCAAATTAAGCTGAAAAATTCTACCTCCCAAACTCACACACACATACTTGAGACATAGCAAACTAAAAAGTGCAGCATTTAGATTATCTAAGAGAACAATTAAATTTCAAATGCTGCTAAAACAAAAGCAAAACTAACTTTGAAAAGCACATCATGTCGCAACAGAAGTCCTGTGAGGAGCAGCCACAGCAAATCCACAGCATCTTCTGTCCCTGACTGACAAAAACACCCCATACTAATAAGAAACCCTTTAAAATTAACTCCACTAGAAATGCGGATGTGTTAAATAAAGCCTCAGTTGTAATGGCTGCCAAGTTCTGACAGAACGAAATAGAGGCAAGCAAAGTCCATTGCTCTAAGCTCATTATATTGTAAAGAGCTCTCACAATACATTATTTTGATTGGTGTAAAAACAAACAAAAAAACAACCACAACATTAAAACGTTTAGATAAATGATGATGACAAGAGTTGCTGCATGCTCAGGCATTAGAAAAAAAAAATAGGTCATTTGTTGTACAAAGCCAAAAAATGGACTGGGGAACCATTTGTTTGCGTTTCAAAATTTTTTTCCCATGATTTCAAACATCTCCCTGTTCCAAATTAGAGTAAGAAAAGGAACAGTCTCAGGAAGATTGTCATGGTTTAACCCCAGCTGGGAGTTAACATCACACAGCCACTCGCTCACCATCACCCCTCCCAGTAGCACGGAAAGGAAAACTGAAAAAAAGGTAAAAACCTTTCGTTGAAATAAGAGCACTTTAATAAATAAAATAAGATAGAATACTGATAATGATAATAACAGTGGTGAAAGGCAGATAACAACAAAAAAAAACCAGACAAAGAGAGGACTGAAAACCCAAGAGAAACCAGTGCCACAATCCAGTTGCTCACCACCCACTCACCGATGCCCATCCAGTCCCTGAGCAGCAGTCGGTGTTTCCCAGCCAATTCCCCCCTGTTTCCACACTGGCCATGAGGTTCTGTGGCATGGAACATCCCTTTGCCCACTTCCCCCAGCTCCTTGTGCACTTGCTCACCGTCAGAGCACAGGAACTGAAAAGTCCTTGATTTAGAGTAAGCACTGCTTGGCACCAACTAAACCATTGCTGTGCCACCAACGTTATTCTCGTACTAAATCCAAAACACAGCACTGCACCAGCTACTAAAATTAACTCAATCCCAGCAAAAGCCAAGACCAAGAACTTCAGATTTCACATCTTAAGCTGTGCCATTTGGCCAAAACAACCTTTTAAAAAATTCCCATTATAACTGATTGTTCATGGAACATAAAAATGAACAATCCATAACAATTATATTTCAAAAACCCCTCCTTCACCTGGCACACCCATTTTGTAAAAAGCTTGGTTAGCCCTAAAGAAGACAGCAGAGTTGGCAAAAATCAATTAAAAAAAAGAAAAAGAGACAAAAAGACTCCTTCAAGTTTGTCCCAGCTCATTCCAGCAGCAGAACAGACCATCTTGAGTGTGATCACATAGCACGCAACCTCTCACAGATAACACACATTTTCCCTTTCACAGAATTTTCTTTCTGAAGTTTTGCCACAACATAAAATTTTGCCATTTCAGCTGAAGCTGTGAATTCTGCCACTTAAACCCATGTACCTGTTGCTTCTGAACCAACATAAATATAACTCTATCACATCACAGGCAGCAAATATGCCCTGGTAAAGCAGTACAAGAGGCCACAAAAATCTACATCCATTTATCCAAACAGGTACAAAATTACACTAACAGAGAAGAGTTTGTACATTTAGGTAAGCATTAATAATAAAGTTACTTAATAGTTACAGAAATAAACTGGAGTATCTGCAAATATAAGTTATTCCAAGATTACTGCCACCAAAATTCACTATAGAAAGAGAAGGCAATTCCAGGCAAGATCAGAACCTTAAAACCAGACTTGATCCTGCATCATTCAGTCTCACATCTGTGAACAAGATGCTCATTCTGCTACAGCATCACAACCTAAAATACTTGGCAAGATTGACTAAAATCCAAAAGAGACAGTTTCAACTTCTGCTCCTCACATCTATGAAATTCTAGTTACTCTGGATACATCCGTTAACAAGCACATTCTGGTCTGCAGTTTAGTTTCCACATTAGATTATTTTTCAGTAATACATTCTGAAACTAAAAATATCACCAGGAAAACCTTTTGTTTTTCTGTGAGGGAAACTCTGCTAGACAGACTTAGAGGAGGAAAAAAAAATTTAAAAATAAACCCAAACAGAATACAAAATATACAACTCCTATCTGTAGCTATAGAAAAGTTCAGTGTCACAGTTCAACAACTAAAATTAGACCCATCAGCTGGGTTATACCAACTCACTCCCTTCTTTACACCTGTCCTGATTTGGGGAGCAAAAAGAATTTTAATTACAGAAGAATCCCATTCTTCAAAGACTCAGATCTTTATATCATCAGTTTGGGAGGGAGAGAACAAAGAGAAGCAAAGGGAAGGAACAGGACGAAAAGGTTGATCAAATATGCACTGAGAAAAGAATCTCCCTGTGTGATTTCTGTAGGGAAGAAAAAACCAAACCCAGAACTCAGAGTACGTGAGTCACCAATCCATCAAAAGGGCTCTTTCCCTGGCAGACAGTGACAAGGAAAGGAAAAGACTGTCTTGCTCCCATACAATTTAAACTGGCTAACAAGGACAGCAATCAAAGATTTCTGCTGAGAAGGCCAGATCCAGCGAGATACCAAGAGCAGGAATAAAGCCCTGGAACACTGCAGACGTGCACAGCAACACCATCACTGGCAGCCAGTCACTGCTCCCAGTAATGCTCAGTGCTTCTAGATCACTGGAGCAGTTCAGAAATTTGAAATGATAACTAGAGAGTATTTAGCCTTCAATTTAAAGGTTCAGAGAGAGTCAGTCAGCAAACAGACAGCTCGATCTTGCTGTGTAAGCAGTTAACAAGAACAAACAACATCTTTTTTCTCCTTATTTTTTTCCCCTTTTTCCCATCTGGTCTAACAGTATGGATTGCTATACAGCTGCTGCAGTGGTGTGCCTGGAGAACCGGTATTTCTGCCTAGAAAACTGAGTAATTCCTACATTCCGACTCCTCCAAGACTCATTCAGTTGTGAACTGTGGCAGAGCTAAGGTTAACCATCCCAAACAAATACAGCACGTATTTTGCAAAAGCAAATGTTACTGCAAAATAAATTAGGTCAAACTCTTCTCTGTTCACAGGGACTTCAGTGAACATGAATTCACATTAAAGGCATATTTAAAATGGACAAAAGCAACAATGGAAGGGTAGTTGAATAAAATTTAAAAAAAAATCTACATTTCCAACTTTCATTAATTCTAGCAAGTTTTATATGAGGGGAAATAAAACCAATCCAAGAAATGAAGATACATATCACAGAGCTGTGAAGATTAAGTTTTCTTTAAAGATTTATTTCTCTAGTACATTTATACACTATGAACAGTTTCAGCCCACTCTCAATTATATAGCAAGTGCATTATATTATTTATAGGCAGCCTGTAAAACATCCTGTGGCTTTTATTTTTCATAATGAACAGGTAAGACAAAAGAACTGAACTCAGGGACTAACACATGTTAACAAAGGTTAACAAATCCACCAGGTATGCAGCAAAATGCTTCCTTCTGTGGATTCCTATGGGATCCATGCTCTGCCTGCACACAATCAGTTCTAATCCAGTCACACTAAGAGGGGCTGCTTGGTTTTGAGATTGCAGCTTAGTTGGGCACCTGAAAGACAGTAAGCTAATTCATTAAAATTAAAATACAATTAATAATATCTTTAATTAAAATCTTCAGAAGAAAATCTAGACTGACTCAACAAACTGAACTGCTCCGAGGTCCTTTCTGGCTCCCCTGTTTCTCGACAGGTTTGTATATTAACCAGTTATTCAGCACTTTTTTTTGCCATCACAGCCGTGTTTGCAAGCCCACACCTACAAGCCTGCCTAAGCACATTTGTATCAGCACATTCTGAGAAAATCTGGGCAGCAATCCCAAAGCGCCTCTGCAGAGGAGAGAATACCCAGAGGACCTGCACACCGAGCATTAATGAGAGCCTGAGATGATGCAGTGACATCCCACCCCAGAGAGCAGGATCACAGGAACACCAGGCACACAGGCAAAGCTGCCATGCCCCATCAACCTCACAAAAAAAAAAAAAACCCTGCGACCAAAATGTATGAAATGTATCTCATCCTTCACAGTTGCTCAGACAGTTTTTAGCCATTTCAGACACAGCCTATGTTTAGAACCGGCAATGCCAATAACTAGTTACCAGACTGGTAAGAAGTTAAAATAGAAAATAAGACTTTCAGGATTTCTCTAGGTCAGCACTGATAAAGTTTCCATCGCTGCTGCTGCCTTATCTGTTTTCTGAATCGTGTAAACAAAGCTCCAGGCCTGTGAAATAGGCAGCTCAGCTTCCTGCAGCACCAGACTCGCCTGACAGAAATATCAAACGCATGGTGGAAATACCCAAAAAAGTTCCCTTTAAAACATGCTCAAACGCAAGATACGCAACCAAAGAATTCTTCCAGAAAAACTCCTCAAGATGAAGTACCCACTTCTGAGTGTTCCTCCCAAATACGAGACTAATTACAGAGCAGCAAGGCCTCTCTGAAATGAGGGCAGGGAAATGGGAAACACTAATGCCTGAATCACACCAAGCATTGGACTTGAATATACACTTAAAAAGCAAAATGATGGTGAACTGTCCACTCTAACCACATCAAACACTGCCAGGTGTATTTGGAGCTAAAAATGGCTTCAGAAGAGTAAATCACCACATGGGTTCCAGAAGAGGGGAAGAGGAACCATCTGCACTGTTTGAAGAGGAGGAAACCGACCCAAGTTTAGCAAGCAGGTCGGAGAAGGTTTGTGCGAGTGCAACACCGAACACCAAGCAGGCTCAGAGCATGCCAGGACACACCCATTCGCTCAGAGCTCCCTGGCATGATGCGCCTTTCTGCATCTGCACCAAGGGCTCCAGCTGCCGAACCGGACGGAGATACCGATCTCTTCCCATCCTCTCCCAAAGGAAGGAATTCCCCAGTATGCTCAGTTCATGTCTCCGTCAGAATCGAGTGGCTCGAACATCAGTAGCCCCTCAAGACTGACTTAAAGAAAGTGAAGCCTTGTTTTTGATGAGCAGTAGTTTTATATTGCTCTGTAAGATTTTTGATGATCCTTCCATGTAATGGTGGTCGCGAAGACAACCATTTCCTAATGCTAATGAGTTTAGCTGTTAATTAACTCCTTTAGTGATACTATGACTCGAAAACCAGAGCTGATTACCAGAGTTATTAAAGATAACTAGAAACAAAAAAGATACAGTTTCTCATGCACATTTCCCCCCTCCTATTTAAAATAACCGGCAAAAAAAAAAAGCCAAGGTTACAGATAAACCAAAGTCAGGGGGTGCAATAGCTTAGAGCGCCCACCTAAACAAAATAATTTTTTCCATATTTAAATCTATCTTCATTAACCTACAAGACTGATCAAAAAGTAATTAGTAATTATTTCCTTCCTCTCCTCCCAAGTTTTATCTCTACGGACACATTACAAACCCTAACCGAAATATATATAAAAGTATCCAAGACTGGAACACAAGTTAACAGAAACTCTTGTATTAAAAACTGCATAAGAAATGAATACCGCAACACCTACGGATTTCAAAAAAAAAAGTATTCTGAATGAGATCACAAATGGCTAATATTTATGAGTCAAACATATTACACAAATCTTGCTTTTCTTTGGTATATTTTGCCCATAGTTTCTAATATTCTCCTTCATTTGCTGATACTTGCATGCATTACACACAAAAAAAATTCACATTTATTTCACTTTATTCCCCCAATCACATTAATTATGCACCAGGTCCCACACACACACCCCCAAAAAGGCAGCACAACCAGAAGGTAAGAATCCCTCTAAGAGCTCCATCTGTCACAAGTGTACTTGGTACACAGAACTACTCCCGAGCACAGAAGAAAAATGAAAATTCTCATCACAAACCTTATTTTAAAAGGCTACAGAAGGTCTCATAAAACCGACTGACATGACATAAGTAGGGAAGATGGCAAGAGCCCTGTTCTCCACGCCACGGGCAGGCTGCTCCTTACATAAGCATGACCATATGCTCCAGGGCCCGTCTCCAGGAGAGGTGCCCGGCTCCGCTCCGTGTCTCAGCCGTGACGGCACCGGGCCGGGGGATGCACAGCCGGCTGCGGGCACCGGAGGGCACAGCCCGACCCCGGGCAGGACGGGCAGCCCCCGGCCAAGAGAGTGGCTCTGTCAGGGCTGCAGCAGCCCGCAGCTCATCCCCGGGGCCAGCACGGGCAGGCGCCGGCCGTGCGGACCGCGAGCCCCCGCTACCCCGCTCCCCAACAGGACACTTATTCCCTGCCCAGCGCAACTCCCGCGCTCACCGCCGGCGCCGCGGACCGCCCCGCGCATCCTGCCCGGCCCCGCTGAACTCCAGTAACCCCGGCGGCTCCCGGCGCCGGCGGAGGAGGGGCGCGGGGAGGGGAAGGGGGGCGGAGGGCGGGGAGGAGCGGCGGGGGGGCTGCGCGCAGGGAAGGCCGGGGAGCCCCGGCACCGGCGCGGATACGCGCTGGAGCGGCGGGGGCGCGGAGGGGCGCGGGAGCGGCGGGCGGGGGACGCCGCGGGGACGCGCGCGTGTGCCTCAGGTGGCGCGTGCGGGAATCACCTGAACCCGCGGGGTCGCCGCCGCCGCCTCCTCCTCCTCCTTCTTCTCCTCCTCTTGCTCCCCGGTGGCGCGGCGGAGGCTCCGCGCTTCTCACACCGACGGCGGCGGCGGTTCGATGCCAGGCGGCAGAGCGGCTCCTCGAGGCACCATGGCCGCGCCGCGCCGCCTCAGGGCGCCGCCGACACCCCGCGGCCCCGCGGACGGGCGGCCATGGCCCCGCTGCCTGCGCGCGCGCGCCGCCCCGCTCCGCGCATGCGCGCGCCCCGCCCGCGGCACCGCCCCGCCCGCGGAGCGGCTCCTCCGCCCCCCCCCCGGGCAGGTTCGGGGCGAGGGTGGAGGGAGTGGGGCAGCGTTTTCGGTGGAAAGCGGCAGGAATTGGGATGGAGAGCGCTCCCCGGCGGGAGCGGGCTCTGTCTATAACGCCGGGAGCCTTTCGCCCGCCCACAGCCCCGAAAAGGCAGAGGTTGGGGTTTAAATTCCGATGGGAGCGCGGCGGTTTGGGTCCTCTCGGGACGTGCGGACTTGCCAGGGCAGCTGCGGGTCGGGAAGATGACTCAGAAAAGTCGGTCAGCAAAATTTGAGGTAGTGTCTGAGCAGATGTTTAAAAGGCAGCCCTGCTATTTTAATAATACTCCTTAGTGGCCTTGTGGAACACGAAGTGCCGTATTACTTTCGAATACTAAGGCTGACTCTGTTTTTTCCAGTGTTGTACTGCAGAACTTCCAGTCACCTTCGTTGTGAGTTCAACCAGAAAAGCACCAGATACTCTGTATTACTGCACTGTCATTTTTCAGCTGGAGACCTGACCCAGGGGCTGCTCCCTCACAGCGCAGCCCAGCACAGTATAGTTTCATACTTTTTAGCTCACAGCCCTTGAATGAAAAGTCTCACCAATATTTACTCATCGTCTTAAGGGTTGCATGGCCAAGCCCTAGAACACATTCCTAAATGCTACGGAAAAATTATGACACAAAGGAAGTAATGTTTTTTACCTTAGTACTTAAAAAAAAGTACAAAGCCACATTGTCTGGAACATGAAAAAAAAACCTTTGCTGTGGTGAGGAATGAGGGAATACACTGAACTGGAAAATCCTGTAGTTCACAAGGGTTGGGCTGGCCAACTTAATAATTGCTTTTTTCCTTCCATCTCTAATGAGAACTGGAGCATTCACAGACGTAGGTATTAACAATACCTCAACATAGTGTCTAACTCTGTGAAGCAGAGATATTAAAATAAGGGATTTGGGCGTCTGTCCGCATTGTGCTTTGCAAAATTACTTTGAGTACCTGAAAGTGTTCAAAACACCAGAAGAAAAAAGGTAGTTTGAACATGTCCATCCTCAGGTGGTGCATTTGGTGTTCACACTGGGCCAGTCTTCTCAACTCCAGTCACTCCAGAATGCAGCAGGAAGGAGATCAAATGGCACAACTGACAGGAGTCTCCCAAACTTTTTCAGGTACCATGGAGCAGCCCAGGACCATTTTTCATAAGCTTCAGATTTTAATACAATTTAAATAAAAATAACAGACTTTTTAATTGAAGAATATTTAGTTTGAAGCCATCAGTTCATGCAAGGATTTCTAAGTTCCGTAATTCTTCTCTCTAAAAAGAACAAACCTGCAGGCCCAGCCAAGCAAAGGACATCCCCATGTGATTATTACTCATAAGCACTCCATGCTCTGGTCAGGCTCAGGAGGTTCACAGAGCCCCTTCTGCACAGGGCTTCTCTGACCTGCTCAGTGTCTCCTCTTAGCAGTTGCTTTCCTCTTTTTGTCATTTAACAGGTCCCTGCATCACAAGTGTTTGCAGCTCTTGTGTTACGTATCTGTTTATTAATCATGCCACTATCACCTAATCCTTTTGTTGTACCTGGGGTAAACACTGCTCCAAACTGCAGAGAATATGGGAAAACAGCTTCACCAGTCTCCAGCCACCCCATTTTTCTGGCTCAGCCCACTCACAACTGCATCCCTGTTCCACACTTGCCAGTACCCCACTTCTTATCACAGGGAATATAAACCGGCTGTCATATAAGGCGTAAGAATTTCAGCTCCATTTCTAGGGGCTGCTTGTCTACTCATGCCATACATGGGAAAAAAATATCGTGAGTCACTTCTTTCCTTTTCTTTGTGGGCTTGGTTCAGTGCTGACTGAAGTTGGGGTCTCGAAGTCCTACCTCTCTGCAGTGCTGCTTGGGAGAGAAAAGACAGGAAGGAGCAGAGAGAGACAAATACATATTCACAGCTGTAGAGAGCAACACATATTTGTAAGAGTTGGAATGGAAATATCCATTATTATTATTTTAGAAGTAATTATATCGTGAAAGTATTGTAAAGTTCTTGCTTCAGTTTGCAAGCAAACAGTAGGAACTGAACCCCACATTTATTTCATTCTATCCTCTCTCAGCATTTAACTCTGAAAATGTGTTACTTCACAAAAGAAAAGGTTTTCTAATGAGATCAGGTATGTGGCATTACGGCTGTCTTGTCAGGCATGGTTTTTTAAAAGCACCTCAACTTTCTGCTTCATTTCTCCAGAATCTTGAAAGCCTCTCCTGCATCTGACACTGCATGGCTGAGAATTCTGAACTCAGTGATTATTCATCTCTCATTATCAACAAAAGCCTTTGGATTCCAGAATTTCAGTGATCAGCAACTGAGGACTGAAGGGCACTGCTATGGTGACATCTCATTAAAACTTTGAAAAGACCTTCTCAGAGTTCAGATAATGTGGAAGCTTGATTTGTCCATGCAGATGGACACACGCCAGCACCCCAAACTGCTTACAAAGAAAATCCCTCACAAGAATTCTCAAAGAGCAGCAAAATATGCTGATGTGGAAGGACACTGCATGCATAAGGTGGACAATAACATGGGCAGTTTTATTTGAAGCTTTTTATAAACCATAGTTTCAACAAATATTCATACATGCATATGTAAAAGCAAAGGAATGTCTTAATGAATAGGTTATATTGCATCAAGTCAGACAAAAGTTAAATAATGCAAAAATTAAGATTGCCTGTGAAACCTAATTTGGTACCTCATGTGTTTAATACTGATGGCAGCCAGCCCCCAAAGCCTTTGTGTTCCCTTCTTGCAATTTTATCTCATTCACTAAACAAAGGAACAAATAAACTTTAATTAAATTCCTGCAGAAACCCATACCCAGAAACAGAAATTGGGAGCATTACTGGGCAGTGGCAACAGTAAGTGCATTTATCTCCGATTTAACTACTCTCACTCCATAATCCCAACTCAAAAATTCCTGGTTTTCACTATCTGTGACCCTATTTCCTAAATTTCTCCCCATCACTTAGCTTCTCATCATCTCCTCATTTTTCCTCTCATTCTTGCTGCTTTTCAGAGCTCTTTGTAGAATTCAGATGGTTTCTCAATTTCCTATTTGTTTTTGCTCTCTTCAGAAAACCACTCCTGCAGTACCACTGATAATTAAATCTCTCATATGATTACATATATCTTTCCCCTCTCATAATGCTGGAGAGCATTATGTGCTCTCTTAACAGCTGCTGTGATTTTCAACATACCTAAAGGAAAGCCAGAGCAATCTCTGTGTTGGGAAGCTGGAGAGCTGTGTGGTGATGTAAGGACAGGGATGAATCAGGTTTTGTTCAGTGAACAAAAGCATCACAGTTCTTTCCCAAGATCCCTTGCCAGTGGGGCATAATCTAGAATACAAAGAATCGAAGTAAATAAAATAAAAATCATTGGGCTGAATAGTGGCAGAAGAATAACAGTTGCATTCAGGAGGTGGAAGATCATATCGTACACGGGAACAAGCCTCTGGTATTTATAGCATCTTGCAGTGCCAACATTCACTAAATAATCCTGAAAAAACTCCTGTAAGGAAACCACACAAATAATATTCTAACCTCCCCTTTACTGATAAAGCAGCTGAGACAGAGACTGTATTAGTGATAACCTGAAAATATGCTTCACTTCAACCAGGAGCCGAGCTGGCAGCTCCTAAAGCATTACTGAACTCTGGGAATGCAGCGCTCGGAGTTGTGCCCGGAGTCACAGTGACTCAGAATCACAGGGAGCACTCAAATGCTGCATTTCTGGGGCACAGGGATGGCAGTGTCCAGCACACCCCGCTGGCTGCTCTGCTGCAGTCACTGGTGATGAGCAGGGCAAGAGGCTGAACACAGGGCTCTATCAGGCTGCAAATACTTGGATGGTATCAGACCTGCAGAGTTTGACATTCTCAGACATCTTCTACGACCTGCTTAGAACAAATTGTAAAACAGAGAAAAAGGGGCTGGGAAAAAGCAATAAAGTATTGTAGGAAATCGTAAAAAGAGGCGTGAGGGGAAAGGAAAAAGCATAAAACAGACTAATAGTAAAATACACCAGCACAAAAATGTATTTTAAGGATTCTTCTATTTTTAGTGGAGAATATGGGCTCTGTTCTAGATTTTTTCCGAATGTGGATTCAGTTTAGAAGTGGGGTAGAAAGGCTGGTGCATTTTCAAGTGAGTTTTCTGAATCAAAAAACAATTTGGAAACAAAAAACCCCAAAACAAACATTTAAGACCTTGAAATCTGTGCTGTTGGGCCCTTCATAGTCTGCAGCACATTAACATCTGCACCTACTCTCCCCCATTAAAGTCACTGAATAAACAAATATTTAGCATCTCTCAGCCCTGCAGTGTCATTGCCTTTTGCTTTCCAACTCCTTCTATCACGGAGATGTCATCTAATCTCTTAATTCTCAAAGCAACCTTTTGAGCTTTCCACAGGGTTTTCGACTTTAAATGATAATTTCAAAGGACTCTTACCCAGCATCTCCCAGAGCTGCTAGAGGGAATTTTGCTCTCTTATATGCAGCATGAACAACGTAGGAGATGAGCTCCTGGGCTTCAGTGCTTATGCACAGGAGCATATTGCACAAAAGGCTCAGAAATGCGTGATGTGAACATGAGGCACGGGAAGGGAGCCAGCAGGCATCAATCTGACATGCAGCCACTTCCTTTATTTCACCCTGGAGCATCCCAGGATGTAGCAGTGCATATCAAGGTGAAAGGGAACGTGCATTTGCTTTCAAATTGCCCCACTGCTCTTCCTTCCTCCTTGCCCTGCTAATTTACCACAGTGCAAACCCAGAGTCCCACCACAAAACACTTTCCTCAGTATAAAGACTGTGCTGTTTGGACTTTGAATGGTAATTATACGGTTTTAGCCAAATTCGTTTGCCACTTTGCATTTAGTAACATTAGGATTGAGCACCACCATGTGTTTCACAGCTAAGTAAAATGATGTATTTATCTGCACCACATGAATGTTGTCAGAGCATCTTTTGAGGATACCAAAACACCAGCATCAGACCAGAAATTATATGTAAACTTACACTTTTTCATATTACTCCTCAAGCAGGAAAAAAACCAACAAAACCCAAAACCCTACTGCCCTCCTTTTCAAGAGAGCTTTTTATAGGCCAACCAGAAAAGAACAAAAAGTATTTTTAACAAAATTGCAACTACCGAGGTGATCACACTAGATGTCATTTTTGTTGCCTGAATTTTAAGCAGGTCTGGAGGGTGCATATTTTCATGACAGGGCGTGACTTTAATTACCAGTTGCAGCATTGGAAGCTTTCCAGCACTACTGTAACATGCTGCCTCTGTGCAGAGGACAACTGTGTGTCATTCAAGCAAAAAACAAACCCTTGGTGACTGGGGTACAAGCAGAGTGACTGGTTTTACGTGGATTTAGGTGCAGTCAGAAACTAAACTTCACAACAACAGTCGTTACAGTGGTCTCCCATTTGTACCACTCTTCTAGAAACCAAAGTGGTGTTTTTACACTAAAACTTGAATACAGAACAAACTGAAAGTACATATCCAGGCAGGAAATACATTAACTTAATATCCTCTCAGGAAAGAGATCAGGCTTTTACACAGTTTTTGCTTATACTGCCCTTCTCCACTGAGATTCCCTTAGAGTTGGAATGTCTTCTGCAAGTTCCAGCAGCCATTCTGAAGACACTTTTACTCGGTGTATAGTTGTTTACCTCTGCTCTCTGCTCTTTTGTTCCCTTCCCTACTTATTACCAAATTAAACAGGGAAAAAATTACCTAACCTCTCAACACTGCAAGACTTAAAGTAATGGAGGACTGAAACCTTCACTTCCTTCCTCAAATTTAACACCGTCTCTACTGATACCAAGCACAACCATAGTCTCTGTCACCTTCACGTGATTTCATGTAAGAAACCACACTTTACCACAGAATAATGTTCTTCCCTTTAAACTATTTCTGCAAAGCGGAACCACTGAGTAAAAAAGGCCATTTCGTGGCAAAGTCTATTTTTTCCTTCTACATCTGTTGCCCAAGCACAGAACCACTGCAGCTGAAGGCAGTTCCCAAGAATCACAACAGTAGTCGAGAAGTGTCAACAGACACAACAATGTGCCTGGGAAGAGTCAGCTTTAGGAGCAAAGAGAGTTTTGAGTCATAGAATCACAGAATGGTTTGGGTCATAAGTCCCCTTAAGGGTCATTTCCTTCCAAACCCCCAGATGTGGGAAGACACCTTCCCCTGGACCAGGTTGCTGAGAGTTCCATTCAACCTGGCCTTGAACACTTCCAGGGACAGGGCAGCCACAGCTTCTCTGGGAAACCTGTTCCAGGACCTCACCACCCTCACAGGGAACAATTTCTTCCTAATATCCCATCTAAACCTCCTCTCTTTCAGCTTGAAGGCAATCCCCCTTGTCCTGTCACTCTAGGCCAATGTACAGAGTGTCTCTCCAGCCCTCTTGTGGTCTCCCTTCAGGTACTGAAGGCTGCAATTAGGTGACCCTGAAACCTTCCCTTCCCCAGGCTGAACAATCCCAATTCTCCCCGCCTTTCCTCACAGCAGAGCTGCTCCATCCCTCTGATCATCTTGGTGCTTCCTCTGGACTCGCTCCAGCAGTTCCACGTCCTTCCTGTGCTGGAACCCCAGGGCTGGAAGCAGCTCTGCAGGTGGGGCCTCAGGCGGGACCCTTGGGTCCAGAACAACCTGCTTTCACAGCTGACAGCGGAAACGAGACACTCATGGCAGCACCTGCCCGTGCAACTCGCCTCTCCGGCCTCCCCGGGGCCGCGGCGCAGCTCGGCCTCAGGCCGGCGCTGAGGGGCCGCGAGCTCCGCGGTGCCGTGGAGTTCCCTCCCGGTTTCCTGCGTGACCCCGCCGGGAGCAGCCCCGCGGAGCTCCCGTTCTGCCCTCCCGGGGCACGGCCCGCAGCACGCCCCCGCCCCGGCTCCGCGCTGCCCGGGCCCCGCTCGGAGCCGCCGCTTCCCTCGGGGCCCGGCCCCGCGCACATCCGGGCGCCTCCCGCTTCCGCCGCGCGCCAGTTCCGCTTCCTGCGCGGCGGAGCCGGGACGGAGCCGGTCCCGCTGCCGGGGTGAGCGCCCGCTCCGCGCTGCCAGGGCGGGGGCGGATCGGCGGCCCCGCACAGCCCGGTGGGTGCGCCGGGGGCCGGGGGGAGGCCGGGCCGGGCTGGGCGCCGGGGGCGGGCGGGTGTCGCGGCCGGGCCGGTGTCCCCGCGGCGCGGGAGCGGCTCCGCAGCCCCGCGGCCGCCGCAGCAGCGAGCGGGCGCTCCCGGTCGGGCCGTGCCGCTGCCGGGGCAGCCTCGGCGGGGGAGAACCCCCGTCCCACACCGTCGTGCTGACAGCGAGCGGCTGCCCGGCCCCAAACCCCGTCCCACACCTGTTACGGTGCTGTGGAAAGTGCGGCCCCGTGCGCTCATCGGGCACTTCGGGCGTTTTAAGGGGGGGTTGATGTTTATGTTGCTTAGTGGAAGTTAAAGATATGGGTGCCTCTCTTCTGAATCGTCCAAGGAAAATGATGTAATGCTGCATTTTAACAGCACAACTTGAATGCTTTCTCTGACTCGTGGCCTTCCAACCCGTTGGGTCTTGGTGGCCCAAGGGTCTTGTGAAGGCTCTGAAGATGTAATTAAGCAAAGGAAGCTGTATGAGCGTCAGTTCTGCACAGCACCCAGCCTCGATGGTAGAACCCTTGGAAATCCCTGTGTCTTTTTCTGCTCCTAAACCATTTTCCCATTTTTCTTGATTCGGACTCTGTAGCGTTTTGGCATGGGATAAAAGTGTCTTGTTTCCGATAGCATTTGTCATGACAGGGCTGTAGATCTCTAAGGACTGAGGGTTGGTCAAATGCTCAGCTTTGGAGGGATGATCTTTTCAATTTAGCACTGGACAGAGACTGGAGAAGTTTTCTTACAGTTCTTGCCGTGTGCATGTCCTTGCAGAACGATTTGAGGTGTATAGTACAGGTAAGGAAACAGGCAATAAACTCTTCTTTCTAACTTACTCTGAAGAATTATGGACAGGAATAATTTATGATAACGACGCTGTGTATCAATAGTGCTCCACACCATGCAGCCCTAGCCTCAGTAGAATTTCTTAGTGCTTCTAAGACCCCTTTTTCATGGGTCTTTTTCACCGCGTCATACAAGGTCCCTAACTGATTTGACAATATTTGGGGGGAAAAAATTCATTTCCCAGTAATACCAGTTTTCAGTTTGTTTTCAGGGCTCCTAGGCAACAGTGTGGAGGGTGAGGCTTGTAGTGTCCTCAGCAAGGAGGTTGTATGTAGACTAATTCTCATCTGCTCTGAGCTTAGTGGCTATGCCTGAGCAATTACAGGTTTGTTCCCAAGAGCCTTTACCGTGTAAAAGAGAAAGTATTTTGTCTGAGTGTGGGTAACCAGTGAGAATACAAAGGTAGAGAGGAAGAAGAATCAGAGTTTTGGCTTCTGAGATTTTTTTAAATTGCCAGACCTGCATTCCTTGAAGGTTGATAACCCTAGATTTTTCACAGATCTGCTCTCTCTTTGAATGTCAGTCTTTTGAGGACAGTTCACCATCAGTGGTGCAGAGGCCTTCTCTGCATCTCCTGACGGTCTGTAGCAGCCTTTTCATACCTATTTCCTTGATTCTGTTTCCAAGCCCTAGCAGACAAAAAACATGTTTTTCCTTTTGCATTAAGCTAAAAATCTTGTTTTTCTGCTGTGTTCAATGTAGGACTAAACTGTTAAATACAATTTGTATAAATGATGCTGTGTAAATTAAAGATAGTATAATTATGGTTACTTTGTCAGCACTGCAATGAAAGTGCATTTCTTAGGGTGTAATTTCATTGTGTGGGTGTGTGTTTTGGCTTTGTTTTCAAATTCCTGCTTTGATATTGCTACAGTGAGATGTGACTGGGGGTCTGTATTACTGCAGGTATTGCACAGTGGAAGGGATTAGAGAAATCCACTGCCAAAAATGGACTCTTGGGCTCAGAACTATTTTTATGGCCTTCTATATGTTAGGGATTTCATATTTGCTGTTTTGTTATTACATCTGTAAAGGCACCCATGGCTGGTTTGGTTGCATAAGTATTGCAGAGGACATTTCTGAGCTTTGCAATGGCTTTTGTGGTGCTGCAGTGCTCTGCTCGAGTGTGCAGTGCACAGGCTGTACCTGCCCAGAACACACAGCAGATGTGAATGTGACATTGCTAAAAACATCAAAGTGGAACTCGGAGCCCCAGTTTTAACACTGTTCTTTCTCCCTTTGTTTCAGCACTTTCTCAACACATTTCTCATCTGCTCAGGGGAAACAAACAGCTCTTTGATGTCCAATATAATAAAAAATCAAGAACGCTTTAAGTAGATGTTGCGGTTTGTCTTCTGGAAAGAGCAGTTCTCATCTTTCGTCCTTACATGATCTTTGTGTTTGCCTCCCGCAGCATATTTTTCAGACAGCAATACTGAACATATGCTTCAAGGATGTCTCTCTCTCTCATAATAAAATGGGGTGGACAGGAGTACACAATAACCTCGCTGTCAGAAGAAGACACAGTGTTGGACCTGAAACAGTCTCTGAAAGGCCTTACTGGAGTGTTACCAGAGCGTCAAAAACTGCTTGGGCTTAAAATGAAGGGTAATTGTCCTTACTTGCTGTTTGCTGGGGATGTGCCTGAGATATTTAAGGGCAAATACCCCCTAATCCTAGGCAGGGTGTGTGCACTAACAGGACATCCTCCTCCCAGTTCTAGCTCTGGAGTGAATGTGAATACAGACACTTCATACATCACTGGATATTGTTTATTATTAATATATCTACCTGGTCATTTTTTAGTGGTTTACACTGCCCAGTCCTGGTGGGGAGGAGAACTGGGGGGAAAAAAGTAAACCTCATGGGTTGAGATAAGAAGAGTTCAATGGTTGGAAGATTATAAAATACAATATAATACTGATTATAATAATAATAATAATGAAAAGAGGAGAGAGAGACATAAAACCCAAGAGAAACCAGTGCCACAATCCAGTTGCTCACCACCCACTCACCGATGCCCATCCAGTCCCTGAGCAGCAGTCGGTGTTTCCCAGCCAATTCCCCCCTGTTTCCACACTGGCCATGAGGTTCTGTGGCATGGAACATCCCTTTGCCCACTTCCCCCAGCTCCTTGTGCACCTGCTCACCGTCAGAGCACAGGAACTGAAAAGTCCTTGATTTAGAGTAAGCACTGCTTGGCACCAACTAAACCATTGGTGTGCCACCAACGTTATTCTCGTACTAAATCCAAACACAGCACTGCACCAGCTACTAGGAATAAAATTAACTCAATCCCAGCCAAAACCGAGACACTTTATATGGAAGATGGTGATAACACAGCTTGGGGTGTCTGGTGTTTTACAAGGAGGTTATTTCAATTAAGTATGGAATGTATTGAAATTTTTCTGAAATCTCTCTAGCCCAATAAAAATAAAATTGCTTTCATTATAGGCAAACCTGCAGATGATGATGTTAAGCTTGGAGCCCTCAAGTTGAAACCAAATACTAAGATTATGATGATGGGCACTCGTGAGGAGAGTTTGGTAAATAATTTTCTTGTTTGTTAGCTTAAACAGCAAAAAATACTTTGTGTCTTCTAATTGTGATTTTGAATTTTGAATATTCCACTCATCATTTGGAAAATGATAGTACAATAGATTTCTGTTTGCATTTATTTTTCTATGTAGAGTAAGCTTTGCTGCAGAACTGAGAGCAATGTATTCATGAAATTCCTGTCTTGTTCTGCACTTGAAGTACAAACCTATTATTGTGATACTGACTTCTCAAATCTGAACAATCATCAGTATACTTTAATAATTCTTTCCACTAGTAAAGTGAAGTAATTTTGGTTAAATAGTCTTCCTGCCCTGTAATGTGCAGTAACAGAAACTTGATACCCATTGTTATTTTCCTTCTGTGATCCTTATTATCTTTTATTATTTTTATTCTTCTAGGAAGATGTCCTTGGGCCACCTCCAGATAACGATGATGTGGTCAATGACTTTGATATTGAAGAGGAAGTTGTGGAAGTAGAAAATAGGTTAGGAGTTCAAGCCATTAAAACAGTTTGTTATTGACTGCAGAGTGTACATTTTAATTAACTTAAACTTTTTGCATTTTTACATCAGGGAAGAAAACCTACTAAAAATTTCCCGTAGAGTTAAAGAATACAAAGTGGAGATTCTGAATCCTCCTAGAGAAGGGAAAAAGCTGCTGGTGCTAGATGTTGATTACACATTATTTGGTGAGTTTTTATGCAACTTACGGTTTTTGTTTGTGTAAGACCTCAATTTATTTGCCAGATCAGGTTTCTTGATTTTTGCTTTGCTGTGTTGTACAACATAACTTCTGCTTTATATGATTTTTTGTCTTCAGCTCACATTTTAAAAAGCATTTTAAAATATTGCATGCTGTTGATTTTAGTGCAGCAACTATTTAATTGCTGCAAAAAGACATAAAAAATCAGCAATTTAGTCTTCTGTCCTGATAGTCTTTCCCTTGACAACTTGTATCTTGGCCATCACAGTGGCAGGGCAAGATACTGTCAAATAATGATCCAATTCTGTACCTGATTGACTCTACTTTTGGGAGGCGTGGGAGAACAGCTTCAAATTTTAGTTACATATCATTACTAAACATTCACAAAAACATGTTTTACTTGAAAATTCTGTCAAGCTGGTTTTTTCTGAAAGCCAGGATTTTCCTTCTTACTTACCTTTCTGGCTTGTAGGTGTGTCATGACAGCGTGACTGTCAGCAGTAAATAATAGCTTCCCTTATACCTTTCCCTTAGCTTTCCTTTTCAATGAGATTTGTTTCCAATCTGACATCAAAGTTCAGCCTATTTCTGAGTTAAAAATTTTTACGGAGAGGTCTTCTGCTGGCAGATTTTGGCAGCAGTTTTGGAATTGGAACAGGGAATGTGTGCATCTCTGAAATCATCTTAATATATGTTCACACAGTTAACTGGACTGGGTTTGAAGGAATCTCTTTCTTATCTGACCAATTACAAATTTGCTAAGTGCACAGATGAACTATTTGTCCTGACTCTTCAAAGATACTGATACCCAGAGATCTCTGATTTAATTATTGCTAACATTACCTCAAGTACATGTAAAGACCAACAGATAAATATTCCCTCTGCTTTGTCTTTCCCCCTTTAAAATGGGAACGGGAGCTTGATATCAATTCATTCATTATCCTAAAATGCCTCCTCCCTCATTAAACTCCTTGGGTCTCTGGATAGAAAGGAAAATCAGACTGGACTTTAATAGCTAATACTTTAATACTGAATTGCTTCTCTCTTATATTCTTTTTAAGACCACAGGTCATGTGCTGAAACTGGGGTAGAGCTGATGAGGCCATACCTCCATGAATTCCTGACTTCTGCATATGAGGACTATGATATTGTAATTTGGTGTAAGTATTGTACTCAGTACCTGAGAGTTTATTTTAAATTGTCATCCAGAGCAGGGACTCCTGGTGGGAGGTTTTTATATTGCTTTTTTAGTGTGAATCACAAGATCTAAAACAATACAGAACTGTTTGGCTGTAATTCAGACAATTATTAGAGATATTTTAGAAAAATACTGATTCTTATGTGAAAAAGCACCACATACTGCTCACAAGAATGTGTCTAGTCACAGGATGAAGCTCAGCATCACTTTACTGAGTGTTACTTTGTACAAAGAAGTGCTTGAAGGAACGGAACTGTATAATCAACATTAGAACAATGTTTCATAGGGATTTTTACAAATAATGTCAGTCCAGACAACGCATAGTGAACTGCCAAATGAACCAAACTCTCCTGTCTGCAGGGGTAGTTGGTCCTTTGCCTTATAGTTCAGTTCCTGTCCAACAGCTGGAGAACAGACTTTAGCCAGTGCAAGGCTCAAACCATATTAAAATTGTATTACCAAATGTCATTTTTGTAGCCAATGTGTCTACATATTCTTAGATCAGTAGACAATGTTGACACTTGGTCCTTTCCAGATTTTATGTATCCCTGTCATTGCTTCCGGGAGGAAATCCTGCACAGGCAGTGTGGTTCCTCAAGCCAGGTGTATCCCACTGTTATGGTCCTGCAGGCTGTACTTCAGTAACAGCTGATCTAGAAAATGGTTTAACTGTTTGCAGTGCTTCATCTAGTTGTTAATTTGAAAAGTAAGCTTTTCCAAACAAAAACAGTCTTCCATGAAGGAAGACTTTCCTTAAGGCAGTGGGCCTAAAAGCTGCAACAAGGGTGGATCTTTCTAAAATTAAATTTCGTGTAAAAATTTGACGTATTAAGTGAACAAGTTCTTGGGTTATTTCTTTTTTTTTTTGCCTGCCAATGACTTATTTTGATAAAGTATTCTTTCTGTTTTCTCCCTTTTGTTTCAGCTGCTACTAATATGAAGTGGATTGAAGCCAAAATGAAAGTAAGTTGTTCTGAAAACATGTAATTTGTTTCTGATCTGGGTAACCCTTCATGCAGTTGGGCTCATGCTCAGCATTGTAGAGCAGGTTAGAAACTGAGGAGGTTGTATGAATCATAACCTGAGTTGTTTCAATTTCCATAGTCACTTTAAATTATCTTTATCACAAAACTAGATTAAATCTAATTTTAGAATTCCACACAAACTATCAGCAGTAGGTGCTAAATTTAGCAGAACTAAACACAAGTCAGTACCTGCTGAAACTTGGATTTGTCACGCAGCCCTGCACAGTTGCTTTCATCTTACCTCTAATTATAGAGCTTTAGTCTTTAAATGTGATTTTTTTTAAACTAACAGACAGATGTGACATGCTGGAGTAGGTTATCAAGAGGAAACTCTTTTCATATTTATCTTTACTTCTTGCAGCTGGGGGATTCTGTTGCTTCCTCTGCCTTATTAAACATCCCATAAGAGCTCTTTCACTTTCTGGTTTCTTCCCTACTGGAATCAGGCAGGAAGCCAGTTTTGAACAGCTGACCTCGTGGTAAACATATTTACAGTCAGGCTTAGCTGTAAATCTAATGAGCTTACTAAGAATTGCTGTGTGTTTGGTTGGTGGCTTGGGGGTTCTTTATGTTCATAAATCAAAGATTATTTCTGTTCCAGGAAAAACCTTTCCAAATTTAAGCTTTTATTAGGCACAATTTTTTCAGGTTTTCACAGAGCAAAGCACATTTTTCCAGTGTTCTCTTCCTCAAAATAATTAATTGCTACAACTTTTTCTAAACAAAAATGCCTCTCAGAAATGAGAGCCTTTAATCAGAACTATGAAATGAAGTTAGTTAGTGGAAGTAAAGTCAGTGTTGAGCCTTGCAAACATTGCATTCTTCTGGCAGTGTCACATGTTTATATTATGTTGTCAGAGTAAGTGTTAGGACTCAATCTTGTGGAAAACCATTGTTCAAAATGGGCTCTTTCCCCTGTGCTGGTCACCTTTCTGCATTTCTAGGTTACTTTTCCAGCCCTCCTCCTGGATCCTGATCCATTGAGATTCCTGCCACTAGGTGCCACTTTCTGTTTCTCCTTAAACTGATGATGGCACCAGGGGTCCTTCCCTCCAAGAGTTTCACTTTTGGTCAGGGAGCAGTGATTCCAGCTATAGTTGGCATTAAAGTTTCTGTTTTAAACTACAAAGCAGGAACAGGATTAAAAAGAAGGGAGTATCAGACAAGCAAACTTAATCTCTGGTTTACCACCTTTTTATCCCTGGGATTCAAACAATCTAGAACAGCTGGTTCTGTCAGTGTAACAGGATACTGACCCAGGTAGGTAGAGCATTTCATTTGCAAGATCCCCTTCTTTATAGAAAAGCAAATCAGTTAAGTGTGGCTGGATAGTTGCAAGAGAGCTACTGCAAGTATTTTCTCCCTGTTACGTAGCTTTGCATATTGCTGCTGTTTCACACACCAGAAATTGTCAGCAATATCTGTGTTGTACCATGTCAGCAGATTTTACTGGTACTTTTCAGCTTTGGAAAGGATTTGAAATGGAAATGATGCTCTCTTATCTAGACAAAGTTTTTTATTTCTAAAAAGGTTGTTTTCCCTAGAGTATTTCAGGAGTTACCAAATCTTAAAGGTCCAAATTGACTCCAATGTTTGCTGTCTTGGGCATGTGCAGGAGGGAACAGTGACAGTGAGCTGTTCCTGGATATTCCATCTTGGATTGGGCTGTGATTTGTGCACATCACTGTGAGGAGCAAAAAGCAGCCAGTACACAATTGCTGTAAAGTTGAGTGTGTAGAACTTGCTGTGCATGAAGGTATGAGCAAAACCCCTCTGTATTTTGCCTTCTCTGCAAAGTTGTTTTGATTTTCTGCTGGCATCAGCTGCTAAGTTCCTGATACTAAACACTAAAAATAAATCCCTATGTGCACTTTTATGATCCTCATTGTGTAACAAATCTAAATTTCCCCAGGTATCTATTTTTAGCGTGTCTCTGGTAAACCTCCACAGCTCATCCCGTGACAAACAATGTACTATAATTGTGGCTCCAGTTGTTCAGCAGTAAAACTGTCCTTATTAGAAGCTGTAATAATAAATCTTTGTGATGCAGGAGCTTGGGGTGAGTACCAATGCAAACTACAAGATAACTTTCATGCTGGACAGTGCTGCCATGATAACAGTGCACACTCCTCGGAGAGGACTAATAGATGTAAGTGCCTGGTTTTCTCCTATCTTTTCCTACATTCAGCTGGCATTTTATCACACCACTTTAAAATATTCAACAAAAAAAGTTGTTCTGGAGTTTTCATGCAAGAAAACTGCAAGAATCTTGGAACCAGGGATTTTTTTTTCTCTACTGAAAGTCTCTATTAGTGTTTTGAGTGGTATGTTTAGATGTCACAGCTTTCAAATCAAACAGTAGGTAACAGTTGCTAGAAAACTTGGTACCAACAGAAAGGTTTTCCTCAGTGTGGGGGGTATTTCTGTTACATTATTTCACATCTCTTCCTTTGTTAAAGCCAAACTACCTGCTAATGATAAAGCAAAAGAATATAGAAGTGTGCATTCAAGTTTAGACTCAGGTTCCTATAGATGATATTTTCATCTTCTGCATATGATCTGATTTACCTCAGATACCTTGTATTGTGTTGTATTTGCAGGTGAAGCCTCTTGGTGTTATCTGGGGAAAGTTTTCAGAGTATTACAGCAAAAAAAATACTATTATGTTTGATGATATTGGCCGAAACTTCCTTATGAACCCACAGAATGGACTCAAGGTAATGTAAGCTGGAATTTTCATTTATTGCTACTTGATACTTCAAGTAGTACTTTCTCCTACTTCTTTGCTGTAGCATAAAGACTATTCTTAACTAGCAGAGATGCATATTTTACTACATTTTTTAATTTACAGTGCCATTTGTCTGGCTTAGTATTTCCTTAATAGTTGTATTAAATAAACCTTGTGTCACTATTAAGTGAGCATTTAAGAGATTATCAAAATCAATGAAATTGTTATTTCTGCTTAAGTTATACCTGCAAGCTGTAATCAAGCTGGGCATTGCTGACAGGCACCATTGAAATATGTGATGTTCAATCTCCACAGTGGTCATATTCAAAAATAAGTGAAATAACAAGTGGCTGTACTTCATGATAGTATGACAGGATAATCACAAATATTCTGTTGTGAGAAGTAATTAGTCACTTGAGCCATTTTGAATGCACACCAGCAAATATTTCATTTTATACAACTGTCAACCAGCATGTGCTCTGTTAAAAAATTACTGCTGGTTCTGGGTAAGAAGAATGCAACATAAATTTCTACATATATACCATGGTAGAGCTGTGTGGTACTAAAAGAACTTACACAAATCTCTCTAAAAAAGAAAAAGATGTTTTCAAATGCAGAAATCCAAGATGATATCTCTTTGAAAGTATCCATGGTGTGAAGAGGATAGCAACTGATGAGATCTAACAAGATGATCTTAATTGGAGGGAGAATCAGGAATAGCAAAGCTCTTGCTGGGAGGGGATTATCCAGAGAGGTCCCTCTAGCTCAGATTGGAAAAGTGTTTGTCAAAGTGTTGTTAACAACTGCAGACAAGAGCATTGAATCACTAAAACAAGGCCCAGGTATAATGCATTCCAAGCTTAAAGCAGTTGTCAGATAAGCTTTGCTTCTTCTAACATCTCTTTTCACAACAGCTCTGGTTGTAGTCAAGGGCTTTTTGTTGAAAGAAAGCATCTGGTTCCAACGATGCCACACAACTCAGAATGCTGAGCTGAAAACCCCTCCTGCAAAAATCTCTCTGAAACCATATTAGAAAATGTGGCAGTCCATTCCAGATCATTTTATCAGTCTGTCTGGGAGGGGAAGAAGAACTTCTGTCTGAAGTACATGAGAAAAGAAACTTGGTGCAAGGCAAAAACCTCTCAGTCCAGTTTGCATGAACAGGACAGATTGGATCTGACCACTACTGGGAAAGGCTTTTCTTCCTCTTACCTGTGAAAAGTTATAACTTGTCGTAGTATTGAAAATATATTTCAGTCAGGTGGTAAATGATATAGAATCTAAAGCATTTTTTCTTTCTGTGAGCAAATGGTTATACCCAGTTTATTTATTTTGTATAGATAAGGCCTTTCATGAAAGCACATTTAAATCGGGATAAAGACAAGGAGCTTCTAAAGCTCACCCAATACCTCAAAGAAATAGCAAAGTTAGATGACTTTTTGGAGCTGAATCACAAACATTGGGAAAGGTAAGAACAAAGTCAAAATTCTTGCTTCTTTCTATCCCTGACTCCTGTATTTTGTTTAAGGTTGTCTCTACAAACACCAGCAACAATGGAACTGATTAACTCTGGTGTCAGTTACAGTTATAAAGGTCCTTTAGTTTGAGGAGAATTTTAATAGGGTTGTGGTGTTGGGGCAGCTTCCCTAAAATGATAAGATTTTGGCAGAACGTGTCTGTGTTTTCACGCTTCTCCAGCATTCAGCACTGCACATTATGCAATTGTGCCTCCTAAAAGGAAAAGAATGTTGAAGGGACCTGGTCCCTGGAAATCTCTCTCTTTCCACCCCTGCAAAGTGAGGTTATGGCTTCACATCCCAACTCCTTTGTTATGAAGCAGCTTTTCTGGTAGTTCCTTCAGGGTGGTGTTAGTGTGGTTCTCAGGCACCATCCAGGTTGGGTGGTATTGCAGGATTCATCAGCTCCAAGTTACTGTCTTATGAACAAGAATTTTCCAACTGCTCAAGCAAAATCCTTCTTAATGGTTTTATGCAACAGCCTGAAGCTTTGATGCATGTGAAGAAAAGCTGTGGGAAAGCCACTCCTTTGGTGCTTAAAAAAGGAGCCTTACAGGCTTGATACAATTTCATTTTTCTTATTAGAACAGAAAGTGAAATGGTAAACCTTAAAAGCAGTGAGATTCACTGGATATTTCACACCATCAGTGAAATTGGTTGGATTCTTAGAGTATTTGCAAAGCCTTCACTGTCACACCACGTAGCCAGATTGCTCCAGCTCTGGTGCTGAGAGAGCTGTGAGATCAGAATACAAGCAGTTCAGAGTCACTCACATTCTCCAGAGAAGCTGCTGCAGGGCTGTTCTTTTCAGGTTATGCTGGATCAGTTCATTAAAGCCCTGAATTTATTTGAAGGAGTGCCATTACTAATGGACCTTTTTATCTTAAAGGATATAAAAGCCACTTTTCCAGCTGATGTAATTTTCCATCCTCTTAGAATGAGACAGGTTTCCATTTCCTTCCTGCCTTTTGTTTAAAAAGCCTGATAGAGTCTAACTAAAACATGACTTTGAATTACCACAAGATAACCTATCATGGAATTGAAAGATGTTGAAGTCAAATAAAAATCACAAGTGTTATTGATAGCATTTCCAATTGTTGGTTATCAGTAGGAGGATTGTTGGGGAGAAAAGAAAGCAGAGTCACACTTTGGTCTTAAGCTCCCAGGTATATTTGTGCCCACCTCTTACTTGGTGAAAAACTGTACTTTTGTTTCTTTCAGGTATCTTTCAAAGAAGCAAGGACAATAACACTAATAAAACTGTGTGGCACTGAATTGAAGGGAACATCACTAAGATCATTGGACTTTTCCTTGCTTTTGTGCTAGAGTATAATAGTGCTGGACACTGGACCCAATGCCAGAACGACTGCTAAACTTGGTCTTCCAGTTGGTTGGTTGTGGGTTTTTTAAAAGATCACAGCAATAAGCTCAAAGTGGGAGAAACAAGTCAGTTGCTTTTTCTTGCATTCAGTTCTGGTGTTACTTCTCAAAATACTTTCCTCTCCTTTGCTGCTGAAGTACAACCATAACCATCAAAGACCAAAACCATTCTGAGACTAGAAAAAAAAATATTTAGACCAAAAAAGTTGATTAAAAAGCCAACCTTGGCAGTGTATGAATTGTGTAAGTCCTCTATTCCCTCCATCTTTAGAAACAGTCTCCCTCTCCTATTCCACTATTTAAGTCTATAAATTACAAGTTGTCTAAGTTTGGTATGTATTAGTATGTCAGTGTTTCTCTGTGCAAGACAGTAAGATGGGAAAGTACCACCTCTGTGGCCAGTTTACCCCAGTGTGTGAACTTGTACTATAAAGCAGTGTTTACTGGAAAACAAGAGATTGAAGTTGGAGGGAGAGAAACCCACTGTTACTTGGTCAGTGAAAAGCAGCCTGCCTGAAAAATCCCCATATGTCAGATAAAGGGTTTAACCTCAGATGGGAAAGTCACATTCCTAACAAAGCATGAACAAAACCCTTGTTCTCTTCTAGCTAAATCTTGTCAAAGTGCAAACACTGTGTTTAAATACAATATTCAGCCATAATGTTCTTAAAATATCATTTACTTGCGCTGCTTATGCCTGCACTATAGAAGTGTGATGTGACTGCTGTTTGGCATTTCCAACACTCGTGCATTATGCAGTTCATGGATTTGAAAGAAGACTGACCCTTTCAAATAAAAAATGGTATATATTGTTCTTAAGGAACTATAGCAGTTGTGTAAATAATAAATACTTTTTTCATACTTTGTGTCCTGTGCTGCCTTCAATATTTAGCTTGCATAACAGAGGAACCATTGATAATATTAATTTAAGGGGTTTTTGGAGGGTTTGTTTGGATTCCAGAGACACTGGGTTAGCGTCAGGAGTTGACTGTGACTCGTGTCAGAGCCTGGTTATGTGTCTCTGTGGATTAGGGAAGTGGTGCAGCACCAGGCTGGCCAGGAAAGGAGCCTTGACAGCACATGTCAGGCTGTCAGGACAGCAGGCACAAATGAGCTGCTGGGACAAGCACGTGAGGCTCTGGCTCAGTGACCTGTCAGAAAATATCCAGGTCTTTGTCCAGGGCTCTGTGTGCTTTAGTGCCAACCCCAGCTTCCTTTGAAATGAGCAAATCGGAAAACTGATGCATAAAATTGGTGGTTTAGGTAAGTATGGAGTGTGAAGATCTGCAGTTTTGTCTCCTAGAGCTGATTTGTGATCGAGGAGCTGCCTGACTCCTGTACAGACAGCACAGGGAGAATCCCTGAGCTTAGAACAGTGATCCTTTCCTGGAAAAGCTGCAGCAGCAATCATGGAATGCTGGGCTGGTGTATGGTGCACTGGAATTCCTTTGACTTTGGACAGTGGAACAAAGTCAAGGCATTGCAGTTAAATCAGCTGTGGAGTTTGTGCCGGGCAGAGAGAAAACCAAACCAAGGGAATGAACTTAAACATGTGCCTGTATTTTGTTGCTCAAAGTTGGCCTACAAACAGAAGGTTACAGTGAATGAGCAATTCTTTTGCTTTATACAAGGAACATTTTAAAAAATCAATCTTGATTTTATTTCAGTGACGCAGGGATTTTGTGTGTCTCAGAATTTGAGAGTACTCACTGATCTGAAGGAGATGTGCACTCTCAAATATTTTATAAGCTGAGCTGGAACATTTGAGTGCAATCTCAATGTGATGGTAACACAGAGCTGTTGCTGACAAGTTATTATGTCTTTCATGACTAATATCATTTGCCTTACCATATTTTCTATTTGAAGACTAGTCTTGCAGTTTGATTTGGTTATCTTCTAAAAATGCTGCTGGGATTTATTTGGCTGAGACATGGCTGAGATTTTTAAAGTCATGAAGCTGTGGATAAGGCAAGCACAAGCCTGATGTTCAAATGACACAGCACAAGAATCAGGGGTTACTGGTAGGAGAGTGGGTTAAAAATGGTAAAACCAGCAGGAAGAAATCTGGATTTTGTTGCCATGGTTTGTTGTGGAGGCAAGTGGCATCAGCAGGTTCAGAAAAGAGTTCAGCATCTTCATGGAAAAGCCCACAGGCAGGAGCTAAAGGGAATAGGATTCTAAAGGGAATGGGAAGGTCTAATAACCTGTAATAAAAGAATTGGAGGTGCTCAGGAAGATGGGAGTGGGTCACATGGAGCAGCTCCTCACTGCACTACAGGACTGCTCTGGGCTATACCTACCATGTGACTGTGCCAAACTACCAGAATAACTGCAAGGATAAATGGGTAGTTTCTGCTTAGCCCCAAAACAACCTATTTATTGCTCATAAATGCAGAGGAAAACACCTGTACTGATTTTTGTTTCTCCTCTTCAATAGGGAAGGCAGTTTTGACCTACTTGTATTTCCAAAATATAGTTAAGCCTGGAGAAAAACTATGGACATGAAGCTTTAAAGGTTTGTTCCCTGCTAACATTTACTTTCCTTTTAGATTATATTGAGGTGCCTGAGAAGTATTTGATCAATGGCTTTCATTAGTTCTATTAAAAGAGATGGTATTAAAGCATAATTAAAGAGAGGGAGCATACAGCTTAATTACAGAGCTCATAATTTACCGTTCTGCAAAACTCTGGAGAAGCATTAAATGGAGTCTGAGCTATTCCAAATATTTTCATGTGTCAGAGACTGTCCCAGGCTCCCAGTACACGTCAAACATTTTGTATGTTGTTCTGTCTGATTATTCAGACCAGAAGAGACAGTCCATTTCCAAATGAAGTTATTTCAGTAAGCCCTGGATATCTGACAACTCCAATGGCTCGCTGTGGCATGAATGCTCATCACTGGAGGTACATGGAGTGACAGCTGAAGCCAGGAACTGAACTGCAAATTCAGCTCCACAAATCCTGCTGCATGACTGTGAAATCTACAGCTAGTTGCCAATTTTTATTCCTGACTTGACATTCAACTGACAGCAAGTGGATGCCAAAGGGTTTAAGACAATTTTCCACTCTGTCTGTTCAGGATGTATTTAAGACTGATGTGAGAAGTGCTGAATACTTGCTCCCAATAAGACAAAGGCAAAACCTGTATTTCAGAGGGTAAAGAAATTAGTACACAGTTTTCCCAATTCATTAAAGCTGCTTAAAACAAGAAATGCTGGATGAAGAGGCAGAATCCTTGGACATTGCGCTGTTGTCCCTGCAGCAGCTGTGGCAGGTCCTAGTGGATATTAGCAATTGCTGCACCCAATGGAGGGTGCCTGATGAGGTGCTTTGGCTGGGGGATTGACAGAGAAAAATTTCAGTGAAAAGAAAATGTTGACAAAGAGAATCACAGGACTAGAAGATAAAAATACTGCTCTGTCCTGGAGAAGACAAGGGACATCTTGCAGGCGTTACAAGTTTCTTGTGCGAGCAATATTGGCAATATCTTGTTACCAGGGACTGGTGCTGACATCTGTGCTTTGAATGGGCTCTGCACGAGCGAGGACGTGATTTAGATACGAGCAGCCTCAAAGATTCAACAAGAACAGCCTCGTGATGGGAGGTGAACAGCTCTGGATGGGTTTTCCTAAAAATAGTGAAAAATGGCTCTGAGGACTCACAGTGCCAAGTTTGACTCTCCTGGCTTTATCTGCTGCACCACACCACTTTAGACCTGTATCTCCCAGCCCATCTCCATCATCCCCCATTTTCCTTTAGATCACTGATAATCACACAAGGCCTCAACCTCTATTCACTCATCAGCCCTTTTCTGATGGTGTTTTATAACAGAGAACTTCAAAATGAACTATTTATATACTGATGAGCTTTCTCATACAGCCCCGAGCTTCATTATTTGTGCTTATTTAGGAAGTTTGCTCATTTCTGGAGATCCTTTGATGCTGCTTTGAGCACTTGGTTGCTCGTTTAGCTCTCAGGAGTCCGTGCTGAGCTTGGCCTGTGTCCTTGCCACACACAGTCACATACAATGCCATGCCGTTAATTTCTATGTCTCTCCTAGCAAATAGTTTTCCCACCAATTCATTTTCTGTTAAGAATGTGTACAAGTCAAAAGGAGCTTGTTCTCAGATTGCATAATGCTCAGAGCACTGTGGCCAGGGTGCTGGGCACAGCAAAAAGTGCATCATTAACACCCCTTGAAAGTTTTTGTTGTTTTTTTTTTTTTTTTTTCTTCTTAAAACTGCCTCGTTGGAATTGCACACCCAGTCTGCTCACACCCCACCATTTGTCAAGGTGTTTTATATATCAGAAAAGAGCAGCTTTTATCATTTATCACAGCAGGGGCCAGGTTTGGCTGCAGCTCCTGCGTGGAAGGGGACTGGGTGACCTGGAGCAGAGCCTGCTCAGTCACTGCTGCTGAGTGATGTCCCCTCCTCCCCCTGCAACACCCCAGAAGACTTTGACCTCGGTGTTTTGAAACACTGAGATTGCATCAGATTTTTAGTACAAAATATCTGTGGTGTTAAAGCATTTGGTATTCAACAGTGGGAGCCTTGTTCTTCACTATTTGTGCTGCTCTTGAGAGCAAAGCAAGTCAAACTCAGGACCAGGGCATCAAAGAAGTCATAGTTCACTATAAATTCCTGAGTCAAACTTCTCAGCCTTCAGATACGATTGGGCTTTTCATCTCCAGTCTGTTCTACTTGCTGCAAGATCAACCCCTGGATTCTGAGTTGGATCTGTCATGCTCCTTCCGGAGCACAGACCCCAGGGCCAGACAGCTGGGCATGAATGATGGTTCACAGGCTGGTCAATAAACTTGTTTAGATTGTTTCAAACATCCACAGATGAATAAAAAAATGGGTGTCAAAGCTGAGCTCGTTCAAGAGTTCTGCTTCTGAGCATGTTCTCATAGTTTTACTGTAGGTAGAAACCTCCTTCCCAGCTTTGTTTTTTCAATGCTCTATGATTTTTTTTCTTTCACTTCTTAAAACTTTCTTGGTGTGGCTGTGTTGTATCTTTCAATCTCTGTTTCTGCTCCATGGCAGGCACTGTGCTGTGGCATGGGAATGACTCAGGGGCTGGAGGAGCTTTGTACATGATTGATGAGCTACAAGCCAAGACCTCCATTGGTGAACACCCAACTTTATCCCTCAGGTGTTTTCCCCCCAAGTTTGGGTCATACTAGAAAAACAAATGGTGGCACAGTAAGAATATTGTAAATTTAACAAATTCTAGTAAAACTTTCTAAGATACCCTGGTTCCTGGGGCAAGATCAGGTGGCTCTAGATTTGTATTTTGCAAAACTTATGATTGTTTATCCAATTTTCTACATTCAGTTCACATTTCATGACATACAGGGGTGTGTGTGACATTTGTGAGCAGTGAGAGCTGCCTCAGTTTAGTAGGGGAACATGAGCAGAATTTCAAGCAGACACTTAAACTGCAACTGATGCACTTTTGGGTCCCTCTGCTGTCCTAATGATGGATATTTCTTGAATCAGGACCAAAATGAGCACATTTTAGGAAAATTTAAGTGTATTAAACTGCCTCAGAGATGAAATTGATAAAGTGATGTGGGATTTTTTAAAATCTGATTAATCCCTTACAGCTGTGACTAGACAGAACAGGTATGTTGCAAAATCTTTTCCTATAACAAATGGTACTAAATTAAAATCAAAATAATTGTTGTCTAACACTTGAAGGAAATTCTGAGCTTCAGCTATAGAGGGTTTGTAATTACACCTAGGCAATATCCCCACTCCCACAAATAGTAAATTAGTTGAGATAAACACATTCAGAAGCTGTTAAGCTACTTTGGTTTGGATTTAGTGAGTAGCTGCAGCTAGAAGAAAGCAGGCAAATAATTGAAATTTCTGAGTTCTTTAAACAGAATCAAGATATTGTGTTTTGTATGTGCATTTCCACTTTCAAGTAGCCCTAAATTTTAAGAATTTAAGTAAGCAACAGTGGATTTTTTTTCCTTAATATGATTGGTTTGGTTGGTTCACTAAAAAAAAAAATAAAAATCAAACGACCCATTGATAAAACAATTACTTTAGATAGACCACAGCTGAGTCAATTTAGGTAGATTTAGTTCTGCAACTAGTAAATCATATAACATTCAGTTTTATGGAGCTGAGATGACACTGTTGTCACTGATAAATGAGTTCATGGCTTGTCCTTTACTCAGCCCAGCAATCCCTGACCAAGTTTATGACAATTTGTCTGGTTTTAAACTGAGAGATGCTACAAAATCGGTGTCTGTTTAAACTTGGATCACTGATGCAGAGCTATTCATCACCCTCTGATGCTTGGAAAGGTGTGTTGAAGTGCACATGCCAAGAGCCCCACAGTTCCCTGCTGGTCCAGGAGCCTCAGCTGGGTGCTGGGATCAGGGATAAGGGTGCATTAGGGCGAAATGCCTGCCTGCATCTCTGCTGGCCCTGCAGTTAACCCAGCACTTCACACTAAGAGGTTATGGGCGGCCGGCAAGATGAAAACCCTAAAATGAGCACTAAATCTTGTGAGATTAACATATAAAAATCCCTTAATGGAAATGTAGGCACCACAGGTAATTACAGATCCACTGTGCCTGACTCAGTCAAATACAGGGCACAATTCCAGAAACTGGAGAAGGAAAGTAAGTCACAGTATTTTCTCCAAAGAAACTTGAATCAAGCCAAAGAGCAGCAGCATTACTAAGCTGTCAGACTATTCAGGCAGTAAGCAGGGCAAATGGAGACTCAAGGGCACAGTTTCCAGCACTGGTCCATCTTTCACAAGAATCAGATGAATTTTACACCCCCCTCCTGCATTGCCTTTCCAGAAAGGTGAGCAGAAGCCTTGGGACAGGCATGGGACAAGCACTGTTCTAAGGTCTGGAAGGAAACCAGACAGGAGCTTTTCAGCTAAAGCTCCTGCCAGAGCCAATTAGGAGGTGATGGCTGGATTGCAGCAGCTTTACAGGGGCAGGAGACAGCACGGAGTGACCTGATCTCACCTGGCAGGCACAGCACGGGCAGGGTGTCCTGCAGCCAGTGTCAAACACTCCCCAGCCCTACAAGGACCTAGCAGCAGGTGTGCTCACCGAAACCATTCCTAATCCCTGGATCAGTGCTGCTTCCCTGTTCCTAAATCACAAGACACGGGTACAACAGGATTTTCTCAAGACAGCACAGGTGTGCCTCAACATCAACAGGGCAAGGCTGGCAGGGAATCTGCAGGTGCTGCCCTCCTGCCTCCCCCCAGCCCCTGGGCTGAGAGCTCCATACCCACACTGTGTCCCAAAGCAGAGTACCCTGGACACCCCACTCCCCCCACAGCCACCCTCTCTCTGCTTTCATCCCCACACCTCATGTCAGAGACCTTCTATTGCTGGAGAAAAGCCACAGCCACAGAACCACTCAGGCTGATCTTAAGGAAAGTTTTTGCTCGTTTTGATTCCCAGGCTCAGTGCTGAGTGCACTCAGCTTGGCCTACCCATGACACAGAAAATTCAAGAAACCCCTTTGGGGCCAGCACTGCCCATGAGGGCAGAAAGAGCCTCCCACTGCCCCAAGATCCCAGTTTTCCTGCTTGCTGGCACAGCTCTACCATGAGGCTGCTCCTTTACCCCAGACATCCTCCCGTTGATCCTGTACCAGTCCCCAACCCGACCATTCTCTCATTCTAAACATTAATCCCCACAGGGAAAGTGTGGTTCTCATATTTCCATCACCTTGCCAGCATCCATGCAGCAACAAAGCCATGGCACAGCAGGGAAGCTCAGGTGCATTTCACTTCATCCTCATGAACAAAGCATTCTCATGAACAAAGCACCATCAGCCAAGGCCCATCCATTTGCTAAGGGCAGGGGTTAAGGCTCAGCTCTAATTACACCTTGTCCTCCTCCTGTCTCAACAGCGTGGAGCTGCTTTCCAGGGGAGGTGAGGTTTGACTGGGCAAAGCTGGGTGTTTGACCAGCACACCCTGGCACAACTGGAGTAGCTGGAGGAGAAGAGCCCTGTGAAAGCAGGAGTAAGGGATGTTATCAGAGCTTGGCAAGGAGGATCAGAGAGCTGTCTCTATATCTGACATCTGCCAGACTCCTGGAGCTGCCAGCACAACATTTGCAGGATGTGTCCCAGGACTAATCAGAGCTGCAAACAAAACAGGGCCTGGGGTTTGGTCCACTGGAATTGTTTGCCCCCTACCATACAACATTAGGCTGATTTTTCAAACAAGTTTGCTTTTCTGTCCCCGAGTTTTCTCAGCCTTCTTCTTGAATCATGATTTGACCTCATATTAGAACGGCTTAAACTGTATAAACGCATATACAAATATATACATCTATTTCGGGAGGTAGCAGTTTAGGTCTCACCTAATGACCGCAGCCCAGGAGCTGCGGCTTTACGAGAAAAAGAAAACAAAACAACCCAACATTTCACGGATCACAGCCTGGTGCCAGAACTACACTGGAGAGAGGGGATGAAAGCTCCCGGTCTGTGGCAGCATCCAGTGTCCATCGGCAGTACTGCACCCTGCCCACGCCAAGGCCTGGACCATTCCAAGGGATTGTGCAGGACCTGGAAATGCCGGCGAGGCACAGCAGCAAAGAGCAGCACCCCCTCCGTAGCAGAAGGTCCTCTGAGACCCTGCTGGGGTGCAGGGGTTGCATGGATGCTGCGGCTGCGCCGTCCCGCAGCTGTTGGATACAGGAGCAGCCGCTGGCTGTGTCTCCTTTCTCAGGGGGGGGAAATCTTTCACGGAGGCAGAGTCCAAGCCTCAGATGAGTTCAGTGACAAGTGCAGCAAATGCGTCACGCTCTGAGTACCAGCACTGATGTTAAATCTCAGTATTTGCACCTGGCAGAGTAACCAAAAAGCATTCCCCAAATCACAGAGATACAAAGCCAGCTCACCCCAGCTGCGTTTCTCTGGCCCCATACTTCTTCCTCCAGGGTCTGCAGGAGAGATGAGCAATGCCCTGTGGGAAGAGAAGGGACTGAGTTCTCTCAGGCCAAGAAAGTCATCACCTTTTACCCGTTATATGAAGGACACTGCACCCTGTGCCTGAGCTTTTTTGATGGCATGTGATGGATCCTGCCCGAGCAGAGCCCTAGGAACACTAAAATTGTATTTTACTCATTTTCGCAGGGCTGACTTTCTCCCAAAGGTCGGCACAAAGAGACGGCTTTAGGGCTCCTCTCCAAAACGAGCCAACCCAGAAGGACCAGAGCCCGGTCCCGGCTCCCGGCGGTCACCAGAGGGAGCCCAGTGCCCGGGAACGGCGCATCCCCCGGGCAGGGACGGCCCTGCGGGGACAGGGCAAGGGCGCAGGTGACCTTCTGCAGCCTCTCCTGCCTCCTTTCTAATGGGTCATCACCACAATCAGACAAAATCGGAGCCCCCGCTGGCCTGGTGTAACTGTGCATAAGGATTTAGGGGATGTCTAGAAACGGAGGATGCATTTACATCAGCTCCCAGGCAGTAATGGCTTTATCACAGGTGACTCCCCAAAATCACCCTGCCAAAGAAAGGCACCTCATTCCTTGGGAAAGCCAGCCCCTGCCACGACAGCAACATTTCTGTTCACTCTCAATTAACTCAGCAATTTTTGCTTCAAAAGGGGAAGGGCATCCCTCTGGCCCGGCAGAAGCTCGGTTTTGACCTTATCCTTCAACTCCTGATTGAAGCTCTGCCAAAGCCCTGCTGTCTCCAGAATCCTGAGGAGCTGGCCTTCTTGAAGTCCTTGTCCCTCATTGCCCCGTGAGTGACAAAGGCAAAGAGGTGCCTTGGAGCACCACCTCATTTGGAGATTTGAAACAAGCAGCTCTTCCTGTGACACCTGCATTTCTGTAGGGGTAAATCTTATTCCTCCCCCATCTTCCTTTCTGTATTGGGGCAATCCTTGTCTTCCACATTTTCTAAGCCTTTCCCATTGTTTTTAGAGTTTCTTATAAGACACCTACACCAGGCACAATTACTGCAGCTGCTCCTGCGAGAAGCTCCTAAACTACACTGTTTATTTCAGGGGGAAAAAAACCAAACAACCCACCCACAAAAGCAAGCAATAAACCAACAAAACCCCCACCAACTCCCAAAAGACAAACACCAACACTCACACCACTAAGCAAACTCCTCACCTTCTCTTTGCTCTGTAGTCCATGAAAACAGACAAATCCTTCCCCTGGGCTCCTATTTAAGCCCTTCAGCTGTGACAGGGATGGAGGGAACTGTTGGCTGATTCCCAGCATCTGGGAGCCCTTTCACCCCAGGGCAGGCTCAGCTGTTCTCTAATCCATCAGGGACCCAATACACTCTGACATCCTCCTGCTGCTCCCCGCAAATGTCACCATCTACATCTTTTCAGTGCCCTGAAACACTCCCACAGCTCTGCCCCCTGCTCCCTGAACAATCCTTCTCCCTGTCCCCATGGCTCAGAATCCCCTCCACTATTAATTTTTGGGCCCCTCCCCAAAAAAAGAAAGGCATTGGAAAATTGAAGTGATAAACCACCAAGAGAGTTGGGGGCTGGAGCATTTGCTAAGTGAGAGGAGGCAGAGCCTGGTGAGAAGAAGATTTCAGGGGGACATAAGAGCAATGACCAGTTAAAAAGCAGTTCCTGAGCAGATGGATTCAAACTCTTCATGGTGGTACATGGTTTAGAGATGAGACAGTTGAAAGAAAAGACGTTGAAATTGGATACAAGGGAAAATTTCTTTACCAGAGTGACAACCAGACCCTGGGACAGACAGCCCAAGGAGGTTGCACATCCACCTTTGTGGGCTTTCAGTGCTAAATTGGGTGAAGCCCTGAGCAAGCTGATAAGATCTCAACACTAACCCTGCCATGAGCAAGAGGTTGGACCAAAGTCCCTTCCAAGCTGATCCAGCCTGCTTCCCTTGGGGAAAAGAGGGTGAACCGGAATGATAACCAAGTCCGGAGCTTCCTCCCCAGCCGGGTTGTGGGAACCCTGCAGTCAGCACCACCACCCTTGGATCATCCCATGGCAGCTTGAAAAGCCTTGTCAAATGCTGCGAATGTCAAGGGAAAAAAGTAGGGCAAAGGATTCAAGTGAGTTTCGACAGTGACACGTGCCTGTGCTGGGGGAGGAGGAGGAAGCAGTTGAGCTCACAAGTTAAATGGGCCAAGAGCCTGGACACAGTAAAGGATCAGCTGCATCACCAACAGAGTGAAGCTGTGAGAGGGAAATAACATCCTTCCCTTGCCATGGGCATGGCTTGGTCACAGGCAGGTGCTCAGCTGTGAGCAATTGCTTCCTTGCAGTCAGACCATGCACAGATTTAATCCTTATTGTTTTTTAACTGGTGTGGGACTGAGTGAGATGTGGGGAGCACCTGGCCCTCATTCCACTGCAAGGGGCAGCTCCCACTCCATCCTCTGCCCCTTCCTCCCCAGGGAGAGAAAGAGCTGTGAAGATGCTCGTGTTATCTGAGATCTCAGATGTATCATGACTCACTCACCTTTCAAAGCTGTCAAAAAAAACCCAAAACTCAACAAAACAACCCAAACCCAACACAACTTAAAAGGTTTAGGAAGAAAATCAAGCAAAAACAGTGGCTGAAGGTTTGACTTCTGTTTTGGTGTGTGTTTCTGGAGAGGCAGCCAGACACAGATGGGAGCTCAGGCTGGACAGCCTGTGGCCACTGCTGCCCTGTCCCAGAGATCCATCAGCCCCACTGGGAAGGTGAATCCAGCATTCCAAAACCAAGAGTGAACAGACCTGGCACCAGCAAAGCATCCCTTTCATCCCAGTTCACTGGAGCCATGTGCCTGCTCAGCTGGAAGGATGGATCACAAAAGTGGCTTTTGCTGGAGCGCTGCCTCTCTTGGCCTCTCCTGGGGACAACATTTTGGGAAGTTTCCCCAAGTGAGGGAAATAATTTCCTCAAAGCATATTACTCCCACTCTCCACTTCCCTGGCACAGGTGGAGGAGATAGTAGTCGGGTCTGTGAGGTATGGAGTGATTTTATTTGCTGTTTTCTTTGACAAGCAAAATACAGGATGGTTATTAAACAGTGAACAAGTTCTGTTCTCTTGTGATCTGTCCGTGTTATCTCAGCCTCCAGATTAAAAAGGATTAGACACGGCAATATGCTGTGAGAATTTCAGAGTCACTGAGGGCCATCTCAGGCTTAAAGATGCCTCATTGCCCTTCTCTCATTAAAATATTGTTTTCCATCTTAAAAATGGTGTCCTTTTGCTCCTGTCCTCTGAACATGGTTCTGGTCCAGAGCCACACAATGTAACAGGATTATCACAGGACAACTAAGGTAGGAGAAGTTGTGGAGGTCATCCTGCTCCAAGCTGGAGGATTGATGAGGAAAGGCACTTTCCCAAGGTGTTCTTCATGACCACTTGTGCATCTTGCTCCCTTCAATCCCACCCGTGCTCTGGGACTCCTGCTGTCGAGTTTAGTAACATAACACCTGAATTTAAAACCAACCAAGGGCCACAGAGAGGCTTGGCCTGCTTCAAATAAAAGGTGGCAGATTTTGCAAGAATCCTGTAGGCTGGGATGGGAAAAACATCAGGATCAAAGGCAGCTGGTCCGAGAGAAGCTCCAAACCAGCTCCAACACAAAGCTTTGCCTGTGCAGCTCAACCACTGGCTGCCTGCCTGGGAAGTTACCAAATGACAAAGGATTTGCCAGAATTGGGTTATGTGGATTACCAGAGGAGAAGCTGGTATTAGGTGTGCTGAGGCCTCTCTTTTTAGGCATTGTGCCCCAGCTGAGTTCAAAGTGGGGATTGTGGCAGGAGAGGCAAACACTCAAACTCTGTCCAAACAAGGTCCAGAGGTTTAGATGCTCAGCATTTAGGTGCTTGCAAAAGATGTTGACCCCTGAGGCTTGTGATAAAATCTAAAGCTCCCTTTTGAAGTTGTGTTTAACATGAAGGAGCTGCTGTCCCATTGCTCTACCACCAATGTTTTAACAAGAGGATGCCACAAGTATTTCCCTGTGACAGTTTTGCACAGTGAAAGGGGAGAGACTGTAAAATTACTTTTCTTGTGTTTGCACAAAGATGGATTTGTCAGCCAGAGTGAAGAAGAGAGAAGGCAGCAGTGTGAAAAGTGAAGAAAGGAATAAAGCCTATGTGTATTAAAAATTGTAAATAAATGCAAACGTGTGCCTGGGAAATCAAGGTCTGTGTATGATTCAGAGAGAATTTATCCTAGAGAAGGGGAGAGTAAGCCCACAGCTCTTCTGCTCCCATGATTTTTTTTTTTTTTTAATTATTGACAATTTATACAATCTGGCACTCTTCTAAATATAATTTTATTAGCATGAGAAGCCACTTGGCAGCAGGAAACTAATGCTGGTGAGTTCACAGTTTTCAAGACAAAGCGTTCTCTTAGAGAGAAGAAGGAAAAAGCCTTGCAGCTTCTGCCTAAAACCAGCCTCCACCTGCCATCTTCTGGGTGCAGGCTTAAATGGAGCAATATTCCCTACCCTCAGCTTGCTTGTCTCTGCTTTCCAAAGGAGATGAGGCATCTGCAGTCACGCTGTTCATCAGCTCTCCTGTCACCCTCCCACAATAACCCCTGAGAGAGAAGGAACACGGCTATGGAGGTTGGGAAGGGAAACGAGGCTCCCGCTGTCACCCACCCCCTGGGATGGGCAGAGTCAGGCAGGAGCCCACGAGCGGGAGCAGTTTTTGGCTGCCCAGCATGTGCCAATTTGCCAGGCAGGATGGGACAGAGGAGCTGTGACTGGTAGGGACAGGAGGACACAGCCCACAGGAGCCGTGGGAATCGCCTTTCTTCCCAGGAGGAGGGTGATGCAACAGCACAGGAGAGCAAAGCCATGCATCAGGCTCCAGCACGGCTGGATCAAAGCGTTTTTCTGGGTATTACAGAAAAAAGAAACCAGCCAAGGAATCGTGCTGAGTTTTATTTTATTGAGCAGAGACAGCAGAGGGAGGACGGGCTGCTCCCGTGTCCGTGGCCGCTGCCGACGACGGCTCAGCTCCTGCTGCTCGGTCACAGGGAGGACTCAGCATTTCCCCAGGTGCTTCAATCTTATTTTCCCTCCACTTCTCCTGTAAGAGGAGGGAGACAGACTTAGACCAAGCAGCAAATGACAGACACAGCAGTGTGGGACAGAGCCCATCCATCCCAACGGGCCTGACTCATGACGGTGTACGTCCCTGGTACCTCACATGGAACCTCCAGCCATTTTCTCTTCTCCTCATTCTTCTCTGATTCCCCCTAGGATAAGGCAGCCTTGGCTGCACACTAAATGTAAGGATTGCTAAGGCAAAAATGTTTTGCAAGCACATTCCACCCATCAGGGATGGCTCCTATTGCATCTCCTTTAAAAGGTGACAGAGCTCAGGGAAAGGAGAGACATCCTGTTCTTCCTCTGAGATCTTGTGTCTTGTTCCACAAAGCTCATTCAGACTTTTCAGGAATAACTTGGCATGGCTCAGCTCCCACATTCCTCCAGGCACTTCTCAGTACCCAGGAGTGTGGGCAGTGAGAGCTGCAGCCTGTGGCACACAGTGGGAATTGTGCATCAATTTAGTGTGTGAGGAAGGTACAGGCAGGATGCACTTGCCTCCCAGGCCCTGTGCTGCCTCTCAGCATGGCAACCAGCAGCCTGCAACGCCCAGAAAAGAATTAAAATTAACTCGTAGTCACACAGCTCTGCCCCAAGGAGGGAACATTCCGCTTGGCACGGTTCAGAGGCTGGCCCAAACAGCCCTGGATACAGGCCCTCCCCTCCATGAAGAACATCATTAGATCCGTGAAAATGAAGGCAAACCTTGCTATTCCAATCCCCTGTGTCACTTACAGCACTGCCTTGCAGAAGGCACACTTGTTCCCGTACGTGACGCCATCCGTGCCGCAGTGAGGGTTGGACTCCCTCGTGCAGTACACGCTTCTGTTTACGAACTCTCTACAAATCTGCACAAGGAATAATAAAAAAAACCCAACTTTTCAGGATCCCCATATTCTTTGTTTCGCTTTCCAGATTGGACACAAGGTCATTAACGTAATGCTTCGTCCAACAAGTGCTGACACTGCCTATTTTCTGACAGAAAAAGCCCTCTCAAAAATGAGCAGAAGCAGCGTTTCAGGGGATTTTTGGCCCCATGTTTGAGGAGGGAAATTGTAGTCACCTGGGAGAAGTCCTGATCTCCCAACAACAGGAGTGGATTAGCCTAGGCATGCACGAGAAGAGTCAGCACTGATGCTCTGTCAGGCACTTGGAGCTGAGCTACCTCCCTGCTGCATGACTTCAAGCGTGTTGCGAAACCCTGCACTCAGCATGGCGCTTGCTGAGCTCCAGCTTTCCCAGGGGAAGGAGGGGAAAACCATAGGGGAATTCCCTGGAGAATGAAAAATGATGCCCAGGAAGTGTACAGGTATTTTGTCACTCTACAAGTCCCAGTGATGAACTAAATTTGGGGGAATAGAACACTCAATAACACATTTGCTTTATGAGAAGATTGGACAAGTGAAGCCAAGTCAAAAGTGGTGCAGCACATAAACACCCCTTGTGCAAGCACCCCAGACCTAACCACGGGAAGCATTTGCTTAACCAAAAATCTGTTTCCCTGCTCTACCTGCTAACGTGGCCACACATAACAACCCCCAGGTAGCAGTGAACTCCCCAGCACTGGGAATCCTTGGAAGGACCCACCTGCTCCCAGCAGACATTAAAAACTCTTTACCCAGCACCAAGATTTTGGTTATAAAAACATTCCTCCAAAGTGAAGTGCCATGACTGGATGTGGCACTCAGTGCTATGGTTTAGTTGACAAGGTGGTGATCAGTCAAAGGTCGGACTTGATGATCTTGGAGGTCTTTTCCAACAGTAATGGTTCCGTGATTCTATTAAATGCAGATTCAGCAAGCAGAAACAGCAGCACTAACCTCTTCGATCTCTTGACCTGCTACATCTGGAACTAAAACAAAAAAACAAATAAAAACCAGACAGATTTTACACGTCAGCATTACCTTCTGATAAAGTCTGAGTTAAATTCACAAACCCTTTATGCAAACCACACTGAAACATACTCCAAATTTTTCCTACTCCGTCACCCCTTGCAGGGGAAGAAGGGGCAGGAAATACTTTATCTGAATTGCTTTTCAGTATTTTCCTATTTTGAAAAATGTTACTAAAATACCATGTAATCATTCATTCAGCTGCTAACTACACCTCAGACACATAAACCAATCTGCTGGAAGGCAGCCACGCCCGGGGAAGAAAGCTGCCATATCGGATGTGGAACCGTGCTCCCAGAGATTTTAAACCTATATTGGCTTTTAAGGCTTTTAGGCTCCTGCACCTCTGAACAATGGAAGTGGCTGGTGCTGCTGACAGGAGTGGACCACAGAGAAGGAGATCCCACGCTTGGGTTCACAGCCATGCTCAGCACAGCCCAGAGACCCACCCAGGACAGGCTCAGCCCGGGTGAGATACAGAGACATCATGGGGTGATAGAGAGCAGAACAGACAGCGCCAGTCAGAACCAGCACAAAAATCCCCTCTGTAGCCACAGGCTCTGGACTTGGAGCTAACCAGTCCGTGCTCTTCATGTTTCTTCCTGGCAAAGCCGGCAGGCAGGCGTGTAGGTTGAGTCAGAGCTGTGAAACGGGGCGACCCTGTCATGTGTCTAAGGGGGAGCCTGGCACTCCAGGGTGGGTTGAAGGCAGATTTGCAGAATCTGGGTCACAGCAGTGTGGGACAAACACGCAGCACTTGTGAGGCTGCACCTGCTGGTCAGCGTGGTCACTCCCAGCCGTGGTTCTGCTCAGGTGGCTCTGGGCAGGAGGTGGAAGGACCTTGTCCCACACTCATCCCTCCCCAGTGGAAATCCCACCCAACCCTCAGTCAGCTCAATCCTCATCCATCAACCCTTCCCACTTCTTTTGCTATTTCTGTTGTCCTTTGGTGTGTTTTCCTGGTGCTGGCACATTTACCCTGTCCTCAGGTTTGGCTAGGCTGCCTTAATGATGAAGGCACTGGTATGGCTATCTGCATATTATTTACAAAACAGCTCGTTAAATATTTTTTATAAACATTACATGCAGCTACAGAGAATTTGTGATGACGCCTCTTGACAACTGTTTATTTTGAAGGAGATCACAGAGTTTGCTGCTATTCTGCCCAGCCTTGGAAGGAAGCATCAGCCTTCTGATGGAACCCAGTCCCAATTAAGACTCAATTAGAGACAGATGAATATTTCATAATGAATAATGTGTACAAAGCAATTCACCTCTTCTCCGTGCACAGCTTGCCATTTTCTCAAGTGACTTCTTTATTCAAATTATTCACAGAAAAACAAGTATAAATAATTCTTGTTCCACATATTCTTCAATAATTGTTGCCACACACCTTGCAGAGCTGGGTCAGCTGGACTCAAGCAAGTGATAACACTGACATGCTCTATAGGTTCAAAAATCATCACTCAGCTTCCCCACATCATCACAGAGATGTGTAAATCTCCAGATAAACAGTTGCTGGATCCTTTTAATTTGCCCTCTTTGTTCTGACTCCTTGAGGACATTTGAATTTAATTTTCAAGCTTTTCTCTGCAACATCAACGAAAGCTGAAACTTTCATCTAATTATGTCTCCACATCTCCAAGGAAAACACCAAATACCAAGATGCTCAGGATCAAAACAAGAGCAGATGACCCGGAGGTGAGTGAGTTTCTTCTCTAACTGGTTCAGCACAACTCTCCAGTGAACATTTGTACCAAAAATTCCTAATTACACTCTGCTTTTGTATATTTGCTGAAGAAATGCTCAAAATTTGCTCGCTCTGTCTCCCAGTGACACCTCCACTGCTTTATCCACTGCAGAGGCACACGAGGAGCGGAAATATGTCACATGAGTGAGCAAGTCCTGCAGATATTTTCTACCTGCTCAGCTTTATCTTCAAGCCTGTCAACCGGTGATCAAAACTTTCCAAAATCTGTTGTCAGGAGAGGTTTTGGTGTTTGTTTTTCTTTTCTAGGCTAGGGAAAAGATCACTTACCCAGGAAGAAAGAGAGCAGCAGGAGGCTGAGAAGCACTAAGGCACCTGTAGCCCTCATGCTGCAAGGAGCTCTTTAGTCCAAGCCAAGGTCGAAGCAGGAGGTGTTGTCTCAGTCCCAGAGCCCACAGAGTGCACACAGAGCTGCCCTTCTGTGTATTTATGTGCCTGGCCGTAGCTGTCCTCATTCCCCACCTTAATTGTGAGAACTTCTCCACTTGATTTCTAAAGCCATTATTGGTCTTGGCCGGTTTATGGTGCTTTAAGGAATGCTGCCCTGTCCACATCAAACCTAGAAAGGGATAATTATATGAGTGATAGACATGCTTGTAATATAATTAATTTTTTTTTTTTTTAATAGTCACAGGATTCTCACAAGGCTGAATTTTCAAAGCAGTGATTCATCAGGGAAGCTGGTAATTTTCATTCTCTGGGTCCTCTCTGAATGCCAGCACCGAGGCTCTGAGTGCAGCGTGATGACACTCACTAGACGTTACGAAATAAATCCCAGCATGAGAATGTGTTGTCTGTGAAACCAATTAAACGTTGTTCCCTGGCTATTTTTGAGGATGGTTCTAAATTTGTGGAGTTGGGGTGGAGAAGCGCTGGGCTGTGACATGCTCTCCCCGCTGTGTGCACAGTCCCAGATAGGACTGCTGAGTCTCCTCCCTGAACTATTTAAACTCTAGCTGTCAATGTTTTCCCAGTTCTTCACATTCACAAACATATGTTAGGGCTCTGCTCCCGCTGCAAGTGGCAGTGAAGGGAATTTGATGGGAAATTGGCAGACCCAAGCTCTATTTCCAGCTGAGGCTGTGCAAGGATTTGTGTTCAGCTGCACCATTCGCCAAACACCTCTCCAGACAAGAATAAGCTTGAATTTTAGTATGTTTTCCTAAGGAGACAAGGCTTAAGAGAGGAATGTGTGTAGATATATCTGGGTTTTAGTTCTCCCAGTGAATTTGGAATACACAACTAGTTCCAGCCAAATTTTACACAGGAGTGGAAAAAAAAAAAATTAAAATAACGATCACATTTTTATACATTTTTCTAGCAACAGAGAAAAGATTCTACCAGCATCCCCAGCCAACAAGGGAGAGAGTTCCTGCAGCAGAGCAATGCTACGGGTGCTCTACATCTGGGGAAGCATTTCAGTTTGCAGCTTGCCAGACATCTTAAAATCCACACAGTCGCAGAGAAACCGTGACTGACAGGCGAATCCTGGGCTGTCTATTAAGGGTGATCTCACGACGCAGCCTCTCGTGTAATTTAGTTATCAAACCCGTCAGCCACAGCGCCGTTCCCAGCCACGCTCAGTTCTGCCACTCGCAGCACTCCTTGTTTGCCTTTTCTGGTTTCAGACGTCACTGCTCACGACCACAGCCTCGATGCCTCAGTCCCTTATCTGCCCCAACGTTTCGGTTCCTGCAGCTCAACTGGCTGGCTCCAGCCTCACCAAACACCAGGCAAGGAGCAACCCCTTACGGGCTGAGCAGAGGGCAAGGCTAAATTACCAACCAGGTGATTATTGTTATTGCCCATTTGCACTTCTTTATGACACCTGAACAGTCGACTTGGTGCCAAAGGTGGGAGAATTCCATCCTCCTGATAGAAGAAGGGCATGTGGACCTTGTTGTGCAGCCTAAGGGGTGGCTGGGCAGTCTTAATCTGTGCTGGGCCATCTTTAGACTTAAATGCTACAAACCTTTCCATCTTCTAAGAGTCCTTGCTAGAGACTTATGAGGCAGCTGGGACACAGCCACATAATCACCATTTGCCCCCCATTTTGCTGCAGGTGAGCAGCTCTTCTTTGGGCTTTTCCAAAGCCTTCTGAGCTCCTCAGGCATGAGCTACTGCTGCAGAGGAGGCTCACCAGAAGACCTTGCCATCAAAGACAATTTTCTGCTATGGCCAGAACTCCACTAGTCTGTGGCCACTCTATAAAACTCTTGTCCAACAAGAAATTATAGCCAAACACATTCACTGGCTACTTTTACTGTTCCATAACTATTTTTTCAGTCACACAAGCAGGTAACTAGTGAGGACTCTCATGACACTCCAATTTGTCTTTTCTTAGGAGCAGGCACAAAGGTATGATGTGATTTATATTACCTGTACTAGCACCAAAAAAAAACCCTGAAAATAAGGATTTTCATCCCTCTTCCTATGACAAAGCACCACTCTCTGTGCTGGGGAAAGACAAGCCTCTTATCTTCTGGTGGGAAGCACCTACAAAATCCTTGGTCAAGAAATTATCTACTTCAGGAAACAAGACCGAAAGAAGTGTCTTGAAAGTCACAGATTTTGTCCTAAATATCAGCCTTAGCAGCAGGTGTTCTTTTACATAACAAGAGAATGGGAGGTGGAGAAAGGATGAGGAAGGGAGTGTGTGAGCCATGGCATTTAGGACTTTTTTTGCTTGTGCTGTTTGCATATTAACTCCTTGACTCACCCAAAAAGATGGCACATCATCATGAGCAGTCATATATGTCATTGTTCCTGCAGTGCATGCTTCAGGCTCCCACAAAGATGTTATCTTCACACCTTTTTTCCTAAGATAGGAAGCATGTTTGAGCTGCCAGAATATCTTCCGGCCCTTCTTTCCTGGAGTTAGAAAACCCAAGGCCTTTTCTTGAAGGGTTCTCTGCCTTACTTCTGCCTCAAATACCCCCAGTACAGCTTTTCAGATCTCTTCCCCAAGAAGCTGAAAGCCTGAGCCCAGTCTAATTTCTCCTCAGGTTCTCATTAGGCTCATTACAGCCTTGCATAGCTTGCTGCAATTTTCTGCTGATGGGCACAGTCTCGATGGACACACCCTTCAAGGAAGCAGCAGTTCCTAATTTTCTTCCCTATGAGATACCTCCTCCCTTTGCCATAAGCCTCCTTTTTATAACGCACCACCAGACCTTCCCCTTGCCCAGGTGTGACCAGGTAGAGATGATCAGAGCCACCCTTCACACTTCCCCAGGCCAAGGTCCCTAAAAGGTCCAGTTCCTCCAAGTTCCAGTGCTGTGACAAAGACAAATCCATTTACACTCTGCAAGACTTCAAAATTAGGACAGTTGCACTATTTTATAGCATTTTCTGATGGTTGGCTACAGAACGACATTGTCTTGTGAGGGCTTGGGCTGGTGTTTTTCTCTTCATTGTGGTTTATTTCACCACTTCTCCTGCCTGACAAATAAGTATCCAAAAGCCTGAAGACCATTACCCCTGCCTGGAAAACAAAACCAAAATCAAAAACCATTCCATGACAAAGATTGTGGCTGCATTTAATTTATTGATCAATCAAAGCAGAGACTGATGCATAACAATTGAAGGAGCAAGGAAGAGCATGTTTGATTGAAGAATTTGTGAGGGAAATGCCATGTTGAAGGGACCAGCTCCAGCGCTTAGCATTCACCCAGGTGCCTGAAGAACAGAGCTCCACCGTTGCGTCTGAAGAGAGAGAGGGAGACCAAAATTAGAGACATGGATCTCATTTTCATAGCCTAACTTCACCCAAGTAAGCCAAGTGCCCTTGTGCTCTCCAAGCCATAAAGTACTCCACTTAATGTTCCACCTCTTTTCAGATTCCCTGAGTGACATGCTTTCATACATTGAAGAGATTTGGGACAAACCCCATAATTTTGGACACCTCCTACGGTCACACTTTCAATCACCCTGACAGGGAGGCAGTCAGCAATGCTATGAGCCTGCAAGCGGGGATCTGCTTTTAATTGCAAGGGGAGGAGGAGAAGATTCACTCAGGCTTAAGATCTGCAGCGCCTGGGGGGTGGCAGAGGAGTGAGCTTTGGGAGAGGAACATGGGGTAGGGATGGGAGCTAACAGGAGCTCTGGGCTTCCACACCAGCTGCCACAGCTGCATGTGAGCTCCAGCTCCTCTGGTCTCATGGCCACACAGTGAGCTCTGTACTTACGAGACAGCGTTGCAGAACTGGCACTTGTTTCCGTAAGTTCTGCCGTCGGAGCCGCAGATGGGGTTGTACTCGGAGGTGCAGATGAGGTTGCTGCCCTTCTGCTGGTTGCAGTCAATCGTTTGCTAACGGAGCAAAAATAGGGTTTAAAGCTTTTCTTCCCTGTAGTTTCCTACCTAAGTGCTTTATGTTTATTTAATATTTGTGATATGGCAAAGCACAAAAGCACTTTTCGGGAGCAGGGCGCTGTTGTTCCAGCAATTCTGCAGACTCAGAGAATGTGCTTGCCTGGAACAGCCTGAAGTAGGGAGATGGCAGAGGCAAAAAAAAATCTAATAAATTTTATTATAAGTAGTGAAATTGCCATGCAAGCAAAGGCAAGTAGACAGAAAGGGGGTGGTCACAAGCCCCAGTGCACTAAGTTCTCCCACCTAGGGAATCACTGCTGCTAATAGTGCTCCTGTATCAATGATGCTGCATCCCTTGCTCATTCAGCTTCACAGCAAATGAAGGTCTCAGCACCCTCTGCCTGCTGTTCCCAGGTCAGAGAGGGGACCAGATACATGAGCCATGGATTTGGTTCCATACCTGTTGACCCTGGCATAACTATTTTCCTCAAGTCCTATTTCCAGGCCAAATGCACCAGGACAGTGCAGGCGTTTCTATTATTTAGTCATGAACTTGTGTTGCAAAATGTAGCAGCAGTTAAGAGTGCAGATCTCTGGCTTTACCTGTGTGTAGCACTGTCCATAGTTCTGCAGGTCCACTTCCAGGCCGCTCCTTTGGGGGGAAAATGAGAATGAATGAGCACAGTGCAGCTGCTTCGTGAGTCAAACTGCCCCGTTATGCTCCAAATACCAAAAAGAGCAGTACTGATCCAGAAAGCCTCCCCTGACCCAGGCCCTTCACTTACGCCACAGCATTACAGAACTGGCACTTGTTCCTGTAGGTGATGCCGTTGGTGCCGCAGATGGGGGAGTACTCCATGGTGCAGGGGATATTGTAACCACTGCCAGGCCTCAGGAAACCGGTACAGTCGACCTGAAACAGCCACAGAGCAGCATTTGAATCTCTGCTCCCCTTTGCATCAGCCCCATGTAATGGAGTGTGGTGCAAGAGACATCTCCCCCTCTTCCCAGAGCTGCAAGATGAAAGGGGCTTCCAGCCACAGCGTGGTGGGTTTGGGGGAGAACAGATAAATCCTGCCTGTGGGTACAGCATCAACATCTGTCCTGAGGTGGGCTTCATCCCTGTCATCTTGGGGATTTTCCCCCTGAATGCCACCGTGAAGGATCTTTGCCTAAAATACCTTACGCAGCAGCAACTTCTGCTGTGAGGTGCCAGCACCTTTCAAAAATGGAGTTCACACTCGGCTCGCTGCTCCTGCAATTACTCTGAGTGTATTGAAATGGAAGTTGTCGTATTATGTGAAATCACACAGTCAGAGTGTTTCTTTAAACTAAAAATAGACATTATTTGCCACTTCATGGTAGCTCCATATATTGATACTAACTTTAACTTAACTTCATGATGAGCATTCTGAGAGAATCAGTGTTTTCTGTCACAAAATTATAATTTTGTTGAAATCCAAACTTCTGGGAATTTCTTAGCTACAACAAGCCTCTAAGTCTAAATCTAAAGAGAAGTGTTTTCATAACACTGAACGAAACACTCTTGAAATCAAAAGTTTCCATTCTAAAGCCTGGTGTTATACAGAAGATATTTTGCATTTTAAAACTCGCTGATTCTAGCAGTTCAAACAAAATGCAAATTAAATTCCTGCAAATCTGAAATTCTTCATTTTCACTCCACTTCTGAGAGTTAGCAATTAAGTGGATTCAGTACAGAACGAATCCTAGGCAAGGTTTGTGTCTGGCTATCCCCCACCGCTGCTCAGATCAGCAGAAGGAACCGATCTCTGACCGTACCCTAACACATCTTCCGTCGTGTTTCTTGTCAAGAGCACGGTTGCGGCTAGAGGGAGAGAGGGAGAAGGAAAGCAAGGATTAATCTTTTCATGCCATGTAGTCATCTCAATCATTAAGTCTCTCCACCCGTAAAACCCCAGTAATTAATCAGATTCTGGAGCTTTGACACAGAAAATCCCGGGCATTAGGGAAGACAGAAACTTAAGAAAAATCTAGTCCGCCCCATGATTAGTCACAACCCCAAGGGCTTCTGCCTGCTGCTTGAACTGGCACTGTGGTGATCAGGGGACCTTCTACTCACAGGAAGTCCTTGCAGAGGGAGCACTCGTTGGGGTAGGTGCGGCCATTGGTGCCACAGACCGGGTTGTAGTTGCGGGGACAGGCGATGTTCGTGGTTTTTCCAGACAGCAGGTATGCGCCGCAGGAGGCCTGGGAAAGAGGACTCGGAATGTCTCCAAACAGAGAGAAGGGTGTTCTTGCCCTAATCATGTTTTTGCTGCACTGGGAGGCTGCTCTGAGGAATCTCTATGGCTCTTCCATGGCGGAGAAAAAACATGTTGTGTTTCTTACTGCATACGAAAGCACCTCTCTGCTGTTAAGGCTTAAAGTACTTTTGGCAAGAATTACAGGCAAAAATGATCATTCCTTGGGGAATCAAGACAGGGAAGATATTTAGGCAGATATTCAAAAGTCATATAGATTTTCTGCTGGCACTCTGTGCCGTGCTGACTCGCACTCTACATTATTAATCACTGTCTTTTTAATCATCACCGTGCTAAATTATCTCTCTCTGACAAAGGTATTTTCTTATGTTGGGGAAAAGAGGTGCACTTAGGGGCACTTCTTTGTTATTCATCCTTTTTTTTTTTTCCCTCAAGCCTTCCTTGGAATATGAGTATGAATTATTCATCTAGACTTAGAAATCAAGACTAAATGACAAAGAAGATCTACTACTCACCCGTCTTTGAGCAACAGCAAGATCTACAATAAAAACAGAAATTATAAAATTATAATTATAAAAATATAAAATTGTGTGATGTCCTTCACTGAAATTCCTTTGGAATCATAAATTTCCCTACAGAGTGACCAAATACACCTTAAGCAATTATCTTCCCAAATGTTTCATCTACTCCAAGTAAATGTGAAGTGATAAACCAAGATTTAAAAAAAAAATCACTTATTTGTGAAACCAGAAATTTTGACTCACTAAGCAAGAAATAGGACCCAAAATCTTATCCTTTTTCAGCACTATAATCCCCACTAAGGCTCAAAAGCTTAAAGCATAGATCCCATGTGTTTATCTGCACACGGGTGAAGTTCATTGAAAAGAGAGCCCGCGTATTCCTAAACCATCACATCCCCAACAGGCTGCACTCTCCTTCAGGATGCCCAGAGGCAGGCAAAGGATCAGGAGGTCTAGACCAGCATAGAATGTAACAAAAATGCCCAAAAATGCCTTACCAGAAAGGCAGCCGAGAAGGACCAGCCCCAGAAGGGCAGCACAGTTGGCCATCTTCATGTCGGTGGTGATGGTAACGGCTGCTCCGTGTGGGTCGGTTGCCGGAGGGTGGATGGTTCTCAGCCTTCTCCTTCCCCAGTATATATATGCATCTCCTTGACCTTGTGAAGTCATCACCAGGAGGTAATTATTTGCTCTGTAAACTAATAAAATTGTATCGATTACTGAGTTGAGCTCCAAAGAGTACTTGTTTGTTAGAGAGATGCCCAGAAGAATTAAACAAAAATGTGAGCTACACCCAGCTTGTTAACAAAGGCGCCTTGCTGTACAATGAGTGATTTGTACTTTCCAAACAGGAGCACTGTCTCAATAGTGGATGTTGTGAAATGGCATATGGAAGTTGGGGAAGGGAAAAAAGAGCCCGTTTGTTGGAAGTGTTTGACTTGTGCTCACCATATCTAGAGAGGAACTGGGCTAGACAGGAATTGGGCTCCAGGAGAATTTCATGGTACAGCAGAGTTGGGGGACAGCAGCATGGGACAATCTAAGCTTTTACTGACATCAGATCTGGGGTCTGGCAGGCATCAGTGTACTTTAAAGATGCTGAAGCCTCAGTGAATCTCTCCACACTCTTCCTTTTAATTTCCTGGTACACTGGATTTCTCGCCAACAGAAAGTCATCTCAGGAGAAAAGCATTACAAAAAACCCCAGAAGTTTATAAGACATTTCTGTGTAGGAGCAAGAGTTATTCATCTGTTGGCAATGAGCATGAGTCTGATTAAGAACTTACGAGAATAAGTAGCCTTAAATCAGTACTGGGATAATGTTTCCTATAAGTGGCAAGCAACTGGTATTCTGTGCAGGTGAAATGGGCTTGTTAATACCAAAGGCATTCCAGAAAAAATTCCAGTAACTGCAAACAGAAGGGGAGCTGTTAGGCTTCCCCCTTCTCCCTCAATTATATGGCATTAAATTTAGAGTGTCAGCTGAAAGTCATGTTTTAGGGAAGATAAGTGATAAATAATGTGCTAGGCTCTGCTAAGTGGCTCAACTCTATCGCAGGTGTACGGAAAAACAAATAAGGGATATTGCATAAAATAATAAATTTTTGATTTAAGGTAGTCACGGAAGGAAGTGACGGATGGAACTTGTTTGTGCTTCAGAAGAAGCTTGATTCATACATGTGGCTTAAAGGCAGCCTGAGTTTTAAATAGAAAATTAGAATTGGTTTTCTTATTATCCTGGGAGATGTTCAACACTTGGCACGAGCAGATAAATCACAAAAATGTAGCTGAAAGTGTAAGGGAACTGTAGTCACAGTATGGAGCTTGTGGGATTTGGCCTGTTTGTATCAATGAAATCATTTTCCTGAAAAATAAATGAATAATGCTATTTGGATCTCTTTCACAAATATCACAAGTTGAAGGGTTCCTTTGAAAGTTGTTTCTGTCGCATTCTTAGCATCCTGAGTGAGTTGACTTTAAGATTCCTTGAACTGATTGTGAGCACATTTGGAAAGGAAGCGGTAGTCGTGGAAGCATTAATACTGATTAATCTCCAGGGGCAGGAATGCCAAAGTCTGAAAACAAAGCTTCCTCAGAACTCACACCAGCCACCAGTGGAGGTGGTGCTGGCCAGCCGTGTGGCTGGGGGGGCTCCAGGAGCAGAGTCTGTCTCCTCTTCAGCCCTGCGACCCAAACTCCTCCAAACCCACCTCCAGATCTGAGATCCCCATTAGCAGAAACTGTGCTGCTTCTCCTGTTGTGTTTCCTGCCAGGCTGAAGCCTCCTTGTTGTTGTGGCTGGCAGGTGTCTGCCAGGGAGCGGCATCGCTCTCATGTTGGGCCAACACCTGCCCTGTCATTAGGTAGATCCACGGGGAGATCCCCTCTGCCCCACATGCTGCCCCTGAGAGTCTTGGTGGCCATCCAGGACTGCTCCAAAAGCAGCTCTTCTCCCCCAGCAGCCCCTGCCACTTCATGGGGCATCAGGGAGAAAAAGAGATACAGAGAAGGACCCTCGCTGCAGGGTCTGGGAGAAGGGATGGGAGACAAAGAGCAGTATCCAGGGCAGGGCACGAGAGCTGCTGGGACAGGTGTGACAGGGGATTGCACAAGGAGCCCCATTAGTAGGAAACAGAGGGAATGGGACAGGAGTAATCACAGGGAAGCAGATGGACTGAAAACAGGCATTAGGAGCAGTGAAAAACAACAGTTCCCACGACAGTGAGCCTTGGGAAATGTCATACACCTGTTGTGAACGGGAAGGGCAAAGTGAACCCACCTGCCCAAACCCCTCTGTGATGAGTGTGATGGTGCCAGACTCTTCTCAGTGGTGCCCAGTGACAGCACAAGGAGCAGTGGCCAGAAACTAAAACACAAGTTCCACCTCAACATGAGGAGAAACTTCTTTCCACTGAGAGTTGCAGAGACCTGGAACAGCTGCCCAGGGAGGTCATGGAGTCTCCCTGTCTGGAGTCATTCCAAACCCACCTGGCCACGTTCCTGTGTCGCCTGCTCCCGGTGTCCCTGCCTTGGCAGGGGGGCTGGACTGGGTGATCTCCACAGATCACTTCCAACCCAAACTATCCCGTGATTCTGAGATTCAGGAGTGTCATGATGGAGGGCTCAATAAATTGACTTTGGGATTATTTAAATGTTTCTACAGATATGAGATCCATACAAAAGATTAAATAAAACTCCTAAATAAAATGCTTCCTTCTATTTCAGGTGCTTAGAGGGCAAATATTCAGGAAGGTTGTGGCCACATGAATGGGATAAATGTTGGTCATCATATGATGGCTCCTCTCATATTAAGGTAAATTTCCAATAACTCTGGAAATTCTAGACAGTTTCTAATCCAGCAGTATTTCTTCCCATAGAAGTGATAATTTCCTGGGAAGCTTTTCCTCTGCTCTTGAGACTCCCCATCTCAAGTAAGCCCACAGCCTACCACAACCTAAAAAATTCTTCATTGATGCTCCGTGCATTGGTTTAAAACTTGCCACAGGCTTCATCTGGCTACAAAGAGCAACGATGCTCTTTTATTATTATATTATTATTAAATAAGAAGGTGGATGTGCGCATGCAAGCCGTGTTGTCATGCCAGCAGCGGTGTCATTGTCCTTGCTCAGGTCTGCTGCTGTCACAGGGTGATGGAGAACAAAGGGGCTCCGTGCTGGAGGAGGAACCGACGCAAACCGCGTTTCTCTGCGGTTCGCTGGGGATGTGGAACAACTGCAGGAGCTTCCAGCCAAGCTGCTGTTCCCAGACCTCTGCACACGGGGGCAGAGCTGGATCTTCTATGAGAACAGAAATTCAATTTACAGCCGGCAAAGCCCCTGCTCTAAGCCCCATTCTCCTATTATTTCTCCTTGTAGTTCAGCTATCTGATTGCTGCCTGCATATCTCCAGTCTTTTAAGCATAGATGATATCGCGGGCAAGGGTGTCTGGAATAATTTGACTGTCTGGGAGCTGCATGCTAATAGCATAAGGCTGAGGATCCCAAACCCTCGCTGAATCTCAGCTCTGCCTCACTGCAATAGCTGTGACATAGCCAGCCCCGCAAAACACCTGCAATTAATTCACTTTTCAGATATAATTTTATTTTTCTCCACATCAAGAAAGACCGCAGTAACAAACCATTTATGCTGAACGAAGCCAGAGGGAGAAACTGCATTAACAGAAAGGTCTAGACTGGCCTGAGGTATATTTTGGCCAGCAACAAGTAGAACAATGCACAAAAATAGAAGGAATGATATAAAATAAAGCAGAACAAAATAAGTGTATGCAATGTGTTAATCAGGTTGTGGGGTAATTGAATGGCATTTCCTAAATCCAAAACATCAGATAATGACATAAAGTGCCGAGGTACTGCTTAAAGAATTGTACCATAAAATACCTTGGCATGCAGACAACGTTTCCTGCCTTGAATTTCCTGGAGGGAGAGTTAGATTAGTAATGGTGAGAGGATTTGTGCTGTTGTGGCAGGATTTTATTGAGAAGCAATAAAAAAAATTATTTCCAACAAGGTGCTCATAAAGGAGAACTCTCCTCCTCTCCATGCTAAGGAGCATCCAGGATGAGCTGCTGGGGTGGGAGGCTGGGGGTTCCACTGGGGTCCTGCTCTGCCCTTGGTCACTCCTGAGCAATCCTGCTCACTCTGCATCACAGAGGATTTATCATTTCTACTCACAGTTTCCCCCTAATTGCCTGCAGGATTTTCCCGTTTAGGAGACATGCCCCTGGAAGAGGCTCCCCGAGGATCACAGGGATCTCCAGCACAGTCGGGAGCTCTGCCTGTCTCCAAGGCATCGTGGTTCCTGAGGGCTGTCCTCATCCTCTCTGCTGCTGCCCAGGAAAAAAAAAAATAACTGCTGGATCTGGCATTCACTTATCCCGACTCCCACACTCAGCAGAGGGGGAGAAGAAGGAGCCTGAATGTGCTCCACACCCCCAGCACCGACTCCCAGAGCCTCAATTTATCCTGGTCCTCAGAAATCACAACTGACACTGAAAAGCCTTCCTGCACACAGACCTCCCTCTCACAGGAGGGACGTTCCAGCCCCGGGAAGGGACTTGGCACTAAATGGTTGCAGAGAGTCATGTCTTTTGGAAATAAATTGTCTCCTTTTAGAGAGCTGCTCTCTCCAGTCTCTGGGAAGTGACACATTGTCACTTAAGATCATTAACTATTTGACTGTGAGACTGCTGCCTCTACAGCACGCGGCACTGGCAGCGCCTCGCTGTTAATGAATTATAAATTAACACTATGACTCTGAGCCCTTCCTTTCATCAGCCGAGATTTCCAGAGGCCGGAGAATCTCAAAGGATCCTCTACAAGCGACAGTTGACGTAATTACCTTCAACCAGCAGCTAAGTGATGGGTGAGGTGCCCAGACAGGCTGTGGCAGTGATTGTGAGCATGACCTGGACATCAGCTCTGTTAGCACTGGCTGCCCACTGGTTTTCTGCAATGTCCCTCAGCAATGAACCAACGTGGGCAGACAGGGATCTACCTGCCCAGAGAAAACATCATGTGTCATTTCTTTGGAGAGCAAAGCAGATTGCAAAAGGCCTTCTCTGATCTAGAGGCTGGTTTTCAACGCTGCTTGCGAAGCAGAGGCAGCTTGGAATGTGACCTTCTTCACACATTCTCCTGTAGGTGTAAGAAATTGGGGATAACCCTGGAGACTTAAACAGGGATGAGCAGCTCATGGTGCCAGCAAGACCCCTTCTGTACAGCAGAACAGCGCCCAGAGCACCCCAATTACAACAATCTTGGGACTGTCTCTAATTATGGGAATGTCGAGGTTTGCCCTGGGTCTCTTTGTGCCGCCAGGCTACAAAGAGTAACGCTGGGTGAGGCTGCAGGTGTTTGACAGCAGCAGCTGGGGAGGGAGGCAGTTTCTCTCACCCAGGCAGAGAGTGTCTGTCTGAGATACCCTCAGAGCAGTACACGGACAGGAGCACCTGGATGCACCTCCAGCCCCTGGTTCTCTTTTGGAAAGCTGGATGAAGACAGATGCCCACAAAAGCTGCCCATTGCCTTTGTGGTTGGGGTTGATATTTTTGTAGATCATAGCACTGTTCTCCCTCTCCCTACAATTTGCCCATTAATTCCCACACCCCGGGATTGTTGCAGTGATATAATCATCCAACATATTAGGTAAAACCAGAATGAGACTAAAGCAAGACATAAATGCTGGGACTTTTTTTTTATTAAGCAGAGGTTTCAGGATTGACAAGTTTTTAAGGGTCAGGCCAAGGGTTTAGGAAGTCATCTGCCACGGGGAGCATTGCCAGGGAGGGATCCTCTTTCTCAGCTGAATCCTGCCGAGAACTTAACATGCACTAACGGACCTCAAGCTAAGACCTCCACGGCTTCTCCTGCAGAGAAAGAAATCAGTATGTCAGAGATAGAACATCTGGGCTTTTACTGTTGGTCTGTCCCTCTACACCACGGAGGGACCTCTAAACTCTATTCCACATATTTCCTTTTATTATTGACATACAAAGACAAGAAAAATTCTTCATTTAAAAGACCAAATAGTCTGTAGGAAACAGACTTTGTTTGCTGGGAGAAAGATCTTCTTCAAATCACTTAAGAGGGAAATGGAGAATGCTATGTTCTCTCTTTATATCTGAAAGAAAGGAGTTCCCAAAAAACTCCCCCAATAAAAAAAAATTAACCTCCCCAGTGAGAGAACAATTAAACAAAATACAAGAACTTTACTTCTCCAACCAATCTCCAAGACTGATTAGCCAGTTTAAGCTAAGTTAATTCACCACTTAGTAGGTGAAGAGATTTATTCCATACGTACAGGAATGCATTGCAGAACATGCATTTGTTGGGGTAAGTGACACCATCAGACCCACAGTGTGGGACATACTCCATGGTACAAAAATTCCTGAGTGTCTTCTGGTTCCTGCAGTAGACGGATGCAGCCTGTACTCAAAAAAAAAAAGAGCTCTCAACCAAAGCTGGGTGAGAAAGGTGACATTAGGAGGTCCCACACCCCCCCTTGATCTCCCCCCTTACTGTCCACAAGCAGATGCTGAGGAAAAGCCCAGGGACAGGGCAGGATGCAGTGGAGCATTGCCCCCAGCCAAGCAGAGCCTGTGTAACCACTGTAAATGATGCTGCAGGAACTTTGACAACAACTTGGACATGAACTGAATACTGCCCTACTTGTTGAACCTATCACCAGATGAAAACGGCAATTTCACCCAATAATATCTGCGGCAAATATTGCTCAGGCAGCTGGGTGTCTCAGGATTTCGAAAGGCTCGATCACAATGTGATTAGTAAAGATTTATACAGAAACTGCTTTAAGGATAGAAAGGAGGGAGAACAGAAAAATCTCTCCCTTACCTGCAGCGCATCAGTAGCTGGAACTAAAAAAAAAGAAGAAAAAAGGAAATACGTTACAAATGCAATTCATGGATTCTGTTAAAATCTGTGAATGCAAGCCCTGAATACATAACTTCCGACTCCCTGTGTGTTAGCAAATTATTCTTAGACAAAAGGAATTTCAGGCAAAATGTTGTGCCATGCTGTGTGCTGATTCTGTAGCATTTTTTTTTTAATGAGAGTTACAGACAAAATGGAAAAAGGTGTGCAAAACGAAAAAGAGAAAAACATTTTCCATGGTTCAAAAGATGGAGCAGGACATGTACTCAAAGCGAAGTGCATTATTGAGGTAAACAGGGACATAAAGCTGACAAGTACACAGAGGCAGCATCTTACATGCATTGCCACTATTATTCTTAAATACAAAAAGTATTTAGTGAGAGGTGAATTTATAAAGCTTCTACAGCAGTTCAGGCTCTCAAACTGCACCTCAGTTTGGGATGACTACAAGAAATGTTCATTTTCATTCAGTAAAATTATTTGTGTTTCTGCAACATTTCAGAGGTTAAATACTGGTTGTCTCCGGGTTACACCACGTACATGTCACTTCTTTCATTATGCATAAACTAGAGCTGAGAGTAGAGCTGTTCCCACAGTTGCTCTTACCCACTCAGTTCTGTTGCTAAAATATTACCCCATAAGTGATAGTCTCTGATGTCAAGTCTTTTCAACACTATCTTTCTAGGAGTAAATAAGTCCTTGCAGAACGAAGCTCTTTCCAGTCTGAGGATGTTTTTTTGTGGTTCTGAAGACAGCCAGTGCTTACTCCGAGGCAGAGCAGGAGGCAGCGGAGTCACTCACCTGAGATGCAGAAAAGGGCCAGAGAGAGCAGCAGCAACACCCCCGTGGTCTTCATGGTGGCTGGAGCGGCTGTGAGCAGCAGAGCTTGGCTTTTGCTCAGGAAACACAACCTGTACTCTGTCCTCAGGTGACAACCACACTTATATGTGCGCCCGCTCCACAGGGAGGGTGTGTTTGTGCATGTTCATATTTGCCTTATCCACCCTTATCCTGCAGCAACATTTCCAGCCTTTTGTCTCCGTGGCAATCTCAATAGAGGTAAGCTGTGCTGTAAGCCAAGAAGGATGTTTCTTCATCAACGGGAGTCACAAGAAGTTTAGATGTGTTAGATACACCCTCTGCGTCGTTATTTTAAGTGAAATATGTGACAGTTTCCTTCTGAAGGACCACGGAAAATTCCTGCAGGCAAAAGAGCGACTGCACAAACTGCTGTCAGGTTTTCTCTGTGTGCACCTATCAGTGCCTATTTTTGTGCAGTGCTTTTTCACGAGAAAAACTTTGAATGAAATGCTTCCATAGCAGAAAGGCCCTCCTTTTATTTTTGTGCTTCACCCAAGTAAAACATCACTAAGTTGTAGTGAAAGCAGGAAAGCAATGAACCAGGAAGGCAAGCAAGAGGGCATTCCAGACACTGAAAGGAGTCCTTGGAAATGACAAGGGATGGAGAATCTTTTATGGGATTATGCAAAGAAAATTTACAATTTTTATTTCCCCTAAAAGCCATTAGCTTTGCAGTAATAGACTTTTAGTATGATGATGACAGAATGATTTGAGACCCTAGTGTGGATCCTAGAAAAGTTGAACCCAATCTGGAAATCACTGCTTCATCCATCTACCCATCTCTACATCAATTCTTTGTTTTACCACCAAAGCATTGCTTTTTGGGACAACCTCCATCAAGGAGAATGGGCACCCCTCTCCCTTTGATTCCCAGAAGAAATGCATGTGGGAGATATTACATTTTAGAAGGGATAAGCCCAATTTATTTATGCTTCTCTTGTGTGGATCAAAAAAAACCCCATTTCAATACTCAAACAGAAGACAAAAGCCAAATAAATTTCATGCACAATACGCCAATGACAGGTCACACTCTCAAGAAACAGAAGGATGCTTTGTCCTTGGATTTTGAAACACTGCTGAAATACTCCTTGGGCTGGCAAAGAGCATTGTGTAATTGAAGACTGAGAGAACACAAGTAGGCAGGAGTAGGCACCACACCTAGGAAGGCATTTATCTAAAAACACTTCAAGGTGTTAAAGGATGACTCCAAGATGAGAAAAATCTGGTAATAAGTCAGTTGGAGGACTTAGACAAATAGACAGGGACAATGCACATGTTTGAGAAATACGGGGTTTGCCAGCTGAGTGCCCTTGAGAGAGCAACACTTCAGGTGAGGACAGAGCCGGGCATCAGCTCTGGGCACCGACACCAAGGTGTGACCAGGTCTCACTGACAAGGAAAATGCACCAGGAATACCTTAGGAGAGACCCTCCTGTGTCACCGGTTCTGCTCTCTACAATGTCAAACATTTGAAGGATTTGAGCACTAGTGCAGGGCCACTGTCATTTATGTGCAAAGACACACAGCTCTGGGGTTTGAGCATCTGTATTTAATTTTTCTGCCTTTTGAGAGGGAGGGAAGCAAGACGTTGTTCTTGTTCTATCCCAGAGCTTTGAGCACGTAACCTATTCTGCCTGGCATCATCATTCAACAAATCACAAGAAAATGTTTCATGAGACAACACATGAAAGAAGACAGGGAAATGTTGCTGATTTAGTTTATTGAGAAAGAAAATCAGGAGTGAGCTGAGTTCCCCAGAGGGTGAGATGAACTGAGGTGAGATCTTTAGCTGGGATTTGCCAGTGGGGATACTGTGGTGAATTCTCTCGGCACTGATACTCAGCATCTTCCAAAATGGCTTAAAGTGATAGTCCCATTGCTGTCCCTGAAAGCAAGGAGAGGAAAGAATGAATTAAACTCAGAGTTCTGCCTGCTATAATCTGTCTTTTTGATGGCTCCTAGGGATGGTGTCAGATGGGATCCTGCCCCAGAGCCAAGGAACTTGCAGACTCATAATCCCATTTGCTCTTTGATTATTAAGAGATGAGTGAAACAATTTAACCCATTCTTAAGATTGAAAATATCTGTGGTGAAACTATAGCGGACTTTCAAAAGTCATTTCCTTTGCAACACGCAAGAAAAATTCCATTAAGGTTAAATGATCTTTGAACCATTCACACTAACAAAGCAGCCATAGATCTTTTTATGATCTAATTAAAAAAATAAATGAATGGCACAGTGGCTGGTGTTCCCTCCTAAAATGCAAATCCCTAATCAACAGTGTCCAGCAAACAAAAAAGCAGCAACTGTGCAAACTTGTGCCCACAGGAGGCAAATGATAACACAAAAGTCACCCAAATTTGTACATACACGACTGCGTTGCAGAAGTTACACTTATTGCTGTATGTTTTGTTGTCAGAGCCACAGAGAGGCATGTAGTCAAGTGTGCAGACAGGTTTGGGGTAGTCACTGCAGTCAACCTGCAAAGAGTAAACAAAAATAAAAGAGTCTGATGTGAAGGAGTCAGTAGCACAAGGGCTTGAACCCTGAGCTAGAGATGCAGTGCTAATGATACCAATCTTACTGAAAGTAATTAACTTCCTTGCACATCTGATATAAACTGAGGTGCCAGTTTCTCCTATGCCAGGAGAATTTAATAATATAAAAATAGATCATAATTTCCTGTTTGAAGAGATGTATATCATAACCCAGTCCCAGCATTTCCAAGCAGCAGCAGTTCACTCGGTGAAGGTGCCGTGCTCTGTGTTCCTAAGCTGGCCAGGAAATTAAATGGGAAAACACTGGTGTCTGGAGAAATGTAGTGTTGATCCTCTATAAGGGTCCAGTATCCCTCCTGGAGTCTTAAAACTGGAAGATCAGCATGTAGCTAGATACTGCAAGAGTTAGATTCTGTTTCCTGGAGCAATGGGTGCTGTGCTTGCGGAGGAGCATTGTAGGGCAAAAATGTGTCTGGGTGCTGGAAGAGGCTGAGCAATTTCAAGGCTTACTGACTACACAGAAATCACACCTAGCTGAGGTCCTCCACCTGAAAACAGCTGGAGGCTGGAAGAGTAGAAATCACTCTTCTCTACATTCTCTACTCTCACCCTCTCCCACACAATGCTCACAGCCCCTGCCAACAGCAGGCTCTGCACCAAGTTGTCACGGGCTTGATGGACCATTGGCCTTACCCCAAAAGCCATTCTCTGCTCTCATTCATACTTCTGCCCTGGTGGATTATTTCTGCTACTCTTTTACTGAGCCTTTCCTGAGCAGGCACCTGCTCCTTTCCTGGCATTCTCATGAGTAACATTTATTACCTGTAGAGAAAGCAAAATCCGCCCTGTGCTGCAGCACAGCAGCTGCTTCACTTCTGCAGGACACTGCTGGTCTGGGGGCTGCTGCAGACACTGGCAGTGCTTCCCCTGACAGCAGCAGGACCAAAACCCAGCCCCTGATCACCCAATTCACTTACTGTAACAATTTCCTTCTTACATTCACCATCACTCTTCTTGCCAACACTGCTTCCAGCCTCTCTGGGAAGGGAAGAGACCTGCATTAGGGAGCTCAACAAGCAACCTGTTCTGCTGGAACCCCATCACCCAGGAATGCTGAGCATCCCTCAGCATGTATGGGATACAGGAGACATTCAGCTTAGGTTGTATCCACATGGCTCCAGGCACCAGCTCAGGTGGTGTCACTGCCTGCCAGAGCACTGGTTTATAGCAAGATGTGAGGGACAGGGGTCAGGATGGATGAGGAGACAGGCTGTGTGACAATGTCAATGTCCCTTAGGTTAGCTGTTGTCCTCTGCATGGCAGCATCTGCCACACAGACCCTTTTAACTCAGCTGAAAGAAGCATCCTGCCCTGTGTGAGATCCCCACCCAGCCCTCTACTTCTCTGTCTAGATCAAAGGCACGGCTTTCCTTCTAATTACAGAGGAAAACAAGGTTTAGTCAGGAGGAAAAGTGGAGGGTCAAAGTCCAAGCACCTCACAGACAAGGTCTCAGTAGAAGTCCTGCTACTCAAAAGAGCAGTTCCAGGAGCACTGACCCCTGGTCCCTGTGCTCAGTACTCACATGTTCCGGGCACAGAGCCGGCACTCGTTGTCGTAGGTGACCCAGTCAGTCCCACAGACAGGGCTGAGGTCTTTGTTGCAGAGCAGCACCACTTTGCCCTCCTCACTGGTTGTGTTGGGGTACCTGCTGCAGTCCACCTGGTGAGGGAACAAACAAAGCACTGGTGAAGGCCTTGCTTACAGCACACGAGTAGGTCTGGTGAGTGTGTCTGCCTGGTCATGCAGGACACCACCACAGCAGGAAAAAAGCTTTTCTGTGAGTAATCATGATGACAGCTCACTTGGAGATGACCTGTGTGAGATTCTGACAGCTCATCTGTACTCTTGTTTAGGGTTTGAATTATTTCAATAAGCACCTTTGGCCACTCAGAAGCAGGACACACCCCTTGTCTTGCCCTTGGTTTAACTTACAGGAGCAGCTTCCTTGCATTCTCCATCGTGGTCTTTGCTGACATTGGTTCCATATTCTCTGCAGAGGCAAAGACAAATGTTAGGAAGTTCAGCAAAGATACCTTGCTACATCGAATGGTGCTAGAATCAATACAAGGGAAAACTGGTTCTTTCTCAGTCAGGCCTTTTTATGTATATATTTGAGAAGGTAGTGCCGCCCTCTCTAACCAGCTGAGTGGCTGGAGGGATGTAAAACCCTGGTAAGCTTTAGAACCATTTTGGGCAGCTCTGAGCAGAGCATCTCCATCCTTTTGCTGTGATGAGATGTGCTCTCAGAGCCATCACTTGGCTGATCCTTGAGCAGAAAGGAGGCTGATCCTTGAAAGAAAAGCTCAATAAATTACACAAGCAAAAGAAAGACATGGTGTCTAAAGCGCTGCCTGAGCGCTGTGCTGTGATACCCAAGCTCATTTTGAAGGAATTGACACAGGTGACATGTGACAGATCACTGATTGGTGAGCAGTGGTGCTGCCAGGAGCTCTGAGCTGTGCTGCCTGAGGTCCCCATGCAGTCCCCATGCAGCACTCACACGTTGTAGGCACAGAGCAGGCACTCGTTGCCGTAGGTGACTCCATCAGAACCGCAGATGGGGTTGACGGCCTCGCTGCAGACCAGCACCTCTTTGCCCTCCTCATTTGTGGTGTTGGGATATGTACTGCAGTCCACCTGCCACAGGAATCACAGCAATAGGGTGAGAAGACCTGTTACGTTCACAACTCTCATTTTGCGTGGGACACTGGCCAGGTACAACCACTTCTCACTGCCACAGCACAGGCTTCTGCTGTGGGTCCATCTGGTAACTGGTGAATCCTTCCTCCAGAGATGTCCACACACAGCAGAAGAGGAGGAGGAAGAGAGAGCCTTAACCACACAGCCCCTCAGATGGGGTAATTCAGTGGGGCTCTCTCTTGCTCTCTTGGCATCATTTTATAAAGACTCTCCATTGGTCCCTAGTTCTTCTATTCTTGTGGCCCCTCCAGTGCACTTCTGTTTTTACTTTTTCATTTTTAATACACTGATCACGTTTTTTTCAGAGGACCAAGACTAACCACCTGGTGTGTGGAAGCTGGAGCAGCTCATGGTATTTTAGTCTTTCAGTAGGTTGCCCTTAGGTAGGCTCTGATAGCACAGCCTATTGCTATAGTTTAGAACCACTTATGTATTTCCAGCTTAAAGCTTAGACCAATTAAAGTTGCTGAAAAATTAATTAATCCAAAAACTTTGTACCACTACTGCTAAAACATTATTAACATACAGCATAGATGTAGAGCCAAGAGCAGTATAATTTAGTGTTTCACACTGTAGAATCTGATTACAGTTACATGAGTGGCACACTTAGGTGAAAAACAGCTGAGCATCTACAGGCTGGAGGTTTTTCCCATTCCTTTGGTTATGTCTTTACCAGGCCACATACTTGAGAAAAGTGACAGAAAGAAATCTTCCACTCACCTCAATCCCAAAGGCACTATCTGGAAAAGAAAAGAGAGGCAGAAAGTATGAGCCAAAGCCAATATAACAAGACCTCAATTAAAGCTGGAAATATGGATGTAAAATTCCTGTGTGCAGGACCAAGATGAATGATTTCCAGTGATTGTTTTTTGAACTAAATAAACTGTGTAAGGGTTTTTTTTCTGTGTGTTGATAAGTATATCAGCATTGCTTATTGCTGGCTGTGATGAAACACCTTTTTGAATAGCTCTGTTATTTTTATTTTCTGAGATAGGTAGGCTTATTACTCGAAAACAAAAGAGCTTTTTCTTCCTTATCTTCTTACATATCCGTTTTGACCCTAAAGCACTGCTGTTACAAATCTGAAAATACACCTGAATCAACACAGACAAATGCAAACAGTCGCCTACAGGATAAGCAAATACATACAGCACCTGTTGTCAGAAATATGCATTTTAAAGAAGCCAAATGTGAAAAAAATGTCTTTGGCTTTGTAATTTCATCAGTTGCGAATATGTGGTGAGAACATCAGACTCTGGCTTGTTTTCATCTCTTGCTGTTCCATTAGCAGAAAGAGCATTGCAGGAAATTTGCCAGGGTCTTGCAAAGAATTTGCTTGTGCACTTACAATATTTTCCTTACTAGTTACTGGAGGTCTGACCCCCTTCTTATGGCCTTATTTCAAGTGTTCATCCATTTGCTGTAATGGTACAAGTCTAAGCAGTGTAATGGTGTTAGAACATCAGCCTACAAAGTGTAACAGCACGAGCTGCCAGCACAGAACTCCACTTGCTGTCACTTATATTTATGACAAACTATCAATTTTCTCTCTTTGAAGCCTCTGTCTTATCCTTTTAAAGACAGCCAGGACTCAGACACGGAGCCTCTGTGGGCACCTGGAGAGTCACTCACCTGGGATGCAGCAAAGTGCGGAGGAGAGGAGCACCAAAAGCCCTGCTGTGGTCATGGTGGAGGTGTCTGGAGTCTGCAGGCTGCCTGCTCCCACACTGCTCACGAGATGGTCCCTGCAGGGCTGGCTGCAAATATATACAAATGCAATGTCTAAACTGTTCAACTGTAACATAAAACAACCTGCAGAATCTGTCACCAGCACAATGAGGCCGATAATATTTATGGAGGTCTTGACTTTTCAGGTAATGGTCTGCGTCTGCTAGGCAATTGATTTTGGCTGGACACCTGGCTAATAGATCAAGACAAGTATCACAAGTTCTGAGTGGTCAAAAGCAAACAAACAGCATTTTGGACAAAAGAAACCTCTTTGGGATTCTGGTGGAAATGTAAGGAGCACAAAATACTGAGGGGTGTAAACAGCTGATTCCTCATTTGTCTCTTGCAGAGCAACATTCCCCATAATGGAGCAGCTTAGGCAGGATGCAGAACCATCCTGTCTGCAGACCAGGCTGAGTCTCTGCTTTCCTTTCTGGTTTTGGGTGGGTTTTCTCCCCAGATTCCCAGATAATCACCTCCGGGTACAAACACAGGTCAGGTGTGGCTTTGCCACCAGCAGCACCAGTTAAGCTTTGTCAGGCAGGTCTGGCAGGACTGTGTCTAACCTGTGAATCCAAAAGTATTTAGCACCTGTTTGATTAAAGCCAAGGCTTCCTGACAGTTTCACTGCCTGGGTATAGAAGGGCTCAGTAGAAGACTTGAAAGCAGGTTAAAAATCTGTCAAATGCCACTAAAAATGTCACTTGAACCTTAGCAACAGGGAGCACTTATTTACAGACGCAGTCCCAGTTAAACACACGGATTCAGAGTGTTCCGCCAAGCCGCCTGAGGAACAAAAGACTCTGAAGGTTTGGGAACCTATTTACATTGCACCAGCTATGCCTGAAAGTACAGTAGGTCCTTTCCTCTCGCAGATATTTTAGAAAATGATACTTAAAATATAGAATCTGTCCCCATTTCCCTGTCTGTCTCACACCACCAGCCTTTGTGCCATCCCCAAATTGCTCCTGCCTAGGAGCAGGTCTGCACCTCTGCTCTTTTAGTAGCTGTAATTTTGCAGGAGTGGGTTCTGCCTGTAACCTGTTTCTCATCCCTTTCACAGGTTCAAAAGGGCAAGAATACTTGGGGGATTTTTGGGGGGTCGTGGGAGCTAAGCATTGTCCTTAGGGTAGACTTCAGAACTGTGGGAGCTGCAGAGCAAAAGGTGCTGCTTTACAGGTGCTGCCTTTAACAAAAAAGGCACCACCATTAGACAAATGAAATTCATCAGAAATCATCGAAATTCACCTGAAATCATCGAAATTCACCCCAAGCAAATGTGCTGTTGTCTGATCCACCACAGTAGTCTAAAGGGTATATTTTGATCCTTGAATGGATATATTGCATAGTGCATGGACTCACTTCTCCTGGCACATCCAGAAGGCCACAGCATGGCTGTGTGGGTATGGAGGTCACATTTTTACCTACAAGAGATGAGATTCTTCACAGGGAGAAGCATCGAAATAATTATGCTGCTGTGATTGTTTCTATAAATTACAGGGAGCATGTATGAATATTTCAGACAGATCTGGCACATCTTCAGGATATATTGCCCTGATGTGTCTTGTGGAACAGCATTTCTGGAAGCCAGACACTTTTCCCTGAGCATGTGCAGGTGTAATTACTGAAGCTGCTCCCCACATGTCACAGCTGCTGCTTTTTGCCTGTGCAGGCTCTGCAGAGTTGGAGGGGGCTACACCTTTCTGGGTTAAATATGAACTTTGCCACTGCCTCCTCCAGCCAAGATCTCTCCAGACCATCCTCACCAGCCTTCCCAGCCCCAACCTGGCATCTTTTGACAGGTTTCCTCCTGCCTGGTGCCACATGCTGCTCCCTGCCCCAGACAGTGATGTCCTTTGGGCAGGACCAACCTCCCCTGATGAGTGGAAAGCACCTTCTCACCAAAGTCTGGCATGTGTTACACCAGAGAAAAACTTTTCCACTTCAACTGCTGGGTTCAGCACTGGGTCTGGCACTGGACCCCGGCAACCCAGATTTTCCCTGACTACCACAATGCCTGTCTGATGTCCAGCAGATCCATTCCTTCTCTCTCTCACCTACAGACACTTCAGGGAGACTCAAGTCTGCAACAATAAAATGGTGACTGGGGAACACCTGAGCCACTCAGGTACCCCCCAGGCAAGCCACAAAAGTGACACCCAGAAATCCCCAGGTTTCAGACACTTGCACAGCCTCCAGCCATTCAGCACCCACAGCCTCCCCACCCTGGGTTACAGCTCCAGATTATCCTGCCTCTGATAACAGCATGGAAAAATCCCACAGCTGGCTAAGCTCATGCTGTGGGACAGGTTGCTCAGTCCTTAGCTACTTCTGGAAGAACAGTTAGAAAGAGGATTTGGTCTGCAATCCTGCCACTGATCTGCTGTAATCCACTTCATTATGGTCTTTTAATCTGCAAACTCAGATGCAGCATATGGCTAACAACCATTTGGCTAAAGGAAAATCCTCTGTGTGCAGCAGCAGGGCAGAGATCCTACAAGAGAGCTGGAGATGGACTTGGACAAGAGCTTGGAGTGATAGGACAAGGGGGAATGGAAAGGCTTAAAGCAGAAGGAGGGTAGGTTTAGATTAAATATTAGGGAGAAATTTTTTAGTGTGAGGTCCTGGCACAAATTTCCCAGAGAAGCTGTGGCTGCTCCATCCCTGGAAGTGCCCAAGGCCTGGCTGGACGGTGCCTGAAGCCACAGCGGAAGATGTCTCTGCCTGTGGCAGAGGGGTTGGACCAAAATGATTTTTAAGGTCTCTTCCATCTCCAAAAATTCTATGATTTTGTAATCTGCAGATAAGCAAAGGCAGTGCCACATCTCAGGGTGCTGCCTGTTACAGTCCTGAGCACCATAAGGTCTGTGTGCTGACACCAGGGCAGGATTTGGCCATTATACAACATCCTCTCTCACTTACTTGTGTAATTTCTTGTTTTACATTTCCCATTACTGGTTTTCCTCAGTATCGATTTCATATTCTCTGGAAGAATCAAAACTGAGGCTGGAAAATTTTCTTAGCAGATATGCTACTTCTCAGCATAAATAACACATTGATAAATGAATGGCAAATCATTTAATACACTTTTCTAAACACTCCTGGGGTTTGTCACATTTTTAATTAACAAATAACTGCTGTTAAACTGGGAAATAACGATTAGTTTTAGCTCTTCCATGAAATGACTCTAATCACTCCAAAATGCCTGCTAGACACAATTCAGGCTGCAGTTTTCATCTCTGGCTTTCTTTTGGCCACAGTGTGGCCAATAATTATTTGCACTGAGCCACATGCCTGGAGAAACCAATGCAACACAAATGGAAGCTCTGCCTCTTACCCGGTGCCTGAAGGCCTCATTTGAACTGAGCAATAAAGCAAACAAAGCCACTGATATGACTAAAACATCTCAGTATCAAAATGTATCCATGTGTTTATGAACTTATTGAATAGAGCTTGATCCAGGTAATGCCAGTGTTTTCCTGAACTAATAAGACCGTGTGCAGAACTTTGTACCCTGCAGGTGAAGGCTAACATGGTTTCACATTACTTATGCAATGAATTAAATGTGTTGGCCCCACTACAAGGGCAGATGTTGACACACAGGAGCAAGTCCAACAGAGGCAGGCAGGCTGCCCAGGGGCACAGGGCATTCCAGGAAACCTAGAGGAGCTGGGCTTCTTCACCCTGGAGAATAGATGGCTGCTGGGATCACACTGCTATCTGCAGCTCCTGATGGGGTTAGAGATAAGGGAGAGCCAGAGGCTTCTCTAAGCTGTTATGGCAAAAGGATTAAATTCTGTACGAATGTGAGGAGTTGTTCCTTGCCATGATGATGATCAAGCACAGAAAGCAGAGAGGCCATGCATGTCCTTCCTCAGTGCTATTGAAAACCCAGCTGAGAAAGAAAGGCCTTGGGCACTCTGACCTGCCTTTCACTTTGGCCTTCCTTTGAGCAAGGTTTGAGCCAGAGACCTCTGGAGAGCTCTTACAACCTGAGTTATTTTACTTATATTGTACTTATATAATTCTCTCTCCTATAAGTAGTTGTTATTAATAAAAAGACCACAATATTTCTCTATGGCCCAGGAGAGTCTTCTCAGAATTTTCCTACAGCCGTTATACTAAAGGGTCACAAGTAAGCTTTACAAAGAGCTCCCAGAATGTTTTTACAAGGGATGACCAGTACTATGCACAACAGAAAGAGTGGATTGTAATCTTTGTTAAAACAAACCCACATGCTAAACCATCCAAATTGTAGGACATTATTAGCTCTCAATGATATTAAAGTCTCCTCACTTCTGCAGGAGCCCAGCACTTTGCCACCACAACCCTTCCCTAGAGGAGCATCAGCATTCAAATCTCCAGAAAAGTTATCTGCACCACAGAAAATCAGCTGCCAAAACATCATCCACTTCCTGACTGTGCTGCAGCCTGGACCAGATGTGGGTCTCAGCAGCAGCAGCAGCTCTGAGGACACCCCTCCACTCCTCACCTCCCCAGCTCATGCTGTGCTCCAGCTCTGAGAAGTTTCTGGATGATAAGGACAACAGGTCTGGGCTCCATTGCAGAAGGCAGGAGTTACTCATGAGACAGCAGGAAAATGCTACAATGAACATCAGAAAAAGGAGGCAGCAAACAACACAATTTGGCTGGACACTGACCCAGGTTATTGCTCTTTGAAGTGAACGTACTGCAGGGAAGGTGAGCTGGAGGTAACACAGGGGTATTAACCTGCAGCTGATCAGAGGAACAGGAAATCATTGGTTTAATCAGTTTCCCTAACACTTCAGTGATCTCAGCTCTGCATCACTGAGCACTCGTCTCATCTTTGCCACAGCCCAAGCAGGAACGACAAGGAGCTGGCTGCCGGGAAGTGGCAGCTGACCCAGGATTGACACCATTCATGGCTGCCCGGCAGGACAAAGTCAGACAACTTCACTGCTAGGGCTGGGAAAGTCTCCTTCAGGAGCTGAGCTCAGGAGAAAAATCTTCCAAAGGTAGAAAAAAAAAAGGTAAAATTCAATAGATTTTTATCTGCAATGAGACATTATTTATAGTTCAACGCACAGTTAAAATAGAACGAATAAGCATGTTCAGCTATGAAAGCAAATTGCTTTGAGGTTATATAAACCAGGGGAATAGCTGAACACATTCTCAAACTACCAGTCATGTAGCAGCACTCACATCACCAGAATAGCACACAGCAGGGGGACTGTGGCTGTGTCCCTCGGATTTCAGGCAGCTCCGTGACCCACCAAGGAGTGGCACTGCCGAGAGAGGCTGAGAGGCAGAAGTAAGATATTTTAACTGACTGACAGGCAGGGCTGGGAAAAGTGATCTGGTGTGGCTGGGATGAACAATTGCTGCATGTTGAGCAGCACAGAGGAAAGTGAAGGCCTCAAGGAAGATCGTTTGATCCTTGGACAGCTGCATTGCAGAGTTTGTTTACAGAGGCAAAACCATCCCGGATGTGACTGCAGCACAGAATCTGTGGCCAGGCTGGCTGGGGAGCCAGGTTATTGTCTCACATGAAGCACAGGGATCATCTCTTCACAGTGAGCTGCCAAGTCTCATTAATTTATCATAGGGACATGCCTCCAGTGCTCACTCCCCTCAGTTCTGCTCTGTAAGATTGACAGATATGTCTATAGATCACAAAGTGTTCTTGACAAGAGGGTAATTAACCTTCAATGTTTACATCTCCTTCCTCTTGGTAAGTAACACACAATTTGGGGATTCGGGCAGGTCTGGCTGTAAATTAGTTAGTTTCCTTTCATGCTCTTGATCAGAGCCCAGAAGGAGTGGACTTTCCTGAGCTCTACATGGAGCAGTAGGTAACCAAGGAAAAATTTCCTTGGGTAAATGGCCAAAGCCTTGGACTCAGGGCTTTTGGACCAGCACCAGCTCTGCAATCATCCATAAGTCTGTAACTCCACAGCCCTTTGGGTCTGGATCTGGGATTTGCTTCATGCAAGCTGAGGCTCTGCCAGCTTGGGGGAACCAGGGGTGAAGAAGTTTATACACAGATAGTGACATGTAGCAGAGGACTTGTTGTAAAGGGGGGTTTAAGTTAGATAAACATTTCAGAAGTATGTGCCCGTGCACAAATCCCATATTGGAGGAAGCAACCAGGAGTGCCACCATAACCTGCAGGCATCACTGTGCCCCAAGGAAGATTGGGGTATCACATCCCCATGCAAACCTTTTTTTCCACGTGACACCACAGGATGAGGTGATGCAGAACAGAAGCAAGCAGAGCACCAGACAAAACATGCTCCCAGGTCTCACCTTATCAACGAACAAACCAGCAAAAATGCACAGGAAGAGCAATGTTTGGAAAAGACAAGCGAAGGTGCGTGCTTTCCTGTATAGGAATAAAACCAGGAACGCGTGGGATATGGGATGAATGAGGGTTGGGTTTTTAAGAATGATTTTGTAAATAAAACAGCAACAAGAGAGAGGTGCAATAGGCTGAGAATGAAAATTCCCTGCTCTTCCTGGTGGGAACAGCAGGGAGCAGAGGGCGAGAGGCAGGATATATCATGGTGCTATAGCTTGAACACATGGCTGGGAGAGGATAGACTGGATGGGAAGAATTTCTATAGCTGAGGGATTATTAGCATCATAACCACTGAACACATCTTCATTATTAACATCAAAAGAAAGGGCAACAATTTCATTTATTCTGCAGAGCTGAGCTTTAATGAGACCACTGGCTGATTCTTTGCATCTGGGCATGGGTGAAGCACAGTTGGTGCTGACAGAAAGGAACACGATGCCAAATTACAAGATTTTACCATTTTACAGTAAAAGTGAGGTAGGCAGCAGGAATTCTACCATCTTTGAACTATTGCAGTAGCAAAGTAACCCAGTTATTTACTTATTATGTTATACATGCATGACAACTGCTATATTATACATGATCACAGGACCCCTACGTCCCCCGGTTTGGGCACTGCCCCATTTGCAACCTGACAAAACATTCTTATCTCAGGAGAGCTGAATGCACTGATCTCTGCAAAGGCTTTGTGTGCCTCCTGCCTCCTCTTCTGGTCTTGAAATGGGTTATTCTGCACTTTCCTGCTGCTGTCAGTGGAGGTTGTTTGTGAATGCTTCCATAGCAAAGAAATATTTCTGCTACTTGTCTCATATTTTGCATCATTTTGCCATCCTTCTCTTTCTACTTTGGAATGCAGCCTGTGGAGAACAGCAATATTAGAAAGCCTGTGTTAAATCCCTGCCAAATAAAATATCAGCAGAAGGTATATGCATCACTTACGTCCAATCGTGCACTGCCTGCTCAGCATTGGGCTGACACTGGTTGGGATGCTGCCACAGACAGCAATGGGAGTTCAGGCTGCTTCTTCATTTGCCTTCCTTCTTAGTCACTGGGGTGGCTGCTGTTCCCAAGGCCCTGAGTGCCCCACGTTCTCTGAGCAAGGGAAAGTCTGCCATTAGGGACTCAGTGTGACCATTTTCCCAAAGGGACACAAGTGCTGGGAATGTACATAAAAATCCCAACTGATGCAAGTGAAGGAGAGTTCATCTGAGTTAACCACCAACAATGAAGTGGTTTTACTGTCTCTGACTATTATAAACCTATCAGTCAACAAACCTCTGCCATCTGAATGTGCTGCATCATTTGAATTTCCACTCCAGATACTTTCTTCAGCTATTTTCTTTTCTCTGCTAAATCTTCATGATTTACCCGCAAGCACAAATAGCAAGTGGAGAGGGAGAAAAGGAGGATAAATTGGAAAAGCACAGGGAGAGGCCAGGGGCTAGGGAACTGTCACTCAGAAAGCATGTTCTTTCCATCGGAATGACACTTTATAGGCACAGATCCCACATTCACTGGTGTAAGTGGAACCATCTGTGCCACAGATCTGCTCCAGCACTTGGTCAGGGGGCCCTGACTGGCCATCCTCAGCAATGGCCCTGGGGCACAGGCTGCAGCCCAGCTTTAAGGGGAACAGCAAGAAAGAGCTCAAAGCAATACATCCAAACATTCCTCATCCTTCAGGGGGCTTGAACAAAATTAATGCTTTACTTCTACGCATGAAAAATAGGCAGGAAGCAGCACACTGTATGAACACTCATTCTTCGCAGTTTCACGTTATGTTTAAAATCATGGGGCCTCACCTCAGCTGGTGAAAATCTGGAAACCCCTCCTGGGCTGTGTGGATGTCTGCCAGCTGGAGACAGGCTCCTTCCACTGCTGCTCTCTGCTTTTTGCCTCTCTACTCGTTGATCCGCGGAGAGCACGCAACCAGAGCCCAGGGCATGGCAAAGAATCAAATAAAACTGTATCAAACATTAAATTACAGCAAGAGAATGAACATGTCTGAGTGTGAACATATTGATGGATCAAATGGGTGCATACCAGGGCTATATATTTCTTTAAACACAGAGGCCCAAGGAAATTTTTTAAGTTCCCAAACTATTTTCTTTGCCAACTGTCAGTTAAATAGGATGGTGCAACTGATACAATAAATTTGAATAATTATTTCTGGAATTTTTTTTTTTTTTTTTGAGGAACATATGGTTATAAAAATGCTTTAAAAATCATTTAAATATTCTTCTGAAATGAATATTTAAAAATCAGTGGGATGAGCCTTGTCACTCTCCAGCATCCTTCAAGAGAGTGACAGAGTGTCTGAGCCCATCCACATGCCTCACTAACAAATCCAGTACATTAAAAAAATAGCAAAACCAAGGAAAATTATCAGCAGACATAATTTTGAAAGGCACTGATTTTTTTGATAGTGTTTGAATGAAGTTTAGGTACAGCCACACTCAAGGAAAAGTTGTGGGTTTTTATTTTTCGTGTTTCAGATGGGTGAGTGCTGATAAAAGGTGAAAAAAAATTCCCAGCTCAGTATGGAAAGAGTAAGTATTGTTTTCTACATTCCACTTCTCAATCAAAATTTAAATGATTCGCCTCATTCTTCCCCCTCTTTGTGTTGCAAGAAAAATGACTGTAGGCTCAGAAAACATTGATAACGCTATAAAGATAAGTCAGACAAACAAGGAAAGAGAGAGGACATTTATATTTTTAAAACACTGCCTCTGTGATATGTTCTGGTACATTTACAGGTCACAGATCCTGAGGCTGGATCGTCATCAGTGTGAAACACGTCAAAGTCGGTCCAGCCTTGGCAGCTCCGGCCCCGCTCCTCGGAGCCGAGGGCTGAGCTGCGAGGCAGCGTCTGCAGTGGCACCAGCTGCATTTCAGCACTACATTTGAGATGCCTCCTGTTGCAGCCACAGCAGGCACTGCAAAGTCATTTCTCCCTTGGCTGCATCCTTGACTGAGGATATAAGGCCTCTTCTGTTCATGGCAAGAGTGCAGAAATAAGAGTCCAGTGAAGCAGGACTAAGTCCGTGCTTGCATCTGAGCCTTTCAGTGCCTCTTTCCAGGTTAAGAACCAAGCTTTCATAGCATGACTGCGGAATGGTTTTTGAGGCAAACTTGATGATTTTGTAGCTGCTCAGGCAACTCAAGGTGAGTAAGAAAGCCCCAGGGCTCTGCAGCATCACGCACCTGAGCAGGGATGGAGCAGCAGGCTGAGCAGCACCAAAGCAACTGTCGCCTACACAGAGATGACTACTGAGGATATTTGCAGTTTGGCAAGCACTGAGCTCATAAGGTGATTGGGGACTCTTCTTGATCAAGGAGGTTGGACTAGATGACCTTCAGTGGTCCCTTCCAACTTTAACTATTCTGTGATCTCTCGCTGTTTCCCACCACAGAAACCTCTATCCATCCATGTCTCCAGCCATTCCTCTATTTATGCCCAAGTAGTCACCCAGCTCAGTCCACTGTGCCTTGAAACCACCTTTCAAGCCTCTTATTGGCACTTGAAACCTGGTATTGTTCTACCTCTCTCCTAAGCCACGAAAATTCAATCTTCCCTCTTGAATCTACTTGTCTTTGCCTGATCATTGCCTCCCCATCACAGAATGGTTTCGTTTGGAGAAGACCTTTAAGATCATCAAGTCCAAACATTACCACTGCCAAGGCCACCACTGAACCATGTCCTGAGGCACCACATCTACACATCTTTTAAATCCCTCTAGGGTCCGTGACTCAACCACTTCCCTAAGCAGCCTCCTCCAGTGCTTGACAACCCTTTCCACGAATAAATTTTTCCTAATAGCTGATCTAAAGCTCCCTTGATGCAACTTGAGGCCATTTCCAACACAAAGCAGAAAGAAATCATCTAAGTAACACACACTCAGTGAGTACCACGGAACAGCTGAAAAACAACTCCAAGGGACAGAAAACCACACTGTCCCTGAGAAGACTGCCCTATTTTTATAGTTATATTGCTTCATAAAACACCCCCTGAGCCTGGGGGATATTTAAACTCCAATGTCAGGATTTTCCCATTTCCTGGCCCAGTTTCAGTGATTTATTCCATTATGTACTCCTGCATGAAACCTACTGGTGAGTGCTGCATGGAAACTTCTGTCCTCTAACCCCTTTGGCTGCTTCCCTGGATGGCTCTGACAATCTCAACTTCGTGCTTCCTTGAATTCTTGTTTGCCTTTGGTGTCATCAGACAATGAGCTCCACACAGGAGGCTTTGGCTGTGCCAAGATAATGCCATTGAGTTGGCTCTTGACAGCTTTACTGCAAAGGCTTGCAAAAGCCAGCAGTCAGAGCACAGCCCAAGTGAAAGGCTGCCAAAGTCCACAAGAAAAAAAATTATTCAGGTCTTATCCCTGAGGATAACCAAGTAACACTTAAACAAGAGTAAAACAGCATGTTCTGCAAAAACACCTGAGCAGAAAGTGGCAAAAAGGTTATATAAACCAAAAGGACGTTTACTTTAGGACACAGACCCAAGAAAAGCACAATAAGCCATTGTTAGTTACAAATCATCTTGAAAATGGACACTAATGGCACAGAGGTACTATGGCCTCATTCCCTGGTACAATACCCCCAATATCTCCAAGTCAGGAACATTTGCCTTCAGCCTATTCTTCTAGCCTGACAATTCAAAGAGTGACTTTCCAAACTGATCCAAATAATTGTGTTATTCTCTGGTGAACTACAATGGGACATTGAACCAGGGAGGCACTAACTGTAGCCCAGAAGAATCCCTGAAATATTAGACTTGCAATAGCTTTGGTGACCTCGTGTGGAGGTAGTGGCACTGGTACAGCCAACAGATGAAGGGCAGCCCCGAGGTCCCCCTGCCTCCCTGCCATCCTTGCAGACCACCAAAATGACAATAAATATACCACCAGGTCCTGAGTCTTTGGCCTCAAAAAGGTAGGCAAAATGACTCTCAGGCAGAATTGTTTTCCTATGGCTTGTTATATATTTGGTTAAAACTGGTCACAAGTGAACCTCTGCATCTTTTTCCTTCCTGAATGACTTTAGAAAGCAGCTCAGTGATGCACCAGGGCTGCTCTCACCTCAGGGGTGATCGCTGCCCACGAGTCCTGGAGATATTCTGTTGCATTAATAAATTAAGATATTGCATGAGTGGACACTTCTGTTGTCTGTGACCCTGAATGGCTGAATGGAGCTCAAGATTCCCCTCCTGTAGTTTACACCATAAAACAGTACTTGACATTGTGGACAAATTCAGTGAAGGCAGGCTGGGATCCCCTTTCCTGGCAGCAGCTGCTGTCTCTGCCACAGGCAGTGGGAATGAGGACAGGGCACCTCTTGCCCAGACAGCCAATTTCCCTTTCTAACCCAAACAAAAAAGTGCTCTCCTTGAGAGTAAATCACCACCTACATCCTTGGCGTTTCCCCATGGAGGAGGTGGGCCATGCTCTGGAGGTAAATGTCTCCTTGCACTGACTGTAAAGAGGGAGTCTGCGATCAGGTCATACAGAGATATCATGGTTTGATAAGATTAACACTGATAAGAAGACTGAGGGCTAAGGAAAGGAGCTGAGAGCTCCAAGGGGAGCCCAGGCCCTCACCAGTGCAGGGATGGCACTGACACATGGCAGGGAAATTTTGGGTAGTGGAGAACATCAATAGAAAAACAGACATCCCCTACTTGAAGTACCATGACAGGGAGGAGATGGGGCAAAAGGGAAGAGATGTGGCATTGGGACAGAGAAATGTTGCCAAGTCAGTTTATTGAACAAGTGTTTCAGGAGCTAAGGAAACAAGGCAGACTGAAGGGATGTTACTAGGGAAGGTCAGCCCATGGGAAGTCACATGGAAGGGAGTTTGTCTTCCTGGGCTGGAGTCCAGAACAGACTTAGCATTCAGTCAAGCTCATGATGTTGAGAGTAGTCCTGCTTTCCCTGGTGAGAAAAGGAGAGAGGAGAATTAGACGTGGCTGACGCCCCTTTCCTCATTTCACTGGCCCGAGCGTTGGCTTAGGGTTGACTGGAGATAAAGAACAGTCTCAAAAACCCAAATACCCCCTTTCATTATTCTCATTTAAGGAAAGATGAATGTTTTCATTCATTTGCTACAATCCAGTTGGTTCAGTGAAGTAATTTCCACACGCCCTTGTGAGCTTGTGGAACAGATTGAGTGCTGGTGAAAATCAATGAAGTACTTCTAAAGTTCACAAACAGGAAGCCAAGTACAGATCACAGAAATGGGCACTTCTCATTTTCCCTTACAATGCAAAAAATCTAGAAATGTCCAGTATGTGCCACAAGCAGTCAGACAAAAAGGAATTATGAGAGAGCCCTGCATTCACAGCAGGCACGGGAATTGTTCAGGAAAGGAAAGGTTTCACTCCTATACGTACAGGTAGGCGTTGCAGAAAGCACATCTGTTGCTGTAGGTTTTGCCATCAGAGCCACAGTGGGGCATATATTCCATGGTGCAGATAGGAGAGACTTCTTTGAAATCCTTGCAAAGGGCCTGCACACAGGAAATAGATACGAATCTCTCAGGCAGAGAGCAAACTGTGACCCCCCAGCACAAGGAAAGACACACCACTGAGAAATGAAACTGGCTGTAACATCATCATAACCGAGTGTCCTCCTGATGGCAGATGTGATCTTGTACTGTTCCTGCTCACTGCCACTGTCTTTTCCTGCTTTATTACAGAGCAGTGGGATGCATGTTGGCTGTTTTATGAGCAGTGTGAAATTCCCAAGGGATCTCCTCAGGTGTCAACACCACCATTCCCCAGTTTGTAGCCCAGAGCAGAAGGCAGTCCCCCCATGTGCATAACAGACACTGAAATTCACTCTTTATTCCCATCCCTTCCCACTCACTCTTGTAATATCCTCTTCACAGAGTCCGTTCTTTCTCTTGCCAAGGTTGGTCCGATGCTCCCTGGAGGGAGGAGAGATTGTTATTAACCACAACCTTCCCTGTTGCAGCCTCAGATCAAGAGCAATCCTCACTCCCATGGAGTCACAGAGATTTCCAGATCACCCAGCTCAGCACCACCTGCCCAGCACTGACACACACATGCCCTTAGAGACCAGACACTGTGCCCAGTTGATGCACCTCTTCTGTGGGGTTGAACGCCCGTGTCAAACACCAACCAAGGCGAGCAGGAAAACGGGGGCAGACTGACAAAACCCCTTCAGTGCAAGGTTTCAGAGAGAGCCCTTGCAGATTACTTGGCTCCCACAGAGCCAAACTCTGAATCCCCCAGGGAGGAAGACGAGCACTTACAGGTTGTGGGCACACAGGGTGCACTCGCTGGCGTAGGTGACACCGTCGGTGCCGCACACGGGGTCGTAGATCATGGTGCAGGCCATCAGCTCCCTGCCATCCTTCAGCGTGGACGTGGGGTACTGGCTGCAGTTCAGCTGGGGAAATCAAGGACAGCAAAAGCTGTGCCATGGGCTCTACTCCGTGCAAGGGAGCCCCAACACTACCCCCCTGCTTATGCCACTGCCTAAATCTGCCTACACCAGACCCTAAAAGGATCTGCCAGATGACAAATTACGGTTATATATTAAGTCTTTCTTCATGGAAAACTAGCAATTTCCTTTCACAGCCTTCCCTGGAGAAGACTGAATCAAGGCTGGAAGGTAGACATTACTCATTGAGCTCTGCATTTATCACGCTGCCCCTATACCTTACTGAACCCACCAGGATATTACAAAAGGCAGCTCAGAAATAATCTGTAAATCAAAATGGCACAATTTATGCACTCCCTCCAAGGGGGCTGACTGTGACCAAGGTGTTTTTCATGGCCCACAAGAATGGAGGGGAGATGTGCTGACAGGTCTTTTGTTGCAATGGGACGGTTCCGAGCGCTGAAACCTGCCAGCAGGACTGACAGCAGTGGAAGCTGATTTACGTCAGCTGAGGAGCTGGCCTTGTGTTTTAGCACTCCCAGTTTCTCCAGTGTGAACTCTTCTTTCCTGATTTATGTATCTCACCCAGCCTGAGCACAGAGCGTACTCAGGAAACAAAGGAATGACATTTCATAGTTTGTTTGTATAGAAATGAAATATCTGACTCGGGATGTTGACTCTTTCAAACACATGCTAATGAGGTGGCTTTGTTCTTCTATTCCCCAGTGAGAGTAAATGGTTTAGAGCTGGCCAAATATAGTTAATCTGGTATTTTTACAAGATTCATGTTGGTATATATTAGGTTACATTGCATTTACAAAAAAAAAAAACAACACAAAACCAAAACCAGAGGTGGGTTTGAATCCCTTGATACCTTAGGTATCAGCATTCAAAACACAGGCAACTTTCTATTCTTTGCAGAACATCCTTTTGTAAAACACAAGCATCGAGAAGGCACAGGGTTCCCTGGGCTCTCTGCATCCCCTGCCCATATTGCCAAAACATTCTGCTAAGTTCCTGCAGAGTGCTGTGGGAAAAGGATTCTCTGTGCAAAGCCTTAAACCATTTATTCTGCCTGTCTCATAACTCAATCCTCACCTGTCCTCTCCTCTTTCTTTTCCTGAGTGCATGCAGGAAGTGCACAATGTTCCTGCTGATGGGAGGGTGGCATTCACCCACAGAAGGAAGGGCAGCACAAGTGTGACCCCCGTGGAGGCTGCACCACCCAAACCACCCAGCATTTGCTCAGGTTGTGCAGTTGGCACCTCCTCAAACTCTTCCTTCAGGTTTCACTTACTTGGTGAGCTTCTTCTATGCACCTTCCATCGTGCTTCTTGGCAACCTGGGTTCCGTATTCCCTGGAAGAGGAAGCAGAGTTAAAAATGCTCAACAAATAACTCTGTGGGGTTCTCAGGGGGGTGACCTGCAGGGCTCACATGTTGTGGGCACACAGGGCACAGTCGTTGCTGTAGGTGACACCGTCTGTCCCGCAGATCTCGCGCAGGATGAAGGGACAGGCTCCGATGGCCTCGCCGGCTTTGGTACCGCTCAGGTACGTGCTGCAGTCAACCTGGGGAGGTAAAACAGCAATGCTGTTGTGTCCCATCTACAGTCTGCCCACTCTGATCCTCTAGATTTTTAAAGGCCTTTGGCAGGGGAAAATCAGAGGGTTTTTAAAGTTTAGACTTGCATTAGAAATTAATTATGTAATTGTAGTTTGGTATTTTCTGCTAGCAGAGGGAAGAAAGGAACAACTGGCAAAAAATATCATTTTCAAGAGTAGAACATATACAAGTTTAAATCAGGCATTCATAAAATCATAAAGATTGGGAAAGACCTCTAAAATCATCGAGTCCAACTGTTAACCCAGAACCACCGTGTTCACCACCAAACCATGTCCCCCAAGGGCCACATCCACGTGCCTTTTGAGCACTTCCAAGGAATACTGATTCCACCAATTCTCTGGTGAGACTATTCCAACTACTGACAAGACTTTCACAGAAGATTTTTTTTTTCCTGATGTCTAAACTAAACATCCCCTAACTCAGCCTGAGGAATCTGAAAATATTTGACATTAAGTGCAGCTTGAGATAGTTTACTATATCCGAGACTGTTTCAGCATATCCAAGAGCAGCAAGAACTGTTTCACCAGCTTCTGTTGCAAAAATATTTACAATATATAGAATCTAATAGTTTAAATATTTGAGGATCAATAGACAAACACCTATTGGAAATCAGTCTACATTAGCCAAGCATCACTGACACTTCACTGTCATTTTGCAGTCTCCCCAGTGCAGTGTCTCTTATTATCCATATTTCCCACGTGGTCCAAGAACAAATTAAAGCAAAGACCACATTTTAACAACGTGCCTTTTCTACAGAAAATATATTGAGTCCCTCAGGATGCATGAAATTATTTTTGGTGCTTCAGAGCTGCTCTGCATAAGCAGAATAAATGCGTTAAGATATTATCAGCACATATACTGTGCAGGATAATAAAGCTATTTCTGTACACATACCTGAGAGCAGATTTGTCCTGGCTGACCAGAGTACAAGGAATTTTTTAACCTGCCTGTCCAGTGCAATGGAAATCCTAGCACTGAATAAATACACAGATATCTGACACAGCCTTCTGCCTCCTCTCCTACTGTGCTAAAATGGGCTGCATGGTTCTTGGGCTGCCTCTGATGATTTCTGTTCAGAGATTGGCAGTACTGGGACATTTTGTTTCTCAAGGCCCAGCCTGTCCCTATCTTCTCTTGCCCTCCTGTACAGCACATTGGCAGCTGTGAGCAGCTGAGGAGAAGCAAAGCATCAGCATGAACCCTGTGCATCACTCTCCCCCATGCCTGGATGCACTGAGCTCAGCCAGAGTCTTCCTGGAGGTTGCAGAGAAAGTAGATGGTGCTTATTTTAGAGCTAAAAGAACACTTACAGGAGTGCTTTCTGCCTTGCATCTTCCATCATGGCTTTTCTTAACATCAGTCCCGTGTTGTCTGAAAGGGAGAGGTTGGGGTTAGCATGTTCACCACCTGAGCCCTGGGACCTCCAAATGCAACAGAAAACAAACCAAACCCAGAGCCAATATATATGGTAAAGGAGGCACCTGATTGCCTGATGAACCAGCTCCTCCCCATCATTAGAAAGTGGAATTCTAAGTGGTAACAGACCCATCAGGTCTCCCCACTGTGTGCTATATAACAGCTCCATTCACTCTTTCCCCTGCCCATATATCACAGCTCTCACAGAGCGCTCAGACTGAGAGCTGGCTCTCCCACAGCTCCCCCAAGGAGCAAAAAGAGCATCAGGGAACAAAATCCAGGTGACAAGGGCTTCAGGAGGTTGAAAGAGGAACACAGATTTGTGAGTACCAAAAGAAAAGCCATCTGGAGCATTACCCCTGGCTTGCCACTCCAGAAGAGAGTCCTGTGTACAATACTTACACGTTGTGGGCACAGATGCTGCAGTCGTTGTCATAAGTGAACCCATCTGTGCCACACACTGGGAGCAGGATCCTGGGGCAGCGGACCAGGTCTTTGCCACCCTTCACCTTTCTGGCCGGGAATTTACTGCAATCGAGCTACAAAAAAGCAGCAGCATCAAACCCGAGGAAGATCTTGTTCTCCAACAAAAAAAATTCCATCATAACCTCCTGCCATGTCTCTAATGCTGGGATGCTGAGACAACACACCAGTGCTAGGACTCAGTTCTTGCAAAACCAGGCTGAGTCAGCTCTGCCTGAACCCTCTCACATACAGGGGGAGCTGCACAGCACTACACAGTGTGTGAGGTGCCAAATCCCTGGATTAAGCACCTTGGTCAATCCCAACTACAAGATACGTCAGAAAAGAAGAAAAATTTAAAACATAGCCCCTTTTTAATTGTGCAGTGAAAGGACTTGGACTTTGCATTTGAAGGGCATCATCAAAGGAAGATCAAAGCCCAATCTGAACAACTTCCACATTTGTGTGTTAGCATGTCCTACACAGCAGCTCTGGGACTTCTCAGCTGACACACTCTGATCAAAACTTCAGGTGTGCTCCACATTTCAGAATATGTCCCCACCCCAAAGACTGCCGTAGGTGTGAATTCATCATGAGAGCTCTGTGCATAGCTCTCATCCAACCCGTTTGCCAGGGCTCTTGGGCAGGGAGGGCCCAGAGGACACCTGCCTCAGGACAGGTGGGATTTGTAGGCATCCTCGACACAAGGAGCTGACAGGACTTAAAGACATGTGGAGAAAGCCAGGCTTGAGGCCAGCTCATTTTCAGAGTAGATGTCACCTCAGGGAACCCTTCAGTTGATGCAGCTACGAGTAGTAAGCCTTATGTTGAACGCTTACCTCGGCAGTCTTCTGTCTGCACTGTCCACTGTGCCTTTTGCCAACATGGGTCCTTTGTTCCCTGGAACAAAGAAGAGGGAAACAATAAAATAAATGCTTAACCTCTTGGGCACAGTCATGTGCAAAATGAAGCGAACCATGGCTTCAGACTCTATAGAAAGTGTTCAGATTGGCTACTTTACTCATTAAAAAGCTCATCCCATCTTCTCATAACATGCAATTTAAAGCAATATTCTGAATTGTTCCTTCCTCTGCCCAGCCCACAGACTCATGCAAGGAGGTGCCTTATGACTCTTCATGAGCACACAGAAGGCACCAGAAAGAAACTCAAGGTAAATCCAAAACCATCCCATTTCTAAGAGACTTGAAGAAACAGGCAGGAGCAGAAATGCAGCAGGACAGGTCTCAGGAGTGCCCATCATGGCTGGGCACTCAGAAGGAGCTCTCTGGGTATGGCACTCACACGTTGTGGGCACAGATCGCGCACTCGTTGTCGTATGTGTTGCCATCTGTGCCGCAAACTGGATTCAGGTCCCTTGGACAGGCTACCAATGTTTTGCCGTCTTTAGTGGTTTGTGTTCGGTACCTGGTGCAGTCAACCTGGCAAAATAAGGACAAATAGCTCTGGTGGAGCCCTTGCTATGCAAGAAAAGTTGATTCAAAACCTTTTTGTTCTGTGCCTCAGCCTCCAATGTTTCTGCAACAGGACAAAGGCCTGATACACTGAAGCAAAATTTCCAATCAGAAATGAAATTTTTGAATATTTTCCTACTTCTCCAGGAGTCAAGGAAAAGAACTATTTAGGAGAAGGGAACCTTCAGGCAGAAAAACATGTACAAAAATTTGGGCCTAGTCTCATTTAAAAAAAAAAAAATCTTGAATTTGGTAAGAAACACTTTTCAAAAGCTGTAAATCTGAATAATATTGATTTGGTTTGTGCTGGTTTTCTCCAAACTTTACCAGCTCTGTGATTACTTCTTACTTCAGATCCCCTGTAGTTCATCACAGGATTTGAAAGGATAGGAAAGAATTGTTATCTATCAGGTGGAGAAAGGACTTCCTGCATCCAGAATTTTAGTGCTGAAATACAGAAGCTTCTCTTTCTGAGGCATCAGACTGTTGGCCTCAGACAAAGATACAATAAACTATGCTCTATAAATATTTATGGTTAGTGCTCTTATGAGTCTCACTACATCTGTGAACACAACCAGCATGGGAGTTTTGAATCCCTGCTGCTGAGGGTGGGAACGTTTGTGGTCTCCAGAGAGAAAACTGCCGACCTGCACAGCATGTTGGCAAGAGAAATCTTGTGCCCCTCCACCTTCTCCTGGGGACACAAGTCAGCTCCTCATCCCATATCCACCTCCTTCCTTTTTCCTCAGTTTGGTGTGGTAAGCATGGGGTGACCTTCTCTCTGGAGCAGGGAGGAGGCCAAATCCACCCCCACCATGCAGAAAAGCAAATAATGGACTGGGACCCTCATACACCTTGTCCTGTGGACCTCTTGCAGCTTTCTAGGGAAGTCTGCAAGGTCCTTAGGATTTTATTAGCAGCCCTAAGAGGTGGATTTTTGACTTCTATTGCACTTACAGCGACAGATTCCTTGCAGGGCCCCTCATGTATTTTGGTAACATTGGTGTCGTGTTCTCTGAAAGGAAGAAAAGCTTTGGTTAGGGAGCATTGAGAATAACTTTCCCCATGACACTGCAGGTACTGGTACAACAAAGTAGGGTCCCACCCTCCCTGTGGGACATTACAACTGCTTGAATTCTCTGAATGTGCCCTGCAGATGGCAGCTGCTAACGAACAGTATTCCCATCTCCCATGGGAATTAAGTGACAGGAGTAATTAGGTGTTACAAGCAACATTTGATCTGTTCTGGGCTCTGCTCTGGTTCTTTTTGTGATTCCCTTCACGAGCACAGACAAAAAAATGGGGAAGAGAACTCAAGCTGGCTGAAGAACCACAAGCAGCCAGCAGCAAGAAGACCTACAGGGACACCTGCCTTAAAACTGGTATTTTACAGAAGCACTTCTGAGACCCTCAACTTGCTGACTGTCCAGAAGGACATTCCATGCACAAGACTTACGCGTTGTAGGCGCAGATCCCACAGTCGTTGTTATAAGTGAAGCTATCTGAGCCACAGACTGGTTTAAATATCCTTGGGCACGCTACTACGACATGATCGTCTACTACAGCTCTTCGGTAATTACTGCAATCAACCTGTAAAAATAGCAGGAATAGAGAAAAAAAAAACAAACCACATTTTTGATATAAAGTTATAACACTGTTACATAGTCTTTTTACTCTCCCTCAGACTTTGGGGACAAATCCAGCATCAAACTAATTTCACTGTCAAAAGTAGACACCAGAAATTCTGTGGGAATTCTCTCCCAATGGAAAAAAATAGTATGTTAAGAAGGACTGTGATTTGGGTTTTGTGAGGTCCTTCATAAGATCCTGCTGGAGCTATCCAGGTGGTGAGATCCAACCTTCAGCCAACGTATTATTTGTGTTTTATTCCCAATTAGAGAGGCTAGAAGTCTGAGGTAGAAAATAACAGACATGGTATGAGATAACCCATAAAAATCCTCCTAGCTTTGGTTATCATCAGATTTTATTTCCTTTTGGGTTGTGCAGACCAGCTGTGCACATTCTGTCCTCTTTCTGCACAGTGTTTGAACTGTCCCCATTGCAGACTTTGTCTTACCACGATAGGTTTTGGGTCGCATTCTCCATCGTGTTCCTTCTCCACGCTGGCGCTGTGCTCCCTGGAAGAAAGCAGACCTCTGTCAGGGATCATGGAACAGCATCACCTCAAGGCTGGTGGTGCTGGCACCCAGCTGCAAAGGCACATTCTCCTCTGCCCAGGCCACCCTTGGAGAACAAAGCTGCCACCCCTGCCTGGCACCCCGTGCCCTGAGGCCTCTGCGGGGTTCCCAGCAATACTCACACGTTGTGGAGGCAGATCCCACAGTCGTTGCTGTACGTGTTGCCGTCAGTGCCACAGACAGGTTGCAAGTTCCTTGGGCAAGCTACCCAAGACCTCCCATCCTTGGTAATGCCACTGGAGTACTGGCTGCAATCAAGCTGTGAAGGCAGCCCAGAATCAGCCCAGATTTTGGCTCCCTCACTGAATGAAACCCCCCCAGCATCCTCCCACCACCTCCGTGCCTGCAGCTCCTGCTGGGAGGCAAATTAGAGGCATTATTGGGAATCTGCTCAGGCAGTCAGGAGGAGGGAATCTTCCCTACAGAAGTTTCTGATTATGCACTCCTGCCGGGGTCCAGGGAGGCAGGATGGCTGTGGGTGAGACAGTGCCTAATGAAGGCGGCGGTAATTGGGAGCCCCTCGGCTCCGCAGTGGATCCTTGCAGATCGTGCTGCACTCTGGTGAGTTACGGGAGGCTCGGAGCTGCGTGGGAGGAACCTGCAGACAAATCCATGGCTCAGGCCCTGCTGGTTTTCTCTCTGTGATATAGGTGTAGAAATATATGCAAGGAACACAGTTCTCTGGGTCTTGCTGTATGGAAGCAATTATCAGAGTCACAGTGTTCGATGCTTTTTAGTGTGTCTTCCTAAGACAGGTTTCCTCAAGAGGAGGCAAACTGCTGCCTTTGGCTGGGAGTAACTAAATTATGTCTAAGAGTTAATATAATAAGAGTGTACAATTACTTCTTGCTTTTTCATTTCATTTAATGAACCAAAAATATTGCAAAAAATGGGGATCTTTTACTTTCTTGTGAAACTGGGGACATCATTCAACCATGCACTGGCAAATATTATTTTAACAGCAAAGATTTCACAAGATTTAACCCATGTGCTTCTCAAGTAGCTACATACTGTTTCTACCTTACCAGAAGCCTGAATAGAACATAATAAATAGATCTTTAGCTCACCTGAACTCCAAAGGCAGTACCTGAAAGAAAAAAATTGTGACGGAAAAAAAAATTAATTACTGACATGCAGAGAACACATACGTAAATATTTTCATGGAATGAGTAAAATTTGGTAATTAGTCAACATCAATTCATTTTTTTTCAGAAAATATGGAGTTTTACATTATTCCAGTAAATGGCCATAGGATGTACTAAAAGTTACTAAATAGTTTTATTGCATTTCTGAGAGGAGATAAAACATGTGAGAGCACATATGTTTATCCACCTCTAAAATGTTACAGGTAAGCGATACAGATACTTTCAATTCCATAGTCCTGGATTTTAACCTCTTCTAAGAGACTTTTATATTTGACTTTCAAAAGTTTGGACATGCATGTTCAAGATAATTATCGCCACCAGCACTGTCCATCTCCAAGTACATCATTCTCAGCTGCCAGGAGAGCACAGTAAACTCCCAGTGCAATCCTAGAGGTTAAAGTTTGCATTCATCTTGCTCACATGGGCAGTGATGCCATTTCTTACAGTTTTGTTTTGCCTTTATGCACAGGATTACCATGTGCAAGCCCCTATCCTGCCCTAGAACTGCTCCTACAAACCAAGAAGGTAGCAGTTGTATGATGTTTGCTGAAACCTCAAACTTGAAACCTAATTTCTTTGCTGTGCTCTCTCAGGAAGGCTATTTCTTCATGGAACGAGATTCTCCTCCATGTTGCAAGACCCAAAGGCTTTTACTGAAATGAAAACTCAACTCTGATTCAGCCAGATCGATCTTTGCAGTACCCCAGGAAATACTCACCCAAACAGCAGCAAAGGGCAAGAGCTGCCCTCACAAAACCTCCTGTCAGCTTCATGGCAGCCAGGAACACCCCTCCAGTGCAGCCTGCCTGCTCTCTGTGCGGGAGAGGAAGATTGCAGGGAGGAGCAGGAATATATAGCGCACCACGCTATCAAGTGGTCCCACCTCATTAGGTAATGCTCCCAGCCTGTCATCACCATTCGAAGCCAAAAACGTGTTTACCCGGCTCTGGATGTCTGGCTAATGATTGATACCAGTGTGTGTGCCAGGAAGGGGATTTCAGGTGGCTCGAGGGAGTGGGGACCGTGCCAGGACCCCTCTCCTCCCGCACACTCTGCCCAGCCCTGGGCTGCCCCTCGCACGGCTGCAGCACATCGTAGGCTCACATCTCCCCTGTGCCTACCAAAATGCAATTAGGACTTTCTCCTCATCTATAATTTTCGACTGAGCTGTCAACTGATATCCAAATCCCCCATTATTTAGCCTCAGAGCATGATTTTGTACTCCTCACTGCTGTATTTCAGCCCAGAAGGTCACCCTGTGCTCTGCAGGAGGAAACCTGCTCTTCTTCTGTTTCAAAAACCCAGCAGTGCTCTGCTCCGCATGCCAACTTTTCCTGTAATACAGCAAGGAGCAAAAATACTAAGTTTGGTCCTAAAAATCCATCTTTCTGGCTGTTCACTGATAACTCCCATGGCACCTTCTGCTCATCTGCTTCCACCTCCTCCATGGCCAAGCCCTGACCCACCATAATAAGCACAAGTGACACCAACCCCCAGGGCAGCAGGCCAAATGCCTTTAATGTCTGCACAGACTAGATGTACTGTACTTCCTTTACCTAGGAAGTCAGCCAACTTTGCAAAGATTGGTATTAGCCCACGCACGGTTTGCTTCCTGAAAATTCACTGTGTATGTTATCTCTTTATGCTTTGTATCTTTAGTGTTCTTCAAATATCTCCTTAACGTTTGCCCACTATTCAGGTAATGGCACTTAGATTAGCCCTGAACGCTTTTTTTGTCCTTTATGTAAGGAGATTTTTGGCAATTCTTTGGATTAATCTCAATTGTAGACTTCTCTGTTGGGATCCTAAATTCTCCAAATCACTCACTAACTTTTAATCTTTCAAATTCTGTATTTAGTAATCAAAATCCTTGCTTGACAATCTATTTTTGACATAATTTAAACAGAGCGAGCTTGCATTGAATCATCACAGCTTTATTTTCTAAGAGAAGGACATTTCCAACATCTTTCTCACTTGAAAAGCAAATCCACAATAATGCAATTTTAGGGATTACCTACTGGAAAAATATTTGCTTTCATATCCAGGAGCTCTGCTAATATTAGTAGTTTGCAGTGTGCATCTGCAAAACTGAAGCCTCTCCAAATGCCAACGTTTCCTGCTACGTGAGGAACACAAGGGATCATCTCCCTATTCATATTCCTCATTTTCATTCCTTGCCCCTGATGTTCTGCCCTATGTTTCCTGACCTTTGCCTTATCTCAGTTCCACCAAGTGTCAAGGACTCCAGACCTTTGGATCGATGCAGACCTCGGCTACGAGGACCCCTTCTCACACCGATTACAATATCCATCTCTCAGGGCTTATTCCAGCCAAGGCCAGGATCCATTAATGCTTCCTGGCAGTGGAAAATGATTCCTGACAACTTAATTGCCAGGCTCTGTAAAAGCTGTCATGGTCAAGCAAATTCCTGCCAATGTCCACAGCGATGACACCTGAACCCTATCGGGAAGGAGATATTATTTGCAAACCAAATCTGCAGTTAAAGTGGATTCACTCAGCATGTTCTGTCAAGAGCAAAGTAATTCTCTTCCAACCAAGCTATTAAACTTGGGAAGCAGTTTGAAATAGGAGACAGAGTAAAGGGACAGGAGAGCAAACACCTGTCAAGGATCTAGAGAAGGAACTAGGGTTTAGAAAACACTGCAGCTACAGCACATGCCTGCTGTTGCCTGTGTCAGCCGAGGCCCACAGAGCTCAGATTTGGGCTCCTGTCCTGTGCACAATGAAGATCCATGCTGTGACCCTCCTGCTTCACACAGAGTTGTTCAGCAAAGCTTTTTCCACCAGGAACTTGTCCCTCAGAACAGAGCCTTTCAGGAGCAGAGAAGCAGGTGCAGCACATTCCACCCACGCCAGACAGGGAGACCTTTGGTTGTGTTTACACCTTTCTGCTTGTGCAATTCCCACTTGCAGTGATGTTGTCTTGACGTCTGCCTGTTTATTTTCCTTTGCTGCAAATCCCACCTGGCTGAGCAGCCCTGGACATGAGCACTCCACCCCTTTCTTCCACTGCCTCTCCAGGTTACCTCTGGTCCCAGCTGTGAATCATCTGTCTCCATCTCTGCAGAATTTCACTGAAAAAGGCCAAGAAAGGAAGCAACCCCTTGGAGGCAAGAAGGCAACAAAGCTAACTCATCTGTTTTTCAGAAATATATGGAGAAATTTTCTATGCTTCCCACCCTCACACCACAGGGATGGTGGTTATTAACCCAGCACTAAGGTATTTCTTTTGGGACCTTCTGCATCAAGGGTCTGGATTTCTAACTTGCAAGCAGCTGCATCTTGTTTTTAGTGAATGACTTGAGTGGAGCTGCTCATACCTGCACGCAGAGGAAAGCATTGGAAGTTTTTGTGTTGCAGTTCCAGAGGAAGAGCTGGGCAGCAGGAGAGATCTTGCAGCAGAATAGAGCAGAAAGCTCCCTGTAGTAGGGAGCTCCCTGTAGTAGGGAGAGCCTTGCAGGGAAAGACAGATGTTCTAACAGATGCCAAACAGAAGCCCTAAAGAGAGGAAAGAGAGAGGCCCATTCATGAATCCCCAAGGTGAAAGCAGATGGGCCACGGAGCAGAAATTGTGATAATCAAGACAAATAACACTGAAATCCCCAGGTACCCCTATGCAGAAATTGTGTGTTGGGGCTGAGCATCACAGGGATGTAGGGAGAGCCAGAAAAGAGAGCTCTGCAGCAGAGCCAGAGGGGCTTCCCTGCACAAACAGCATCAAGCTCTCCATGTCACAATTCACCAAGTTCTTAAAGGAACAAATGCCCCTAAACTGCAAGATTTCCAGCACTGTCAGCTGTGGCAGCCTGCAAGAGGTGCCCTGGGGCAGAGGACACCATGGGGCCGTGCCAGGGCTCTCCCTCGGTGTGGCTGAAGAGAAGCTGGGAGATGCCAGGCAGAGCTCCCAGGCTTCAAATGGACAGAGGACTGAAAAACACCACAGGGAGTTCAAAGTCTGCTGAGGTATCTGCCAGAATCAACAGTCCTCACTCTCTACCAAGAGCAGCACTTGTATGCTCTGAAGAGTTTCATACATTCCTGACACCTTCTATGAAAAAAAAATACTGAAACACTTAAGGTCCCTGCAGAGGGCATTTTAGCTCAAAACCCAATCACATTGAAAAGCTGGAGACCAAAGGGTCACTTCATAATGCCAGTTCTGCAAAACCTCAGGAACTGCAATGAACCACATGGGGTCTGTGGTTATTGGCAAGCAACACCGTTAATAAAGTGTAATTTACAGCAAACCGAAGCGTCCCCAGAGCACTGGTACCTTTCCAGTTTCACAGAGGACTGGCTTGGCCTCATTACCATTTTAAAGGGCAACACAAAGGGCAACCAAGAGCAAACATAAAAGAAAAAAATGGTGAATCTCCAGCACCTCATCAGCCTTTGCCTCCTTCTCCCCAGGAGTAACAACATATGGCATCCCCTCCAGAGCTCTGCTGTGCCACTAGGGACATTCCTCACCAGCCAGCCCTCAGAATAACCTGCAAAAGGAGGTTGAAAGCAAGAGCAGAGCGAGCAGGCAGGCTGCTGGGAGCAGGATGGAGCCAGCACTGCTGCTAACAGCAGCACAGGCAGCTTTAGCAAGTCCCTGTCCTGTGCCTCCTCAGCAGATGGGCTTGGAATCTGATTAACGATCCCTTATCACCAGCTGCAATTTTTGTGGTTGATAATTTCTGCTGGCAGCAGGAGAAATTTAGAAGGTGCTCAAACACTGACAGAAGAGGCTACTGGGGCAGTCTTCATCAGTTTATTGCTTTTCAAGCACAGTTAATGAAAGTTTTAGGGGTCATTATTTGAAAACTTAAATACTTAAAATCACTACAAATCATAGTATCTTTCAAGTGCACTGATTTTCATTTGCAAGAATTTATTTTAAGCCACAAATTGTGCACTGCTTTTATGAAATCATGTAGATGTCCCTGCACATGATGTTAGCTGGAATCAGTGAGCAGACATCATCAGAGAACATTTTTACTGTCTGACATTCCTCACTCTCAGGCTGCATAAATAACATTCGAGGGTGTACTTGTTTCATCTCAGCTCAAACTCTGCATCCCCCAAAACAGCTAACCAGCCCCACACTGGTGACTCTCACCCTACATGACTCTTACTTGGTGAGGGGATTTTTCATGCAGAAAGAGGCAGTCATAATTTATTTCTAAATCATGGTGTTTGCTCACGTTAGAAATAAGCATACAAACTATTAACAACCACTTAGGGCAGAGTTTACTCATAATAAAATCAGGTTTTGTTATTATCAGCTGCAATAAAACATGATGCATGCGTAAGCATTTTGAGAGTTTAAAAATCAATTCTCATTAACTGCAGTAGAAAAAGAGGATTTGATAACTATTGAAAGAATTCTACATCTTTGGTGGGAGTGAAATTAATTGGTATGAGGTAAAATCCTGTCAAAATCTGAAAGCCACTTCAGCCTTATCTGCAAGAGAAAATTGCTTACAGATCAGGTCACAGCTCAAATGGACTCAAACACTGCAAATGTTCATTCAAGGTCTTCTGGAAATGTCCTGCAATAAAGTTTATACAAATAAAGAACCTATTTGCTTTAAGTATCAGCTATAAAAGAAAGTACAGGAAGTACGTGCAAACCACAGCAGATTTCTGTTAACTCACCATCAGTGTCTCCTGTTCTGCAAACCCTACCCCATCTGCAGATCCACTGACCCCAAAAAAACAGGGCTAACCTTGGCTCAGAGGCCTGGCTTTATCTGAACATGATTCTAATTCATTTATATTCTGAAACTATCTGTAGGTCAGTTACACCTCAAAACAACAACACTTTTCCTAAAAAAGCTTAAGCCATTCCATACCATGGAACTTCTCACTTCTCCATCTGCCCCAGCACCAGAACCCCAAAGGAAGGGCCCTTCTCTCCTTCTCAGGACATGATTCCTGAGACAGGCATCAACTTGAGCCTACAGGGAAGTTCAGGCCAAGGCAGAGGGTGACCCAGCAGCCGGTGGTCCACGGGCCACTACAATGGCTGAGCTTCCTGTGCTGCCTTGAGGGTGCCATCTCTGCTTCTGCCCTCTCACAGCAAGAGATACTGGCCAAATTCACACCTCCAAAGCCCAGAGACCTTTCTGGGCTCAGTGCATCTTCTAACATGACCACTCAACACATATCTACATCCCAGCATTACTCCAAACTGTGGTCTGGATTTCCCAGTGCCTCACATAAGAAGCCTGGAAGAGAACACTTAGTGCATCATCTAAAGCGCCAGCTCAAGACACTGGGTGCTTTAAAAGCAATTTTTCTCTGTAGATTTCCAAATGTAAACCAAACAAATCTCCAACAACCCTCTGAGGTAGGTAAGTATGTTTTAATGTTTGTTTTACAGGCAGGAGAAAAGGGCTGATAGGGCAAGTGAAGTGATTGACCCAAGATCCCATAATGAGCCAGAGAGAACCTGACCCCTCCTCACAAAACCCCAGACCATACTCTGCCCCCTTGGGTCCAACATCTTCACCAGATATTTACAGCATCTGATGCACCTCAGGGTGCTCACTGCCTAAGGAGCACGTGGTGCAAGGCCAGAGTGGAGACTCGTGTGTCCCTCCCCTGAGGCTGAGTGAGGACAAGTGACATGAAGCTGAGGAGTTATCTTTATTGGAGAAGCACGTTAAGACACAGCGAGGCGGCAGCGACTGCAGCCACATGCACGGGGCAGATCTGGGAAGACACCACTGAGTCCCCACAGCCTTTCGCCCTCCACCTGAGCAAGGACGGGCCCCGTTTGCTGCAGAAGGGGATGAAGGCAGCTCTGGCACTCCTGAGGACTCGGCAGCTCCCCTGATGCTCGACATCGACTCTTCCTTTACTTGCTCTGCAGAGACAGAGGTCAGACTGTTTATTACTGTAGTCCCAGAAGGCAAAGGCACCTGAAAGGACCACGGGGAAACCTTAAAGCTGTGATGTTCCCATGCTCTGCAAGGGCTCTGGGCCATTCCTGCCTCGCTGGGATGTGGGACAGCTCTGCCAGCATCGTCCCTGCTCTGCAGGGACAGCTTGGCTGAAAAAACAGAGGTGGAGGAAAGGAGTGGGCAGAGCCCACTACTGCAAGTCCCCACAGGCTCAGCCCCACTATCCCAGGGTCACAATGAGAGGAAAAGTCTGCAGAACCCTCTGTCCCAGCCCTGCCGCTTGTCTGAGCAAGGTGGGACACTCCAGCCCTTGTGAAACACAACCCCAAAGGACAGGCTGGCCAAGCAGGGCTAAGTCACTGCCTCTCTCTCTGTACCTTTGGTCACAGCTGATCCCTGGTGTTTGCTGGCAGTCTGAATTCCACTACTCCTGGAAAGGAAGAGCAAAAAAATAAGCCCATTCCCAAGCTTGAGCACTGCTGTGTGACCCTGGTATTGCTGTGACAGCCCCTCAGGCCAGCTCACTGCCACGTAAGACAACTGCAGCAGCATCTGGCACAAGGGCAGGCAGGCTGGGGCACTGCCAGCTGAGGAAAACAAGACTAATTTCAACCTCCAGCTAGCTGCTTTCCACACCTATTTTCTAATCTGGGAAAGGTCCTGCTTTTCTTCTTTCCCTCCTTTCACTGCATTTAAAAGTAGCGTGGCAAAACAGAGCGCATTGTAAGGAAACTGGGACTTGCCCATTGCAAACCTGGGAGTTATCTGTTTGTTGAGAAACAGGTTTAAAAAAAAAAAAAAAAAAAGGAGAAACAAGATAAACCCTTTTTTCCCCCTGATCTATTGACCAGGGTGGGCAGGCTGGTGACTACTGCCCAGGTGATTAGTGGGAAAAACCTTTGAACAAGTAAAGGAACTGCAAGATATGCGGCATGAAAAGTCAAATGCGTTGGAAAGACCCACAATCAATTCATCCACGTGACATAGCCCTGCAGGACCTACCAGCCAGTTAACTTACCAAAAAAAAGTATCTAAACCCAGGATGCCGACCTATATTTGTCATCAGTAAAGCAGAACAGGATCAAAGCAATTCAGTTATGGCAGGGACCTCCCAGGAAAGGTGGTGAGACCCAACACTGGCCAGTGGGGACAGGCTCTCTCTGCAGCAAGGTTTTGCACCCCAGCCATACCCAGATACACCCTTTAGTGTCAGATCTCTCTCAAACGACACTGCTCCCAACCCTTCCCACAAGCATCCTTCCCTGATGGCCATCAGGTCACCAGAGCTGCCAGAAACACCTGGAAATCCAGCTGGAGCTTTGCAGGCAGGAGTGGATGCAGGCACTGGGCTGCAAAGGGATGAGGCAGCTTTAACACACATTTTCACAGGCAACCCTGCACTCTCCATGGATAATTTAAAAATACAACTCAAGGAAATACTACAATTTTTGGGTAACAATTTCTTATCTTCCTCCAAAGCATTTCACATTCTGCACATTGGAACTCTCTAAACCCATTTCTGATGCCAAAAGCACTGCTGGAGCTGCTTTCCTCCAGGTTTTAGTAGCATATATTGAGTGCCTGAATCTTCAGCAGTGAGAAAAATTAATTATACTGCAAGGGAGTATGAATTTCAGTGCCGAAAATAACATTGCTTTGTACATTGTTTATAAACTGCCATAAATTTCCAGCCTGATTCTTCAGGTGACATAATAAACATAAAGAATAAATCATTGTGCAGGGGGGAGGGGGGGCTTTTGTTTGGCTTTTCTTGCATCAAGAAAAAAAAAGCTTATCACCTTAACTTTTAATTGCATCCATCTCTCCTTGGAATACTTAACACAGCTACAAGCGCTCTTTCAGTAAATGGCATCCCCCTCTTATTGCAAGGGCTCAAGAGCTGTAACAGCTCGGTGAAACACGAAGCAGTAAGGAATTCCAGACCAGGCAGAGATTTGTGGGAATCCTCTCTATTTTTCAGTTGCCATGGTGTATCCATTCTCATTCTGTCTTGGACACAGTCACTACCAGACTCACATAGTGCCTCATCTCCCTGTACCCACGGGCCAACAGCAGCTCCATCTCCCTGAAGACTGAGGCACAAAGGCCCCCAGTACCATCACAGGCAAAATTATTTCTCTCTGCACTGCAATTTCTCCAACTTTAAGCAAAGTTTAGAGCACTCTGCTGTTTTAGAGAAGACAGGGAAAGGAGCCAGGATGTTTAGTGTGTTTTGGGGATCTGCTGGTATCCTGGTACTGAGCAGAGGAAGGCATGGAATGATACTATGGCATGATGGTGCTCTCATACCCCACAGCACTCTGTGGCTACAAACACACAGATACCGCATCCACACTCAGAAGCCAATGTTCCCATCCAAAATTTCCCAGAAATCTCTTTGGTAGGTTCAATATTTGGATTCTGTATTGGTTTAGAGTGGGAACCAATCTATTTCCCTGGGGATGAAGATTCAGTTTCTCAAGAGTTCATGTCAATGAGGACAATCCTCCCCACGTGCCACTGGACATCCTGTGCACAGAGTCACAAACTGGGAGACACTGGCTGCAAATCCAAGAGCTGGAGGCTGTCCAGCTTCCACTGGTAGAAAGACAAAGCACAGCTGAGAAATATTTAACTCATCTGCTATGTGATTGCACAAGATGTCAAGGCTCAAAACCTTTCCCGAAAGTATACCACCTAGTGAATAATCTTCATTTCCCATCCATCTCCCTGGATTTTATTTAGGGAACAAGCCCTTTATGGTTTATACAATTCTGGTCTTTCTAGCTCCATCAAAGTCCCGGGAAGAAAGTCAGCTGTTTTCCCAGACACATCACACTCCTATCACACAGCCTAGGCAAAGCATGGAGACTATGCCCAGGTTATGTATTAAATCCAAGTCTCAACCTGTATTTAAACACCTGGACCATGAGCATCCATTCCTGAGGCTCTAATGATTCTGTCACAGGTGCAGGGGCCAGGCTGGCTCCTCAGCAAACACTTGGAGTGAAGTGGGATGCTACACACAGCCAAGAGACACTTTCTTTTCTCCACATCTTGGCAACATTCCACTCCAGGAAAAAAAACCAAAATAGAAATAGGGGCTTCAATACCTCTCTTCCCTCCCAACCAATGTGGCTGAAGAGCAGCTGCAGAGCATGCCTTTAATTAGCCCACTGCTAGTTGAAGGAACAAGCTAACTCTGTTAACCTGCCAGCGGGATCACGGTGTGGATGCCCAGCTCCTGCTGGAGGGCACAGCGGGCAGCTGCTGACTGCCAGCCACGCCTCATTCCTCACTCCCTATTGTGGCTGCCTGGATCGGGTCACCACCAGCTGAGACAGTGCCAACGGGGAATTTCCACCAGGGGAAAGGGAGAGATTGATGTTTGGCAGCCCAGCTGTGGTTTGCCGCTTACCACTTCAGGGGCAGGCTCTTGGCACTCGCCTCGATAGTTTACCGTGATGAAGTTTGAAGCTCTCCTGCAAAGGGAGGACAAGACATTGCTTATTATTCACTTGCAATGCCACAGCTCCCAGCTGCCGGCATGACAGTCCTCTGTGGGCTCCTTAATGCTTTGATGCTACTTCCAATGCGATGGCATTTGTTACTCCCCAAATAATCTCATGATTGGGTGGAGAGGGAATAGGGGACCCTGGCAACTTGTGTATCTTAATTAGCTGTCATCAGATTAATCTCAGGCATTTTGATCTATGTTTGCTTAACAGCAAAGCACCAAGGACACACTTGATAGTGAGTCATGATGTATCAAAACAAACACTGTTCTGCAAAAGACACTCGGGAATGGTGGATGGCCCTGTATTACTGAAATCTCTCCGCCTACTCACATGGCAGCTGAACACAAGTCACATTCATTTTTGTATGTTTTCCCATCAGTGCCACAGACTGGTTGTGAGGATTCGCTGCAGAAAATCCTTCCACCCTTTACCCCATGCAGAATTCGATCACAGTCCAGCTGAAGAGAGAAAAAAATCACATTTGATGCCGGTTCACTGGCAAGACCCTCCTTTATGTGACTTGAAAGTGCTCACAAACCAAGCCTTGCATGGGGCCCCTCTGTCCTGTATCACATCCACCACACCTCCAGCCAGGCTTGGAGATCGATCATGTCTCTTGTTGGACCAGTCAGCCAACCTTTGGATACAGAGCCCTCATGCCCCTCTCATCTGATCCACCCCAACACTACGGTCCAGGGCAAGGTTTATTTCTCTCAAAGTGTATCCACAAGACAAAAATCATCTTCCACCCATACCTAGTCTTCCATATGAGTACGTCGATACCATTTTATCTCCAGGGATTGAGATGAAACCCATGGGCCAGAACGGAGGAAGAACGCCTGGAGCAGCCTGGCGCTGCCCGCGGGCGGTGCGACACGCAGCGCTCCTGACGCCCACCGCGCCGAGAGACACGAGCAGCTATGAATAATGAGGGGTGCCCTCCTGCTTCCTCTCGAGCATGGCAACGGGAACATTTAGGCACAGTTTTCCCTACAAACCACACGTGGCACAGCCGGGATGCACTGACAGAACCTTTAGGGATCCTAAAAAGCCTCTCGCACCCTGCGAGCAGAGCGGAGCGGGTGTTTGCACGGTCATAGCAGATTTCCGACAGCAGAGGTCAGGGATAGCACAGCCTGTTCCCTGGCACGCACAGCCCCTTCCTCAGCCCCACCGTAGCTCCGGGATCCCAAAAAAGACAAAGACAAAGAAGTGACTAATGGGCTCCCAACCCCACTCCAGGTGCTACAAAATGTGTTGCAACGGCTGCAAATGGTGCGATGGGACTGAGAGAACATTCCACTTCCCCTTCCACCTGGAGATGCAGCATTTAGCACACAAATGATGGCTTATCAACAGCCCTACGGGGCAGGAAGCACCCCAGGGAAGGAGGATTTCATGCCGCGCAGCACAGGGGGAGGTTTTGGTGATGCTGGCGTGCTGTGATAGCACCTGCTGGTTAAACGTCACTTGCTAATTTCCATAATGTGCTGCTTCCTCCCTCACCGGGGTAATCATCAGTGACGTGAGAGCAGACAATGCTGACCTTTGCAATCCTCTGCTGGATGCCTTCCTACGCACCAGACATTGCTGCCTGCACCACAGCCCAGGGCAGGAGGCCACCCCACCAGCAGCCCCGCACATCGCAGGTGCCAGCAGCCAGTGCCACCTTTCCTTTGGCTCTGGGAATTGTCTGTGACAAAACCCACAGGTGGCCCTGGAAAGAGGAGAGGAGCAGATCTGCTCCCTGAATCACCTCTGGTCTGTCAGGCTCGTCGGCATCACTGCCCCTCCAGTGCTACCAGTAAATACCACTAAGCCCTGAAGCAGACTGGCCTTATTACACTTAATGCTTCCTCTGGAATGCATCAAAATTGCTGTACCTGAACTATCTATTGGGTTTTTAACTCAAATATCCCTCTTCTAAAACTGGTCAGTGGCAGAGGCTCCAGAGAGAGTTAAGACAGTTGGTAGTAAGATCCCTCCAAACCCATAGAAACATGTTTCCTATCTCTTCCAAAATGCTATTTAAATTACTGTACGAAAATGCTGGAGGAATTAAAACATCAGGTATTTTTTTTTAACCATCCTACCTCTAGACAACACCCTGTGATAGTGAGATCCACAGTTTAGTCACCCTTTTTACGATAACTTATTTTCTCTTATTAGTTCACATTTTCCACTTTTAGCTCTGTTGGAACAATTCCATTTTCTTCTCATGAGAAGGGAGAGCAGACACCCCCACCTTCCTCCTACATTATTCCTTACACAGTTGTCATCTACCACTCAGTGTTTCCCCCTTTAGCACTCCTTCCTTCTGCCAAACTTATCCTCATTCCCTGGTCAGCTCCACCACCCTGCTCTGACCACAGCCTTTATTCTCAGCACCTTCTCAGCATGGGGGGGGGGAGCACTCCTCACCCCATTTTGGCCACATGTGGGGCAGGATTCCAACCTGAGCTCAAGACCCACACCCCCCCACAGGTGGGGGGTTTCCACAAGGAGCCAAGCCCTTCCCTCTGCTTCAGTGCCAGGTGATACAGGGGCTTGCAGCAGGCTACAGATACTTTCACTCATTCAAACCCTTCCAGGGACATGGGGCCAAGTGAAAAGCTTCAGGGTAACAGCAAGAATGGGACCAGCTGCAGGCAAAGGAGCAGGGGTGGTGCAGCACCAGCAGAGGAGCACCCCATGGGAGAGGTCCTCATTTCTGCCGGCAGGAGGTGGATTTACCATCGGGTCCTCAGCGGTGTCTCTGCTCTGTGACTTGCGGCCGGGTGATTGGTTGCAGTTTTTGCCACGCTGACCTTGTGGGCTGGCAGAGAGAGCAGAGATACAGTTCATCACCAACTCTTCCCAAACACGGGGAGCAGAGGGCAAACCCACCCTCCCTGCAAACCCCCACAGCTCTTGGGGGGCTGTTTGCACCATGGCATCCACCCACCCACCAGATAGGAGAGGGTGAGAAGCCCCCCCAGCCACATGCTAAAAGGGAGGGAGCCAAGAGCAGGACACAGCTTTACCCTGTGTTCAGTCTGAGTGCACCACCACCCCAGGGCTCTGCACCCCTTTGTCTGCTGGCAGCACTTGATGGAAGGGGGACATGAAGGAATTGTACCAGTCAAGAGCAAGAAATCTCAGTGTGCTCAAGAAAAAGCAGCAGCTGAGTCCTGCTCAGAGCCAACAGCTACAAAACAAACAGCACCTGCCTGACCAGTGCCCAGAAAGCACAGGGTGCACCAGGCACTGCCTTTGAGCCAGGGCCAGGCACACACGTGTGCACTGCCAGGAGACAGGTTTTGCTGGACAAAGTGTCCCGAGATGGATTCTGAGCACAGCAATCGCTGGTGCTTCATACACTCAACATCAAGGCCAAAAAGGAGCAAGGGCTTCACAAGAAACATGCCCCACTATGTGTCTCTTCCCCATCATCAGCTCAGCCAGTGGGAAGTGCTGTAGCAAGCACCAAACATTCACTGCTCCATCCCAGACCATGCTGCTCCTGTGCTGTCAAACCATTCTTGTTCCTATTAATCTCCTAACCACCCCTAAAAAATACACATACATGGAAGGGGGCAGAAACCAGTGCCAGGGCTGGAAGTGCCTGTGGGGACAGGCTGCCACCCCAGGTGCTGCTGAACTCACCCTCTGCCTGAGAAGGGACGCCTCTCGTTTACACCCTGCCGTGAACCACCACAGTTCTTCTGCAAAAGGGCCAGAACACACTCAACAACAATTTTTAGGCAAGTAGAGAAGCAGCAAAGCTAAAGCAGCTCCTGCCCTCCCCCTCATCCTCCCAGACCCAAAGAATGACAGGGCTGTTCTTAAAGTAACAGGTTTGATGCACCCCATGCCCACCAAATGTTATCATCCAAGGGCTTAGAGGATTGTGGGGAGTCTGAACCTGCCCTTTGTCTCTCATATAGCATCACATCACTGGGAAAGTGAGAAGGGCTGTTCCGTCAGGCCCAAATGAGTCCAGTTTGTATGCTCACACCCAGGTCCAACCACCCTCTCCTCCATCATTAGTTGGCCACAGAATCCTAAGCACCTTGATCACCCCAGGCTGACCACAGGCAGTCCCTGGCCATCCAGACCCCACAGACTCTCACCAGACCCTTTCTGAGTTCATCACAGGCTCCGAGCTCCATCTCACCTGGTATGTCCTCTCTGAAGGGGGCAATTTGTTGCGCTGGACAGTTCCACCCCCTCTTTGAGCTTGAGCTTCTTTTTTACTGGAAGAAGGGAAGAGGAGAAAAAATGGAGTGCTATGGTAGTGTGAGTGCCACCAGCACCCAGGGCTGCCCTGTAAGCCAGTGCCCTGCCACTAGGTACCACCTCCCCATCCACAGTCCCTGTTCCTGGGGGTCCTGTTCCTAATTCCCACCCCTAAGTCTTCTCCCTTTCTCCTCACCATTCCCACTGTATGCTACATCCTGGATCCAGGTGGCTGCTTTCATATCAGGGCTGCTTCTGCATATGCTCTATGGGAGTAGAGAGAGAGCATCTGGAAGGCAAAGTACACGTGTGGGAAACTCCTCAGGAGCTGCCCATGCCTGACAGTCCCCTGGGAAAGGGGCTGCTCTGTCAACTTTGCTTCTCCTCCTCTACTCCACACTGCTTCTCACCTGCCCCTGGGCCCTTAGTGCTGACAGGGAAGCGCAAAGAGAAACCCCACTGCCAGAGCATCTCTTAGAGGGCCACTGGGAGTCAGGACTCTCCCAAGCATTGCCCAGGTGCAGCTTCACAGGCAGAAGCTGCACTTTTGCAGCCAGAGATTTCCCTCTTTGCTGTCGCTGCTCAGAGGAAGGGGTACTCACAACTTCTCAGCACACATGAGACATTTGTTGGTGTGCTGCTTGCCAGAGGCATCCCGGACAGGGGCGTTCTCCCTCGTGCAGGACAGGCGGCCACCAGCTTCAAACTGGGAGCGAAACTCGCTGCAGTCATCCTGTGGAAGGAGGGCAGGGTTAGGGCACTCTGTCCTCCTTGCCTTATTGATCGGATCCTTAGAAACCTGGGGTTTCCTGCCAGAAAAGCATGGAACTATCACAAATGCATCACAGGAGAGTCTGGGTGGGGGTGAGAGAAGAGGATGTGCAGTACCAGCCACTTAGCATATAAACAGAGGGGTGAGTCAGAAAAATTCCGGGTCCTTCTGCCTGCACAGCACGTGTGTTGGGAGTTTTCTAGTATGGTCCCACTAATTATTATTCTCCTGGTTGGGCCATCCAAAGCATGCCAGTGATGTGACCGATAAGGTAAGGAAGTCACTCCCTTTTCTCCCAACATCCTTAACACACAGCTACAGCCTTTTCCCAGATTGCAGCTCAAGATAATTTTCTTTACAAAGCCCGTAGGATCCTCCAAACCAGCCAAACTTTGGGACGTGTCAATCAAGAAGCAGCAGTTAAAACATAAAAGCACAATGCAAACATACTCAATAGTCCACAAGCACAGGAAGGTTGTTTGGAGAGTGGATGATTAATTTGTTCCTTGTTCAAAACTGCTGTACAGAAACTATGTTAACCTGAGCCTGTTATGTAACATGGATGGAAACATTCAGTCCCCCTAATTTCAACTGTTTCACACACTGCAATAGGCAGCTCCAATCAGCAAGTACAAAGGACAGGGAAGTGACTTCCACTTACCCTTTTCTTCTTAAAAACAGATTTTAGTGCTTGCAATTTTCTGCCCATTTTGTGCAGTCCTGCTAGCTTGCATGAAGGCCTTTGGCAGGTCACTGGCCTTACCCTTTGCTTTGCTCAGAAGTTTACACCACCTCATCCCCGCTGCCAAGGGGAGGCTTCCCCACTGTTGTCCTGCATCCCATCCAGGGCACCTCAGCCTCCAGCTCCTCAGCTTTCCCACGAGGGCAATGCTGGAAAACCAATCTGAGTACAAAGCCCCACATTTCCCTAGGACCACGCCAGGCAGGGATAGCAGAGATGATCTGGCCCTGGACAAGCCTCTGCTGCTGTGCCAACAGCCATGAAGCATTGTCCCACCAGAAAGAAGCGTTGCATCCACTCCAGAGGGGCTCCCCACAAGCCTCACTGCTTCTCCCCACCACCAGCGTGTGCTCACAACCCTGCACAGCTCAGGCCATGCTTTCCCTTCCCAACAAGCCCAGGAAAGCTCTCCCAGCCCCTCTGTGCCTTATTCCCTGGGACCAGCCCAGCGGCCCAGTTCTCTGCAGACAGATCTTCCTTCCACTAAGAGCTTCTCTCAAACATTTTCTCTTTGACCCAGCATTTCTGGAGCCCTATTCAGGCCTGACCTCCACTGCAAAAATCTCACTGAGTACATCCAAGTCGTGCATTTGCCTTTTTCACGGCCTGTCACATCCCTGACCCGCTAATAAATGCAGGGCTTTCTTATCCTTTGTCACTTCTAGCCAGTGAGTAAGAATTCTTGTTAATCACTGACTGTGTGATCTTGCTACTGCCATTACATTTTATCTTGTTTCTATTACTCCAGGCCTCAGCACTATCCAATTAGTCTTGAGTGATCTGCTGATCCTCCTCTGCTGATACTGCCTCCCAGCTTTGCCATCAGCAAATTTCACTTACACATCTATTTTTTGGTGCCAAAGTCATTAGAAAAAGCACTAAAACAGGATTATCCCCAAGACTGAGGCTTAAGGGGGCCTCAACATCCCCTACCATAGCAGGAATCAAGAGGAAATTGGTGGAAAGCAACTATTTTCCCTTTTACAGGGCTGCTTTTGCCAGCAAAGCATCAGTGCACAGCAACATGGTGGCTGCAGCGTGCCAGGGAGAAGGTGGCAAATCACAGCTCCATGAGAACAAAGTTTCCAACAAAAAAAAGCTAAAACTGAGCCACAGGCCCGGAGATCGTGCAGGGCTGACATCTCCCAGAACACAATGATCTCTTATGCTGTGCAGAGCTCAGATTTAGGGCCTTTCACAGATTTTTCTTTTCCACCTAATTAGCAGCCTCAGCAGAATTGACCTCTCCACCCGTGAGCCGAAATTCGGGATAGCACAGCACACCTGGCTTCCTGCTTTGTCAGGATTTGCCTGTCCTTAGATCCACAGGTCAGCAGGGCAGACCATAATATTCAGGCACAAGCTGTTCACTTGAGGGACTCAAGAGCATGAATAAGAAATAAGGAGGGTAAGGAAAGTGGATCTCTAAATTAAGTCAGAGGAGAAAGAGCAACTGAGTAGAATAACATTGCCTTTCTCTGTCTTGGGTGAAAATCCAATAAAGTCCTATATTGACCTGCCTAATACTTTAATCTCACCTTATCTTTTCCTTGTCTGTTTTTAGATAACTTCCGCTCATTCTCCCTTTTGCTGGAAGAGAAGAAGATGAGAAAGTGAATACCAGGGTGCTCCAGGGAGGAGAGGTTTCCCCAGCGCTGGTGCGAGCAATCCCACGCTCCTTTCCTTTACTCACAACTTCTCTGCACACATGATGCACTTATTGCTGTGCTTCTTCCCAGAGGCATCCCGGACAGGGTCGTTCTCCCTGGTGCAGGAAAGTTTCCCTCTGTTGAACAGATCCCGAAACTCCCGACACTCATCCTGTGCAAATGCCAAAAGCATGGGTTGACACGGATATGCTGACGGAGAGACGCATCTCCCACAAATCCACAAAGGATTATCCACCCAACGAATTACTTTTCAAATGTTATTTTGCTTCCTTGAGGCGTAACTCGGTGGAAAACCAAAACATGCAGCATAAAACAAAGAAATCTGTATGTTTAGATGAGCAGATCTGTCTTTTGCATCCAGGGCAGCCTTGTTGGTATTTCTAATAGATAACACGTGCAAGATCCTGCCCGAAGGACCTAAGCTCTGTTCTGAGTATAAAATCCACAGTTTCAGTGAATTTCAGATGAGAAAGTCAGTTTTCCCATCTCTCATGAGAGAACGTACTGCTAAGAAATTTAAAACCCATGCACAGTAAAAGAATGAAGCTGCAGGCCTAAACAAAATATAATCCTTGAACACCTCCTATCCCCAGGTACACGAGAGTAAGAGGTGGGTGTTTTTACCTTCCACTTAACATGATGGTACATGTTAATTGAACCAAAGCACTTTATTTCACAAAAGGCTTTTGTAGCAAAGCCTGCTTAAGCATTTCAGCCTGGCCTTTACTTTCCTCTGAACAGTTTTCCCATAACTTTCAGGGCAAGTCTGCAGCGCAAGAAACACATGGAACACGTGAAGTCTTTAGGCCCATTTATGCAGTACTTACAACCTTATCTGCCATGTGATCTGCAAGACATTTTTCCTCTCACACCATGTAGAGGAGATGGCTTGATAGCTTATCCTAGCTCTGCAGATGGGGAAGTCAAGCCTAGAAAATTACTTGCCAAAAGCCAGACAGAAAATCTATGGCTTAACAAAGAAATTCAGTGTAGGTCTCTTCCTGATGCTGTAAAACTGTCCTGCCTTCAGGACCATACTTTGGCAAGTCAGATGTCTTAAAAAAAAGATGTCCCTTAGGACAGCTATGCCTTACAAAGCCTTTAATTTGTGCACGCACACAAGAGCCAGAAAGCTACCCTGCTTAACCAGATGTAAAAAATAAATAAATCAATCACCACAACCAACATTATCTGATGGAAACCAATTCACTCCCATCTAGAATAAAAACCCAAGGCTAAAAGGACAGCTCCCTCCACATAAAGACCTGCTATCTAGAAAAACAGCTGTGGGTAAAAGAAACTAGCCAGGTGCATCAACAAGATAAACAAGGGACAATTAGAGCCAGCCTGTTCCCACACCCTGCCCTAGTCAGAGCTCACATGCGCCAACCTTGCTATTAAATATTTGCCAGATGCCAATGGTGTGCCTTATAAACAGGCAGGCATCCTCCTCAGCCAGGGCTCGGGGTCAGGCACACACCGGAGGTGCCGTGATTGCCTGGGAGGAGCCGCCAGGAATTTTGGTTTCTTTTATGCTGGTGGATAGCACAAAGCCTCACACTCTTCCCAAGGCTGGGCATGTTTGCCCTGCTCCCCTTGCAGGGCCCTTTCCCACGCTGCAGATGAGGAAGCGCCCTGGGCAGCGGGTCAGAGGCAGCAGACGCGATGCCATCACCAATAAAACTGGCTTCGGCACAGATGTTTCACCTCACCTTTCCCAAGGAGTTCACCTTCCTGTCCGCCTCTCCACCACTCCCTTTGTTTTTTGAGTCTCTTTCCCTGCAAGAAAGGGAGGTGTGAGTGACAGGGCAGCGTGCAGTGCTCAGACACAAAGCCAAAATAGAGGGTGATTAAAGGCCAGTCCCGCCAACCCCACCTCCCCATTGCACAAGGCAGCAGCGCAGATCAGCACCAGGGCTCAGCTCCCTGACACATGCCCAGGGTGTTTAACATCTCTGCACTGGGGACATTGTGCCATCCTTTCTCCCTGCCTAATATGCAGCTCTCTCCATCCTAAGAAACACCATCCACAGAAACAAGAAGCTCAACTGTGTAAATTTTCACTCTGCATTTGTTCCTCACACTCCGTGGTGAATCCCCAACATGTGATGAGCTGGAGAGAGCTACTGGGTTCACAGGTTTGCTGAAGAACTACAAACTGGTCTGGTTGGCCAGGAGCAACAACTTTATAGCACGGAGCCTCCTGAGAGCTGGCTCCCTGCTGTGGGAGGAGAGGACCTATGCTGTGGGTGGGCAGGGCTGCCACTGGAGCCAGCAGGCAGCTGATACTCACAGCAGCCTTTGGCACATCATGCACTTGTTGAGGTCTCCTTTGTTATTTGGGCTGCTGAAGACCTCCTTGGTGATGGGACAGGAATACTTCCCACTGCGCAGAAGTGACCAAATTTTCCTGCATTCGTTCTGAAAAGCACAGAGGAGGGCAATCAGTGGAGGCTCCCAGCAAGATCCTGAGAACTGTTTGTTCACACTGAATCTTTTATGGGTGTGCTGCAGGCTCTCAACAGCACCAGTTTGCTCACACAAACCACACTCCTCCTGCCCATACACTACACGTGGCACAGGCTGCGCCCAGAGCCCTGCTCGAGGCTCCCGAAGCAGAAAAGGCAATGAGAAAGTTCAAAACCCATTGCAAGAACCATTAATCATGGGGAAAGGAATATATATTTAGGGAACACATTTAATTTACATACAGCTGCAAATTGCTACCCACTACAGAGGACGACTGCACGTTATAAAGTTAGCCAAGAGCAGAAAATAAAGCCCTGCAAGTGCCAGAGGGATGCAAGAGGAATGAACGGGCCAGAGCGACTGAAAAGTGATTCATGTGCAAGACAAGCACAGAAAAGCACAACCCTCTCAGGAAGCAGAGCAGTAATATTGTGCAATGTTGCAGCAGCCCCTTGCATCTTCTGCTGGGTAGCTGAGATGCAGACCAGGGAGAAGCAATGAACCGTTTAGTTATTTTTGGCTCCTGTGTTTCCCGAAAGGATCTTTACCAAGGAGACAAGCTTGCTTGATTAAAACATGAATGGAACTGACTTCTAAGTCATTGAATCAAATTATTTTCTGAGACTCAAAGGACTTGCCTTAATTCTTTTAATTATGAAACTCAGGAATTATCGGAAGCAGGGGTTTCTGCTGGATCAGAAGCTATATTCTAAAATATCATTAAAAATGTAATTCATGCCATTTCTAACATCATTTCATGAGACTTCCAGCCCAGAGCTGTTTGGATATGATCAGAGCATCATGCACCAAACACACACTGTCAACTGGAGCCATTGCTGTATTACCTAAGTGTTGTTTTTAAATATGGAGAGATTCACTGCTTTTTCCACCACTGAAAAAGCATTATAATATCTAAGTATAGTGCATCTAAATGGACTTTGCTCAGAGCATGCATTAAGCAGTGTAAGTTGGCAAAACAAAGGGAGAATCAGAATAGAAAAGGTTGGACTCGCCTTAATCGAAGCTTGACTGGCAACATCTGCGACAGAAAAACCAACAATGAAACCATACAAAAAATCTTTGAAGGGAAATTTTAAAGCAAAAGCATTTAATTAAAATACTTGATGCAGTGTCCTAATCCACCCAAATACCTCTTGATAAAAGCTAATCCAATGCATTATTTCACACTGATAGACAGTCTCTAATGCCCAGTCCTTTCTGGAACATTGCACTTTTTGTCATTCAAATGCAAAATAACATCCATTTTTTTGTGTCTTTGTGCCCTCCTTTACTACATTTCTTTTCTCAGGCTTAAAATCCTGGTTCCAAGGATGGTTCAGTAGCTGTTTCTCCATTATTCTACACCCCCTGGCTTGGTAGTTGCATCAAACCCACACATACATTTTTGGCATTCTTCACCATCACTTAAAATTGGGATACCAGAGCTAGGCCATATCACATTGTTTGTCCAAAATGACAAATTCCTTTTCAAGGCCCATTCCATTTGCAGTACTTCACACAAATTATCAAATTAATAATGAGTCAGCAGGTGAGTAGCTGACAGCCGTTTCTTTTTACTAAGCCACTTAAAGATGGTATAATATGGTTCATCCTCTTTTGTACCATCAGTGGCATTGCAAGGAACTGTCAAGAAATCTTCCATTAGCTCTTTTTCAATAGAAACAGGCAGATAATTGAAAGACCATTGCTTCAAACGCAGCTCCTGCTGAAGTCTATCTATTGTAGCCAAATTACTGCAGCCATGTGAAAATGCCTTCCTTAGCAAGTGTTGACAAGACATTACCATTTTTCTGAATTTACAAAAAAATTGTATTACATTTCTGTTCAAAGTTGGGCTTTTTATGGAAGAATTCAGTCTAGCTGGAAATTGGTATTCTCCCACTTAGAAAAATGGGGGTTTGGCTTTTTCGTTTGTTCTTAAACTGCTAATTCTAGTAAAAGTAGATGCTTTTATCTACCAATAAAACTTCACTATTTCCACACGAAAAAGAAAAAGCGGTTAACAAGACATGTTATATCAAACCAATACATGTAGTATAGCAAAAAAATTGGTGGTCTTCTGCTATACCCCTATGCATCTTAAAAATACAAGGGCTCTCTAATCCTCTCTCTGTCTTTATGGGCACTCCCAGGCTGCATCCTCTGCCAGTCCCAGATTCCAGCACGGAGACCATCACAAGTTACTAACCTGAGAAGAAGCAGAAAAATGCCAGAGCAAGGACCACCGAGGCACCTTCTATTTTCATGGTGAGGGTGGTGGCAGCTGTTTGCCTACGTTGACTCTACTAGAGCATTGCTCAATGAAACCCAAAGAAGGGGCTCAGGGCTGATCACATATATATAGATGTCCAGGTTCTCCGCCTTCCTTATGATGTAACCTGCCCAAGAACCATCATTAGCTGCAAAAACCGGTTTGTTGACACTACTCTAAATTCTAATGATCCCATTAACACAATTAATTTCCATAAGGATGAGACATATTTGAGTCACTCCCTGCATTTTGTCAAGGTAAGAAAATTATAAATAGATCACTTCAGATCCCCCGCACAGGCAGAGGGATTCTTGCCATCTTCAGCATGGTTCCATAAGACAGCAGGACTCCAGCCATCACACCACAAATACCCTTCCATATCTCAACAAAATAGCTGAAAGAGCTTTTATTCTAATAACTTGTCTGCAGAAGAGAAAACAGGAAGGCCAGGTCACTCAGACCTCTGGAAGTCAGTCTGCTTTTATTAAAGCACCTCAGTATGAACCTAAAGAGTAAACATTCAGGAAAGGTTGAAAAACATCAGTTTGAGGCTTTGTTGAAATTCTTTGGGTTTGATGCTACAGTTCTCATAGCACCTATGCTAATGATAAAACCACACAGCCAAATTCTCATCCTTTCCCAGTTTCTCCCTTTTGTCTTCAGAAAAAAAAGAGTTGCAGTGTTATTAGTGGAAACCTTTTCTCAGCCCAGGTGGGACCTGGCAGACCATTACAGATGCTGCTCTTTGAGGTGTATTGTTATTGATGCCAAAGGGTCCAGCCAAGCAGCCCTGCTCTGGTCTTTCCCAAATAAGAGATAAGATGAAAGTAATCATCCTGCACAGGGTTTCTCAGGAGTCTCGAGAGAGGAAAATAAAGATGACATCAAAGTTTTGGAATGTGATTTACGTGGGAAGAAGCTGTGTGCCTTGTCTCCAGTGAAACAAGAAGAATTTGGAGAGAAAAGTCATTTGCAAGGTTTGAAAGGGGTGGATAAATGAGTCCGTCAAGCAAACCAGAGCAATGAGGGGCTTGAGCACAGGCTGTGTTGTGCAGAGAGGCAGATCAGCACCATCTGAAAAGATGAGGAAGAAAACATAGCTCTGCATAACATATGTGTCTGGCCAGACAGGCCAGCAGAGCTCAGTATAAATCCTTGTAATAAATTGCTGCCACACGTTTCTCAGATCAGAACAGTTGTTTGTGTTCACAACTGGAGCCAAATCCAAGCCAGTACAGCCCTAATTTTGAGTGTGGTCATCCCTAACATTTCTTTTTCAACTCCAAACAAAATCATGTGCAGGTTCACAGTGGACAGTTTGCAATACAGTAGCAAACTGCCCAAGGACAATGCAGATGGTTCATGGCAGATCTGAAGAGCCATGTATTGTCCTGAATCATGAGATAATTTCTGTATGCGTATTTGGGTGTGGAATTGGAGGGGAGGCCAACAGGAAGAGAGGAAAACTAAGCTGACAGAGCATGTGTCAGTAAATCCTTAGGAGAATCGGAAGAGAAAAAGCAACAAAAAAGAGTATGGTAGTTTAAAAGTGGTTAGAGCTTGGAAACCTATCTGAAGGACAAAACCAAAAGATGTTATTTGTTACTGAAGTGTCTGCCCATGAGTCAGCCATGAGGTGGGAGGGTTTGGGAAGGGGAAGTGCATTTTTAAAAAGGGGTTTGTTGTTAAAATTTTCTTTTCCTCCAAAAGTTCTATTCCTACAGAGAAATGAAGCAATTCCCTGATTTAAGGCAGCTAGCTGACTGCCCTGTTCCTGAAGGAAGCAGACTGGGCGCCAGATCAAGTCAGACTGGCCAGGTGAGAGCAGCTCCCAGCCTGGCAGTGCAGGGTGACAAGGAAAAGGAGAGGGAGAGACAAGTCCTGATCCCACACTGGCCCTGTGACCACCCCATCTCTCCCACTTTCCCACCACTGCAGCCCCCTGTCCACCACTTATACCCACACCAACACATGGGAGAAGTTCAGAATGTCCCAAACACACCTTGATGCCAAAACCAGCTCCATGCTCAGCAACAAAACTCTAGAGGGGAGAAAAATAAAAATGATTCCCAGCCTAATTTCTACTGCACAACCACAATCTCCTAAAAGAACCCAGCAATGGCAGGAAATGTGAAGGGATGGAGAGGACCCAGCAGAACCATATGGTTCGGAGGATTTGCTTGTGTGTGCTTGAGTTACACAAACCTGGGCACAATGAGGGATGACAGCAGGAGTGTATTAAGCATAAACCTTGCCTGACTCACTTGATTGCCTGTATTGATCGATTTTCATCATATTGATCCATCTACACCATGAAGTCTCAATCCTGCACTGCAATCCAGACAGCCCATTAATTTCCATAGGAATTTATATCCCATAGGATTGGATCTGGAAGAGAGATGATCCTGATGCTTTATCAATATATTTTTAGCACAGCACCCAGCTAATCTTAATTTTAAAATCTACGCCAAACACCTGGAGAGGAAAATGCCACTGAGAAAAGCAGCTGAGGGCTGAAGAGATATTGCAAAGGTATCTTTTGTTCATGTCTCACTTAAAAGACTGGGGAAAGTAAACAGCATATAATGATGCTGTGCCTGGTAGGACAGCTCTCACTGGGTCTATTTTTCACCACATTCTGCTATGAAAACAGGAATCAGGATAAAAATAATCATGAAGGAGTAACTAGGAAAATGCAGGAGAAAATAGAAGCATAACATGAAATTTAGGGAACCCCTAGGCAGCTGAAAACCCAAAAGGTTGGGACAAAAATCCTACAGCCAGCAAGCTGGGCCAGCACTGTGGCAGGCAGGACACAGCCACAGCAGCCATTCACCTTTTCCCTCCCCAGGGACCTGAGGAGAATGGGAAGGGAGTCCAATAAGCAGCCAAATGATTCATACCCCAATTAGTGATGGACATCACACTCCTTTTCCTATGGCCATTCTCCCCTTTTCGGATGTTTCCATAATTCATTCCTTCACAGCACGGAAATATATCTACAGACAGAAAAATAATTGAGATGCCTTGTCCACTCAGGAAGTTGTTTTTCTTCCCATTAGTGACAGGGCACTGTGTTGCAGGCAGGATCACCTCCTTCCTAATGGGTTTAACATCACTTAGGGATATTTTTACCAGGGAAAAGCCTCCTGGCAGCATAATTGGTTGGGATGGTGATGGTGGGGGTGTTGTTTGGTTTGGGATTATTTTTTTGAAGGCGGTGGAGGGAGGGCTTGCTTGGGGATTTTTTTTGGTTGCTTGGGTTTGTGGGTTTTGTTAAACCATCTGTGCTTTGGTAGCTCTTCACGGTTTGAATGCCAGCCTCCAGCCCAAGCAGCTCTGAAGTTGCCCTAAATGCTTGAGGACATGAGCTGTGTTGTCCCATTGTCACCCCAGAGCAAGGCAGTGCTTTGGGTCAGGCCTCCAAAGCCACCACACAGTGGGACAAAAAGGCCTGATAAGGATCTGTAGCCCATGTTTCACCCTCTTTTTCCCTGGAAGCAGTGCCAGTCTCTTTCACATCACTGTTTGCCCTCATAAAACTACAGACATGCCAATATTCCCACCACAGATGTACTTTTCTGTCGTGATTGATGCAATTTTTACCTCCCACCATCTCTCCTCTTCTGAGGAACCCCATCAGCACCACTGCTCAATACCTAATTTCTAAAAAACACTGAAACTGCTTTCTTTTCCAGCCGACCACTATGTCCCTCTCCAAGCCAGAGATCCTTAGGGGAAAAGGGAAGAGACAGTTGTGTGGCATATTTAACAAAGGAAGCACAGAGTAAATGGTGTTTTGTTTCACAGCCAAAGCTGAATCCAGAGCTCTTCAACTTCCATGAGTTCATAGAATTGCAGATTGGTTTGGGTTGGAAGGGACTTTAAAGCCCATCTCATTCCACCCCCAGCCATGGGCAGGGACACCTTCCACTATCCCAGGTTGCTTCAAGCCCCATCCAACATGGTCTTGAACACTTCCAAGGATGGGGCAGCCACAGCTTCTCTGGGCACCCTGTGCCAGGGCCTCACCACCCTTAGAGAGAAGACTTTCTTCCTAATATCCAACCCAAACCTACCCTCTTATATGTCCAGAGTGAGGCATTCCAAAAAGAGGGACTTCAGAGACACAGGATGGTTTCCTGCCCAAGATACTCATTTGTGCACCCACTCTGGACTAGACTCTGCTGCAGGAGGAGCTACGAGTCTCACCCATCTCAGCAGAGCTTAGGAGGTACCTCATCCACACTGCCCATGCAAGAACAAGGTTTATGATGCTGGACAAAGCTCTGCCTGCCCTTCCAAGACCAAAATCCAGGTGCTGATGAGCCAAGAATCCAGTGATCCCCAAACTGATGGGAGTGAGTTCGAGTTTCTGGGCTGTAATAGCCACATGTCCCAGAGCTCCCATTTGTACCCTCAGCTGCTGCAGCCCCCAGGTGGAGCTGCCCAGAACCTCCAGGGAAACAAGTCTTGGTCATCCTGACATCCCACTGTCACTGCAGGTACTCAAGGCCACCACAGTCCCTTCCCTCCAGCCAGGACAGGCTTCCTGAGCCCAAAGCAGAGCTCCAGCAGCCTGACACAGTGAAAAATCCTTCCCCAGAGGCTGCTGAGCTCCCAGCATGGTGTTGGGTGTGCAGCCCAGCTGCTGGATGGTCACAACTCCTGGCTGCATCCCTGAAAATGCTGCAGGTGTTAACTCCCAGCATCCTGGAGCACTGCTCCATCTCTGGCAGCTCACCAAGGAGGAGGAATTGCTTGAGGCCAGGACAGGAATGATAGGAATTTCCCAGTTTCATCGCCCTCAGAGAGTCAGGTGCACAGTGAGTGCTATGCATCCACGAAGCCTCAGTAAAAAGCACTTCAGAAGCACGTCCAGAGCACAGCAAGTCCTTACTGAAGAATAAAACACACTCAAAAAAAAAAAAAAAGAAAAATCTGTGTCAAGTTAACTTACTCTACCAAAAGGAGACAAAGCAGATAAACTTAGTTTTGGAATAATTGCTTTGCAAACCTCTGTGCACTGAGATCATTTGAGAATTTCCCCTAAATCCAGCATCTGCTGCAACCTCCTCTGGAGTGAGTGCCTCATGAGTCACACCCTTCCTTGTCACCAGGATTCCCTTCCCACCCAAATCCACCTTTTTAGCTCTGATCTGAAAGTCAGAATAGGCATCTTGGGTTATGGACTGACCACATGCTCCTCATACATCCTCCAGCACAGAAAGCTCCTGGGTGTCCTTGTCACACCTGCAATGCCATGGCAGCAACTTCCAGCCCCCTGTGCTTGAACCAGAGCAGGAGCCTCACCTTTGCAACCCTTGCCAGGCCGTGAGCCACCATGACATGTGGCTGACTGGCCTGGACAGCCCTTTGCCACTGCTGATTTGGCTTGACAGTACCAGGGAGGAGGGGGAAATAAATCAGGAAGTGAGCAACAGTGAGAGGTGTAGGTCCAAAAGGCAGGGATGAGGCCAACTTCGGAAGATCACAATAATAGCATGTAACACATGCCATCTTCAAAGGACTAATGAATCCCTGCAGGGTTCCCCTATCATTATTTGCATTTCACAGATGGATACATTAAGATGCAGAAGGCTGCATTATCCTCTGGGTCACACCTAATTCAGTCTATTCATCCCCAGCCTTATGCTGGAGCTCATCCCTGCGGTGTGAGAGATCCTACCACGAGGCAAAACAACTCTGCTATCTTCCAGGCAGGCCTGGTTCAGGAATCACTGCTGTGTCTGGGGTCTGGTTTGAACAGCACACCAGACTAACTGGTCCTATTGATCTCTCCTGACCTTGAGAACTGATTATCAATTCTCCTTCCCTCCAATCAAGCTGAGGAGTGCTTGCAGCTCTGGCTTAAAGCTGCATTGAATTTTTTTTAAATGTACTTTTCTTCTAGATGTGAAATATAAGACAGAGGAACCCAGAGGAGAGATGCATCTGAGTGTTCAACACACAATCCAGTCTCATTCCAGCCCTCAGTCTGGCTGTGGAAAGGACACACCTTCCAGCCAGGAGCTTCCCTGCAGCTCAACAACTTTTGTTCACAGAAGAATAAAGCTGCCCTGGGAAACCAGGCTCGCTGGGAGAGCAGAGCTGCTCCCCAAGCTGTAACTGATGCCATGTGGGGCTGGGGAGGCTGGAACTGGTCTCTGCATTCACAGGGAGATCCAGCACCAGAGCAACAGGCTCTCCCTGCTGACTCTGAGGAAGCAGCTGCCATTCCTACTGTCAACACTCTCCTGGGCGGTTTTTGCTCATTGAAAATTGTGAGGCTGGAGATGGCAGGAGCTGGGTTTTGATCTACAAGGCTTCAGCAAGTAACATCTGCACACTGAAAGGACTTCCCATGGCAAAGCACCATGACATCCCCTGGAGCTGCCAAGCACTTGGAGCCTCCAAAGGCCACCAAGATCTGTGCTGTGATAGTCCTTCCCAGAGCCAGCTGATTTCACCTCCCTTAACAGTATTTGTAGTTTAGATAAGGGTAATCAAAATCTCGTCATTCAGGGTGTAAACTGATCGCCTGCAGGGGTTAGAAAGGAGTTTTACTTCGTGTGTAGTGTTGCACAACTGCCAGGATTCACTGTGGGTACTCTCTAGCCTCTGCTGAGCACCAGGCGGGGACCACAGCAAAAAGCAAAGCTCAACACACCGGCTGAAAAGCCGGAGTCATCATGCAAAACAACACAGCCCTATTGTTTGGGAACAAAGAAGAAATTTTTCTGACTCTGGATTCAACTTACACATGGAAATGAAAAACAATGACTGTCACTAGGCTACTGAAACAGCAGAATTTCAACAGAGGAAGAAAAATTTGTCCTGAGATCATTTTCCTGTGGACAGTGAGGGGAGTGCCTGGAGAGCACTGAGGGTTGCACTTGTGTAACTCTGTCCCATCCTGTGCAGCCACTGGACCCTCTAAGTGCTGCTCCAGTGAGTGGTACCAACAACCTGCCCCCCTCAGTGAGGGCTGAGCCCTTCCATGCCCCCCAACAACCCTCATGCCCACCCACCCCCACCTGAACAGCAAGCCACGAGAACAGTGTTTTTCCCTCTGCGAAATTATTATTTATGTTTTATCAGCAGCAAAGGCTCCATAGTGCCGGAATTGGCCGAGGGGTGTGGCGGCCTAAGTGCCAGTACCCACGGCTGCAGTGACAGCAGGAGGCCAAAAACATACCCCGTGTGGGTGGTGGTTGCTCTCAGATTAAAGTATCACCACGCCCCGCTCTCCTAATTGCGCTGTGAAACTCTGATCTCTGCCCGATCCCACAGCCAGACCCGTAGCAGGTGCCTTGAGCCACCCATGGCATCCCCCAAAGCTCCAGCCAGTCCTCCAGAAGAGCCCACAGCGAGATGAGATCCCGAATTTCCCTGCCCTGTGGAAGGCAGCTGAGAATGAGGCATTTCAGTAACTGTATGTGATAGAAAACCACAGCGTCGTCACTTGAGGCATCTGCTGCTGTGGATTGTGACTGGAACCGCCAGCCAAGAGGGAGAGCTCCCAAAGAAAACAATCAACTTTTCACACAGGAAAACGACAACTGAAAGCTGAATATGTTTGCATGAGAACTATGGCATTTCCATAAATTAGATTTTCCTAAAGCAGGGCTACAAGAAAGCTGGAGAGGGACTTTTTACAAGGGCACGCAGTGATAGGACAGGGGAGGAATGGCTTTAAACTGAAAGAGGGTAGGTTTAGGTTGGATATTAGGAAGAAATTTCACTGTAAGCATGGCAAGACACTGGCACAGGTTACCCAGAGAAGCTGTGGCTGCCCCATCCCTGGAAGTCTCTAAGGCCAGGTTGGACAGGACTTGGAGCAACCTGGTCTGGTGGGTGGTGTCCCAGCCCATGGCAGGGGGTGAACCTGGATTATATTTAAAGTCCCCTCCAACCCAAACAATTCTGTGATCTTCTGTTTCTCCTTCCATATCCCCCGAATTTAGGGGAGATCATAGAACTAATAAATACTTGCATTTGGTCCAAACACCCTACTTACAATTTGAAAGTTGCAGAATCTGGACAAGGCACCCAAAACTATCACTTTTCAGTCACTGTACAGCCTTTCCCCAGTGCGCTGGTAATGCAGCAGTACCTGGGAAAGAGGAGAGCTGTTCCTTTACACAAGATGTAAAAAGCTTTAAACACATTTTTTTGTGAAAGGGAGGCATTTTGTTAAAGAGCATCAGTACATTCAATAGCATCACTCCGGCTGCTGAAGGAACAGCTCAGCCTTATCAAAGATAATGGCACAGCCCTTGATGCTGCAGAGACAAATCACCAGAAATGCATCACTATTTTGGGGAATCACTTGAGGTCTAATGCACTTAAAGAAAGCATCTCCATTCAGCCCTCACTTGCACACGAAAACCCAGGTTTCACACAAACATGAACCTGGGGTCTGCTCCTCTGTGCTGGGGTCAAACGCTCCAGAGGACACGTCTGCAGTCACCAAATTCCTGCAGCTTTGTACCTGGTTTTCAGCTGATACACTCACTGCTGAACCAATAATCCCTGTGCTCAGGAGGGAGTGCTTGCCAGGCCCTTTCTGGCAGCAGCACAAAGACACCATGACAGATTCCAGCCAGGACAGCTTCCCCTGCACACAAACATGACACTTGTGACACAGAGCTCTTACCCCTGCAGCAGGAATGTGCTCGCCCTGGGAAGTCCCAAGGTTTACCTTGCTACATTTAACTACCTGGGGCTTGTTGCTTGCATTTAAAAATCATTTCCCACAGCACAGTAGCCTGTGCACCCATATCCACCCAATAAACATCCCATTTCCCATGGCAGCTGGATCACCAGGAAAATGGTGGAGTTCTGCTAACAAATGACTGATGACCACAGTGGGAATCAATGTGTCTACCAGCAGTGACACGTGGCAGGCAGCAGCATCACAGATCTGAAACAAGGACAGGAAAGTCCTGAATCAGTGCTATTTCAAATCTTTTAAGGAACATCTAGATCGTGATCCAGCCCTTTTCACCACCAATCAGTGCCTGGCAGAAGAGCCAAACCCATAAAATTTCAAACAGGCAGCAGAGGTGCCCAGCCCCTTTTGATGTTCACCTTGTCCCAAAACATCTGATGTTTTGGCTGAACATATTCCAAGTGTTTGCCCATAATGTTACAAGAACCACAAAATAGTCTTTCCTGGTGGACCATTGGGATCTGCCAGCCTGTGGTCTCTTCCAGGGATGGGATTGCATTCACCCTTTGTTTCCCAACTGAAAATAAAGCCGAAATCCAACATTTCAGCTGCAGGAACTGAGCTTTCTGAATAGGAATCAGGAAATTTGCATAAAGCTTGTATTTGCAGCTTTTTAGGGAGCTGAGGATGACACACACCAGCTGTTGCACGTGAGCACATCTGTACAAATGTGAGCACGCCCCACAGACAGCAAGAACCAAAAAAGAAAAAAAAAAAAAAAAAAAAAAAAAGAGAGAGAAAAGAGAGAGAGAGACCTCCCCTTTGCAGCACTGAGCTGGTGACAGAGCCCTGGGGCTGAGGAGCAGAGACTGAGCTTTTGCCTCAGGAATTGCCCCTTCATTTCCTTCAGTCCTTGCTTGTAGCAGGGTTGGTCTCCTGCATTGCAGAGCCCTTTTCTTTTCCAAATCTCTTGCACATTCACTTGCTCCCTGCTGCTGCCTGTCCAACCATCCAGCTGCCTTCACTGCACAGGTTCATCCTTGGCTGAGTCACTGCCCGTCCTGGTCTGTCCTCCTGTCACTGGCCAAGGATTAGACACAGTAAACAATACTCAGTGCCCAAATGCTATTTTTGTCTTGCATTCATCATGTCTGGTCCATGTGCTGTTGGCTGGAGTGCTGACTTTAGGGGTCACACTTTGCCTTGCCAAGCACAGCTGGAGATGCCACGGAGCCTGCTTCCAAAGATGCAGGACAGAAACACCCGTGATTCACTCTGGCATTAGCACTGCTCTGCCTCCACGGAGCACAGAAGTGGAAAGGACCTCCTGGGTCATCAAGTTCATCTGCTTGTCATCACCAGTAACCACATCACTAGATCAATTAGGAGCTGTTTGATTGGCCTATCACAGCTAATGGGCTCCTCCATCTGGCAGAGGAATAACAGGATCCAGAAGTGATGCCAGGCTGGAAACAAGGGGTGACCATTTAACAGTACCTGGGTCTGCCCAGGGCACCCCATGTCACCCACAAATTTTAAGTCTAGCCTGAATGTTGTGCCAAGACCATTTTACCCAGTGGCTTTCTGCTCCAAAACTGAGTCTGGGAATCTCTGGACAGCAGTTCCATGGTTTGTGAGCAGCGACAAAGAAAAACAGTTTCCATCAGCTGTGTAATAATACACTTCCTGAAATTTGGTTGGGTTATCTTTTAAGGAATTGCACCTTCCCTGGGCAGCACCAAAGAAATAAACAAGCTAAAAGAGGAGGTTAAAAAAAAAAAAAAAAAAAAACCAACAACAACAAAAACCCCACAAACCACTGCTCTGAGCAAAACAAGAACTAATTCCAAAGAATCCTATGGTTGCAGCTTTAAAACCCACCCTAAGTGCTGTGCTCATCACCAGGTTTACAAAAGCAAGGAGTTAAATGGAATTTATTCTTTATTTTCAAGGTATGGCATCAAATAATGAATCAAAGAATACCATATTCATGTGCCCTAAGCTTTTTCCCACATGCTTTTGAAGATGCCCTCTTGGAGATTAGACTGACATCTAAGATAATTAGCATATCTTCAGCCTGGAGATTTAATGAACAACAAAAAAATAATAAGTCTCTCATACTTACAAAAAAGCCTGGGCAACGTCTGTTCTATTATTTTCTCCTCAGTGAACACATATACACTGCACCATGGTTATAGTAGTGCTAAGATTCACTTTCTGATCATTATCAGTTCCAGAAAAAAAAAAAAAATTACCAGAAAACCCAAAGACTTGAGGGGAGTTAGTTAGGATGTTTTGCTTCATTCTTCAGCTTTTCTATATTCCACATTTCACTTAAACCTCAAATACCTCACTTAAACGATGCAAATCCCTGCAACAACGACTGCAAATCACTGCAACATCCCAGACACACACAAAAATAAACACTTTCGTTCCATGGGGCTATGTTTCAGCCTTGTGTGGGATGCTTAGACTACATGATTTAATGGAATTACCCAGAACTGACAGCACATTCTTACACAAGGGATCCTGAATTTGTGTCGAGAATGTAATGGAGAGGATTTTGAATCCCTAAGTAACAGGACATGAATTCACCTTCCACTGAGCAATAGGACAAACAGTTAAGTCCTGGTCAGGACTAAAAGACAACCCTGCAGCTTCTCCTTGGAGATTTGTGGGACCCCTCAAAATGCAACACCCTTGAAAAGGTGCAAAAATCATATAAAAAGAGAAAAGTCTAAGTATTCACACATGATCATGGCACTGTCCAAGGGATTATTTACTCAGTCTTTCCCTATTTAGTAAGCATCCAAAGGCCTTTTCCAGATGATCATCCCATTCAGTGCAATGGGAACAGATAACTGAAGAGCAAAACATCGATTGTGTGCTGGATGCTGATGAGGTGATCTCTCACCTCTCGCTTCCCTGAGCTGGGGAACAACTCATGGTGAGGTCTATAGGGTCACCACCAATGCAGGATGGAGACAACAACCTTGAAGGCAAGGTTCAGCTAAAGGCCAGGATCAGCTCAGTAAAATGCTCAGAAATGCTTTCCCAAGTGCCCTGTAGTGAAATCCAGGGTCACCCCAAGGTGCAGAGTGCAGTACCCTTAGGACAGGCTTGAATAGGTAGGACCTATACAGTAAAGATACAAATATTAAATCCAGATGGAAACAGACCAACGCTACTGGCACATTAAGAAGGTCTTTTAAACTAAATATTGTGGGAAAGCCAACAGTTTGACAAGACATGTGGCTTGGGAAAATGCAGTCTCCAGTGGAGAAGTCATGAAAATTTAGTATCCTTGAAGAAAAGGATAGGATAGAAGCCAAAAACAGTCAGGGAGGAAACAGCAGGCTGCAGGCCCAGCTGACAGCCCAGTCAGGGCTGCAGAGAGGGAACAGGACAGAACACCATGTGTGCATTTCTATCCAGGCAACTCTGAAAGGCCAGGGGAGTGAACAGCAGTGCCCTGGTTTCAGATGGGGCTATTAACATAACCAGCACCTTGGAAACCTGGTGGGGGGGAAGATAAGCAGCAGAACATGGTAATGAATGGGTACAAATCGAACAAGAATGAGAGTAGGCTGTGCAGGTGGAGGAGCTGAGCATTAAGGAGAGCTTATCAAAGAGCTCAGCCAAGATAACTGTATCAACAAATGCCCTAGGACTGCAGTCCCATGCTCAGACATTACAGCATTAGAGTTATTCCATCCTCCACCCTTCCAGAACAGGGCAACAACAGCAAAAGCTTAAGGGAGGTGAGTGAGGCTCCGATGGATATGAGCAGAGACAAACACAAACAGGAGATGGACATCTCCCTGTGCAGATGGGATCACTGACAGGAGGGAACACGTCTACTTTTAAAATGGAAAGTTACTGTTCCCTCCAGCAGCAATTTATGACCTCTGACACAAGAGCCTCTTCAGCACATCCTGAGCAGCACCCAGGAACCAGCAGGTTTGATTTCAAGTGTATGGCCAGGGGCTCTTTGCACCTTAAAACTGACAAATCTTGAGGGCAGCCTTGCAAACCTGCTACTCTAAGTTAAGCTTGAAGAGGGAGCTACCTAAACACACAGGCACTTGTTCAAAGAAAATTAAAAAGGAAAAGCCCTTCAGGAAAAACACACCCAGGAGTGGGAAGACCATTTGAAGAAGTCATTAGAGTAAACGTGTATTGCTTAAGGGAAAAAAAAAAAAACCAGAATAAAAGCTAGTGTGCTTGAAGTGAGACAATTAACAGTAAAATGAGACTAAGGAGAAGCACCATCCAAATAGCGAAAAGGTAAAAACCAAGACTAAAATCTAAAGTCTGCAACTGTGCCAAAATACTCCAAAGACTGAGAAGAATTTTCCAAGCCACAGCACTAATAACAAAACACATCGAAGAGTCCTTGATCACAGGGCTAAGGGAGCCTCCAAGGAAGAAAACAGCAGAGTAGAAAAGCTAAATTAACTTATTCACAATAAGCTGATAAATCCTGATAACACAGAGCCACAGTCAGGGATTAAATTCCCCCCTCAGCAGCACTGATGGTGCTGAAATGTGCAGTCACCCAGCTCAAGCTCCATAGTGCACTTTGGGGGGAAAGGGAGGAAAGCTCATATGAACAGAGTAGCAAAGCACACAGAGAGAAGTGATAGCCTGGGCAAGACTCATCTCAGGTTTTTGGGAGACAAGTCCTGCCGCCTCAGTCCATCTGAGTTCCCCAGAGTGTAGGCAAGCGATGGCACTGCTTGACACGATGAACTTCTCTTTCTAATGAAAGAGTTTCGAGAATGTAAGGTGCCATCACATAAAGGAAGAGTTTCTTTGAGTTAAAAATGGAAACATTAATAAGAGGTCAGCTCTCCCAGTGGAGGTGAGACCTGACAGGCATCTCTGCAGCTCAGCTTTTTTAAATGACTATGAAAAGGCAATTAGCAAAGGGACAAATTGAATGATTCGAGAGAGTTCAAAGCTTCAAGTCAACTGAGAGAAAACCCCAAGTCACTCAGGACACAGTGGCTGGACAAGACAGTGGCAGACAGACTTCAGTGCTGAAAAACAGAGAGAGAGGAGAAAAGCTTGCTATGCTCTACCTGCACATTACAGCTCCACAGTAACCATCCCTGTCAGGATGTATTAAGGAGTTCTGTGGCTAAGGTCGCAAATAAATGTCACATCATTGCTGAGCAGCAATCAGGAAGGTTTAGCACCTGATAGGAACTGTTAGGAAACATGGAGAGGATAAAACAAATTATTTCTATCATGCTGTTATATGATTACTGGGTCTGCCCAGCTGCACAGTTGTGGCACTGTGGCCTTCCTCATCATCATCATAACAGGGATTTAGAGAGGTAGACAGGGCACAGGGAACACCTCTCTTGGCCACAGAGAGGAGCAGAAATGGGAAGGGCTTTTGTCTAAACTCACACCAACTCCCATGGTGGAAAACAGGCTGTAGAGGGAATATGGTCATGACAGTCCACAAAACTCAGGAGGAATCCACAGAAAATAAAGAGTAGTTGCCGTTCAGGATTACTCACAGCATTAGAATTAAGGGATACTAAATAAATTATCATATAGTAGGTTTAAACAAACAAAGGGAAGTTGGTTTTTTTTCCCCTCCCCATAAGATGTAATTGTATTGTGGAACTCATCGCCCCAGGATGTTGTGGATGCCAAACACATCAAGAGAGTCAAAAGTCAATTAAACAAATTCACGGACAGGTCCATCAGTGGCTATTAAACATGATGATGGAGATGCCGCCTCTGGCTGACAAGTCTCTAAACCACATGAAACTTTATCACAGGAAGATCTACTTTGTGCTTGCCTTGTTTGTTCCCCTGAACATCCACAGCCAACCATGGACCCAGGTACCGGGTTATTCCAAGTTATTCCAAGCTGGTGCCAGCTCTCAGAGTTGAAGTGAACACTCTCAGGTCTCAGCACATGCCAGCTCTAGTCTGGAGTTCTAGACTTCCTCTTTGTCCCTGTCCTGAAGTGACATTAATCTTTTGAACACAGGGTGGATTGCCAACATCTTAGGCTAAAATTTTGGGCTTTAAACCTCAGGAGATTCCAAGGACATGAAATCCAAAATCACACCCAGATGTCAGCCCTTTGTTTGGATGTAATGATTTATACTATGAATGACACTTCCTCTTCTGTCTCCCTAACAATGACAAAACAAAGAGCTATAAACAAAACCTGACTCCAGATGTTCTTTTGCCCTCATTAGCAACCAGCTTGGCTAACACTATTTCATCAGCCCTTTGTTTCAGGGTGGCAAGCCAACATCAGCAACCAGAGGACACTTTGATGGGCTCCCCCGACTTGGGATGCAACAAATTCCCAGGACACTCCTGCCCAACACTCACTACAATAACAAGCGCAGGGCTGAATTACTGCCCTCGACAATGTTTGGTACGTGGAAAAACTTGTGCTTGCTAATTACCACGATTGCCCCACAAAAATCCCCCTCGGGCAGCCACGTGCAATCCTGGTGAGCCGCAGCCCTGCCCCTCGGCAGCAGCTCAGGTGGAGACAGCCTTTCCTCTTTGAAGAGCCTCCCCAGCATCCGAGGTGTCCCACCCACTCGCCAAATCTATTCCTAGACATATCAGCTCTATTTATTTTCCACACAGACTCTTACACAGGTGCAAAGGGCGAGAGTCTGTCAGGCCAGACACATAAGTAGGCTACAAAACAAAGATTTTTCCTCTTCCTTTGAAGCCTACTGTCCATTATTTTTGATAAGAGGTGCAGCAGATTTATTTCTCTGGTTTGAGCACTCCTAAGCCTTTTTACTAAGCCTGGCAGTGAGAACCTCAAAGCAGATGCCAAACTCTGCAATCTTTTTATGTGTGGTAGAAATAATCCCTTTGCCTGATGCCTGGGAGAGCTGAACCCTGACATCCACAGGAGCTGCTGATGGATCAGCCCTCAGGAGCCAAAGCAGAGCCAGCAATGGTCTCTCCTCCCCACAAACCCCCTTCTCTCTGCAGCCAACCAACAACCACACACTCTGCTTTTGTCTGAGCTCCAGCCTTGCTCTTATACCAAGGTTAAGAAGAAATACTCAGATCTGACCCCAAAGCCCATCACATCTCCCTGTGCCAATTCTTCTAACAAAGGATCCTTTAGTCCTCCTCGTCCCCCTGCAGTTTCACTTCTACCTTTAGATGCTTTGTGAGTTGAAGAAGCTCAAAGAAGCTCATGTAACAGGGGAACCCAAAGCCACCCCGGCTCCCAGATTAACACAGGCCAAGTTTACAAGGTCCTTTGGCTGCCTGCCTTGGGCTGAGGAACTACATGAGTCACCAAATCCCAATGCCAAATCCCCAGCACCAGGGGAATTGCAGACATTTTGAACCTGCAAGATCAAGCTGCAAGGGCAGAGGGAAGCTAATCACAAAAGGAATAAATCAAGGGGAAATACTCGGCACTTCACTTTTGGCAGGGAGGGGCTGATCAACTTTTACTCTGGAGGAATAGGGAGTGAGAAAGGGAAGATTCACTTTCACTTGGCTCCCAGGATGTCCAGGGACTTTCACATCCCTGCACAGAGAACAGCTGCTGTATGCCTTTACATCTCACAATGATAGATTCCTCATTTAAAAATAAATCAGTGCAGCCTGGGATAGATGCCAGCACATTTCCCCCAGTTTTCCCACATCCCACATTTTAAAGGCAGCTGATGAGCTCCATCCTTGCTGATCCCTCATCCTTCCTTTAATAACTCCCCATGTTCCCATTAAAACCAGTGCATTGCCCTCCTCACCTTTAAATTTCCCCAGAGCTGTTGTTCCCTACTTTGGCTGCTCTTGCTCAGTTTTGCATCATATGGTGTTGCTGCTTCAACAGCACCAGCACTCTCTGAAGTTCTTTACTTTTTTGTAACTTTTCTCCACAGGCAGCACCACTGAAACATTTGTGTTAAAAAAACCCACACCTCTACCGGGTCAATCCATCTCCAAAATTACTACCTCTTCAATCACTTGTGAGAATGTTTTAAAAGTTAAAATCAATAGTTCAGGCACAGTTGGAACCAACACTTAACTCTCCACGTATTGATCTTGACCTTCAGGTCGATGTAGTTCCCCAAAACTTACAAAAGGGACACAAGTTTGCAAACAAGGTGCCCAAGCACACCATGTTGTGCAACACAGAGGCTATCAAACCTGGATCTCATTACACCCTCTGCCTCCCACTCCGGGTTGTGTTCCCTTGTTACATCTTGTTTCAAATTAGACCGAGAGCTCGTCACGCCAGCGGCAGTGGCTCCCCGTGGCACCACTGCAGGAAACAGGATTAATAAGCTAAAACTAAAGACAGCTCTCAAAAGCACAAAAAACTTAAAAGAAACAAAGGGATGTGGGAAAGTCTTGCTCCTGCCCTGAATAAAGAACTCTCAAGACACTTGAATAACTTCAGGACATCCGTGAACTTGGCTTCTCTATCGTGAGTTTCATTTTTCACTTTTAACCCCAGCACTCCACAAATTAAGCGAACCTAATTGAAAAGATGCTTTGCATGGTCTAAGATTTCTCTTTTTTTTGATGTTCTGTTACATCAGCATAGCTCAAAGATTTAAGTAGTCCATTCAAACTAGGTCATTTGTGTTGTAGACAACAGGGCACACTCAGCAAGCAGGGGATAAGGACTTCAGGGGCAAGAAACAAGCAGCTTGTCGTTTGTCAGCAGGCTGCTCTGTCCTAGCCCAGCATCTCACACCCCCCAAAGCATGGTTTTGTCACTGTCTTCCTTCTGGTTTAGGACTTACCTTGGGAATTAAGCCACCCCTGCCACAATAACATCTGGCTGGGGAGGTGCTGCCTGCTCAGCTTCCCACCAAACTGCATCCAGAGGCCCCAGTGCTGCCCTTCCATTAGGGCACACAAAGATGTGGCATATGGGTATCCAGTCATCAATTCCCCGAGGCTTTACACCAACTGAACCACTTTTGCCATAGCCTGAAGGAGCTGACCTGGAGCAGTGTCTGGTTTTTATCATCTGGGGTACAGAGAAAGGAGAGATTTGCCACTTGGCACCAAACAAGCCAGTGGTTAAGGTAAGATGCTCTTTGCTTTCCCTGAAGCTGAGGCTGGGATTCAGTTCAGTGTCCCCATCATCTTTTCACACTCATCTGCTGAGCTCCATGATAACAGCTCAAGGTTTGGGAGAGCTCACAATGCACTGCCATTTCACCTGGCTGCAGCTGAGAGTTTCATCTCTCTTTGTTAGTCATGATTTCTGTAACAGGAAGCTTTCAGTACAATAGGAATTCCCAGGCCAAAAAGCAGAACTCTAATAATTCAGCTTCACAACAGCAGATCAGGTGTCACTGCTTCCCTGGAGACCTCAACTCCTTTCTCCCCCCGCCCACCCTCTCTAAGAGCATCATCTCAGAAGGTCCACCTCTCCCAGGTCTAGCACATCATCACTGGATTTTTCTTACACAGGACCTTCCAACACCAAAAATAAAGCCCCAGGAGTGGTTCTGGTGATTTTCTCTAAGTAGGCTTAGTGGGCCTGCCCTAATGGCAGCATGTCCTTGGACAGCACTGCTGTCCCTGGCACCATGGGCCTCCACAGAAGGTGGGTCTGGGCCCACAGAGGGAACTCAGTGCCCACACAAATGAGCACACTTACAGAAGAAAGCAGCACTGGGAAGCAGAGCTCTCATTCCATGGGAAAGCCTCATTTTCAAACAAGATTAGTTTTGCTTTTAATCATCCTGCATCCAACCAATGCTCAGGACAAGAGGACTTGCAGGCAAAATTCAACTTCCCCATCCCACCCTTTGCTTGCAGCTGTTGTTACAGAAAGCCACAAATGAAACCATCATATTTGCATGGCATTTAACTTGGCATGACAGTTTTCCTGCTGGAAGCAAGGCTTCCTCAGGTTGGGTGGGGTAGGGCTGTCCAGGAACAAACCCCTTTTCCACAGAAAAGGAGGAAGAAGTTAGTTATCTCCTGCTTTGTCCCAGAGCTTTGGAGTGAAGGCACTTATGACAACAGCAAACAAGTGCTCAGCAGCACTTCAGTGATGTGGTTTAAGCAGGAAAAAAACCCCTTTCTTGAGCATGGAGCTAAGCAGGCCCCAGGCAGTAATGGGTACATGATGAATAATAAACCCAGCTGAAGCAAGATGCATGAGTCAACCCAGATGAAGAGTTCCTCTTGGTTCCTCCCTCCCCCCTGCCTTTGGCTGCTCCTTGGAAAACCCATATGCATTATGAGGGTGTCCACAAAACAAACATTTGGCTGCTTTCTTCAAGAAACCTTGGAGAGCCCAAAACTGGCTGTGTGGGCCGAGCAGTCAGCGGGGTACAGTAACCAAAGCAAAGAGAAACCTCCTCAGGGGCTGTTAGAGCATTTGGGATGGGGGAAATGGAGCAGAAATCTTTGTAGAAAAGCTATTTACATCTGTTTGACCCTTGTAAAACAGGTCCCCAGGCTCTTCCCCACTCGGAGGCATTTGGATGATAAGGTTGCAGCAGCAGTTTGGTCCTTCCCAGGGAAAAGGAACGGGGCAGAGCTGCCACAGGTAACCACCAAGCACAGGCAGAGCAGTCCCACCTGCTCTTCCAGGCAGGAAGGGACAACAGGAGGCTCCCTGGAGGGACCAGGTGCTGCCTGCAGTGCTGCCTCTTGGCTCGAAGTCCCAGGAGGAGCCAATGAAAGTGAAAGATACCTGCACCCTCCTCCAGACTCCACCTTGCCCCCCCAGCCTTCCCTGACAGGCAGCTCCTCCCCAGGAGGCTGTTCATCCCCTCCCACTCAAATCCCTTGATCTGCCTGCCAAAGCCCAGGCTGCTGCAGGAGGGCCTGGCTGCCCACAGGTCACTGCAGGGCTGCACCTCAGCTCTGGCTGCCACAGGGCCAGGTGGCTCTGGGGCTGCTCCTCCCTTGCTTTGTTCCAAGTGCCCGTTGGAGATTTATGAGCTCACCCATCCCAGCAGCACATGCTGGCCCCAAACCTTGGGAAAGCCAGGCCCAGGAGGTCCAGAGAAGGGGGATGCCTTTCTCTGAGAGTCTTTGCTGAAACCAATGTGGATGCACACAAGTGACCAACCCATTCCAGGCACGGCTCCTGCTGCTGGTCTGGAGCCAGGCTCACCCACAGCTCACTGCTCACTCAGCCTCTACATTTGCTACCACCACAACCTTACTCACCCAGAGGCCAGCACCACCTCCAGTTCTCCCTGAATCATGAGTGGCATCAAGCCAGGAGGAGTGTGGAGGTGGTCTGCTTGCTAGGGACCATGAACAGCAGAGAAATGGGATGACAGAGACCTGACTTGCACAGTTCTACACCCAGCAGTCCCCCAGCAACTTTGTGCCATTGGGGGGTAGACCACAGGGTCCACAAGAGGTGGCAGGTGAATGCTGACCCGCCTGCACGTGATCTGCCCTTCCAGAAGGAAAGTTTCAAGTCTGGTCTCATTCAGGACAGCACTGGATGGGTTCTGTCACTGCTTATACTGCAGGACAAAGCCTTGTTCTGTCCACTACTCCAGGAAGAGAGAAAGTGGATTTTTACTCCTTCCTCCACTGTGGATGCCCTGCAGTACATGGACAATGCAGAGAGCTTGTCTTAACACACACCCCAGAAGTGTTCTGCCCCAAACCCAGAGCATTGGCCAGCCCATGGAAGCTCAATGTTCCCTGGGCCATCCCATAGCAGCTAGGAATTCTCACCAGGCTCATCCCCCATCAGGCACCACAAGCAGCCAAGTGAGCATGGCCTCCTCCTCCTCCTCGAGCCTGTTGAGCAACCACCAGTGGGTGGACACACACCCAGGCTAAACACAGCTCCAGCACAGCCGCCCCCACCCGCCGTGGCTTAGACCCAGGTCACCAAACACATTCTTGCTTTGGGTGCGCTGGTTCTCGTGCTCCTCCCCGGGAGAAGCCTGTCTTGCTCAACCCCCCTCAACCCTGGTTTCCCCAGCGCTGAACCCGGAACCAGATTTCACTCCATACAAAACGTGCCAGCCCTTCTTGCCACACAGCTCTGTCCCAGGGCCTGGCAGGATGCAATGCTGCCAGCGAGAGCTGGTCCATACCCCACCACTCCATCCCTGTGAGTAGGGCTGCAGGCCAGGCCAGGACTAGTGGGGAGGGGGGAAGGTCTCTGTTGCAATTGCCATTGTCCCTAATCCCTGGTTTTGACCAGATCAGCCTGTGAGATGCTTGACACCTGAAGGATGGTGAGTTTAAGACTTCCAAGGCCTCCTCAGCACAGCTTTTACCACCACATGACACATCAGAGCTTTTGCAATCCAGGTTAGCACCAATCTGCCCTATTTCAACTTCAAAGCACTTCACAAACATTAACCAATTAATCCTCTCACTGCCCTCCGAAGGAGGTGAGCATCTTTATTTTTATCTGTTTCCCCATCAATGAGAAGGAGAGAGTTAAGTGCCTCTCCCAAGGCTGTCTGCACTTGACTCCCAGCCCCAGGCTGGGGCCATCAGAGGAAGGGACAGGTGAGCCTGGACACAGGAAATGCTGCAGGAATCACAGCACCTAAACCAAGCAACTTTGTTTTTCTCCATGCCCCCTATAACTTGGCTTTCTGAGCCTTTTCTGTTCATCATCAGTCAATGACCTGGAAGGAAAATGATCTGAGATAAGCAAGACTGAGGAGGCCACTGACACAGCAACCAGGACCAGCTGGAAAGCCAGGGGCACACACACAGAGTAAGTGTTTTTAATAAGCCAGGAAAAGTCCTACAACTTGCAATAAAAAACAGAGCTCAGCATGGATAGTTCCAGAGTAAGGGGACAAACTTTGATGTGACCACAGGTAGACAGACAGCCAGAACATAGCATGAGCTACTGGCAGTGCTTAGCTTCTGCTGAAAACTGGGGCGGAACATCCCAGCTCATCCTGCACTTTAAATCATACTTATTTCCTCCAGCTCAGGCAAAGCTTGGTTTAGGGAACCCTACAAACCTCTGAGGCATTGTTACCAACAGGGAGCTGGAAAGGGAGCTGGCCTTCAACTGGGAAACTGCAGGAAGTCAGCAGGTGTCACACCAGCATGGTGGCAGCTCGCTCAGGGTGGGACATGTCACCAGGAGTGATGCTCCCCCTTGTTGGGGAAGATGAAAGTTTGGTAAGAAAGTTTCACAGGTATGTAGGCTTGGCAGAAGGATCTCTGAATGTAGAAACTGGGGATGAGATAGAAATGAAAGCAAGTTTTGATATAGAGTGAAAGATGTTTCGCTGAAACAGTGATCGCTGAGTAACTGAGAAGGCAAAGGTTGGAGATGAGTTGGAAGGAGATTTTTAGGAATAGGACAAAGGTATGTGACTACAAACAAAGACATGTTTTTCACCAAGTAAATAAGTCTCAAGAAGAGCATAAGTAAATAGAAAACATGTCTTTACCAAAAAGAGAGATATGGCAAGCAAACAAGAAATGTTGATGTAGCAAGAAGAAGAAAGGTCTGAGAATTTTCCACTGTAAGCTTAAATTGTAACTTACTTACTCTTGTGATTGGATAATAATGACTATAATATGGTGATGGTAGTAGTTATGATAGGCTATAGGCAAATGTAAAGGTATTGTGTATGGTGCTTATTGGTTGTTATGTATTAAGATACTCTGCAAAGAAAAGTATAAAATGCTTTGTAACTTGAACAGAAAGTGGCTTCAGGTATGCCTACAGCTGGAGCTGGCAGCTGTAGGGCTGGCTCTGGATACCCACTCCCTGAAATGCTGTAACTTCACCTATGCAATAAACAGCTTTCAAGAGAGCCACCTGAAGTCCAGACATCCTTCATGAAACCTTCTCCTATACCCCCTCAGCCATCCTCTACATCAATCAGGATTCACTCGAACACTGCCAGCAAAGAGCACAGCTCCCACATTCACCAGGTCCATCATGTACCTCTGAGGTATAACCAGCAAAAAAAAAAAAAAAAAAAAAAAAAAAAAAAAAAAAAGTGTTTTAGCACCTGAAATGCCTATTTATTTGTTAAAGACATGAGCCCATGAGCAGTCCTCCCTCCCCCATCATCCAGGAACGCTCAGGAGAGGGGAAGGAAGCCCCTGATCCCAACAGCCCTGAGACAGGAGGCTGTGCAGAGGGAGAGTGGGGTGCACAGGGGTTGCACACCAGAGCCCACCATCAGTGATGGCTGCACTTATTACAACCTTTTCAGGAATGTCACCGCTGGCTGGGGAGAAGGGACTGCCTGAGCCGCGGGAGTGACGCCGTGGGACGGGCCAGGCAGGGCTGGGATGTTGCTCCCAGCTCCCTTTCACTTCAGCAGCAATTTCTGTCCCCAGGGTTCCTCAGAGCATGTGAGTGAAAGTTTCTCTGCTTTTGCAACACCGCTGACCCAGGGTGGGACTCCTGCTCCTCCGCTGCCCCGTGGCAGGGAAAACCCACAATTGCAGGGAAGCAGCGGTTCGTTTTTCTCATCATTTCCAATGGCTGTGGCTCAGCACTAGCTGCTGGCAATTACTCATTACCACTCACCCCGAGGTTCCAAACTGTTCGCTAAACCCTGTGAAGACGTAGGACTCCCAAAGCCTTTTGGATGGAAAGGGGCAACCTTTAAACAAAGCTCTGCAATGCCAGATCAATACTGGAAAGAGCTGAAATCAGTCCATCATCTCGCTTAAGTGGCAGGAGAATTTCAGGCAGATGAAATGCAATTCTCTAACTGCAGTTATTAGAGGCAGCGGGGGTAGAAGCCTTGCTGGATCTGGAATAGAAGTACCATCCCGAGGGAAGGCTTTTCTTAGCATCAAGAATCACTATGTGTACTGCTTTAAACAGGTATTCAGAACATGCCTTGAATTTATTGCTAAGCACAGACCTCAAGTCACAGTAGCACCTTAAAAAGGGAGATTTGCCCACCTCCGCAGGGGGTGTCCCATCTGCACCTCCAGCACGGGCTGCAAACGGGCCCCAGGGACGGGAAGCAGAGCTGTGGCTGCCCCAGGTGAGCCCCAAGGAGCAGGGGCAGCGCGGGGCTGGCTCACAGCAGACAGTGCCACCTGCTGTCACCTGGTCCCCGTCCCATCCCTCCCACCGGGGTCCCCAAGCCAACTCCCAGCTCATCAATTACAGCCCCCGTGCAAGCCAGACCCCGAAAAGCAGCCACTTTTCCGCATAACATTTTTGCCCACTCATCAGGCCATTCCCCCTCTCCATGTGGTTGGGTGGGACAGACACGGAGCTGCTGGATGACCCACTGTTCATCCGTGATCTTCAGCATATCACGGGATTTAACACCATGTGCCAATATTGTTCACCAAAGAAAGAAAGCAAAGGCAGACACCAGCACTGGGATATGGCGAGAAACAACTTCTGACTGTGCTTTGTCTTCCTCCTCAACTGAAAACGCTGGTTTTGTGTATCCTTCTTGAGCACTGACATCGTCTCTTCCACTCCTGAACCTCTCACCACCTTTTTGGGGCATGGAGAAGAGCCCAAGCTGCTTAGAAACACCCTGGAACTGGGCAGGGACAACACCCCACCCTATTCAAACACCATGATTAGATGTGCATTTGTATACTGCAATCGCACGACACACCCACAAACCCAAAATACCTTAAATAACAGTTATGGGGTTTACCTTGACCCCACAGTGATGCAACAACCTCACAAAACTCCTCTGAACTCCTCCAGGCAACCTTTGCAGCTTGGCTCAGACCAGAAACAAAATATGAAGCAAAACCACCAAACTCAGCAGGACTTTAGGCCCTCAGGGACTCAGCAGACCCTTAACATTTACCACAAAAAGGTTCTTAACAGATGGGTGGATTCTTTATCAGGTTCTCAAACTTATAAGCCTTTAAATTGCTCTTCTTTTTGTTAAAAGTCATTGGAAGGTGGAATCCCCCAACCCAGGAAATCTACTTGCCAAGCCCTTTTCAAGCCTAAATTTGCTTTTCCATTAACTGGCCACCAAGATCTTGACCCAGAGTACATTAACCTTTGTCATGGAAAGAGAAGTGAAAGTCCCAAGGATTCACTAAGACAGATACTTAAACCAGTTTACAAAACAAAGTTCAAGTTAGAGAAAAAATCCACACAAATAGGAGGGAATGAAACTCACTGCCTAAAAAGTCCCATCTCAAAAATCTTTCCTTAAAGAGAATACAACAAACCCAAATAAGAACAAAGTGACCTGTTCCTCAAGAGCCCACTCTGGCTCTCCTGATGGGGGAGTTGTTGGTGAGCACAGAAACCCCTGCAGGTACCAGCACAGCAGGGCTACCCAAAAACCTGGCACACAACAAACTCCTGCCTGCCCAGGAGCAGACAGCTCTGACATGAAAGCTTGTGCCCCTGAGCCATCTGAGAAAGGGCCACCCTGGATAGGGACCATCTAGAAAAAAAATAAACTTTGTTGACATCCCCCCCACCCACACAGTTTTGAAACCCAATAAACTAGCATAGATCACACATTATTTCAAATAAAGCCCTACAAAAGCAGGGCAATCCCTGAGAGTATACTTAGTCCCCTACTACCCCAAGCCTCATTATTACCTGAAAATCAACTTAATTTAAGAACTCACATTCAGCCTGCAGAGCCCTCAAAACCAATTACACCAGGATCCCTTTCTTCCTGGCACAGCACCCAAAATCCTTCCCAAAGCAATCCCACTACTATCTGCCTCTCCCTAAGTGTGGAGGGGGCACATATTTATGATATCAGGAGGAGTCACATGCCTTAGGTCAGCTGAGCTCGTTTCCCAGTCTCCTCATTTTCAATTTCCCTCCTTCAGTCAGAGTGCTAAAGTGGCACAGGAGAACCAAATTTAATTAACAGGATTAATAGCAATTAAGCTCCTATTGGAGTCAGGGTTGTGCTCTTTAGTCCTGGAAAGAAACTACATGTCACTACAACAAGATAAGCAGCAGGTGATGCCAGAAGCTTTTTATTTCCAAAGAGAAAAATTGGTTTCCTTCCTGAAAGCCCTCCCCTCCTCCTCCCCACCTCCTCTGACCAGAATTTGGCCCAGATGGAGCCAATTCCCTTCCAGCCTGCTCCTGCTCAGTGCCACTCTTTGCACCTGGAAGAGCTCAACTTCCCCTGAACACCAGTTATGGGGTTTGAATGAACCACCCCAAAGTCAGTCTCTTTTTCCATGCCTGTATAAAAAAAACCAACCCAGTTTCCCAGCATGTGTGGGAAAGAGTAGAGCACTTGGATGTGATGCTGAAGTTCCCTTTAGTTTGCCTTCTCTGTAGGATTTGCTCCTGACAGCCTGACCCTGCTGTGCAAGGAGGTTGTGCCAAGAGGATCAGTCCCAGTTACCGGCACACTGGGATATTCCCACTCCCTGGCAGAGCCCTGACCCTTCCCACAGCAGGGACCATCCTTGAAGGCAGGAAGGCACTGTCACTCTGGCAATTTATCCTCCGGTCTCACTCTGTTATCACAGCACCTCACAGAAGTTATTTTAGCTACAGAGCAGCTTTCTGTCTTCCTGTGTAGATCCTTAGTGTTCTTCCTAATTGAGGGCTTTTAACATTAACAGCCTTTAGCAGCTTCCGGAGGTGGGGGGAGCACTGAATCTTTTATTCAAATTTCTTCTCTAAGAAGTGGAAACGTGACCCACATCCTAAGCACATGTCCCTCGAGTGACAAGCCTCCCCCACTGTGCCAGAGGCTCCTTTCAGCCACTGGTCCCATGACTTGCTGAATTCACCAGTCCATACATAATCCCCAAGTAGGAACTAGGGGCCTCTGGCTGAGTATTTGCTGAGTATTTCCTACAGAACCAGGCAAGGGGCTCTACACGGCTCAGTGGGAGCTGGAGCTTCCCAATTCCAATGCTGGCCCATCAGTGCCCTCTCCCTGCTGTGCCACCTGTGAGTGAAGTACTGGACAAATGGGGTGGGTTCACCCGGGGCTCCTGTCCATGGAGGGGCCAAGCAGCAGCAGCTGGGGGCTGTGGGCTCTTCCCAAGAGGAGGATGCTGCGTGCAGCAGCCACCAAGCAAAATGGAAAATGGGATTGGAAGGGATCGTGGGACACACTGAGGTTGGTGCCTGCAATTCCTCTCCAGCCGGGGTGGGGTCTGCATGGCAGAAAGCTGCCTGAGCCCTCAGAAGAGAGCTAGGATTTACTTTTGTCAGAGCCTTGAGTGTTTTGAAGTCCAGAGAGTGGCAAGAAGCAACAAGCTCCACCAGTGCCCCTGGGAAATTGCAACAGAGTCACCAGTCAAAAGCATTCAAAGATCACAAACCAGACCCAGATGATCATGAATCACAGCTTAGAAACCACAAATGGTTCTTAAGCCTCTCCAAAATAATGTCACTTACCAGGCTCGTTTGGAGTGGCTCGCATTTTCCAGCCGCCTTCTGAACCCAAGAGAGAGAATGGGCTAAAGCAGGAGCAGAGCTCCTCATGCACTCCCAGCTCCTGGGAACTGGGGTGATAACAGGGAGATGCTGTGACACCTGGCACGAGGTTACCCTCGCCGGTGGTGCTGGGGCTGTGGGAAGGGCTCTCTGGGAGACCCTGGTGTCGATGAGGCTGAGCCCAGCTGTGAAGGAGAGCAGGGGGTCTGTCACCTGGTTCCTGGCTCCCTCCAGGGTCCTGACTGGGGGGAAGGGGGGCCCAGCCCCACACTCACCATTGGAAATCTGAGGAATGTCAGACAACAATTTTGTTTGAAAGTGCTTCCCATGCTTTTCATCAGGGAAAACAAAGAGGTGATGTTAAGTGCATTAATGTGGTAAAACACCACAGGCTCCTTGGGTCCACGTGTGTGGGCAACCCTGAAGCTCCAGACAGAGCAAGACCTACATCCCAATAATGCACAGGCAGTAAAGCTCTTATGTGTCATCAATGTTTTAACGCCCCATTTAAATATTGATATAATGGAACAGCATAAAAGCAATATCCCTGAAAGCATAGGGTCATTTAGTCCATTGCCCTGTTCTCAGGAAGAGCCCAGAGACCTCCTCCAAGTGTTTTACTTCCTCAGTCCAGTGCTGATTTTCTCAGTCTCATAACATTAGTTCTAGTAATAATAATACATCATCATAATGCAAAGCTGGCCATCGTGATAATTATTTATGACTTATGCTTCTGGCCATAACTGAATGTTTCTGTAGAGGTTTTAATTATCATTTATGCATCTTTGTTCCACATCCATAAGGCTCCCAGGGCTCTGTATGGCTGAAAGCTGAATTTATAGGATCCTGGGAATGGCAGAGCCCGGATCCAGTGACAAAGGCTGCTCCTAATCACCGAAATGCCAGATCCAGTGAAAGGATGTGAATGTCAGCAGGGCGCAAAAGGCAAAAATGAGACCCAGCAGGTGGAACTGCAGTTCCTGGAGTAAAAGGCACTTGTGTCAGCTGCATTTGTGCCTGATCGATGTCGGCACCTTGATGGAGATGACCTGGGACAGGTCTCTGGGTCTGAGGCCCCAGCTGGTCAAGAGGCTGACACGGCAAGGGTGACAGCACACAGAGAGGTATTTGGGCTCAGGGACAAGGGCACTTGTGCCCCCTCCCTCCCATGCTCCACAGGGAGCTGCACTCAGGGCTGTCCAGCCCCTTGCCAGGAGTGTCTGATCACCCTCCATGTAGTCCTGGAGGATCCTTAGGGAGAGCAGGACCTGGCCACCGGCAGCCCTGCAGTTCATCCTGAGCAGAGGAACAGCAAAGCACAAAGCTCAGGGATGCCTCAGCTAAACAGGCAGATGCAGCAGCATCAACTGCCTCCAGCACACCCCTCACCATCTGCTCCTGGCAAACCCCTCAGCACTGGAAGAGAGATGCCCCAAGTGCAGGCACTGCGAGGCTGCCTTGAGCTTGGAAGCAGGCTGGATTCCTTCTTCCAAAATACACAGAGGGAAAAATACAAGATGCAACATCCCCGAGTATTTCCTACAGAAACCACAGCATAACATGAGAACCTCGGCTGTTTTTAAACTGGAAAACCAAGTTTCTTGGTAAGTGGGGCTTGAAACTGTGAGCCAGGGGCTTCCAGAAGCTCAGAAAAGGGGGAGGAATGAAGAAAAGAGGATCTTGGCAGGGATGAATAAGGATAAGAAGGAAAAGCATACTGCAGGCAGCAGCCATGGGCTTTGGCAGCCACTTCCTCATGTAGAAGGAGAAAACCCAATTTAAAAGCTGCTTGGGGAAAGGGAGGTTCAGCACGGGATTTTTTCATCTCTGTTCCCAGAGCAAAGGGACTGCTTCTCATATCCCTGATGGGCTGAAGACAGTGCCTTCACTGCAAAGCACCTCGCTTTCACAGCCAGGCTGGAAATGTACAAGGCATCAAAAATAATGTCCCATTTATTAGGGAAGCAATTCAAGTGCAAAACTCACCGAGGGATGTAGGGAGCTGACTACATGCAGAAATCAAAGGGAACCCTTGATGGAAAAGAAATGTTTAGCCACTATGTTCAAAGGCTCCCTAAATCAAAGACAAACTCCTTCTTTAATCAAGGCCATTGACCGAGGCTGAAAGCACAGAGAACTGCCAACAATTCCCGCAGTGTCGCTTTTCATGGCAGGGCTGCAGGTGCTGATGCTCTTATACCCAGCATCCTCCCCTCAACATCCTCTATCTGTGTCCTGGGAGCAGCTCTTGGCACTCAAAACACAGCAGTTTTGTGGGGACAATAAACCTCAGCCATCAGCCATCCAAATATCCCAGTGCCCCTGTTTTAGCCACAGGAAAACTTCAGCCTCTGCCTCTGAGCCTGAGGAGTCATTAGGAGAAGGAGCAAGTGTTAATTGGGCTGTATCTAATCTCAGCCCGACCCAGGGGTCAATAGCTGTTAGCTAAAGTTTATCAGCAATGTTTGGCCATCATTTATCAGCTTTGGGGAGATTGTACTTGGACAGGTGTACAACATGCTGACGCACAGATGGGGTCAGGGAGTGTTGATTTTCCCAAGCGAGGAGCGGATACCAGCGATTAACAAGCACACTTTTGTTGAGGCTAAAGCAACCAGCAGTAGCACGAGATGCTGGTAGGGAAAGAGCTGGCCAAGAATGAAGTGCACATTTATGAATGGACTTCTGAAATAATGTGGATCTCACAGCACCTTGTAATAGCACGGCTCCAAGGAAAAACCATCTCTGGAAACAAGCTCAGTGTTTCCCATCTCTGCTGAGCATTATGCTCAGAATCAGAGTCCAGCAATGTTATCCCCAGCTCCAGCTCATGTCTGCTACTTGTTTTCTGTTTCCTCCCAAAATCTCTTTTCTGTCAGTCTGTGAAAAAGCCCACGGGTCATTTTAAAATCTCCCTATAGATCACAAGAAGAAGAAATGTTATCAGAAATTAAAGCCTTATTTCATCATTTCCATTCATTTTCTCTTCGTATCCTCACCTTTCTAATTATTTTTAATAGGCATTTTTTTCCTATGGAGCTAAGCAGGCCGAGAGCTCTCTACTGGAAAAACCTCATCTCCTCTATTTGTCCAAAATCACACAGTGAGATGAACCAAAGAGTTTCAGCATCCTCTAGCCATATATTTTGTTGAAATCAGAAGTATAATACTCTTTTTCCTATTTCTGGGCCAGTTCTGGGAGCGAATCATGTATCAATAGCCATTAGTGCTGCCAGCAGAACTCACAGGAGCAGCTAGAAATGCCAAATATTTCTGGGGTTGTGATGAAAGTCATTTGCAGTATATTTGGTTTTGTTGATCAACTGGCTTACAAAGGGATGGAAAATATTACAAAAGCTTGACAAAAACTTTGACAAATTGCTTTCAAGAAATTAGGGAAAAAAGTGAAAATATCCTGCATTTCAGACCTCTACTAAAAAAATCTCCTAGTCCTGGAGACATTGGGTTAGCCAAGGACCACGGAGGGGCTGTTGCTTCTCTGCTGGTTTCCGACAGTTTCTGTGGAAAATATCGGTTTGTTCAGCCACGTTATGAACCTCTGCAAGGATAAAGACTCCACAGTCTTTTTTGGTTCAGCAGCAGTGTCTGTCCACCCTCATGGTGAATGTTTTTTTCCTACTATCCCATTGGGATAACCCTTCCTGCAGCTTGTCTCTGCCATCTGCCATTCTTTTGATGTTTAGGTCCAGGAGGGCTCTGGCTCTGCCTTCTCGCCATGCCCTGCCAATCCTTCACCTCCTCACGCCAGCTCTGCAGCCAGGACAATGCACCCAGAGCTCACCTGGACTTCAGCCAACTTTCTAAAGAGCCAGTTCTCAGATATCATCACTTGAAACTCACCTGAGGGAAAAGGCAACGGTCAGAGAATCGCAGAATGGTTTGAGTTGGAAGGGGCCCTAAAGACCATCCAGTCCACCCCCCTGCCATGGGCAGGGACACCTTCCACTAGACCAGGCTACTCCAAACCCTGTCCAACCTGGCCATGAACACTTCCATGGATGGGACAGCCACAGTTTCCCTTCTCAATGGACAAGAACTGCAGGCAGAAAGGATCTTTCATCCAAATAGGACCAGGCACTAGAGATCCAGGATCCCTATCAAGAGTGGCTCATTTAAGTTACCTCACACACTCTTCAGAGCAAGATCCAGCCCTGGACAAGGGACATGTGGTCCTTGGGAGCAGGGACAGAGCTGCCTGAGCTGAGCAGAAGGACAGATTAGACCAGATTATCCCCCCTGAGTCTGTGACCCTGAAAGGATGGGGACCATATGCTTCCCATCTTGTTAAGCTCTGTGAAAGAGGGAGTGGGCACAGGGTGCTGCTTCGAGTTGGAGAAAGGGGGAGTGATTTTCTGGAGGAGATTGAAATCTATGTTTGCCCAATTATCAGCCGCAGCGCTTAATCACTCTGCCCTGGATCTCTCCGGCTGCCGCAGGGGCAGTCGGATGTGGAGGCGGGAGGCAGATAGGATTTAATAAAGAAGCAATTTTATGAAGGAATACTTTGCTTTTGGCATTTTCTGTAGGAGTGGGAAAAATGATCTTTTTTTCTCCGGTAATGCCAGGGAAAGCAAGAAAAGCAGAGCTCCGTGTTTCAGTTCCTGGAGGATCCACTCCATGTGCTCTCACTGCCTCTATATCCCATGTGTTGGGGAAGATGAAACAGGAGATCCTGCAAGAGAGCCAAGGAGAGGGGCACAAGAGATCAGGCAAGCAAGGGAGGAAAGTCTTTGCCAGCAGCTGGCACCCCCTGCACTGACCCAGGGTCCCACTTGCGAAGGGAAGAGCCCCAAGGTCACCAGAGCTGACCACAGTCCAGAGGGGTTCCCAGCAGGCATGTACCACCAGTAAGCCATAGGTGGGAAAGGTTTCCACACACTGAGCCCATGGGGTTTGGTGTCACTGCAGCAGTGGGAGAGCAGAGGCAAACAGGCCAGGAGCTGGGCTGGGAACTTCCATGCCAGGCTGGGAATTCCACCCCAGCCAATGTCAGCCAGTAATCCTTACAAACACACAGCCTGTCCCCAGCACATTCATCCTCCTCAGGAAGCATTTGATTGGCATCCAGGTACAGTCTCTTCTGAACAACCCAACAAGCTATGATTTATGTGATGTCTTTGTCTTTAGACACTGCTGTCAGCAATACCCATTCTCAGGCAAAGCTGCCGATGCCTGCAGATTTCCAAAGGTCTCTCTCATGGACACTCTGCCCTTGCTGAAGGATAACAAACAGAAGCTTTAGTAAAAGTAGAAATGATGATTTGCTAATGTTATCCTTTAGCTATGCCCAGCCCCCTCCCCAGAAACCAGAGGTCCCAAGTCCAAGATTTCCAGAACAGAAGAGAAAACAAATTGATATGCTGTCCTGGGCTCCAGAGATTCTCTTGCAGCTGGAGAAAATATGTGATGCTTTCTCAGCAGCTACTCACAGGATCCCTTTTCCTAAACTGTCAGAATGTTCAATATCTTCCAGGCACCCAGAGCAACAGAATAGCTTTCTCAGCGTTAATGGGAAAGAATCCAAGACAAAAATCACTACCAACCAAATTACAGTTTTGGAGGTTTTTTCCTGCAGGAAAAATCAGCGTTTGAGCAGTATTCCCTGGACAGAGGAGCAGCTGATCACTGCACATCACCCTCACCTTGCTGATGCAAAAGGGCTTGGTCTGTCTCATGTACCTTTCAAAACCACCTTGGATACCATGGGCAACGTCTTGGCTACACCTGCAAGATCCAGGCCTGGCAGGTAACAGAGCTTTAGACATTTTTAGCTTTTAAATCCAACACAAGCAGCATTTTGGACCCAAGAGAGCTTTGAGCATCTTGGGAACTGTTTTTTGTGACACCTCTAGGTTTCACATTTGCATCAGCCTTTCTCCAAATTTCACTCATCCCACCCATTGCAGGGCAGGAGCAAAGTTCCCACCTGCCTTGCTGAGATCCTGAGCCCTGAGGAGCCTCTGGTGCCTGCCCTTCATGAATCCCAAGGAAGAGCCCCACAGCCTCCACCAAGGGACCAAGGCTCAGGGATGCCACCAGCACAGGGTCATGGTGCAGGTCTTGGCCATACAGTCATTCCTTGGTGAAAGGGGTTGGGACTGCACAAGGAGCTCCGCTGCTGCTCCAGCCCGTTCTCTCTCTGGTTCAAGGAAAGGCTGGAAAATGTGAACCACCCCAAATGGGCTTGTTGGGAAACGCCATTATTTGGAAGAGGCTTAAGAACCATTTGTGGCTTCTAAGTTGTGACTCATGATCATCTGGGTCTGGTTTGTAATCTTTGAATGCTTTTGACTGGTGACTCTGTTGCAGTTTCCTGGGGGCACTGGTGCCTTTCTTTTTGTACATCAAGTCTCCACAAAAAAACAATATCCAGCCCTGGTTACAGCAAGTGATCCTCCAGCCTGTTATGAAGGGACCATCACAGGGAAATAGGTAGCTTTCCAGATTTTTAATTCCCCTGCAATGTAATTTTTTATTCCTTTGTAACACTTTAGTGCTGAAAGGAATGTAACTTGAAAGCACTCAGATTTGGCCAAAAGATGATGCAGAAATTCATCCTGCAGAAGGAGAATCACCTTTTCCTGCTGGTCTACCTGGAGGCAGACCTGGCAGTTCAACTTGCCTTCTTACCCACTGCCCCTTCCCCACATTCCTCATGTAGCATCAATTCCATCTCCACCTGCTTCCAGCAGCCAGGAGAAGACACCACCAGCAGCTGCAGAGATCTTGTGTCCTACACCATGTGTGGTGGCCACCACCCAACAAGGCGGCCAAGGGGACGCCATCCCATGCCAGCACCTGCTTTGGGACCCGCCTGTCCCCTCCATTTCTCCATGACAGGCTCAGCAAGTCACACAGCACGGCTGGCAGAGCCGCCTGACTCATTTCTCTCTACTCCTCCAGCTGATGTGTTTGGAGGAACACGCTGCTCTGACAAGGTGACACATCCTGAGAAAGCCCACACTGACGACAACGGTACCAGGAGCACCCAGTGCAGTAGCAGTTCGCAGCTCTTTTTCATTCCTCCCCAGTCAAATGAGCCCCAAGCATTTCTGTTTGATTTTCCTGAAGGATATTGAATTGTTGTCAATCAGGAGAGAGGAGCCCTGAAATCCCTGTTTTTGAAGGCGTCTCATAAAGACACAGCTGTCAGTGGAGATGCTTGGAAAGGAAGAGCATTTGCTAACAGAGAAACTGCATTAAAACCCAAGTGTGCCTGCTGTTCAGCTGCAGCCTGTGCTGGAATCTTCTTTTGGCAGAGGCAACTGCCCTTGAGTCTGTTGGTTTGGCTCAATTTGTTGCGGAATAATTAAATTCAGTCCATTGCACTGCATAATCTGGAGTTTCTTCAACCTTCTTCAGCAGCGAAGTACTTAATCTCATCCAGCTCTGGGAGCAGTTGGGAACATGAAAATCAGCCAGTGCAAAGCTATCAGGAGCCTAAGCAGTAAGAGGATGAAGAGAGAAGTGTCCAGGAGGCAGGGGAAGGTCAGCAGCCTGCCTGTGCTTTGATGCCTCTGACTTCTGGAGGAAGGAGAAAACCATGGCGTTATACACACTTGAAATGCCCCAGCAGCCAACAGTTGCCACCTGCAGAGCATAAACACTGAGGATTTACCCATCAAGCTCAAGTTTGGAAATGTGCCTGGATGCCAAGGAATCTGAGGAAAAACTTTTCTGTTGCTGGACAATCCAAATTATCACATTTCCTGGCTACAGCAAGGATCTCTAAACTGAAAAATGTGTTTTACCAGGAGTGGTCACATCCCAAACATGGGTAATCAGATGAACTTTTTTCAGCACTGCGCTATTTACATGTGTTAGATGGAAGAGGAAAATCTTCTCCCCAGCTGCCCTGGTCTGTGACCACCAATGCCCTTGCTGAGTCCCCTTCTAGCTTTGGGAAGTGAGCCCAAAACACCTATTGGCACTTAGAGGTTCTACTCACACTGTAGACCTGGCAAGTAACAGGGGACAGTGTTGGTCTGAGACAGACCTCTTTCAGCTATAAAAAATTATCATCCCTCCCTCCCTTGCTCCTCAGAGGGCGATAACACCACCTGAACCACTGTCCCAGGCACGCTAAAGGATTGTTGTCTGTGCTCAAAGGTCCACTAACACCCAGCCCACCTCCTGAGAGCTGCTGAGCAGGTCATACCCAAAGCCAGCTTTACTCTCTGAGTTACTAAAATAACAGATGCCACTAGGTGCAGTTCTTGCTGCCTCATGTTGCAGGTCAGCCCAGGAAGAGCAGAGGCAAACCCAGTCAAGAAGGAGGAGTCTCCCCATAACCACTGAAACAAAATCACAAGAGCTGTTTACAGCAGGGGGAAGCACCCTCCAGAGGCACGTTGGGAATGGGGTATACCTTGGACAGTGGAGCAGCTGAGATTTCTCCCTCTCAAACAGCTCCTTGAATTGCTCTTGGCATTGACTTTTTCCTGTTCAGCTAATTAAAAATCTGTCTTTGAGTCATAAGCCCCCATTAGTAATAATTTGCTTTGCACTTCTCCAGTGATTTATGGCTGAGATATCAAAGTGCTTTAGAAACATTAATTAATCCTTCTAATCCCCAAGGGACTGATCCACTCTCTGCAATGCACCATTGGTGGTGTAACTGCAGGAAATCCCCAGGGTTTGCTCCCAACTGCAGGCAGGGAGAGGGGAAGGGAGCAGCGTCCGACCCAGCGGCTCATTTCGGCTGCTGTCTGCAATCAGAGATGCGCAGTCAAAATAGCAGCACTGAATATGCAGCCACGAGCGAGCCCAAGGCACAGCCAAGCTCTGCTCTCCAGGAGCAGTCCTTGCTCCCATTCCTGCCTGCCCAGGGAGGGAAGGGGAGCTGCAACAGCCCAGCTCTGCTCTGTGGATCTCATCTGGAAAGGTGTGTGTGGATCAAAGCCATCTTCACCCAGAGGTGGCTTCATCAGACAGCTGCACCCTGAGAGTGGCAGCAGCAGGGTCATTAATCAAAGCCACCCTGCTGCTAATTGTATTTCCCCTGCTGTCCTGCCCATTTCTCCAATCTTGCTTCCTTGTACAAAGTTGCTCTATCACTGCTTGGAGTGCAGACCCAGAGCTGTCCCCCACACCTGGGACAGGGCCCCAGTCCTCGCTGGAGATAAGGATTGTTACCTCCATTGGCTTGGGAGAGGCTTTCATCCTTGCGCCCACCAATGAGCCAGTTGCCACCTGGTGTTGTCCCTGTACTTTGAATGTTGTCACCACAGGACTGCAGGGTGGAGCTGGCTGGGTGGTGTGATGCCAAGAATGGGGAAAGGTATAAATGTCCCAGCAGACTGCCAGAGACAGGATCTCTGAGACACTGAGGAGTGTCCCGGTTTCTCTCTGCTGTGCTCTATAAAGCATCACCTTGACCATGAAGGTAGCTGGTGTCTTCCTGCTCCTCTCCCTGGCGCTCTGCTTCTACCAAGGTGAGTCCAACATTTTGCTTAGTGCAACATTTCCTCTCCTTGCTAAAGCTCCTGGGTCTGCCACAGGGAAGGTGAGTGTGGGAAGAGACCAGCTGGTGCTGGGACCTTGCTGTGGCCCTGGGCAGGGAATGCTGCAATGGCCAATGTGCATTAAACCTGGGCTTGCCTGTGAGCAAACCTAAAACAAAGGCTTTGAAAGGGTGCACCTGCTCCCAAAAATGAAGAGACCTGCTGGGCTGACGCTCTTTCTTCAGGGGTAGGATTTGTCCTGTAACTGGTGATTTCTAGGACAGTGTGATCCTTTCAGAGTGAATAGGTGCTATTCTGGTTTTAAAAAAGCAAATCCAAGAAGACAGGAAATGAATCTATGCAAGGGAAAATGCAGCTCTCACTACCAAAGCCAATGTTTAAGCCAACTGTGTTTTCAAAATCCCATATGGTGCAGAGGGATGAGAACATGAGCTGTTGCTGCTCCTCAGGTCCTGCTTTAGTGGGCTCATTCCAAACAGGAGGGTGCTTCTGAAGCAGGTCCTCTGTCATCCTGTTTACCGCACAGAGGCTGCCATTGCAGCGCTGTCTGAGCACAAAATCTGGGCTCATTTCAAGTGAATTGAGCACATAGTCAGCTGCAGCTGCTGGGTCTAGACCCATGCTAGTCCAAAATAAAATCCTTGTAATATTAAATGGTGCGGCTACCAGCTCCTCAGCACCAAAACCTTTCACTGCTCCTGGGCCATGCTGGTTGTTAACAGAGATGTAGTATAAATCCTCCATGTAGATGACTTCTGGATTTATAAGCAACCCAGGATCTTCTTCTCAGTTCCGCCTTTTGCCAAAAAACATTCAGGTTGTTTTTCAAAACACACCCATCACGTGTTCCACCCATGTGATCCCAGCTGCCAGCTCAGGGCCAGCTTCTCCATGGGCAAGCCCATCAAAATCATGGCTTGATCCCACCAGCTTTGATATGAGACCTCAGGGTCTCCTTCTAGTAGAGACCTTCAGCAACTCGCCTTTTGCTCTGCTTGCTTGCGGTACAAACCGAGGAACAGTAGAAAAATTGCCCTGGATTTACTCCAGCACCTGCCCAGTGTCAGCAGGAGTTTCTCAGTTACTCATGGACACGTGGTAAGACATGACAAAAGCCGCCTTTGCTCCCTGACAGCTGGCAGGTGACGTCTCTAGAAATGCATTTTGCCTTGGCAGGGCCTTGCACCATTACAGTGTTTCTGCCAGGGGAAAGAGGATGACCCAGCAGGGAGGGGTCCAGCTGAGAAATGTGGGAGATCCAAGGAAAGAAATTGTTTTCTGGGACGAAGGTGTTTGAGTGAAGACATACAGTCTTCAGCCTAAACTGTCTTTATTCTGTTCCCCTTGAAACCAGCCCGAGTGATGGGTGCTAAGGTGTCTTCTCTCTCTATCTCTCTCCTCTTTCTCTAGGAAACGCCAAGATGGATGCAGCTCCAGGAACAGAGGTGAAGTCTCCCGTTTTGTGTGGCACAAGTGAGACAGCACTAACCTGTACAGAAGGAGACACCATTGCTAAATACAGTGGAGTAGAGTGCGCTGGCAGCCCAAAAATGCCTGGAAACCCCCTTTCTCCAGCTGTGCCACAGCAAAACCCCAGTGATGGTGCTGGGTTTCCACTGCATTTCCCCCAAAGAGTGAAGAAAAAGTTCCTAAAAAGCTAAACATTGCTGTTACCTGCCAAGAAGGTCAGAAATCCCCTTAGTCTCTGGCTTGCAAGTGTGAGGACAGGTATTGCTGTGGCATAAAAATAAAAACTGGGAAGAACATGCTCAGCCAGTGCCCATGGAGCACTATTTACTCTCTACTGTTACTCCTAAGGGTGTGCAGCAGTGCCAGGTGGAGTTCAGCTGGCCAAGGCACATGGTGGTAGACGGTCCCAGTGTTTCTGAGCACTCACAGCGGAGCTCTGAGGATGGGTTATCAAGACAGACAAAACGTGCACCTCTCTGTGAAAACAAAGCTCCTTTGGTAAATTGAGAACAGGTTTAACATTTTCAAAATCACCCTTTTGTGTCTCCAGGCAGCTTGTGAGAATTTCAACCTAAGAAGAGGGTGTACAAGGGAATTTGACCCCATCTGTGGCACCGATGACGTCCTGTACAGCAACGAGTGCCTGTTGTGCCTTCACAACCTGTGAGTATCTGGACCTGCTGCAAGTCTAAATGCCACACAGATGAGGGCCACTACACATATCTGGGATTTCCTAGAAAGAAAGCTGCTTGCATGCAGCTGGGTGGAGCGTGGGCAGTGAGCCCAGCACATCTGGCACGGATCTGGCCTCCCGCACAGATGCTGCGCCCGCTGCTCTGAGCATGTGGCCTCCAGCTGAGGAATGGGCCCATTGTGTGTGGCTCGCAGCACACACGCTGCCCACAAGCAAAACCTCCCCGTACCTGCAGCTGCCAAGCAGCAGCGAGAGCTGGCGGGCATCCAGGATCTCAGACAAATGGCAAAGTCCTCGAAGTCTGCCCAGATCTAGCACACGGGCTGAAGGATATTTTTCCAGATGACCTCAGATATGTGGTGGCTGAGGAAAAAACTATGTTTTTTCACCCCAGGAATTTATAGCTGAGCTCTGCTTTCTGTCTTCTCTGCATATGAAAGGATACAATTTGCTCTGGGTATTTTTAAGAATGAGCTTTATATTTAATCTGTGCTGGTGCCAGATTGCTCTGTTCTAGCAGAAAGCCAGGTCCAAATGCTAAGGGTGTCTCTGACAAGGCTCGATGCATTTCATATGGCTTGGGCCCTAGGTAATTTAAAGTATATTTATACATTGGAAGCACTCTGTGTCAGACAAGTGAAGGAATTACTTCCAACTCAATGCTATTAAGTGGTTCAAAAATCTCTGTTGGGAAGATTGAGTCTTATCTGGAGCCAGATGTCCCAGTCTGCAGGGCTAAGGGAGCTTCACCCTTGACTTCACATGGTGTAGGCAGGGATTTTTGGTGATCAGGCTCACAGGCCCATCTGCCACCAGCAGAGACATTTGTGAAGTTCAAAGTCCAGCTTTTCTGTCTCTGGATGAGTGGGCTTGCGGAGTCAAATTCTGCTTTCAGGAGCATTGCCTCCCTGCTAACTCTGCAGGAGCAAGGAACAGAATCCAGATCACCAGGGGAAAAAAAAAGAGCCTGGATAAATATTGTCAGCTGGGTTGTCCCCTTTTTGCTTCATTAACCCAGGCTGCTGCCACATATTCTGCTGCTGGCCTGTTCAAATGCTGGTTTACCTTTCAAGGCTGAGTATGATGCAGTCAGGCAGAGGGAGGCTGAGTGGGTTCTCCTCAGCAAAGGCACCACAGTTAATGACCCAGCACGGCCTGGCAGGGTGGTAATGACCCTGCTGGAAGCCAGCAGCCCAGCACCAGCTGTCCCTGCATTGTGCAACAGATGGGGGTGGGAGGTTCATCAGACACAACATTATTAGGGCTTTGGCCACAGACCAAGAGCGGGGTAAAGTGAGCGAGAAAGGCTCCACGGTCAGCTGTGCGAAGTGGTATCCAGGATGCTGCATCTCCCCAGCGCAGAGAGCAGCTTCGGAGGGATGGGAGAATCCAGTGATCACAAGAAGGGAAACTGGGGTACCAAAAAGAGAAAGACTGAGCTGGTGGTGTGTTCAGAGCCGGCCAGGAGTCAGAGGACAGATGGGATGGATGAGAAGACGGTGCTGCACCCACCTTGTGTTGACAGGCACTGCATTCCCAGAGCTCTTAGAATTCCCATTTGTGCAAGCTCCAAGCAGCTGCTCCTGTGGGTCAGAGCCCCGAGCCTTGCAGCTCCCCTGTTCTGTTCCCAAGTGAAGGAATTCTGAGGTTAGGAACAGCCATTTAGTCTCCTGGCCAGGGCCATCTGGGCCGGGCACCAGGACTCTGAAGCTGCCTGGTGCCAAATGTCTTGGGGCAGAGATAAATGGGGCGTCTTCATCTATAAAGCCTTGGTCCATGGGGAAAAGTCAGCCGAGAGGCAGGATGAAGTGCCATTTGCAGTTTTGTGTGTGCAACTGGTCTGACAAGAGCTGGAAGCCTGCAGGGAGTCTGGGAATAACTACAGAGAGCATCTGGCAGGTCCCTGCGGCAGCAGCGTCTCACCTGTCACCTTTGGTCACTTCACTGTGACCAGCATGCAAAACGCTTTTTGCAAAACGCAAATCACTTTACCAGCATTTCCCTACGCACCTGAGAAATGGATCTGTCTTTCCAAAGAGAAGAACATCATGATTCCGCGTGAAAATGGAACAATTCAGAGTAATCAGGTCCACTACTGAGCAAAAAAAAAAGAAAATAGTTTTTTAAGGTACCTTGGTACCTTTTTAATATTTCTCTCACTTTTGCTGCAGAAGCAATCAGAAGGGGAGGCTGGGAGCAGGCTGAACCCAAGTGAGACACAGTGGCAGGCTTTTGTCTCTAAAAACCTACAAAACAAATTCATAACCTTTATTGTCTGCAGTCAGACAGGCATTAGAGGTGTCTCAGTGCTGTCCTGCAGCACGGAGGTGAATTATCCTGCCAGGAGGTGTCAGAAAGCACTCTTGAGCTCATTGGAATTAATTAACACATGTCCATGGTAACCCTGAACTCCCTGTCAAGAATATGTGGCCTTGATTGCTGTGAATAACACTTAGATGATGATTTAAGCAGTATTTTCCGTTTTTATTTTTGCTTTTGTCCTCTGAGCCAGGCTCTGCTGTGTCTCAGGGACCTGAAGGCAGCCCCCCAGCAATTTTATCCTCTCTTCCAGGCAAAGAAGCAGCCACGTGCGCATCAAGAACAGAGGAATGTGCCAAACTTCCCGCGCCAGCTCCTCTCTGAACTGAGGCGCAGCCGTTCCAGAGATGAGAGCACAAAGCTGTCCCCTCACCCGCTCAAACCCCCAATAAAATGGAAGCATCGCCATGTCTTGTGCTGGGATTTCTTACACACACAGCAATCCCCCTTTCCCCGACACTTAAAGCACCTTCCTGAAAAGTATGGTTTGTTCTGGTGATGCCTGTAAAGAGCTGTGAGCAAATTACTGACAGAGCCCCAGGGACAAGGCTGGGACGTGCCCAAGGGGAGAGCCAGGCTCTGGCACAACAAGGAGGGTCTTTTTTTGCATCAAGAATTTTGTTTTCCTTTCCTAAAGTTCCGATATTCAAGCAATACGAGGTTTTTATCATTCTCATGGCTTGAAATTGCATTTGTTAAATACAGGACACTAAAGGCCTTGCTCCAGAGCCTTTGCCAGGACAAAGAGCCCTACAAGTCATCTCCATGCTGACCTGTCTCCAGCCTTGTCCATATGCCAGTGCCCCATCACATGATCCCTGCGCACCAAGAGTCACCAGCCTCACATTTGTCCTGCAGGTCACAGCTACCCAATGCCTCAGAAAACCAAAAAGACTCCATTTTTCCAGGCAAAATTCTTTTTATTCCTTCTACTGTCCTTGGTGAGCTTTGCTGCTGGCACTGACAACCTGGCTTGAGGGCTGTGGTCTGGCAGGATGGGAGATGCCTTTCCAAGAAGGACTTGAAGGTGCTGGTGGATGAGAGGCTGGACGAGCCAGCAATGTGCACTCACAGCCCAGAAACCAGCCTTGTCCTGGGTTGCATCCAAAGCAGTGTGGGCAGCAGGGCGAGGGAGGGGATTTGGCCCCTCTGCTCTGCTGAGAACCTCCTGCAGTGCTGCACCCAGCTCTGGGGTCCCTGACAAAAGAAAAACTTGGACCTGTTGGAGGAAGTCCAGAGGAAGCCATGAAGACACTCCAAGGGCTGGATCATCTCTGCTATGGAGACAGGATGAGAGCTGGGAATGTTCAGCCTGGAGAAGAGAAAGCTCCTGGGAGACCTTAGAGCCCCTTCCAGTGCCTAAAGAGGCTCCAAGAGAGACATTTTACAGGGGCTTGGAGTGACAGGACAAGGGGGGATGGCTTCAAATTGAGAGAGGGCAGTGTTAGGTTAAATATTAGGAAGACATTTTTTACAGTGAAGGTGGTGAGACACCGGAGTTCGTTGCCCAGAGAAGCTGTGGATACCCCAACCCCGGAAACATTCAAGTTCAGGCTGGAGGGAGCTCTGAGCAACCTGGTCTGGTTGAAGATGTCCCTGCTCACGGCAGGGGGATGGGAGCAGATGCCCTTTAAAGGTCGCTGCCAAGCCGCCCATTCTGTGGTTCCGCGGTTCCGCGCGGCGCGGGCAGGACGCGGAGCGCGGATGGAGAGCGGGAGGAGCTTTCGGCACTGGAGGCCGCTGTTGCTCCGCCACAGCCGGGGCCGCTGCCGGAGCCGAGCCCGCAGCTGGACCCCGCAGCTGGATCGCGCAGCTGGATCGCGCAGCTGGGGGGGCTGCGCGGCCGGGCGGGCGGGGAGCGGCGCTGGCCCCGCGGGCGCGCAGCGGGCGGGCGGTGCTGCTCCTGCCAGCCCTGCCGGGAGGCTGGAAGCCGCTGAGGTGCGGTAGCCGAGGCGCTCGGCCTCGCCACGTCCGTGTCCCTCGCGTCCCGGGACCCACGGGCTTGTTTGCGGGGATGCTCCGCCCAGGGGGCTGCAAGGACGAGAGTGGCCCCGGCGGGTGCGCCCTGCGCTGGAGGGATGTGTCTGTGTCTGCCTGGCACTGGCACAGCACTGCCAGCTGCTCCCTGGAGAGCTGGGCACTCCCCTGCTTGTGCCAAAGGGCTGTCGTCAGTCAGCCCAAAGCAGCCTGGGATGGAGCATTTGGAGTTGGGGGTCGAACCCTCATGGGGTTCCCTGTGATTCATAGCCCTTCAGCAAATAACAGTTTGTATTTGGGGCAAACCCAATGCTTTGTCCTTAGCAAATCCTGAACTTCACTGTGGGTGAAAAGATGAGTTCCCTGTATGAAAAAGTGGCTGAAACAAACACCAAAAAAAATACGCATGAACCAGCTGAGAGAGCTCCAGTGCTCGTTTGAAATTTCAAGTGCAGCCAGATGCAGCTGGAGGGGGGGAAGCACAACTCCTCTTCTCAGATCTGCCAGCGAGTGCCTGCAGTCGAGGGAGAGATGAAAAACGACTCACTTTGCCCACATGTAATATTAATGCACTAAAGGTGGTAGTCCCAAGTAGGCTTGGGACTGTGAATTGCCTTGACATCTTTGCACACAGGGGATCCTGGAAGCATGCCTCCCACAGCTGGGATATTGCTGATTCTGCTGCATCATAAGAAACAGAGCATAGCTTTTATCCAGAGAGATCTCTGCAAGTGAGGCTGGCAGGAGGGGAGACTGATCCTACACCATTCATTCACTGCTCTTGGACTTTGTGGCATGGCTAAACCCACCTTAGCCCCAAACTCATCCCAGCTGGTTCCTTCTACCCAGTAGAACACTGAAAAGTGTGCTGAGACCAGTTTATGCCAAGCAAAACATCTTTCCTGCCCATGCCATTTCTGGGAAACATCACCCAGTGTTAGCCAAGAGCGTTTCTTTGATGAAGTGAGGTGCTGACCGAGCCTGCAAAGCAGCAGGTCTCGTCAGCCGCACGGCTGAGCGCAGCCTGCGTCTCCCCAGGCACTGTTCTGATGAGAGCTGGCATTCCTGCTAAATGTCAGCCACATCCGTTTCACAGCAAGGTCCGTATCGGCCTGGAGATTATGGGAAGCAGCAGGTCAGGGGCCGCTCTGTGTTTCTGCACAGCGGGGGCACATCAGGCACAACCAGTAGCAAGTTTCCAGAAGGGAATGGTTCCTGTCCATATAATTTTGGCTTGAACAAGGGCAAATCTGAGGTGCAGGTGCAAAGTTTAGACTCATCCTCAAAAGCCAGTCTTCTGCCCCCATAAAAGTTCTTCCCTGAAGCCGAGGAGGGGAACGCTTCATCCAAGCTGCTCCTCTGCCATCTGATCCCAGCAGAGCCTGGAGCTGTCCTGCCAGATACCAGCTTGCTTCCCTGTGTCTCCATGATGCTGTTTCCAGTGCTGGTGAGCTGGCAGGGACAGGGCAAAAGGGAGAGTGACAGGAGTAATGGCTTCAATCCTTGTTTCCTTTGTCTAAGTAGCTGCAGCCCTTCAGGCCCCTTCCCAGGGCACTGCTTCTGGCCGTGTGTTTGGGAGTGCCCTGAACACATTTTGAATTATGCAGCTAGGGAAAAACAGGATTTGCCAAATGAGAGGAAGGGCTCAGCCATCTGCCTCCCTCCTCCTTCTCTTCTGGCTGCTCCCAGAGGGCTTAGCCAGGGCAAAAATGGGAAGGCCAAGAGCACACGGTGGGTGAGGAGAATCCCAGAGGATGGTACAAAGGGCTCAGCATTTATAGCCCCAAGGAAGCTGAGGCACAAAGCAACGCAATTCCTGCCCCAGTGCCACAATTCCTGCCCCAGTGCCACACTGCTCGGAATAAAAACTATTTTAATGACAAAGAGGGGAAATTCCAAGAATAACCTCGGTGGTTACAACAGCCAGGGCTCCAGAAAAAGCAGGATATACCCACAGGGCCCAGCCCTGGCCAGCTTCCAGCCTGCCTCCCCTGGGGGCACCAGCACATCCACGGGAGGAGCAGGTGGTTTGGAAGCTGGCAGTGCTTCCCTTCATCTCCCTCTTCCTGCCATCCAGGGGCATCTCTCCTGCAATCCTTCACCAGGATTTGCTTTTTGGGTGGAAACTTTTTAAAGCAGGGTTGCATCTCAGTGCCTCCAAAGCAGCTCTGAGTACTGCCAAGTCTCAGGAATTTCACAAGAGTGATGAAAACACAACAGCTAAGGACAGAAGGCCCAGGGGAGCATTTTCAGATCAGGAAAACATATTTCTTTAAACTTAGACTTTTCTGCCAGTAAAAATTCTTGGAAAATTCAGCTGGGGAGGCCCTTCCCCCTCCACCTTCTGGAACACTTTCCTGAAGCTCCCACCTGGGAGGCAATATCTATTTCCATTGCCAGTGGCATTTGACTTCATGATGTCATGGTAGCATACTGTGAATTCAGGTTTAGAACTGGACTGAGGGACTTCAGTGAAATGCAAGACCCAAGCTGAGAAGAAGGCCTGAATTTTTGGTAGTTGCAAAATATTCATGTATTCAGGCCTGTTTGGAAGAGGCAGCTTTGGTACCACCTTTGCCCACTGCAGCCTTCCCCAACATTCCCCTGCTAAGAAGGCTTCTATTTTAGCCACGTTTTCAACATCAGATTTGTTTTTCCAGTCTGGAAATAAGCAGAGCCTTCCTCAGATTTGCTGCAGCTGCCGGAGGGCACTTTCCATGAGCCGTGTTCAATTCTAGGAGATTTGTTTTGGGGGAGATGAATTAAACCCGATTTTGTGGGCTGGCAAGGAGAGCTCCCCTTTGCAGACACCCCATGGGAACCCATCTGCTGCTGGAAAGGCTCCTGTGTGCTATGATGCTTCCACATGCCATCTCCCAGATCTGGCCTTTGGCAAAGGATGCAGACAGAGGTGTTCCTGTGCCCAGGGCAGGGCAGAGATCCAGAGCCTGCTCTCCTTGATGGGTACACAGCCACTTCAGCTGCTGCTGTTGTGACAGCCTCAACGAGAGATGTCAGCAGTGCCAGCAAATGCAAACAGTTTTGTCATGGTGGAGAGGCAGCTGCCAGCCCAGCATAGCAGCACCGCTGTGGCAGAGGGTCACGCTGCCAAGCTTGAGGCCACCGAAGGAAATGCCAATTGGTTCCACCCAAGTGGGAAATGACTGGTAATGCTCTGCAAAGGAGAAGTCTGACTGAAATGGAAGGATGCTTTTAAACTGCAAATTTCCTTTCATCTAAACCACAGCTCAGGCTACGTAGGGAAAAGCTGTACTTGGCAAATGTATGGGAATGAGCTGGAAGTGGCTCTGCACCGACAGAGAGAGGCTGTTCCCAGGGCTTAGTGGGGCTGGAGCAGGATCACTGCTAAATAAGAGAGTGGACACTTGTCAGTGGTGAGCTGAAACCACCCTGATAACCACAGACATGGCACAAATAGCCACCACTGGAGCTGCACATTTGAAGTGAGATCTCAGCTTTTGCTTTCTAATGTCTCTGAGCTGTTACAGAGAAGGCAGATGACAGTAAGAGTTTGTATTTCTCTCTATCAAAAGACAGTAAGCTTCCAGGAATCGGGAGCATCCAAAGTGTTCCGCAGACAGCAAAGCAGCCCTGCCAATGTTTCAACACTACTTTTCTGGCCTTTATCTTTCATCAGGCACACTCCACTTAGAGCAAGGACAGGAGGGGCTGGAAGTGCCAGCTCTGTGTGGTGCTGGCACATGAAGCTGGATTCCTTGCGCTCTGCACGCTGTTGGAGACCTCCCGGCGCTGCAGTCGGCATTAGCACTGCAGGTGGACTCAATGCTGAGTAGTTCTGCTTCCTTCCAGCTAAGCAGCACAGCCCCTGGAAAGCTCTCAGGCAAAGGTCCTGCCCTTCACCTATGCCAGAACAATAACCTGTTGTAGCATGGCTCAGCAGGGCTGGATTGCAGACTTTTTCCAATAACTTCAGCGCTTTTCTAGCAGCAAAAGGATTTCACAAATAGAAAATCACGTGTGTGGTTTAACCCAAATGGGCTGCTGGCCCCTGAGAGAAGGTTGGATCCTTCCTGGCACACCCTGGCATGGATTTAGGTGGTGATCCACCCCCACACCTGCGTGGTGGGGTGCTGGGAAGCTCTCCTTTGCTGGCAGATGGTATAACGTGGCTTGAAGCCACAAAGACATTAGGTCAGTGCAAGTGTCCAGCTTGCAGGTGGCATCGCTCTCATGGACCGAGATCTGATGCATTAATCAGAGACCCCCTGTCAGCCCTGTTTTCTGAAGTCATTATCCATAAGGAGAAGGGAAGCAGCAGCCTCCCTACACGCCCTATCACACTCCCTGGGGCACTGTCCCCCCCACTAATGCCCTCACAGGTGCAGATGGTGTTTAACTCCAGGACCTGAAAGCAAAAGCCAGGATCCCTCAAGTCAGGCACATCAGGGGCTAAAACACGGTGGGGAAGGAGCCAAGGCAGGACTAAAGCATTAGGCAAGGCATGGCTGGGGCAGAGAAAGACATCCCACAGCCCTTCCACTGATGGCCACGTGCTAGTCCAAAGGCAGGGAATGAGTTATTGCACATGGCAGTGAGATGGCACCAGCACCTGGCTCAGTGTGCCAATACCTGTGGATATGGCAGAGCTCTGGATCCGGCCCCAGCAAGGCACCACAGGGAGCTGCACCAGCACAGCTGCAGCTGCTACTGGGCTGGAAATGTTTCTGGATGCCCCAGGACTTGGGCAGGAGTTCTCTCTCTTTCCTCACCCCATTCCTGGTCACAAGCACACAGGAATTTGATAACCAAAGGGATTGTTCAGTGCATAGTTCCAAGGTGGTGACTCTCCTGGCCTCTGCTGGCATTCCTGGCTGGTTCAGGACACTGCACCTGCATCGCTGCCAGCCAGTGGCAACACAGCGGGGAAGAAAAACATCTGCACCAGGAGCTCCTCTCCTGCACCTGACAGCAGAACCCACACAGTGCAAGAGGGGAGTGGGGGTCTTGCCCTGCCAGTGTGGATGGGCTGTTTTAGGGAACAGCACACACATTCATCCTGTCTGGAAGGTTCCAGGAACCATGCAGACTCAGCTACAGTGTTTTAAATCAAACCAGTGTGGGACAGAACACCAGAGTTCTGCCCTCCAACCCTTCTCTGGCCACTGACGACCCCCGTGCCCTGAGCTCAGCTTCTCCCATTCAATGGGATCTTCTCATTTTGGTGCTCAGAAACAATCACTACCATGCCTGAGCTTTCCCGTTTGCCTGGCAGTGCGAGAGAGACAAGTAGAGCATATAAACTAAGACAGAGTTCAAGGCCAAGGTCTTTCTGAGGAAAAACTGAAATATTAAGTATAAACTGGTTTGGTCATAATGAGTGCACCATTGTTTTTGCTGTTCCGTTTTAGTCCAGAGCCACAAATAACCCCAAGCTCTTGGCAAAGGAAAGGGACTATCTGGTTACAAATAACTTCCCAAAAAGCAATTAAGAAAAGTTCTCTTCACCTCTGTAGGCACTGGGGCAGACAAACATCTTCTGGTTCCAGCTCTGACATGCTCACTATCCTGATCCAACTCCTTTTGAAGACAAATCCTGCCTTAGAGGCAGCTAATTGACTTCAAAGGCAGGTCCAGGCTTTTCCAGCTCTCTTATGGGCAAAATGAAGGTTTTGGCCTAAATAGGACATCTGGACAAGGAAACATATATTTAAAGTTGCATAATTGAACAGCCGCTCTCAGAAATAAGGCCCATGAGAGCAAAGTCACCCTCAGTAACCAGTCCCCACGGCAGGAGCCCTTTCCCATGCAAACGAGTTCCTGTTCATTGGGGCATGGTATGTACAGCCTCCACGAGCCACAGTTCACCACTTTCAGGGTCTAGTGCCTATTTTAAGCCCATAATTCTTACTTGCTTGTGCAAAACACTGCTGGAATGACCCACTGAAATTGAGGCAAAGGAAATGAGCTCCAGAGCTGAGTCTTCAAGGGTCGCAGCTGGAGACAGTGTGGCTGCAATTCTGAAAGCCATGAAGGTGTCCTCATCCAAAACCCTGACCCATATATACAATGGCCAGGAAGCTCCTTACCAAGGTGGAAACTGGAAAACAGCACCTTTGTCATATTATCCCCAGGGAACCCAGCAAACCTGCTGTCGTACACCTGCAGGGTCACTGCACCACCTTCCACGCTCCCTCGGTGCTGCTGCTGTTCGAAGGGTTTGAGTTTGGAGAAGCCTTCAAACACACCCTTGACTCCAGGTCACCAGCCTGACACGTGTGCTCTGCACAGAAGGGTCAGTGCCACTCCATGTCCCCGCTTGCCTTGGACACATTTGGCTTCACCATGAGAAAAAAAGCCACAAATCAGATGGGGGCACAAAGAGTAGCCACACAAGCTGTTTTGCTTCAGAAAAGATAAGGCCAGAGCCCAAACAGGAACCTCAGAGGAAAATTAAAAATATCATTGCAAACTTGTAGCCTGGCAATGTGCCTAATTGGGCATTACCCACATCGAGAGGAGATATTCCTGTGAAAACCTGGCACTGAGTAACTCACTCCCAGCCTGGAGATGGGATCCTGCACAAACACCTGCCACTGGAAATCCAGGAGGGGAGATGTAACAGGAAGCGGCAGGAGGTACATAAAATGTAATTTTCTCTTCCTCTGATCGAGCATGTTGAAGAATAGCTTGCCTGTGTTGAGACAGAGTGTGAATACCACCTTGTCAATAGATAGAAATCATGGGGTTGTTGAGCCAGTCAGGGCAAGAGGTTTTATTTCTAGACCATCAAGGGAGAAATAATTCTTTAGAAAAATCAATGAAATTTAAATGAGTACATAGGAATGGCTGTTTTAGCCCCAAAGGTCCATCTAGCCAAGCACTGTGCTTCCAGCACAATATGCCCTTCATCAAGAGAACGGAGTTGTGCAGTTCCCAAGGGCAGCATGAACATGAGAGATGCGTGGAGATGTGAAGTGCCACAAAACAGATGCCATCCCCTCGGATCCTCCCAGTTCCCCCATGTCCAGCATCAAAATTAGGTTGTTTGGGTGGTTCTGCTGGAGGATCTGAGGGCTTGGCAACCCCCTCCACAGTTCAAGATCATGGCCAAGGACTCAGGTGGCAGAGGAATTATCTTGGCAAGGAGCTGTTCCATGGCAGAGGGGTCACATCCCCCTCTGTGTGGCCACGTACAGAGGGGCACCACTGTCCCCAGACACCCATCTGGATCATGTCTGGTGGGCTGGAGGTTTCAGTCACATTCTGCTGCCCCTCCTGAACCTGGGAATGAGAAAAATCTGTCTGTGCCATGGGAAAACTGGTGAAGTGTCTGGTGTGCTTCCACAACTTACAAGGATGCTAATTAAATACCAAGAGGTGCTTTTCTCTGTTCACAGCTTCCATTCTCTCCTCAACACTCAGCCACCAAGGCCTGTGGTCTCAGCTCAAGGCTTTGCCCTCAGAGTTGGTCCTGGCAGTGTCTGACTCTGCAGCTCTGGAGCTGAACCCTTCCAAAATGCCATCAACAGCTGTGCCATCTCTCTAATTTCATGGTAATACCACCAATTAATAAAAATAAAGCTTGGAGGAGCCTAAGGAGATCAAAGCTGTATCAGGTGTTTTTCCACTTTCTTTTCAAAGGCTTCCAGTAATGAAATTTCCACAACTTCCCCAAGAAATGATTTCCCAGCATCTGTCTCTTTCTGGTTTGGCTCAGACATCTTCTCCTAACCAAGAAAGACGCGGAGGAAAAAAACACTTTCTTCCTGTTTTCAGTAGCTTTTTACACAGTGCAAGAGCTTCACACTTATCCTGTTTTGCCTCAACCTTCAGTAAACAATTTTCTCCCTTCCTTCTGTCTCCTGCTAGGTCAGATTTTCTCTCCTTCTCCCTGTTCCTACTGCTGTCTTCTGTTCCTACCCTAATCCAAACCTGAAATCTGATGCTTGGGGTAAGTTCCATCAAGCCTTTTCCACCAGCCTTCTTGTAGGAGACTTTGACCCACAAAGACCATGCATTATTCAGAGCAGTTCTTTGGCATTTCTGCTTCACTGACACACAACACAGCACTGATCATTTCACCTTTATAGCTCCTGGCAAAGTCTGTCAAACCTCAGCCTCGCTCATAACTACTCCTTTAACATCCTGAAAGCCATCGGAGCCCCTCTAAGCCTCACGCTGAGACTTGGTGACTTCTTGCTCTTCCAGCCCTAACACGCACGCTTCAGCTTCCCAGACTGACAATACCTCTGCAAGGGAAATGTGAGACTTGTTTGCCCTCCTGCTCTTTAATTGCTGTCCTTGCCCCAGGCAGATCTGTGAAGTCACCAGCCGTGATGAAATCCTGCATTTCCCGTGTCTGTAAATATTTTCTAAAATTTTATTTCCTCCTTAAGACATCAAAAACTAGGTCAAAAAGAACAACTGGGATATTTAAGAATCGGGTTTGCCTTTGGCTTTTATGATCAAGGATGCTTTTAATATTGAATGTTCAGCTGTCAACATCGGGACCGACTTAATAATAAATGTCTGACATTTCAGTCATTATTCGGAGTTTTTAATCCTTCCCCTCCCCTCTAGTGCCTGCCTGTTTACTGAAAGATTCACGTTGGTGTTTGCACTGGGAGCCTGGGAGCTGGAACAGGAACGAAGCTCCTCATAAATACCCAGCAGCCTCTCCCAGTCAACAAACCGCTCCGGAAGGTCAGCCGGCAGCATGTGCAGGGGAGGAGAGGATGCCTGGGGAGGGCAGTGCTATGGGAACCTGCTAATAAACCCAGCACAGCAGTCCTGGCTTGCCAAAGCCTGGGCTGGCTGCCACACATGGATCAGAGTTCCTGTGGAGCTCCACGGGAGGGAGAGCGGCCAGCTGGGCTTTGCTGCTGCAAGAGCCTCTGGCTTTCTTCGCTATGTGGGCTCCCCCACCCCTCCACAGGCAGTGTCCTGCTTCTTTGTGGCTTCTTTTTTTCTTCTTCCTCTGCAGAAAAGCTCGATCTCAACAAGAGTTGTCCGGCTTTTAGCAGGGCCAGCTTCCCACAGGGACGTGTGGCTGCTGCAGCATCGCTACAAAGTGAGGGGACAACAGGAGGGGACAGCTGCACCCTCAGCACCCCCACAAGTCATCTGTGGGACTTGTGGGAATCACATCACACATGGGAAGGGACATTGGTGCTAGGCCACTGGTTTTCATGAATCACATAATAGATGTTTAGGTTCTTTAAACTTTTCTTAGTTCCAAGGTTCTGGCTTAATGTGTTCTGTGTTTGGGGGAGTTTTTTAATCTTTATGTCATATATGGCAGCCTAATTACAGTCATTTCTTTGCCTCAAAGTATTTGAATGAAGTTGCTACATATAATTGTGTGCACATAAGTGACAATAATGCCATGTCTAACACCACGCAGGTACCTGAAGGGGTTAACACCACAGCTTGCACCCAGGCCAAAATTCACATTTCCAGCAGCTCATTAGATAAGTTGTCCACCCTCTCCATCCCACGACACATGTTGTACCCTGGGTGGTTTTTGCTATATTTAACAAAGCTAGAACGAGTTTTCCTGCAGGTGATTGCCCACCCCTCCAAAGGCACTGCAGGCTGGTTTCAGCTTTTTTATTGATTTGGCTGATCAAGATCTGAAAACCTCACATGATTCTGAGTGGCCTTCAGGAGCTGCAGCACCACATCACACACACAGGCAGGTGTGGATGTCCAGAGGGAGGATGCACAGCCTGTTCTAGGTAAGGATGGCTGCACGCCCAGCTCCATCCATTCACCTCTATGACCAAGACCCTTTTCTTTACACTAGAGACACAAGCACCAAGCTCAGATCCTTTCATGGCCATGAGCATTGTCCTTCCAGCTTCTCACCCTGCTTCTCCATCTATCCTACAAACCACGGCAAGGACACGTCACCTCCTCAGGCAGTGGGCTGCTGTGTGTCCTGTTGAAAGCACACACGGTTTTGTTATGCAAAAGATAGTACAAAAAGTCCCCTCCGTGCAGCAGCAAACACAACAAACATCCCTAAATGAGACCAGCCAAACCCAGAGGCAGATCCCAGCAAAATCTATAGGGAGATACAAATTATTCTGCTGCATGCCTGACTGCCAGGAAGAGTTTTGCAAGTGCTCTAATGAAGTCTGGACTGCACCAAGGCAAGGATGTCAGAAATTAATTCCTGATGATCTCCAGTACAGAAGCAGCTATTCGTCTGTCTTTTCAGCCAAGTTGCTTGAGTTTGCTGCTTTTCTCTTTAGGAATTAAACGAACAAGTAATTACGTGGGCAGAAATGAAACTGGAAATAAAAAAGAGAGTATGAGAGAAAACCCCTCCAGTCGACTGGTGGAAGTTGAGGCAAGTAATGGCTGTAAAGAGGTGCCTGCCTCACACATCCCAAGTCAGAGGTTGGTCAATTAGAGCTTTGCCAGCAGCAGATTGACTTAAAAATATGTAAACCAGCTGGCCCTGATACTTCTGTTTTCTTTGTGTACCCGGCGCTGACAAACAGCAGCCATTTTTACATAGCCTTGGGAAAGTTCTTGTTCTGGAGATCATTATTTTATGCAATTATGGTTTTCTCTGTTGAATGTCACATGTGCAGAGGCCATTGCTGGAGATAGAAAAGAGGCTTCTGTTTCCAGAAGAGGCACGAAGATGGGCCACTTTTGGCTGGAATACAAAACATCGTTCTTCACTGGCAGGACACGTGTCCTCGCACACATCACCTGCCTCTGACTGCCTGCTTTGCTGTGGCCCCTCTCCCAGGAGCCACATGTCCTCTCACCGGGGTTCACTCTGGGACTTCAAGTGAGAAATGTGATGCTGTTGATAAAAGCTGCTTGCATGGTGTTTCTGCACACCTGGAAGGTGTGAAAGGCATCTCAGCTCCCGTGTTTAGCCAAGCGCTAAACACTGGTCACTGGGAATAAGCAGGTCCCCTGTGAGACTGGGATTGTGGTAGCCTAGGCTGGGACTGAAGGGTGAATGGATACTTACACCAGCTTTGCATTAAAATGACAGAGAAATCAGGACAAAGGTCCTGCTCTAGAAAAACATTAAAATCAACTGAGCAAAGATAAAAGCGTTATGACCAACCTTTGGGATCGTGTTTCTCCACGGATGGGCAAGTGAGCACCTGGCTGGACTCCAGGCTCAGAGCGCAGTGCCAAACCTCTCAGTGGAGAGCATGGAACAGAGGGAAGCCCAAGCCCAACAGCCAAGGGAGCACTGAGCAGATACTGCTGCTTCAAAAGTTTTGCCTGGTGTAACACCTGAACTCTGGTGCTGGCTCATTCCTTGGTGTCATAACCCACCACGGCCATACCCCTTTTTTCCTCTCATTTAGCACTGCCAATGCATCACAAACCAGGTAAATTCTTCCTGAACTGGGCAATTCAAACAAGCTGTGCCTAATAGTCCATGTATCTCGTTGCTATTTACTTTGGCATCTTTGACTGTTTTAAATCCCACTTAAAGCTGTCTAACAACCAAGATTATGCCACTCACAACTGCCAAACAAACATCTCTGTCACTGTATGTACACTGGAAACAGGACTTTTTTTTCCCCCCTTCCTTTTTGCTGATACAACACTGGCAGCAAATCACACTGAGGTAAGAGGGAGGGGGTGAGATGATAATTATGATGTGCGAGTCCAAATTGTGACACCAACAACTCCCGCTGGCACTAGGCACTGTGGAGTGGACCTGTGTGGGCTTGTAGCACACAGGCACACCGAGAAGGATCCACAGGTGTCCAGTTTAATAACAGTCTCTCTGCACTGCCATCCAATTCTCCTCCAAATAATCAGTCAGGCTTGGCTAGTGTCAGGCAAAACACACATCACCTGTAACACCAGACCCTGCTGAGAGCAGCTCTGGAGGCTCCCAGCCTTCCTGTGTGATGGCAGGATCTGACCCACAAACAAAATGCCCAAAAGGATTTTGACAAAGTGACATTTAAACAATGGTTGAAAATTCATCCAGCCCAGGGCGCTTGGCTGCTGCAGCTCTTTGGTTCTTTCCAGTCTCCTGGATGCACACACAAAGCTACCACTAATCACCAAAAAGAGCAAAATTTAGGGCTGGGATTTGTGTCAGTTCAGTTGACTTGTGTCAGTGAAAGCACCTCCTTTCAAGCATCCCTCTGCCTGCCTCACACACCCCTTCCCACGAGCTCCCCCAGCTGTGCAGATTTCCACAGGAAAAGTTGCCTTGTGAAACGGATTTTTCTATAGAAATGCTTCCATTTTGATGACTTTTCCTGAAATTTCTGATTTCCTTCTTCAGGAATCTGTTGTCAAAAAATTGTTTTTCCCCACTGGTTATCCATTTCAAGGTTATTTTGCCACATATTTCACCAATTCTATAAAATAAAAGATTTAGCTTAGATTTAGATTAAAATATTTAACATTCAAAAAAAGACAACCATCCCAGTTTTATCAAAGTAGTTCTCTTGAATCAACCAAAATTGTTCAGGATTTAGAAAATGGAACATTTCCTGCCATTTTCACACCAAACACACCTGGACATCCCAGAGCTCATACGAGAAAGTGCTCCAGCTCCACCACAACACCATCCTCATGCCTGCTCTGTTTCTAAATGTTTCATGAGGCTCTTCAATGTGTTCTGCACACATGAAGCTGCACTTTGAGCACTCTCACTATCTGTGCACAGCATTTCATGCTTCATGAGCTTCCATCCAAGAAGGTGGAACGACGGGATAATCCTAAAGCCAGTTCTTGCAGCCCTTACTTGTGTGCATGGCTCCAGATTTGTGCAGTTGAGCCTTGTTTGCATTTCAAGAGCCTTCAAGCAAACATTAGCTGAGAGGAAAAACAGATGGTGCAATTAAAACCCCAAATTCTCCACGACGGGATGCCCTGACAAATCTTTCAAACCTTCCCTGAAAGGCTGAGCAGGGAAGCTGGAGCAAGCAGGTTTTATTGTCTCTGTGTTGTGCAAGGAGTCGGGTAAAGGACCATTTCTAAAGCTCTAAGAGTTTCCTTAAGGCAGAAGATCTGAGAGTCCCAGAAAATCAAGGCAGAAAGGCCCAAAATGCTCATCCAGAACCTCACAGGGTCTCAAAGCAGCAGTGAGAGACCAGCACTTTGTGCATCTTTCCAGCAGCAGGGGCAAAAAGCTGAGAGAAACAGCTCTGGAAGCAAGAGAATGGAGAGCTTTGCCAGGGAAACCTGGGCTCATCTGCTGCAGGGATGAAGTGGGAGAGGATTCCACCTCTGCACACCACCCAGTGAACACACAGGGTAAGTGCCTCTCCCTCCACACCAATGCCTTCCTACATGGGGGAGCCCAGGGGGCCACTGAAGAGCTGCAGAAAGGCCTGGGGAAGCACCCAGGGCTGCACCTGGAGCACACACAGCAGCTGGAGAGGAGCAGAGGGTGCTATCAAGGGGCAGAGAAGTGTCTCCCCCAAGAACTCACCCTCACCCACAGGGCAGCCTGGAGGGCCTTGTCAGTGGCATTGTCATTTGGAAGCCAAGTTAAATTTTTCTGATTTTTTCCAAAGAGCTCCACAGAGGCTCTCAAACGTGATTTTCATTACCAGTCACATTCAAGAGCCATTCACCTCCCAGCTTGTGCCACCGGCATCTGGCCCATAGCATACAACCCTCTGCTTTCTCAGGATGTGTGAACCTGGCTCAAAAAACCCCAAAACAACCAGTCAAGGTCTTGGCAGCTTTGTCTTTCCTAAGAGCACAAGCCCAGACCTCAGGAGCCAGCATGTGGCTCACAGCACACCCAGAGCTCTTTTTTTCCCTTTAAAAATCTTCAACCTTTTTTTGTCTCAACTTGCTCAATTTGCTTCGTGGGTTTGTTCCACCTAAAGTCACCACAGCAGTTCTCTCGTCGTGCTCCCAACAGTTTGGTGTGAAATGCAGAAGGAAGTGTTCTTTGCTCCAGGCTAACACAGCACAAGCCACCTTCTCAGTGTCACAGCAGGCATGGCACGAGGTCAGGACATTTTAGACTCCTCCACACTCCCAGAGACAAGAAACAAATGTCACAAAGTCACCCTGCTTGCCAAATCCAGGCAGAGGCTGCCAGAAAGAGGTTGCCTTAATTTCATAGCCAAAACCTGCACACTCATCTCCCTGGCACAGGCAGGGCTTGGGGTGCAGAGGATTAGCAGGGAGCTCTGCACCTCCTCAAGAAGTCAGGAATCACATCCTTCCAGCACAGCTTCCAGGAAGCATGGAAAGCCCTTGCTGCATTTCCGAATAGAGCCCATCTCTTCCAGGCACTGACGCCAGCATTTGATGAGCTCCACATGACTCTGGCATCTTCAAAAATCACCACCATCTAAGAATACCTGGGAGTCCCCAGCTGGGAAGGGATATTGGGAATAAGGAGCACTCATCTCCACTGCATTCTACAGTGCTGTTAGCAGCAGAGAATGTACCAAGAGTTTGGTCATATTTCAAGGAATCTTTTTCCTTGATTCCCAGAAGGAGGAATTCAGCTGTTCTCTAGAAAGTGAAGTAATTCCAATGGTCACAGCTCTGCTGCTGCAGAAAGAATTTTATCCCATGTTAGTTCTAGACATGACTGAATCTCTGCCCAAAAGTACTGTCCTCCTGGATGGACAAACATCCTTCTCTTTGGAAATCCCTCTTGGACTATCAGACACAGAGACCCCATTTACAATCATGCTAGGGAGATGTTGAGACTTTTTCTCAGTTTGTTACTGAGGGCCCCAGATGCTCATTTTACCCTCCTCTACTTCCCCCACTCTTAGCACACACCAAAAACACTGCAGCAAATGCTGTGGCCCATCCTCAAGAGCTTTTTCTTTCTGTGCAGTGCCTTGTTTCCATCCCCCAAGCAGGATCCATAGGGAGACTGCACTCCCCCTGTCCAGACACACAGAACAAATCCCAGCTTTGCAGTGACTGTCCCAGGCTGTGGGAGGAAGAGCTTTTTTAAGTTTTCCCAGCTGTAGATGTTTGTTTTATTTCCATAAGAGGTTTCAAGGAGGGCATTTCTTGAAAAACTCTCTCTCCCACAAAAATCCAGGCTGCTCCTTGCTTTTATCTCTGTAAGAAGGAAAGAAGACCTGCTACCACAATCACTGTGCTTACTTGCTTTCAAGTCCACAGGATCAGGGGACATATGCCTGCATCCAACGCCAGCGCTATGCAAGAGCCATTTCCAAGTCATCTGCTCCAGTACCTTATTCCAAAGTATGTTTGGTTTGATTTTCTTTTTTTTGTGGGGGCTTGGAGTAAAGAGGCTTTCAAAATATGCCCATGAATCCCTGTGGAGGAAGGTTGCACAGCAGGTTGTTCAGCTGCGTTATAGGAACTGTAATCGAAGGTGTAGGAGACCAGAGCCAGAATTAGGATCCTGAAGCCAAGGAACAGCAGATCCTCCTGGCTTTGCTGCCTCAGTCTCTGCAAAACTTCCCAACCCACCTCGTTCCGTGCTGTGGCAAGTGGTGTTTTCCATGACGCTGCTGTAGGAGCATGAAATTCTTCAGCTCGGGCCAGCTCATGTACAGAAGGGACACAGTGTCTGTAAGCAGAGAACTGGGAAGAGAAACACAGGAGAAGATGCTCCAAGGCAAGGGCTGGAGCACCACAGAGTGTCACTGGTGATGGGACCCCCAAACCTGGCCCAGGGAGACCCCAGGGTTCCTGTGCACAGCCCCCACAGTGACAAATTGCCGGGCAATAGATGTTGAACAATGATGGGCCCCTGAGCACCTGCTCTGCACAGCATCTGTGCGCAGACTTAATGCTCAAATTCATTAATTTGGCTGATTAAAAAAAAGCGCAGCTTAAAAATCTCACTTGTCACAAGACAGCTAAAGACTTGACATGCAAGTCTCTATTGCTGCAGGAAGTACTTAAAGTAAAAAAAAAACCCACAATCAACCAAAGAGAGAAACAAACAAAATGTACAAAGAAAACTACAGCAAAGCTTTCTTTTTTTTTTTCCTTCCTTTTTTTTTTTTAAGAAAAACTCCTTCTCTTCCTCATGTGTTTGGGAAAACAACTTGCTGATGCTCTCACAGCCAGGAAAGGTCCCATCAGCAAGGGTGAGGAACTCATCAAAGCTGCATTTTCACTCTACCTCTGGACTATCAGACTCCCAAATTAGTCTTATTCCCTGCAACACACCACGGCAAATGTATCATCCACACCTCAGCTCAGCCCAGAAGCAGACAGCTGCTCTGAGAAAACTGTTCCAGACCCCCTGCAAAAAAAACAACAACAACCAAAAAAAAAAAAAAAAAAAAACAAAAAAAACCAAACAAACCACCAAGAGGAAAATAATGTAATTTTGCAGCTGGGAATCTTGACTGTCTCCCAAAGCAGCACTAATCCATCTCACCTTCCTAAATTCCACCAGGAAATAGCTGCAAGGAAGGGGCGGAGGAGGAAAGATCCAGTTATGAAGCATCAGCTGCAGTCTAATTAGAGCTATTAGCAAGCTCTTAGTGGTGTTTATTAGCCCTTACCCAGCGTTGCTGAATGAAGCAATCCTGACATTAGCCTTCTGGCTTGGAGAGCCATGCTCCAACCCCAGCTCAAGGAAAAGAAGTGTTCAGAAAGGCCAAGCTGGTTTCAATCACAGCTATAGCTCTCCAAGTCAGCTCAGAGTTTGTTTTGATCACATAGAAACCAAGGTCCCAGATAAGGGGAACCCACCCTGCATAGGGCAGGAATAAGATCACCCAGTCAGATGAGTTCCATCATGATATCTCTCTGAGCTAGAGGTTTCCTGCTCTGATTTATGGCTACTGAGTCATTTTGAGTTGACAGCATCATTCTGCCTTTGCTCTTCAGAGAGCCAGGGATTGCCAACCACCCGCCCAGGGGATCGGGACAAGACACTCTCAGAAGACAAAATACAAGCCTTGAGCCCAGCTCAGGACTAGCTGGCCATGAGTTGGACAGGATTAAAATAAGATTTACATCTTCTGTTGCACAAAACATTCATCACTGGCTGCTGTTGGATGTCTTCAGCCTGCAAACGGTTTGTCTGCCATGAGGTGTTTCTTAAACATGTCATGCCTTTCAAAGGACATGCAGCCAAAAGCTGCATGCCTCAAGCAGGGCTAATCTCCCTGGAGTCTCTTATAGAAGCATATTTCAAGGCTGTTTATCATACAGAAGGGACATTTTAAAATATACAAATGTATGTTATAAATCACAGTCTTTTCCTGGGAAGGAGCAGGAGGAAGAAACCAGCAATCACTCAATGTTGAGAAAATTTATATGGAGGGATCTTAGCTCTGGGCTTACCACAGCTAGCAGTGGTTGCTTCAGCAGGGCCAAAATCTCATAATCAGAGCACCACAATAAATGAAAGCACTTAGGAAACTCAAAACATACTTAAGGAAACACTGTACTCCCATATATCTTCTCAAGTACATGTACAGTCAGGTAAAATCTTCCATATCCCTGTGATGGACAAGCTGCCTTGCTGTTGTGGTCTAGATACCAAAGATCTTTACAACTATTTCCTTTACAGATAAGCAGGTTTCTACCATCTCAACAGATGGGTCTGTCAGAAGTGCTGCTGAAGGAGGAAACCAAACACAAAGTCTGAACTCCTGAGGCCGAGTGCCAGATCAGTACCTGAAAAACTGAGCTGTCTTCCCTGACTCATTCCCAGCGTGCGTGACAACCTACTGCTGTGGTCACAAGGTTTTGAAAGACAAACATGCATCTTTCCAAGACTGTGACCACGAAGAATTGCTCCTGCAAGGCCTTGCAGGACAGTGTTGATGGAAGCTGCCTCTGGGACCCAGCTGATGTGACCACCAGCTCTGCAGGATGTGGCCAAGCCATGCCTCGGCCACCCAGCCTCACAAAACCTGCAGTGTCACCAGCACAACCTCCCCTCTTGGTGAGCAAACGCCGTACTCCATGAAGGTGTTGCTGCCATCACAGCCACCTACAAGCAGCTGCTGCAGAGGGTCTTTTGGAAGACAAAATGTGGTGAAAAGAATCTTTGATTTCATCTCAGCTACATCTCAAACTCGTGGCTTCCAAAAAACAGTCATGCTCAGCAGAGAAATCCTGCTTTGCTCTCACCGTCGGCATTTCTTTGCACACCCTCCAGCCTCACAGGTGTTACACATCAGGCCATGGTGCTGGAAGGCGGATCTTGGAAGCCCTGCCAAGTCAGCCTCAAACTCATGGGAGGGAGAAGCTGCTACCACGCTCCTGATCCATGACCCTGCTGATCCCCCTGCACATATCAGAGGGGAGACACCACATTCCCCTTTCCAGGACCAAACATCACTGAGATGCTGGGGAGGGTGAGCGTCCAGGATGGAAAGCGAGATGTCCAGGAGGAAATCTTGATCCCCCACCACCTTGGGTATCAGACTACATCATCTCATCCAGCTCTGGGCATAGCAGCTCTCTGCCTGCTGCCACTACAACTCTGTGTGAGCACCCTGCCCAGCAATAAAATGCTGCTCAGTCTCAGGCATGCCTGCAGGTGAAGATGTGAAATGTGAATAAAGGAAGCAGTTTGTGCAGAAAAGTAATGATCCCTTTGGGATCTTCCCAGTTTATACACAATTACATCAAGCAGCTAAAATGAACGAGTGCTCAGCAGAGAAGGGAGGTGGATAATCCACGGGTGTAAAGCCCTGCAGCTCCCAGAAGCAGTAAATGATGTAAAGCAGAGCTGACATTTAAGGATGCATCTGATCCTCTAGTTTATGTATGTCAGGACATCTGCTGCTGCGACCTCACACAGCTAAAACTTCCCCTGTCTTCACCTATGTTTGCTGCTGAGCGTAGCGTGGAGTAACTCCCTGAGCTGAGCCACACGCAGGGGATTCCACTCCTTCATGCCAATTTATGGCCAATTCAGGATTTCAGCAGCTCTTATTTATCACCAGGGCTCCCCGCTAACCGTTACCATATTGGTGAGAAGTTATTCCAAATGAGTTTCCAAATTAGCAACTCTGCGTTTGTTTCTTTTATGTTGGTTTCGGTTTATGAGGGATGTCAGCAAATCACAGGATCCCACTCAGGGTAAATTACCTGGGGATTTTATGCATGATCATTCTGCTAAGCTGCAAAGGCAGTGAGCTCTGCATGCTGCTCACAGTGCCTAAGGCACCAGGGAGGATGAGCCCAACTGCTTCCCAAGGATGATCAGGTTGGAAAGGTGCTTAAAACACCTTGCAGGGATGGATGAGGCTTCCCTGTGCAGATTAGAGCATGCCCAGGCCATGTACCCCTCTCCCAAATCCTGAAACATAATTCCCCTCTCCCTGAATTTATCATTACTGGATGAGAGAGGAAACAAGCATGTGCTCTCTGTCTGCCTTATTTTATTCTCTGAGACAAGAGCTTTTCTACTCAGCAGAAAGCAAACTGGGGCTTGTTTTGTTTAGAAGCGAAGAAATAGCAGGTCTTGACTCCACAGATTTCTGGCAACAGTTACACCTTGGAAAAACAATTGTGTTGGCAGGAAAGTGAAAGGCTCCTGTCTGCTGGAGCAGCCGCTGGCCTCTGTGGGTGTGTTTCCTGATCCCAGACAGATGGAGCATGTCTCCTGCCCTGCTGCACTCCAGCAATTTCTGCTCCAGGATCCTTGTGCCAATTCAGACCGGCAATGGGGCAAGAGTCAAAGGCACTGGTTCCCACGAGGAGGGCTGGGAACAGGAGTTTGTGCACAGGCAGCAGAGCCAAAGATGTCAGGGAATGTCACTTCTCCTTGCAGAGGTGGAGGAACAGAAGGCCCAGGAGGACCAGCTGAGGACCAGCTTCTCCATCAGAGTGACCCCAGTAAATGGTTTCTCGGGGTGCAGCTTGGCAGTGCTGGTCCCATGCACCAGGCTGAGGCTATTTTTAAGCTGGGGTCTGGAGGACAAGGGTTGCCTAGTGAGGTGAGAGACAAGGCAGGGACACAGGGCAGAAAGACCAGGTGATACAGGCCAAAATAAAATTGCCCCTGGCCGTGCCCAAAGCTGTAGAAAGGCCACAGCACATGGGAGGGAAGAAGCAACTGTTTGCTTTTCTTGCAAAGTCTTCTGGCTGGCATCCTGTTTATCTGATGCAGATCCCTCCACCAGAGTGAGGATGGGTTTAGCATCCAACACAGGAATGACAAGTGTCAGGAATCACAGAGCTGGAGGAGCTCTGCTGTCCTGGTTCTCCCCAGGGCACTAGGGACAGCAGGGACGCTAACAAATTGTACAGCCTGGCCTTCCCTAAATCATGGCATTTGGACAAGAGCTTTGACCTTTCTATTTTTTTTTTCTTCTTTTTTCTTCCTCTTTCCTTTTCTTTTTTTTTTTTTTCTGAGGCCTGTGGCCAAATTAAAGAACCAGTTCTCTCCAGCTGCCTTCAGCCTTGCGTTACCATTCCTCCCCTAATGATTCTTCTGGGAGCCACAAACCCCAGATCTTGCACAGCTCTCATGATCTCTTTCTGCCCTGCAAGATGGACACAGCTGATTTTCACATTCAATTTCCCAGCTTGGAAAACAAAGCAGCACAAAAAAGGGAAGGCGGTGTTTCTTTCCAATTCCCCCTTCAATGTCAAGTCAGGGCCAAGCTTGTGGAGGGACCAGAGTAGAACAGCTGCCAAACTGCAGCTCTGAACGTCACTCAGGACATGGTGATGCCCCCAGAAAGAGAAGACCTCTAGATAAAAATAAACCACTGGGACCCTTTCTCATCCTAGTCCTCAGGAGCAAGGACTTTCCTTTCTTGTGGACCTTCTTCCACTTCTGTGCAGCTGCTAGGCCCCTTGGTCCCAGCCCAGTGCTGTGCTGCTGGCTGCCCTCCTGATGGATTCTGCCATGTATTCCTCTCTAAGTGTAAAACCAGCTGGGTGGTGGGTCTGGGGACTGGTACACAGAGATGAAGTGTCCTTTAGTGGTTTTGCACCTTTGATCTCTAGAATGTGTATTTCAAGCCCAGAAAGGGCTTTTGTGCTGGCCAAGGAAATAACTACTTGAAAGGACAGAGAGAGAGCTGGCAAGGGATGGGGCAAAAGGACTGTGCTGTGAAGAAAAAAGGCAGCCTACCCTTATGTCTTGAAATGCCCAAGACATAAAGTGAGAATCGGCAAAGGTCAGGCTGAATTGGCTCTTGCAGAGGATGACAAGAAAAATAACAAGAGAAGGTTTAGCTGTATGGATCAGAGTAAAAAATGGAGAGGAGAAATGGAGCTGCTGTACAGAGAGGATGGGGTATAGATTAAAGTTAGTCTGAGCATGATCCAAAACTAATGCATCCTGTATCTAACATCGTGTCATCGTGCAGATGACACAGGAATAACAGGAATGAAGAGACAGACATGGAAGTGTCACATTCCTCCAGATCGAGTCAGAGGGCAGAGAGCTCACACCATGGGCACAGCTGGCTCTTGTCCCCCAGCACTGAACACCTGACACTGAAACCTGCTGTGGAAACATTCACCAAGCTTAGAGAAAGGAGAACAGGAAACACAGCACCTCAGCTAAGAAGAGGGGAAAATGCCACTCTCCCAGCTACAGACTGCTAAGGTGTCCCATGCCATATGCCAGGCATAGAGCAAAGTCCAAGGGAAGGAGGATATGGAGCTCGGAGCTACCAGACCATTTTCCATTCCCCCAAGGGTGCCAGCCAGCCTGATAAGATATTGCTGATAAGATATAGCCTCCATCAATGGGAGGAATGGAGATCTAATCTACCTCACCTACAGCAAAGTGTTTGCTGGAGCACCTTGGCACTCTGTCCCGACAGCACGGGGGGGACAGGGACCAGTCCATGGGTTTGGTGGCAGCTCACCACCAGCTCCTGGACTGACAGGGCAGTGGCAGCCTGTGGGGCACGCTTGGGACAGATTTTTATGGATGATCTTGCCCCAGACCAGGACTGGGCTCACAGCACTCATGGGTCTGAAATGTCCCAGGCAAATGGAGATTGAGAAGCAGGAGTCTTGGAGCATCACTCTGGGAACTCCCCAGCTTCACGACTTGTGACCAATTTTGGTCCCAGCCAAAAATACTTCAGGATCATCTTGTTCCCTTCAGCTCCTGCCTGCCTGTGGTACCTGTGTGAGGACTAATTCTCTTGCCCATGACTGTAGCACTCGACTTGCCATCTGATTTCCAGACATTTCTAGGAAAATGCGCAGCTCTGCTGAGCAGAAAGCGGAGCCTGTGACGTGCCTAATCAGCTATGCTAATCTACTGCTGCCACGCAGAGCCTGCACAAGGCAGCTCCCAACGCGGCCAGGCTCCTGCTGCAGAGCCCAGCAGCGCTGCTTTGTTGATTTGCAGTGATTTACCTTCAAATTTATCACCCTCTTCCCAAGAAGTTGGCATCCCCCAGCATGAATTGCCCCCCTGCACCTCTCAGTGCCTCTCCAGGCTCTGGAGATGGATGGGGAGCAGGCTGGATCCGGGGGCTCAGCTTGTGGAGGGCCGCAGGGGAGTACTGGAACAACCACGGCTCTAACTCAATTTCTACCCATTTTCTCCTTTGCCTTCACTTCATTATAGATTATTATTTTCTAAACTGAGGCAGAGTCGATTCTGCTTCCAACTGAATTGCCCACAGGCTGGCTCCTCTCCTCCATCCAGCTGATACAATCCTCATAGCAAGTTCCTTCTCAACGGACCCGCAGTCTTTAGGGAGCAATGCCTCATTTGGGGCGAGTCCTTCATCTTTTACGGAAAACAGCATTTAATTTCCGGTTGTTACTGGCTGTTTCATGGAGCTTTTCCACTAGAAAAGAAATGGCATCCATGTACAAACTTAAAAGAGAGTAATTCCCAGCTTGAATTGAGATAAAAAGTTGGGGATCTCAATGTGCTTTGCAGACAAGGTGTCCAGAACAATGATAGAAAGGGTCATTTCACATTTCCAGCTTTTTCTACAGCCCTACCTACTTGTTATGCTGCAGATGAGCACTTACTTCTAAACAAGTTGTTTCATAGCAAAAACCGAACCATTCTCCTTTGAGAAGTGTCAGTGCGAGACTTCACAAAGATTTCTAAACATAGATACTTCAAAAGAACAAGCGCAATAAGGAGACTGGTCAAAACGTATCCTCCATGGCACAGACTGGCAGCTTGGAAGAGTTCATGTTTTCTGATGGAAAGATGCTAAATGGAAAATATTCCCTGTTCCCTGGGCAGTTTCCTGCGCTGCAGCAGCCCCGGCTCACCCGCACGGGGTGATCCCATCCCAGCAAAGAGCTGGGAAGGCCACTGGGTGTGGGAGGACAGCCCGACAGCCTTTCCCAGGTGCTTCATGGCTCTCTTGTGCTTCCTTCACTACCTGCCTTGCAGTTTGGGGTCCCACTGTGGGGTACACACAGCTCGGGACAAGGGCAGTGCAGGATTCTCCAGAATGTACGACTCGGCTTGACCACCTGGCCAGGAGCCCTTGAAATTACCCCATCCCTTGTCCCATCCCTTCTATAACTTAAATTAAATAGGTGTTCCCAGCTCCTGCAAGGCTGCAAAGGTCACTTTGGGTTCTCCCAAACCCCATTCCCTTCCTCCCCTCGGACATCCCACGCTGCGCCCGTGGGAGCCCTGCAGGCAGGGAATTAGCCCCTGGGCAGAAATCAGTGGTGGAAACATTCCTACCTTTCCTCAGCAAGTCCAGCTGAATCCCACTAAAACATTTCTGAGCATATTTGTAATGATTTGAGCAGTTCTGGAGCACGCCCTGCACACTCCAGCCAGGTTTTAGGGGGAACATGCTCTTCTGAGAGAGCTGTTTCCTATTTTTGTCAGCACATTGAACACAGCCTCTAAATTAAAATCTTCTATTTCCAGACTATTTTGATCAACACTACTTCCTTCAGCTTAAAAGATACAATAAGAATAGACGAGCTCTTACAAATTAAAAGCCTCTCTTGCTTAACAAATTGTCTCTTTGCAATAATTAATTATCTGGAGAGAGATTCCTGCCCTACGCTTTTGGCCTCATTCCAGGCTGTGTAAGGGGTGGGAAAAAAAAAAGTTTATATTTGAGAATTTGTTGCCTCACAATGCTGGCTCTCACACTTCCTGTACAAGGCAGGACCAGTCCAGAGGTGAGCCCATCCTGGGCACAGCACAGCAGTCACCAAGTGCCTGTCACAAGCCTCAGCTTGTGGTTTGCAGGGGAAGGCTCCAGGTACACTTCACAGCCTGCTTTAATTTCTTTTTTTGATAGGTGATTATTATTAGGCAGCAGGTCTGCCACTCGGAGCAGCTACCCCATTCCCACATTGATGGTTCCTAGAAGCTCATGGTGCAGGGTGTTGTGGAGATGGAAGATGCGAAAGCAGTTGAAGGACACGGGAGTGGTTGCTGCTAGCCATGCCTCTTGCCAGGTGCTCCAACGCCCGGAGGACTTCAGGACTTTGTCCAACCTACACTTACTCAGGAAATTCCTTCCAGTGCATGACTATCCTTATGATGAGTAAGTCTCAAATAATCTTAGATGTTGCACTCTAAGCCCTTGGCTGCTACTCCTCGTCTCAGGGGGACGGAGCTCCTGCTCACCTTCCCTGTGGCAAAACTGGAAGCATGAGCAGGTTATGACATCTGCTCCATCAAAATCCCGTCAGTCTTTCCTCAGGGGACATGTTCTCCAGGCCTCTACCACGTGTGCTCCTCACCGTTGGAGCTTTTCAGCCTCCATGAAGAGGAAGGGCATTGTTGGCTTTGCTCACCCTGGTAGATGCTCCAGGTCCTTAGGAGACAAGAGGCAGGCTGGAACCAGGTAGAATCCAGCCTGGGACTGTGAGAATTGCCCCCTGCAGCAGGGGACACTCACACTGTGGGTCAGGGCAGAGAGATGCTCTGCTGCTTTAACCAGTCCTACCTGACTTGCAGCTGCAGCACCACTGCACCAGGGATCAGCATCCCACAGACACAGCCCCAGTTTTGGTGAAATTACCGGCAGTGGGACAGGAGATGGAGGTGGCACAAACAAACACGTTGCTGGTGTCGTGCAGCCACACCAGTCCCCAGCTCCTCATCTCGTGCTGGGAGCACCTCAGCACTGCTTTGGCTTCATGGTTCCTCTGCAGCCTCGGTCCTTGCAGGGCCTCCCTGTGCCCCGTCTGCTCGTGCTTGCAGCTCAGGCAGGGGCACAGCAGGGTCCCTGCACAGGGTGGGAGCTGGTGGCCAGCAGCCTGCCTGGGCAATGCCTGCAGCCAGGTCCATGCCCAGAGCCCTGTGCTCCTTGCCAGCCCCACGGCAGGTCCCGCTGCAGGGCAGCGTTTTGATAATCCTTTCATCCCTGCCCTGTGCCCAGCAGCACAGCCTCCTGCCAGCTTTGCAGGGAAAGGCTTTGGAAGCACCTGGGGCTCGAGCAAGGAATTCTTCTCTGTGAAGCTGTGAGGGCTCCTCAGAACAGCCCTTACATACACAGAGCAGATATCACTCACCCCAAACTGAAACCAGACAGATCATTCCCTCAGAAACTGGCTGACTTTCCTGACAGTAATGCTGGGAGGAGTCTGAGAAGGGGTAAAGTGTAAAGCATTCCATTCTCTCTCTGCTCCTAGACCACAGCTCAGCCTCCTCCATACACAGAGAGCAACAGCTCTGCACAACCCCAAATTAACCACAAGATATCACCCAGACCACAATCTCAGTGGTGCTTGGAGGAGGATTAAATATTTATCTGGAAAACAAGGATGTGCACAATCACATTTGGCAGGATTAGTGATAAAGCCCAAGAAGATCCACTCACTGGAGCCAGAGCTAGTTACTCCCTTCCCAGGGATGCCTCATGCACTCAGGGGGTGGGTCACACTCTGCCAAGACTCCTGCTCCCCTCGCAGCCTTGTGGTTTGGAGGGAGTGACTGTCACCTCCTCCCATGGACCTCAGCTGATCCCTTTCTCATTACAGTACACCACAGAGATGAAAACCCCTGTGCTGGTGTCCACAAATTGCTCCTCCCTACACAGTTTAATCTAGGAACAGCTCTGAGTGAGAAGAGGACCTTCCTTGACCCTGGACACACTGGAAAATGTGGGCCTTCAACTCCCTGAGGGAGCTCCATAGTAGCGTGGAGCCAGCAGCACTCTCTAGTATTCATTAGAGCTTGGAGAGCTTTGTATAACACGAACAGACCGACAACCTGGAAATAAACCTCTAGCATCCTCTCTCTGCACTCAGAGAAGCTTCAGATATATGTCACAGACTGTGTCTATAGTCTGACACTATATCACAGCAGATGGGATCCTGCTAAGCATCCTTGGGATCAGCACTGCAGAAAACAAAAGGCTGGGAAAGGCCCGGGCATCCTCCTCTTTTCCATTACATCCATCCCCGTACAGGAAAGGTGCCTTTGGACAGAGATATTCCTGGAACAGCCAGGATTAATGGCATGCCAGAAATATATACGCAAGCAGGATGTTGCACTGGAGCTCAGCCACAGCCCAGCAAGGGTCTCCCACCACCCTGGGGAGCTGCCTGGTCTGCAGGCAGGAGCAATTCCTTGCACAGCCCCAGACTCACTGCAGATGTTTAACATGTCCTTTTCCTGTAATATTTATTTCCCACGAGTATGCTCTGGCTTACGCAGTCCCTGGCAGGGAATATCCGAGATTTCTGTCATTATTTATCCTTTTGTCCAGGACAGGACTTAGCTGGATTTTATTTGTTTATAAAGGAGAAAAGCTAATTAGCACACCGAGGAGGTCTCTGTCCTTTATTTTTATTGTGAATATAACCCACTTGAAATCAAAGTATTCTGATGATTTGAGTAAGTTACTGGCCTCTCCCTGCTAGCCAGGAAGTTCAGCAGCCTGTGGTGGGGTCAGTACCTTTCCATGGCTTTTCACTTTCGGTTTTTCCAAAGGAAACAACTCAGCACAATCTTCTAATCTACAATCTTCTGCCAGAGTCCACACAAATGTCTCTAAAACCCTACGGGACATGTCACCAACCCCTCTCAGCCTGCTCTGCACCCAGATGCTTTGTTTACTATGTATTTTCTACTCCCCTTCCCCCTCCCCCTTCGGCTTTTCCAAACCCAGCTCATGCTGGGGAGAGCAGCGCAGAGCTGCACCTCTGAGCCCTTCTCAGAACTGAGCTGCCGTATGTGATCTCCCAGGCATGTCTTCGCTATTTGAGGCTTTTCAGGAGCTCTTGTTTTTGCCAAATCTCGCATTCCTGGAGTTCCTAACTTGCCCTGACTTCTCTTGCACTTTCCCATCTCCCAGCATTGCTGTAGCCTTTAATAACTGCTGCTTACACGCAGATACACACAGAATGTCAGAGACCTCTTGCCATTTCCTGACTCGTTACTCACTCCTTGGCTCTGCACAGCCCACTCAGGGAATGCTCCCCTTTCTTAGCATCCCTGGTTGCTGCCTGCCCCGTGCAGGACGGCGAGCCTGGTCGAGGTGGCCGTGTGGCAGGTCAGCCATCAGGTCTGATGAGTATCAAGTGCCTCCTCCCTTTTCAGAGCTTGCCGATGATGATGCTTTCCAGCCACAGGCTCTGCAGGTATCACATCTGCCACTTCCCAGGGTGCAGATGCACAGAGCACAGCAGTCCATGCCAGCAGGAATGCCCCTGCACGGCTCCTTTCAGCTCGAGATCCAGCTGCTTCCCCACACTCCTTGCACAGTCCATGCAGGCTGCACTGCTTCCAGGGAACTCGGATTGAGGGTATGACCCCGTATGGCACCTCAGAGGCTCCACAGCCACCCGGCCACTGCACAAGGTCAGAGTTTGAGGCTCTCCTATGCTCAAGGGTTTGCAGAAGTGGTGGGTTTGCCTATGACCCAGATGCCCCTGCAAGTCTGCAGACACTCCACCACTGCATCCCAAAATGCACCCTCAAATTTCTCCAGAGATTTTTGGAAGATAGAGCACACTGAACTCAGAGCCGGCCCTGTGGACAGCAGGGCCCTTTTATCGGGAGGGATTAGTGCAAGGGGGCTGCACAGGGAATCCTGCCCCAGTAACCAGAGTACTTTGCCCGTCTGTGGCACTTCTCATCCTGAGACTTCCTGATGAAAGATCCCTCGAAGAGCAGAGCCAAGCGAGGGCCCCTGTAATAAATCAGCACCCCAGAGACTCTGGCTGATGCAGGCACTCCTGAGCAGATTTGAATCTTGTTTGTGAGGACGGATCCCTCCGCGTCCGCACACCCCAGCCACTTGAGAAGCATCTGGCAGCCAGTCCATGGCTCAGCTACCCCAGACACCCTCACAGGGCTGCTGATCAGCGGGAAAACTCTCTGGTTCCAACAGATCATAAGCTTATTAAAGATAGATTTGTGCTTTGGTCTGCAGAGATAAACAGATCAAAGGCGTTTTGGTCTGTGTGCCAGTGCCGCCGGTATCCCCCTTTGGCAGAGAGGGAGGCTGGGATGTGCACTCCATTCCCAGTGCAGGGCATTGGGGGAGCTCAGCCCAGCGGGGGGAGCAGCAGGGAGCGTGCCCAGGGCCACGTCCAGAGTGCAGTAAGTCCGTCCTTGGCTATTTACATGGGAAACTTGGAAGCAGCTGGTGGGGACTGAAGCACCTCCCTCACAAGGCATTGCTCCCTACGCTGCTCTCCCCGGGCCCTGCGGAGCCAGGGGGTAGCCAAGCTTCTCTGGAGTTCTGCTGCCAGCCCAGGACCTGCTCTGCTCAAGAAGGAGAGCTAAAAGGGGAAACAGGTCCTCGCACAGCTGGCCCAGCAGCTGATATTTGCACAGTGCTTTGAAACCCACAGATGAAAGATTTGAGAGACACGAAAGGCTGTCAGACCCTGTTTGTCATTTCGTATGGCTCCTCCTTGCTATCGCACGCAAAGGAGACAATTTTCAGGAGAGGTGAGCGCAGCCTTGAGGGAAAGATGAAACGGTGGTGGCTTTTCCTGCCACATCCACTTGCACAAGGAGCAGATGTGTACCCCAGCGCTGGCTGGGTTCCAGTTTCCTCCACCCACTTTTACAGCTACCCGACCTTCTTCCTTTTCAGTCCCCCGCTCAACACAAGAGTCACCAGCCTCCCTGAGCCATCTCTGATATCCCACTCCAGGGTCGGCTCTGCTTGCTCTCAGGGGGCTCACATGGATTGCAAAGCCAAAAATTGGGAACGAGTGACGGCATCAGGGCTCCCTACGGCAGGCAAGCGTGTCCCTGCAGAAGAGAGCCGGGAAGGAGGGAACCTTCGCCCTTGGCAAACCAGCAACAAGGGCCCTAAAACTTCAGGTGAGTGAGGAAGGTGATGGTATCACTCAAGAAAGCAGCAGCGGGAGGCAGCAGGCATCCCACGCCCCTCTCTGTGCCAGGCACGGCTCGGCAGAGCCCGACACGGAGCTGGGCTCACTTTCAGCATTTCAAATTTGCCGGATGATAACCTCGGTGTCTGAGTTCACTGCTCTGATCCCACCCACTTGAGGTCTGACTCATGTTGCAGTCACCGCTGCCTGGATATCGGTACAAGAGCCGGGAGGGAGGTTGGTTCGAGAGGAGGGAGGAAGCGAGGGAGGAGGAGAGGAGAGAGGAGAGGGACCGAGGCAGCCGCCGCTCCAGCACACACTTCTGCCTGCACAACTGAGCCACACGCACCGGGGGAAAGTTGGAGTCAGTGCAGCCACTGAAGGCTCCCACACGCTCAGGGGCTGTGAGAAAGCAGCACCTTTCCCAGGTAAAGCTTTTGCCTTCTTGCTGAGTTGCTACGCCGGTAAAATACTTTCTAAGTGAGATTTAGAGGGTGGGTCGCTGCTGAGTGGGACCCTGCAGAGGGCCAGCTGGGTCAGAGCAAGAGGGTGTCACTCGTCAGACCCTTGTGCCATCAGCGTCCAGTGGTGGCTGGAGTGGAAGCCAGTTTGGGGACTTTTTTGGCTGTTGCTGGTGGGGACAGCTTGATGTTCTTGGGATCCAAGAACATCAGGGTCAGAGGAATGACATGGGTGGAGTGTGCCCAGAGCACAGAGGCAGAGCCCTGCACATCTGCAGCATCTCTGCCCCAGCAGCCTCCCCACGAGGTTTGCTGCTGACATCTTGCACCGACCTGCCCGAGCCCTTTTCTCTGAGCACTCCAGCCCTGCACACCCTGGCAGCTGGTGGGGATCTGTTGCTGCCCCAGCCCAGGGCATGGCCAGATCTGTGTAGCTCAGGAGGGATGGGCAGTGCCCAGAGGTGTGCAGTGCTCGTTATCCCTGCCTGGAATAGGCTTCAGCAGGAGGCTGAACCCCGGACACTCAGGCAGCTCCAAGCACACCCATGAGCCCGACACCTCTGATTTCAGTTTCACCTTTCCTGGATACTCAGTGCCAAGCAAACTTTCAGAATGCTGACTGCTCTGTTGGGTTTCACATACCTCTTCACATTTCCTGCTTTCAGGGGTCCTGAACAGCTTCTAACCCACAGAGCTCCTTTCCTCCTGGGGAAGCCTGATGGAGGGCTGGTGGCAGTTGGGGATTTTGTCCAGCCTCCCCCAGCCCCTCTGCTCATGCCAGAGGTAGTAATTGCTGCTTTGTATCAGACATCACACTGGGATAGGGCAGAGAGAGCACCAAGCTCTGGAGAAGCCCAAGGAAGAGGGACAGAAGTGTCTGGGGATACAGCCAGGCAGGACACCAGTGTCTCCTCACATTTGTCCTCTCTGACATTGCCTTCAATTCCTACCTCCGGCAAATTTGCTCTTGTCCCATTGTGAGTCAGGCTCATGGATCTGGCAGGGGATCAAGAAGCCCATTCCCAGCTTGGGAGTTTTGCAATTCCCACCATCAGACGTCAAACACCCTCTCTCAGACCAGAAGAAACCCCCACACTCCCATCTCTTGGCTGAAGTACCTCTCCCAGCATGCCCAGATGTTTAATCTCAGGAAGGAGTTGAACAGAATTTTAGAAAAAGCCACAGTGCTCTGCTGTGAGCTCTGCATGGCCAGGGAATGCACTTTGCTCTTAAGTGACTTCTGCCAGCACTTTTCTCAGAAAGAAGCTATCATGGGAGGCAGAGTAACATTTCAGGTCTGCAAGGGCAGAGCCTTCCTGTCCGTAGGACAGAGCTAAAAGGCTTCATGTGGCACTTCTCCTGAGCCCCCCACCACCTCTGCCCTTCCCAGAAGTGGGAAACACTTCCCAAAGAGAGGCTGCCACATTCAGGCACTCCCTGAGTGCTCCTCTCTGCCCACGTGTCTGCTTATGGTGCTGATGCACCCAGGCTTTTAACAGGTTTAAAACAAACCTGATGTGCCAGAAGTGGAAGCACAGGAAGGGAGAGGAGCCAATGCATTCCCTGCTGGAGCCAGCGCTGCATCCCATTAGTCTTACTGCAAAAGTGCACCAAGTGCTGGAATTAATGATGTTGGAGGAAAGGATGCTGAGAGAAGGGGAGGGGGAATAAAAAGGTAAAATGCAACAGAAATTTCCCGTGAATAAATTACAACCCCCTCGCCAGGGGAGATAAATACCATTTTAAAGGGGAACACAGTGGATCGAATGCAACATGGACTGCAACAGAGCAGAAAATATCTATTCAGGAGAGAGAAGACAGAAATTACTATGAGAATTGTAAAGAGGATAATGGTGAGACTATAGGATATTACAACGGAAGGATCGTTAATGCACCAAAGAAGGCTATTAACAGAGCTCCTTAAAGATCAACCTAGAGGTAAATTTTATTTAATGGTTTTCATTAGTGACCTTGGCTCAGAAAATGAGGATTTCTATAGGAAAAATGTTCTGGTGAGAAACTTAGGAGAAGTTTTGCACTGGACAAGGGACTAAGTACGACAGCAGAAGAACCAGAGGATCTAAAGATTAACAGAAACACACTGGGCTGCACAAGCTCACATGCTTAGGGTCTAAAAGCAAAAATTGCTACTCTAAGCAGCTGAAAACACCATAGGAAAAATATCTGGCTTTTAGGGAATCCCAGGATGACTGCAAACAAAACAAATGCAACCTGACAAGTCCTCACAGCAGAGATAGTGTCCACCAGAACACCAGCACCACTGGAAAAGGCACAAGAAAGATGACCCAGAAGCAATGCCCTGCTCTGGTTCCTTCAATGCCAGGAGGGTGATTTTGAACCAGGAACAGATCCAGGCTGTGATAATGAGGATAATCAGGTAAATGTAAAAGCTGCCTGGTGAGACAAGGCTGGAAAGGTACCATTTATTCTGGCTGTTGCTGCCACAGGAAACAGCTGCTCCACTCGTGCATCGAGGAGGAAATCCACTCGCTTTGCCAAAGCACAACGGGAGCAGAGGACACAGGTACTGAATGTGGCTGCAAGTGACCCAGGCAGAAAGCCAGGGGTGCGTGTGGAGTCACAGAGAGCCAGTGCTCCAGGAAAGAGCTCTGAGCTGGACCTGGGGTCTGTGTCCTGACAGCAGTGAGCTGACAGCCCCCCATCAATACCAGCCCTCCAGTCTGCTTTTCCTGCAAAGCCATGTCCAGAGGCTATGCTCACCTGGGGGAGTGTTTCCTTGAGATAATTTGGCTGATATGGGAAAGTCTCCGGCACCTCCACCACAGTTAAGGTTGCAGCATCTCATATCCAAGCTGACAGGAGGCAGGTCCTGCCCCACTCCATGGAGGAACATCCCCAAGGGTTTGCAGGCAGCTCAGCCCTGCAGCCCACATTGAGCCACGGAGTCCCCAGCTCTACCTGGGCTCCTCTGCAGGGATGGGGACACCACTGTCCCCTTGCAAATGCCCACTCCTTGCCCTGAGCTACTCTGAAAAAGCAAGAAGAAGCAAAACTCCTTCTGGGCACATCTGCAGTGCAGGGCTGCACCGGGAGCTGCCCTGGCACTGTGGCAGGAGCTGAATGTGCCAACGTGCCCAGAGCTGGGACCCACCAGCAGAGCCCAAGGGAAGGCCCAGCAGAGCTGCAAGAGCCAGAGGCAGGAGCAGGTTGTTGGTGTGTGGCAAAGCAGCCACGTAGGAGGCTGCCATCCACCCACAGCATTTTCTAAGTGTGCTACTCCCCCTATAATTTAATCTGCCATTTCCACATGTTGGTAGCAATGAAAACACATCCCTTTCACTTGGAAATACCCTTCTGTGAGAACAACCTGTTCTCCTCGCTGCTATCAGTGGGCAGGCAGCGTTCAGCTTGTTCCACACTCCTTTTGTGAGTGAACAAAAAGCTTTCCATGGCAAGAGCCTGCGCTGCAGCTGGAGGTGAGGAACTGCTCCACACGCTGCTGCCGTGGCTGAAAGCATCGCATCCTTCTCCCAACATCCTCAATCCCAGCACCCAAACTCAGAGGGCCTCCTGTCTGGCAATCAGTTTGCTCTGCTCAGCAAAAGGCTTCCTACAGGCGGGTTCATGGCTTGTTGTTCGCTTTCCCTGCCTTTAGAAGCAGAAGGGCTCTGGGTATCGCCTCTAATCTCAGTGGTCCAGTCCCAGTCTCGCCCCCATATGGTTCCTGGCAATCAGTGGTTGTTTACTCATGCAGCCTCCCTGGTATACTCCCTCCCGTGGCCCCCATGCCTTTAGACTTGAATCAAAGACATAAATCATCTGAAGAGTATTTCAACCTGCGCCACAGTGTTATCTTGTTGTTGCAGGGGGAGTTTAACTTCAAAATCTCATGTTAGTCCTCTGACAAGGCTGGACTTTTTCCTTTCCTGGAGTTTCTTCTTATTGCTCCATCTCTGCAACCTGTTGCTCTCTGCAGAGAATCAGCTCTACCTTCGTGCACAATCCTGGGCACCACCAGGGAGGGCTTCATGGAGTCTCTCTGGGGTGCAGAGAGCCTGCAGAGCTTCATGGAGTCTCTCTGGGGTGCAGAGAGCCTGCAGAGCTGGGTCATGCACTGCCCATGGGGACCAGTGCAGTTCTCCCACACCAGCACATCAAGGAGGATGAGGAGACCCCTTAGCTCATCTGGGAAGATCATGGTGGGAGACCACAGCTTGGACACAGGCAGCTCCATGAGGGTCGCAGCACAGTCAGTCCAGCTCCTCAGTCTGTTCCCAGCCCTCTTTCTTGTCCCTACAGTGCCTCAGTTCCCCTTTAGGGATCTTCCCAACATGGGTATTGCTTCCAGTCAAGGAACCAAGGTCCCTTTGAATCTAGTAGTGGTGGGGTCTTGGAGATCACCGTAATCAGCAGCTCATTTGGAAGTTAGAGTGGTTTGCTCTATTGTTTCTTCCCTTACAAAATGCGGATTTTTGTTATTTGTATCCAGACAGAAAACAGACAGGAAAAGGGATGTTCCTCTTCCCTTCCAAGACCCAGAGCAGAGTGGGGATTTCCTATACAGGCTACAGGAGCTACTGTGATTTGTGATGGCAGGGACCAACCCAAGGTGTTGGGCTGCTGCAGAGCACAGACACAAGGGCAAAGTTTAATGGGACTGGCAGCCACAGCCAAGATTCAGAAATTACGTAGTTGTGACTAATTTTGCTGGATTGCATAAGAACTGCTTTCTCAGGAAAATTGTTTCTTCATATCCTCTTTGTTCTCACTTCTATTGCAAGCCTACAGGAATGTGATGGTTTTAAAATCCCTGCCCTTCTCTCGACATCCCTACATTACATGGGCACCCCTAGGGCTGGGAGAGCCCAGCTGGCAGGTACACAGGTGCCTGGCTGCCAAAGGACTTTCCAATTTGGGCTTGAGTGGGCTGGAGCAGCCAGGGAGGTGTGGACACTCTGTTTCTGGAGGGGTTTGAGGGAAAGCTTAAAGGGTCTTTGCCCACTGCATCTCTGACTTGATGCTTTTATAGTATCACAGAATGGTTTGGGTTGGAAGGCATCTTATAGAGCACCTTGTTCCACCCCCTACCATGGGCAGGGACACCTTCCACTATCCCAGGTTGCTTCAAGCCCCGTTCAACCCGGCCTCAAACATCTCCAGGGATGGGGCAGCCACAACTTCTTTGGGCACCCTGTGCCAGGGCCTCACCAGACACTTTCTTTTGCAGGTTGTCCTCAGGAGGTGGCAAAGCTCTGTCTCTGCTGGAGCACTGCTGACCACTGTCACCAACGAAACAGGCAGAGGGCATGAGACCCCACAGGACCTGACCCCATGGTCACTCAGAGGAAAGCAGAAGGCAGGAAAGGAAAAGGAGCAGCTGAGATCCACCAGCAGCTGCCACAGGAGATCAGCTCCAGCACTGAGCTCCCAGAGGGGAGCTAGAGACACAAGTGAGTTGCAGTGCCATGTCTTTCCTAGACCATTCCCAGCACACAAGGTTGAACATGTAAAGTGACTCTGCAATGTTTTCCAAGGTCACTGTAGACCAAGGGTCGCTTTGGGAAGAGCTCTAGGTCTGCCTGGTAGAGGCTCACTCCAAGCAGCTTTGGAGCTGATGGGAGCAGGACTGCTCTATCCTTGCAGTGACACCATGGATCCATGTTACAACCACACAAGCTCTCAAAAAAGGATGGACTTTCCCCTGCAGCTGCTGGTCGGGTCCTGCCTCGTCATCCTCATCGTGATCACTCTCTGTGGTAACATCATCGTCTGCCTGGCCGTCACCCTCGACCGCCGGCTCCGGAGCTTGACAAACTGCATCATTGTCTCCTTAGCCATCACCGACCTGCTGGTGGGGCTTCTGGTGCTGCCATTCTCTGCTTTCTATGAACTCACCAAGGAGTGGCCCTTTGGCAGCGTTTTGTGCAACATCTACACCAGCCTGGACGTCATGCTGTGCACGGCCTCCATCCTCAACCTCTTCATGATCAGCCTGGACCGCTACTTTGCCGTCACCACCCCGCTGCGCTACCGCCAGGTGGTCACTCCCTCCCGCGTGGCCGTGGGTTTGGGTGTTATTTGGACCGTTTCACTGATGGTCTCCTTCCTCCCCATCCACCTGGGCTGGAACACCAATGGGACAGCAGTGCAAAACACAGGCCCCTGCAACAAGGAGTGCACGCTGGAGGTGAACTTTGTGTACGGGTTAGTGGACGCCTCGCTCACCTTCTACATCCCTTTGGTCATCATGTGCATCACCTACTACCGGATACTGAAGATAGCGAGGGAGCAAGCCAAGAGGATCAACCACATGTGGGGCAACACCTCCACGCTACCCATGGTGAAAGAGCACAAAGCCACCGTGACGCTGGCAGTGGTGCTGGGAGCGTTCATCGTGTGCTGGTTCCCCTATTTCACCATGTTCATGTACCGGGGGGCGTGGGGGGACAGCAGGGTGAAAGGCACACCCATGTCCATTGTTCTCTGGCTGGGCTATGCCAACTCGGCCCTGAACCCCATCCTCTACGGGACACTCAACAGGGATTTCCGAGTGGCGTACCAGCACTTGCTGCGTTGCTGGAGGATGGGACACCCCAGGAACTCCCACCTGCCTCCCCTCCAGGAGGCCCAGCCCAGGGGCAGGCAGGAGGGTAAACCCTTGAAACTGGAGGTAAGGAACAAGAAGGGGACACTGCTCACCGATGGAGCCCTCAAGAGGTAAGAGCCTTCCTACACTAGGGACTTTAATGGTAGGTCTGTCCCCAGAGAGGAAGGCAGAGTTGGGGACCCCACAATTTCCATGGACTTTTAAGCAACAAACTGATGCCTCAGCAGGCAATCTTTGCCCAGGCAACTGGTAAATTCAGAATTTCATCACCATCCACAGGAACCCCTCACCAACCACAGCTTGCATTCCCTCCATGCTGGCAGCACAAGCCCAGGTACTCCAACTTCCCACATGGCTGGCCTTCCCCTGGAACTGCCACTGTTCACAGGGAGCACAAAACTTGTCACCCTGGCTTTGCTGGGTAATGGGGACAGTTTTGCCTTCAGAATTTGCTGTACAAATGGGGTGCAGCCGTTAGCTGGGGCTGCTCCCCAAAAACAGCCATGTCCCAGTGAGGAACAGCCAGCAAAGTCTGGGCACACAGCAGAGCTGCAGGGGCCCAGGAAAGGTGACTGCCCATCACAGAGGGGAAATCAGGAATTAGTCCTGGGGCACAGAGTCAGAGCACCTGCAGCCAGGCAGAAAGTCCCTGCAGGAGCCAAAATCTGGGTCCCCAGTTCCCTGCAGAGCAGCTCAGCCACTTCCCTTTCAGTCCGAGCCACGCACCCTCAGCATTTCAGCTATCAGTTTGCACCAGCAGTGAATTCAGCCAACAGCAAGTTCCATTCCCATCTCTGGAAAGGGGCAGGAGTAGCCCAAATTTGGTTGGCAAATGCTTTTAGGAATACAAATACCCATGTAAAGTTCAAGCCAAGAATTCCCTCAGCGTCATCCCAAGTATTTTATGAGGGTCAACCCCACCAAGGGGTGCAGTGAGGGAGCAGGATGGGAGCAAAGTGGGCAAGATCTGTGCCAGGCTGTGTCCCCAGCCCTCTCCCTGGGCACCCATGTCCCCACAGGGCTGTGGCACCCTCTCACTGCCTCACCCCAAGGTGTTCACTCAGCCAAGCACAAGGAGAATGGAGAGGCAGGCTGTCAATCTGCTGCTCCTGAGATTAATCTAACCTCTAAGCAATGCCTGATAAGCAGCCCAGAAACTTTCCATCCATAGATAAGGAGTCCTTTGATTCCCTGTTCCCAGCGTGCCAGCAAAGAAACCGCGCTCGTGCACTCTCGCAGCACGTGCCCTTGATCCTGCCCCAGAAACAGTCTTGAGCCACCAAAAGGAGAACTCAGGGAGGTGAACCAAAGTTCAGAGCCACCCAAAAGGCTGAGCCAGCATTGTGCCTCCCCCAAGTCACCAATGTGACTTTAGCCAAGGGAGGAAGGCAGAGGAAGAGATACAGGGGTATGGATTAACATGAACAAATACAAGAATGCAGGTCCTGGGGCTGCATTTTTCAGTTTCCAAGGAATTAATGAAGAGCCCAAAGTTATAGCATTTGGTAAACTGTAGGTTGTATATAAAAACATATGGAAAACACGTGCCTAAGGTGGTGGAGGTGTTTCTGCAAACATGCAGAGACAGAGAGCTGTCCTGTTTACTCACACAGAAGTGCAGCCCCTGGGCAAGCCAGGAGCTCATGCACTGAGGCTCTGCAGCTCAGCTGGGAGAGCTGGAGATGGGGAACAGGCTGTCGGGATCACCCTACACAGCCAAGAGAATATAAATGCCAGTGTCTTCTCAAAATGCTGCCGTACCACAAAGGGAGAATGACTTGGAGGGAGGTAAAAGGGGAAGAAAAATGGGTTTCTGTTCCTCAGGCAGAGGGCAGGGTCACTGATTTCCTGGCTTTCCCCCTCCCATCTTTTCCGGGTAAAAAAGATTCTTCCCCTGGTTCCCCAGAGGGAAGGCTCAAGTAAGGGAATGTTTCTTGACCTTTCAAAATCTAGAGAGCTGCCTCCCCATCCTACACAGCATCACCACTGTGGTTTCTGCTCACAATCAGATAAAGAGTTGCTCGAGCACCTCAAGGTACTGCTTTTACTTTCCCTCCTTCTCTTCGTGGCCCCCTCACCTCACAGCACTGTTGCACCAATGATCATATGTGGGCCCTTCCAGTCCTTTTCTCCATAGTCAGATACAGAAAGATCTGCTGTTGGCAGATGATTAGGATCAACTAATACCACCCAGGACAGCTGAGCACAGGATTTACCCATTCACCAAAAACCTGGCAGCCAACTCCACCCTCAGCACAAACCGAGCTGGTTCCTCTCCCCTCTTCCTCTCCACAGAGTCTTCCGAGTCATCTGCCCTGAACATGTTAACAGGAAAAGACCAACATAAATAATTCCAAAAACTCATAACGCCCTCCAGATAAGAATACCCAGAGCTCAGAAGAGCTCTGCTCAGAGCAGCTCCATGGGGTTATTCAAGGGAAAGCACAACCAGCAGAATTTTGAACCGCTGCCCTTAATAACAATGTCCTTTTGAGTTCTGAGGCATAAGGAAAAGACTAACAAACGAGAGTGGAAATACTGGAGAACTGCAGCTGGTCTGAGGAGTCACTTGGAATCTCAGTCAGAAGCAGGGCAGAGAATCAAAAGCCATAGGAAACCCCCATCATTTAAAGGGCTGGAGGGCATTTCCATGGCTGAGGACCAGGTAGGGTGGAGAGTGCAGGGCCAAGCAGAGATGCAAGGGAGGACAGCTGCTCCCATTTGCCCACTGGGCATCAGAGAGGAAGGCAGTTCACACAAAACCAGTAAAGAAGAGCACTGAAGTGCTCTCAGGAACCTGCTTCAGTGCAATGGAACAGGGCTCTGAAGAGACCTGGTGCTTGTCATGCTCATGGCTGTCGGCTCTGAGACTGGACCCTGAGACCCAGGGAAATTAAAATCCTGTGAGAGGGAGCAGTAACAGGGAAGTTTTGGGGAAGAAAACACTGGAGCTGAATGAGTGGCTCTGGCTCACATTCTTGCATGTGTGCTGTGCTTAGAGCAGCTTAGGGCAGGACCACAGCCACCATGCATGGGCAGAGAAGTTCCCATCGGAAAGAGTCGCTGTCCTAGTGTCCCTCAGGGGACAGGCAGCAGGCAGACACTACCTGGTGCTTCACAGACCAAAGCCAGGCTCAGCCAGGCTGGCACTGACAGGCTGGTCTGTTCTTTTTCTCTTTTTCCTGTCTTCACGTGCGATTTAACCTTTCCAGCGCCGGAGCTTTTCTGTGAGTCTCAGCCAGCCCGCTGCCCTAGGACCCACATCTCCCAGCCTTCAACTCCTGGCTGCCTTCTTCCAAAATCCTGTGTGTGAGGTTGAAAGGACAACACTCAGCCTTCCTCAGCAAGAAACTCAACAGCAGAGGCAAGAGCTGCAGGGTGAGTACAAGGCCAGGGTCCCTGGGTGAAAATGAGGGAGGAGGCGGCTCTCCCTGCTGTGGCATCCACTGCCTTTTTCCTGGGGCAGGCATCCCTTCCTGATGGTACCTGGTGCAAAGGGTGATAGCATCAGAGATGCATCCTCACTCCTTTATGCAGCACTGTTTGCTCTCCAAACCCAGTCCCAAGCCCAGGGGAGATGAATAGAGCTGGGCCCCTCCTCTGTGGCTGCCCTGGAGTTTTGGGCTTATAGAACCAGCCTGAGATGCCCTGGAAGATGCTGCATCCTGCCTGTCCCTCACGCACTGCAGAAGCAGCTGCATTCAGACTATGAATTTCCAGCACACTTCATTTTCATGCAAGCCTACATCCACATAAATTGCCAGCAGCTTTGGCGGAGATGCTGGCAGGGCTCCCGAGGTGAAGAGCTGATGCTGCATGAGGCATTTGCTGCTCTCTCCAAGTGCTGCTGTGCTGGAGGCCACGCCTGCCCTGCATGGGGATGCCTCTCAGCTCCAGAGAGCCACTTTGTGCAGCACTTTTCAGGAAGAGTCAGGCAAGGTCACCCTGGCCTCCGCATGCGCTCCCCTCCAATGCTGCACTCCCATAACCTGGGCTCTCCATATTGACTCTGCCTTGGGGGGGAAATACAGTCACCCACGTGCTGGGAGCTGGGCACACTTGGTCCCTGCTGCACACTGAGCACTTTTAACCTTAGCCAAGGTCACAGCAATAACAGGAGCCAGAGCTGTCTGTCTGTCTGTCCACAAACACAGCTGAAAGGGAGCTGGAGCACAGGGACCCCCTGCCCTGGGCTGCAGCATCAACCCACACTTCTCAGAGGTACTCCCTGAGAATCACCCTGGAAATGCCATGGCCCATCAGCAGAAGGAGAACCAGAGGACTGGAGGCTGCAGATGCTGTTCTTTGGGGAGGCATCACTGCTGCCCTGCAAGAGGAGCAGGGTGAACCCCCCAGTCTGAAAACCACAGAGTGAAGCTCCCCAGGGCAGACACAGTATTTACCCCCCCTGGCAGTGCAGACACAAGGCAGAGACATCTCTGCTGCTGTCACTGCCCAGCAGCAGGGACAGAGGGGACAAAAATTCCAGCTCTTCTGCTTCATGCTTCCCATCTCTGTGCATATGTTCCAAGACAGACGTAGCTCCCGTGAGGAAAACGCAAAATGCCAGCCATCCCCTGAGAGGCTGCTGATCTAATCAGCAGAATGAAGTAGAGGCCTTTTTGCAGGAGATCTGAGGTCCTGGTTTGACCACAGACATCCTTTCTGCACCATGGGGGTGGGGGACAGGAAATGTTACCTCATACAGGATGCCCACCCAAAGAGTCCCTGACCAAAAAATTCCCTGACCCACAGCAGTACCAAGGAGAGGGGCCATGGGAGAAGCAGCACCCAGGAGCAGAGCACTGCCAACCTCAGAACATCAACTTTTGTCAGGCGACAACACTGGCAACCTTGCCGCTGCTGGTGGCCCGAGGGACAGGAAGAACAGGCAGAGAAAGCCACAAAGCAAAGTGATATTGCTCAGAGGGGAGTTGGGTGATAGGTCTTGGGGTGATGCAAGCCTGCTCAGTTCTGCCCAAATGTCAGCACTCAACATTTAGTCGAGGATGCTGAGAGCATCCTCACAGCATCACATCACGGTCCCTCCCAGGCACAGCAAGTGCTGAATGCAGCATCCCTTACACTGGGGAGCAGGCGATGGGGGGAAATGGATCCAGCTGCATCCTGTAAAGCCATTGATCTCCCTCTGTGTTCCCCTGCAGGTTCCCTGCTCTGGCACGTGGCATTCACTCCATCCCCAAACACTGCTGGAGAGGCCTCTGCCCACCCAGGTTTCTTCCCAGGAGGGTGGTGTGTTAGGAGAGCCCTCGGAGGAGCTGCAGAAAAACATCTCCCCTGCCCTGTCTGGGCAGTGACACTTTCAGCATCAAGCCCCACACCAGCAGGAAGAGATGCCTGCAGAGCTGGGTCAGGAACCAGTGCATGACCCTGGCAGGGCTGGGCTGGGGGTGCCCTCTCCAGACCCATGGCAGTGGGCCAGGCTGCAAGGGCACAGGGTGGAGGGGGAAAGGGGCTGCTGTTGAGATCTTGGTGCCAGGCAGACCAGCCTATGATGGAGAAAGGTAACACAGGCACTACCTTCCCTGGTGCCCTGTCCTAGGGATGTATCCACCCCTTTGAGGGGGTAAGGTGCTGGTAGAGGGGGGGTGATGTGGCAGGAGGGCTCAGCATGGTGGATGATGGCAGCCACAAGTGCTGGATGTCTGTGCACAGGACATCCCAGTCCCTCAGCATCCGTGCTGGGCCAAGACTGCCTCCCATGCTGGGGAGAGTTTGGCATCCCTGGGGCTGCCCTTACTCCACGTCCCCTGTCCCAGCCCTACTGCGAGGCAAAGAGAAGCCCTGGAGCCTGCTGGGCCATGGAGAGACTTTGAGCAGCCAGGGTTTGCCCCAGGCTCTACCCTCCCCAGCAGCTCAACACTAAGAGTCCCTGAAGAGGATGTTTCTGCCCCGAGCCCATGCAGAAATCATCAGCGGTATAAAAATCTATTTAAGACAGAAGGAAAATGAGATGCTTGATTTCTTTGGGTGTGCTTTGTCCTGGGAAGAGCCTCCCTGCCCTGCTACACCCTGCTGTCCCATTCCCATCCCTCTGCTGGGACAGAACCTGGACACAGCACAAACCCCCAGGACACAAGCACGGCTGCCCTGGGCAAGGGCAGAGCACATCGTGCCCAGTGGGACCAGCCAGATGATCCCTCCCTGGTCCCTGAGCTGATGGAGAAGGGGACACCTCGCCCCCCCTCAAGCGCGGACCTGGAGGGGCGGCACCGCTGGCTCGGAGCTCCCCCTGCTTGCTGCGGGCACGGACCGGCCCCGAGCTCCGGCCACACCGTGAGCATCACCCGGGCTCCCCAACCCGGCACAGCACACCCTTCTCACTCCCCCACCTCCTCGACACGGCCCGAGCCACCGCAGCGCTGAGTGTCAGCACCTGCCACTGGTTCCTCTGTGGGCTTCACCCTTCCACCTCTAGTTAGTGGTTACAGAGAGCAAGAAAGGCTAAGCGAGGAGCGGCATTGCAGCTTCAGTGCCTCCCAGCACCCAACCAAACCCCACTAAAGCATCGGTGGGCAAGGAAACAGCCCCAGCAAGGTGATGCCCTGGCAGGTAAGGTGCCCTCATGGTCCTCCCTCATACGGCTTTGGGAGAAGGAGCTACGAGACCCTTGGACTGAGCCCTCCGGAGCAGATTGAGAAAGTGCCTCGTCAGCAGCTTTCCAGAGCAGCAGGAGCCGCGTCCCTGCAGAGGAGCACACGGAGAGCTCCTCTTCCCCAAGCAAACCAGGCAGGAGCAGGCCTGAACCGCCTGCAGCATCCACGCTCCGCTCCAGCTTGGAGAAGAACTGGCAAACACACACCCAAACCCCTGCCACCTATGATAACAATTAGAGACTTATCTAATTGCAAAAATAATTGCAATTGAAGTGTTTAATTACCATACTAAGCAGGAAGAGCCGTTTCCTACTGTTCCAGTAGCACTCTCGATCCATCAAACAAGGTTTGGGGCTTGTTTGGGTGCCGGGGTTTTTGGTTTGGTTTTTTTTTGTTTTTTTGGTGTTTTTTTTTTGATTATTAGATTGCAGCCCCAGGGGATGAAGAGATTTGCTAATTAGGGTCTTGGAGAACAACTACCAATTCACAAACACTTGCTTTTAATTTCAATACTAACGAGGCTGGAAGAGGGAGAAAGCCAAAATGCAGAACATCTGTGGCAGTACTGGCTGCAGCAGCGCTGCCCCCAGCCCCTTCCCACTGGGCTGTCACTGCTCGGGAACCATCCCGGAGACCACGGGGATGGGCTGGGAACGGGCTGGCTCAGTGCAAGCACAGGCAGGGTGGAGCTGCTGCTCTGGGTCGCTGCTGTCACTGCAGCCACCACACAAGCTAATCCCAGCATCGATCATCTCTCTAATCCCCTCAGAGACCATCGGCTTTCTCAGTGATGTGCTAATCCTGAGGCAGCCGTTCCATCCCCTGGGGGTGCAGCAGCGAGAATTTCTCCAGGTGACATTTGGTTTTGTTCTCCTCTAAACTGACAACAAAAGAGAATTTAATTCTCTCGACAAGCAGCAATTCTGTGAGGGAAGAGAAACTGCTTAGGAAGCTCCTAACCAACATCTGCTCTCTCAGATAGGAAATATCCCCTGCTAGTGGAGGGAGCACAGGAAGGGCTGGCTGCCAAGTGCATGGGGACATCCCCATCCCCCTGTCTCTGCAGGGGACACAGGAGCTCATGCTGCCCTATATATGGGACCCCCATCCTCACCTTGCTCCACCAGCCACCCCAGGGACCCACAGTGCTTGGCTGGGCTTCTTCCACCAAACCACCTTTCCCATCCTTGCCACAGCTCTGGGTAGGGTCCAAAAACCTGCAGAGAGGAGACACAGGGAAGGAGAGAAGCACACGGGAGGCAGGAGCAGCCGCAGGGCATCCAGGCTTCCTGCCCCCAAGAGCGCAGCTGAGACGTGGTGGCTGCCACGGGCCGGAGGCAAAGGAGTGTTTTATTTCTTTTAGATAAAAGAGAAACATCCGTAGAATGAGAAAAAAAGTGAGACGGTGGGGGGGTTTTTTTCAGACTGTCATGTGATTAAACACAGAGGAAACAGAAAGGTAGAGGACAGCCCCAAGCAGTTGAAAATGAGAAACTTTGTGTTAGAAATCTCAAGATTTGATTTTCTGGAATAAAATGTGTTTTGGGGTCACTCACCCAACAGTTTTGGCTGGGGAATCAAGCCTCTGGAAAGGTTATGGAATCCATTGCCTCCCCCCAGATCTAAAAATTACATTTCCATGCCAAAGCATCTTGAAACCAAGGACAAGCACTCCCTTCCATGAAGGAGATGACAATGGGGAAGGCATCATCAGGTGTCTTCCTGGCCTCAGCTAAGCCCTTCTTGTCCAGCAGTTCCCCACCTCCAAGAATGCCAAGGCTGGCAGTGCCAGAGGCGTGGGCTGATCCCCGACCACCGCGGGATGGTGGCCATGGGACCAGGAGCATGGTCATGTCACTGGGATGGTGGCCAAGGGACCAGAGAGAGAGGACAAAGCCACTAGAGGGCACAAGTATGACAGAAACACGTCTCCACATCACGGGACCTCCAGCTTCTGCAGTTCAACAGTCCCAGAGGTCCCCCAAACCCCTCATCACCCCCACCTCCAAAAAGTCCACCCTGAGCTCTCCCACACCAGAACACACCTTCTCCTGGTAGCTCAAGACCCCACCACGCAGGGCTGGCCGTGGAGAGCCGGGTGCCCCTGGCCAGGCAGCGAGATGCGGGTCCTGCAAGGAGCCATCTGGCCATCGACGAGGGAATGTCCAACGTCCTTTTGTCCTTTTCTTCTCCTTTCTCCCCTAGAGCTCCCTTCAGGCAAGCGCTCCCCTCCCCACTCCTGCAGCCGCCACCGCTTTCATTAAGGCTCTACCACCAAACCAAACACCATTTGTCAGGGAATCGGCTGCCAGAGGCAGCTCTGCTGGAGCAGATGCCCCCGCATCCCCCAGCAGACAGACACTGTCACAGCCGCCTTCCCGGCGCGCCGCACACCTGCGCGGAGGTCACGCTGCCTGCGTGGGTTTGCTGCCCTCGGTACAGAATGGGAGTCACAGAGCCCTGACTCCCGAGCTAGATCCCTGCTCCCAGCCCCATGAGCACCCCGGGACTCCTGTGTGGGCGTCGGAGCCGCTCTCAGTACCCGGGCTGCCCCGCCACTCCACCCACCCTGGGCGTAGCTGGCAGGTGCTGCTGCCCCGGGGGTGTTTGCACAGCTGTCAGGGCCTCCCGGATGGATCTGCTCTCCTTGCTCACAATTCCCAGCCCACGGGCAACAGCCGATCTCCTCCCTGCCGGCAGGAACCCAGAGCCGCTGGAGGCAGAGGCAGCAACACCCTGCGACCCCGTGTACACAGGGGCTGATGCTGATTAAACGCAGCCCCGGTGCTGATAATTAATTTCTCAGAGGATGAATTACTTGGGAAAGCTCCAGAAGGAATGTTGTTCTTCCTGCCACACAACCGTTGGGTCTGTTTGGGCTTTTAAAGAATTTAACAGCAAAGGGGAAGAACATCCCCCGAGGAAGAACCGCAGCCGTACCCTGGGCTAGGGGAGCCTGTTGGATTTGGGATCTCTGCTGGGGCTGTTCTCTGGGTCCATGAGGATGCAGGCAGGGCAAGAGGATGCGCTGGCACTGCCCATGTCCCAGCAGTCAGGAGTTCCTCAGAACTGGCCATGGGCATCGGCCAAACCCCCTCCAGCAGCTCCTTAGACCCATCTCCGTCCACACCATGGGCTGAGACATCCCAGTCTCCCCACGGGACCTGCCCAGGGAATCACAGGGATTTGTGTGGAGAACATCCACCTGCCCTCCCCCAGGCACTGCCTGCCATCCATGGGGCTGGAGGTGGCCGTTCCCACCCCGGAGCTGCAGGGCTGGCTCCCATCCCCTCAGCCCGCCTGCCATAGCACGGCTCCCTCCGGGCGCTGGCGCGGGGCCGCGCTGGATGCAAATGCGGAGCGAGCAGCCCCTGCAGACAGCACTATTACACAGGGCTCTCCATCCCTTTTGCTTAATAGGAAGCATTTTTCTGTTTCATTTCCCTTACCCTTGGAGCTGAAACCGCCTTTCTGCAGCAAAACACACCAAGCCAAGGAAATTCTTCTCCCTTTCCAGCTCGCAAACTCCCCTCCCTCCTCCATCAGCAGGAATGCCCACCCCACAGTCCATCCCTTGCCTGGGGTATATTGTACTGTTGGAGGGACAAGTGGTCCCCATCCCTGTCCTCCCACCGGCACCTTGGAGACAGCAGGGACAGAGGTACTGAGGGGGCTGCAGGATTCTGTTCTCTCCATGTACAGTTCTTGCAAATATTCCCAAATACGGCAAAAGGCAAAGCCTGCCCTCGGCTCACCTCCTCTGGCCCTCCCTGAGGGCACTTCACTCGCTTGGCCTGCTTCAAGGCTGAGCTAAGTCCACCACTCGTTATTGGGCAATTAAGCTCTTAATTAACAGGTTGATTTCCCGTCAGAGCCCTGCCAGCAACTCTTAGTTCCTTTGTCAGCTGCCTCCCGGCAGGGCAAAACCTGCAGGGCCCGGGGAGTGCTCCCGTCCCCGGGATGGCTCCAAGGCATTTTTCCTACCTCCCCCACGATCTGTTCCTGCCAGCCTGGCGCTGGGGCACCACAACACAGCCTGAAGGCGTGAGCCTGCTCCAAAAATGCCCCTGCAGCACAAGTGAGCCTGACACATATCTGGGCTCAGAGTGACACCAAGGAGTCAGGGGCAAACAGGGGTGAGACGTTGCCACCATGAGTGATGCTTAAGCCTAAAGCTCCATGACTAAAAAAGCTCCCATCTTATAAGCCTTAAGAAAAAATAAAAAATACAGTATTCAAGATATTCCTGCCTAGAGAAAAAAAATCTCTCAGCAACCTTTGCTGCCAGCATGTCCCCCCCGTGTGCTCCTCCCTCCTTCGAGACTGAGCAGGGAGAGGAGGCAGCAGTGCCATGCCCCAGCCCCAAGCTGGCTGGACCATAGGGGACAACATGGAGACCCTGCCCCAGGCTTCCCACCAGCCTCCAAACCTCAGAGAACCGCAGCAAACCAGCTGTGATGAGCCGCCGTCCTCGGTGAGATGGCAGGGGCTGCCCTGCAGCGCTCTGGCTTTCGTGTATTCATCACTTGTCAGTTCCCCTTAGCCGTGAAAAGAGAGTTATCCTCCTACCAGGGCAGAGCTGTCCCGTTCCCAGCAGGGCTGGGGACACAGGAGGCTGACACTGAGAGGTCCCCATCCCGCTGCTGGGGTGTCTGGGTGGGAGGAGAGAGGCGAGTTTGGCTAATCCAAGTGGAAACTAATTGTGTTTCATTGAGGTTTTATCTCTGCAACTAGCAACATGCTCCTGCAGGAGATTTAGTGTGAAGTTGTCTGGTCTCTGCCAAGGAGGCTGGGTTTTTTAGGGAAAGCACATTATGCATCAAAGTTGAAATTCAAATCCCTTTTCGTTCATTCCCAGAGTATATTTATGACGCTCCAGATATTCCTTGGTGCATCACAGTTTGTGGGAAGCCCCCAGTCACTGCAGGAGCCCAGGACCAGCTTAAAGCGCCACCCAAACTTCTTCTGCTTCATGGTTTTTCCCTTTGCTTTAAGTTGTTGCTGCGTGAGTGGGGGACTGTGGGCAGGCAGGGCAGACAGGGATGAAGCTGATGCACATGAATGGCTCCAGGTGAACTCCCCCCAGCCCTCCCAGGGCTTCCCAACACAAGATTGCCCCTCTCCATCCCAGCCCCACTGTAATTTCCACACCCCCGTGCCCCCCGTGTGCAGCCTGGCGTCTGCAGTCTCATCCTGGATGGGGCTGGCAGCAAATCGAGTGTTTTTCCCTAAAGATGCTCCACTTCTCCCTTCGTGGGGGTTTAGCAGGTTTCAAGTACAGCCATGCCAGGAGGTTAATCAGCCCAGCCTGGAGCCTGCACTGGGGATGGGGAGGAAAGAGGGGGGCACAGGAGGGGCACGTAGGGGAGTGCAGAGGGGGAAACACAGGACTGCAGCCCTCTCATCCAAACCCTTTGGGGTGTAAACCCACCTGGTTTGCTGAAGCAGGCTGGGAGGGTGGATAGGTGGGGGACTCCTTCTCCCCACCCAGCAGCTCCTCTCAATGCGTCAGGACAGGCCCAGCATCTGCAGTCACTGGAAAATCACGCTCCATTTCCAGAAAGGAAAGCAAAGTGTAAATCTCCCTCTCAGACACACATTTGTTCCTCTGCAGCAAGAAAAGTGGCGAAAGCTTAAATTTCTGAGCTGGAAGGGAGAGACAAATACATCAGCAGCACCCCGGGTGCAGAGGAAGGAAACATCAATTCTGGGATTATACCAGCGGCCACTGAGATTTCTCCCTCCCTGGCTGTAATCCAGAAACACCACAGATTTCTCTGCCGGCCACGCAGCTCTTACCTCTCACTGTGTTTGGGGGAAATCTGGATGCCTTTGTGGTCATGAGGGTGGTTATTACACCAGCGTTTGCCCAGAAGTGCCAGGCTGGGGGGAGGCAGGGATTCCCCCAGCTGCATTTCACATTCAGAGCAGGCTGGCTGTAGTGCTCGGCTCTCCCCAGTGGTTCCCTTCATAAGAGGGAGCAAATTCCACTTATCTATCCAGGGAAAATTTGCATTTCAAATATCCCAACTCCAAATGTCACCCAGTTTGATCCCCTAAGCTAAACAAATGCAGTGGAGCAGGGAGGGGGCCGGAGTGGCTCGCCAGTGTGAACAGCCAGGAAGAAAGGAAAAAAAACAAGGTTAAAAGCATGTACAAATGTTTAATCTGTGCTGAGGTTGAGGATGGGAGCAAACATGGCAGAGACCTTCCCCTTCTTCCAGCCTCCATCGGGCAGGACACGGGGGAACAGGTATCTGAGGCTCCAACCATTAAGGATTAGGGATTTTGTGTTTGAGATTTTGTTTACACAATAAGACTTAAGACTGCATGGAGTGTAGGTGGATTCTCCCCGGTGCCTGCAGAGGGATTAGTGCCTATAAAGCAGCCAGAATGAGCTAAAAATTGGAGAGATCAAAGTGCAGGAAGAGGAATCCCACGTTCTCAGGGATGGGAGGAGAGGGGAGGAAGAGGGCAGTGGTCAAGCCTGAGACAATTGTGGCTGCTGACCCTGGAGAGCATGGGGAAAGGCATGGAGCATCCTCACACTGCAGCTGCAGGGATGTCAGAAGGCATCTCAGGGAGCAGCTGGACCCCAGGTGTTTTCCATCCTCTCCGGAGGCTGCAAAATTTCCCTGACAGGCTCTAGTCCTCAGGAGAGGGATGACCACAGCCCCTCCTGAGCTCTCTGCTGCCACAGGGCCATCTCTGGGGAGCACAGCAGAAGAGGGGTGTCCAGCCTGGACCCCTCTGCACTGCTGGGGCACAGGGGGAAGCCCAGCACCACGCCCTGCAGGGAGGGGAGCCTGATCCCGATGTTCATACTGGTCCCCCATGCCCAAGGTGACACTGCCACGTGTCAGCCCATGCTACACGAGGAGGGAACACACTTGGCTGGGCCTGGGAGGGCTCTGCCAAAGCCCTGGACCTGCAGTGCCCAGCCTGCTCTCCCCGCCTGGCTGAGCAAATGAGTCTTCTCCTCTTCACCTCATTAAAGCCATGAGCTGATTCGATTAAAACGGGGCACCAACCCTCATCCCCAGAAGGCAAATGGGATGAATGTTTAAGGCATGACGTTTTCTGGCCCCCAGCGCCTCGTTACCCCTTCAACCCCCAATGCACAGGGCACTGCCTCCTGGCAATTCCCTGCCTGCCATGCACAGCACCTGCCTGCACCTGGGTAAACTCACCTAGGGCAGGAGTAGTGCCAGCCCTGCACTATGGCATCTTGGCCTCAGGGACCCGAGCCCAGTGAGGCCACACAGACCAAAAAGCAGCCCAGGCATGGCAGGTTTGCAGTTGCCTCCAGGGCTGGCTCTTGGGGGTGTCTCTGGCTGCAGCAGCCCACGGCTGTGGGGCTCACAGATCTACAGGCAGCCCCTTTTCCTCCTTGGCATCTGCAGTGACCGAGTTTGCTCCATCATTCTGCTTCTTGGGAGGCAGAGGGTGCCTGTGCTCACCCAGACAGCCACCCTGCATCCCAAGCCTCTCCCGCTCTCAGGCACGGGACACAAGTTTTATCCTCATCCCCGTCTCCAAACCTGCGGGCAGGCAGGCACTCCTTTGCCAGAAATGAGTCTGAAACGGTTCAGAGAACTAATTCCCTCCCTCCTTAATGCATGGAAGCTTCTTACGCTAAATCTATACAGACACAATTAGCATTATTCATATTCCATATGCTCCGCTCCCTTGTGATGAATATTAATCTCCTTCCCGCTCCCAGGCATTAGAGATAACAGCGTTGCACGGCGCTGCTGCGGTGGCACGGAGGGTCTGAGGGAGTGATGCTGCAGGTGGAGACAGTCTCATCCCCATGTCGGGAAGGGCAGATTTTGTGTCCTTTTGGAGGGGGGCTGGTTTTACAGCTGTGGGGCTGGGCTGGAGCGGGGTGTTCTTTCTCTTCCCGCTCCCTGCTGAACTGGTCTCCTCTGGGGCTGCTTCAGTCCCCCCAGGGCACATGGTTGTATTGGGTATCATGAAGCCCCAGCCCTCCCTGCACCTTCCAGCTCTCCACAGGTTTTGGAGGTGGAGTAGGACTCAGTCAGACTGTCCTGCTTCTGCCAGCTCACATTCTGCAGCATTTCTTAGGCTGAGAAGTGGTCACGGGCATTGCAGGAGCTAAACTGATGCCCCTTGGCATTGCCCACGGCAGGAGCAGCTTTGCCGACATCCCAGAGCATTCCCGCTGTAGCCGCTGGAGTCAGCACAGCTGGGCAACTGCAGCACCCGGGTCCCAGCCCTGCTCCCACCTCCCTGCACAGCATCTCCCCCCAAACGGGACACAGCAGCACCCACTGATGCTGCAAAAGGAGGGCAAGAAGGCAGCAGAGGAAGCGGTGCAGCAAATGCAGCTCCATCCTGCAGGGACACGGCGGGATTTACAGTTCCAGGAGGGGCCATCCCGCACACAGGCAGGGCTGCATGGACCATACACAACCCCGTGTCCGTCTGTCCGTCCATCCTGGCCCTCCACGTGTGGCTCCAGGCCAGGCCGGGGGTGCTGTGAGTGGGGGGCCTGGGGGCTGTGAATGGAAACGCCATACGCGTGGTGGGGGTGGAGAGGATACAGGCCAGGAGGCACCGCGTCTCTATACATCCATTTGCATGCCTAATCCGCTGCCGGGGAGTGGAGCGTCAGGTCCCCCATCTGCTCGGCAGCTCACATCATTAGCTGGCTGGTTTCCGAGCCGGCACCGAGCAGAGGTGGGAGTCGAGCAGACAGGGGAGAAGGGAGGCTGCTCTCAGCCCCATGCACCACCACGTGTCGGCAGACTGGGGAGCTTGGGACGATCCTGCCCCTTGCCGGAGCTGGTGGGCAGCACACAGGGGACAGGGAGGGGTGTGGGTGGAGGAGGGAGTTGGTTTCTATGGGTTCCTGGGATGCTGCTGTGCTCCAAGCTTCCCTCTGGGCGGTGTGAGGGGGACGGGGCATCTCCTCGCCCATCACGGGTGCTGCCCACACTTTAACTTTGCCCCAGGGCAGCAAAAGTCCCTATGGCTGGTTCTTTGCTGCAGGCAAGCCAGGAAGCACCCACAAGCTCCAGCTCACTCACGAAGCTCAGCCCCGCCGCACGGATCCAGCCACACCAACCATCCCCACTGCCACTAACCCGCCCTGACGGCCCTGGGACACAGCCCCTTTAAATCCCCACACTCACAGGCTGGGCTGGGACACCGAAAGGGAAAAATAAGGCAAAGAAATTATTTTCTTCTCGCCAGCAAGCCTGGATTGCTGCCCGTTCCTCAGCAGCGCACTGCCAGCCCGCCCACGCACCGCACAGCGAGGACTGCAGAGGCCAGCGTGGGCTGGGGGATGCCAGGGGGGTCGGGGTGCAGCGAGGGACCCCCTTGCTGGACATCTCTGCTCACTAGGATGCCGTGGGGGGAGATGTCCCACCCGGCCCTTCTCTCCCTGGGATGCACAGAACATCCTTCTGCTCCATTACCTGCCCCGTTCTCTGGGGCCGTTCCTTTCTCCGAGCTCTAAAAGGGATCAAACTCCTCCAAAATCCCTGCTGAATTCCCGAGGTTGGGGCCACAAGGAGCTACCCCAGCCAGCAGTGTTGAGCAAACGGGGGTTTCTCAGCAAGCAGCAATGAAAAGGGGGTCAGAGGGATGAAGGGGCTGGGGGATGAGGGGAGCAGGGGGAAAAGAGCCCCACGTTCCCCCAGGGTCACTCTCCCCCTCTGCTTTCACGCCCGGCTGGGTTCCTTCATTACTTACCCAAGCTGTAAATTGTCTAATTTGGAGCACACCATTTATCCCTGATGTGCACTTGAGCAGCCAGATTTTGTTTTCAGGTGTGTAATTAATTTTTTTAACGTGATTTCTCTCCTAGGAAACTGCAAACAAACAGTTCTGGCTTTCATGGCTGGGCAGCTCAGGTGAGCGTCAGGGCAGGGATTAGGCAGGCAAGGAACCGAGGCCAGATCTCAGAGGATGTGAGGAGCTGGGGTTTTGCAGAAACCCCTTGCTCCTACTTTCCAAATCCTCCATCCTTCAGTGCAGCCCTCTGCCTCCTCCAGCACCACCATGCTCCCCATGGGCACTGGAGAAAGCTTGAAAGGGGAAGCAACAGCCACTTTCCCTGTTCCCAACTCAATCTGCTGGGAATTACCATTTTTATTAAGACCTAACACGTCCTTGGCTGCTGGGAATGTGACTTGCTCCTGCAATGACATTACAGCAGCTCCTGAGGATCCCATATCAGCATCCACCTCACAGTGATGATGCTCCCATCCCCAGACAGAGGTGCCTCCATCGGTGGATGCTCACAGGCATGTCCACCACAGGGAGAGGCTGTGCTCAGGCATGGTACAGAGGGGATCCATAGGGATCCACTATCCTGAACTCTTTCCCCTCAGCTGGGATGTTTGCTGTCTGGGAATGATGCCGGCTATTTTTGCATCACCCATCACTTCTCACAAGGCAGGGATAAGGGAGGATGGAGGAGAAGCAGTGGCCGAGGGTGGTTAATGTCTGCTCCCACTGCGTGTCCCAGTGCCCAGCTGAGGGTGGGTCGCGGGGACAGAGGTTCCCAAGTGCTGCTCTGCATCGCGAGGCAGAGCGATCCTCCTCTGAGCAGCACGGAGAATCACCTGCTGTGAATGTGCGAGAGAAATCTCTTACACGCTCCTGCTGACAAGGAAGTTGTTAGATGACTTTTGTCGGTGGTTTTCCAGATGAAAGGAGGTGAAAATCACCTCCATTAGTTGGCAGAGGCAGGTGGGAGGATCTGTGGAGAGAGCACTTCGGGGCTGACTGTGCAGATCCCAACCCTCTTCCCTGAAAGCCCCCCAGACATGGGGTGGCAGTTTGGGGGCCCACGAGATGCTCTTGTGCCACCCCAACAAAGGAACTTGGGATGGTGCTGATGCTGTGAGAGTTTAGGGGTGGCTGGGGGGGAACAGCCATTAGGGAGGGCTCCAGCTGCTGACACCCCTGGGACAGGTCCCCTGCACTTCTCTGCTTCCTGCCCCACCAGCACAGCAGGTCCCACCCGTGGCAGCTGCCTGCAATATAAAGCCACAGCCTCCCCCCAAAATGGTCCCCCGTGAGTGGATCTTGTCCACCCCAAAACAGGCTATGACCTCTTGAGGGGAGATTCCACCACCCAGACCCCCAGAACCACGGACCAGACTTCTTGGGGTTTTTTTCCTCCACATTGGATTTTCTGTTGTGACTTTTGGGAAGGGACAGTGCAGTTCCCGGGGGCCATAGGAGGGGGCTGACTGCTCTGCTCCCCCATCCTGCTGCCCTTTGTGCTTTGAAACTGCCTTCCAAGGAGCTGCTCAGCATTCGGAGCAGGCGCCTGCACCGTTTCAGGGCAAAAACTCTGGTTTGCCTTAAAAACATATCGATCTTCTGCAGTCTGCCATGAAGGGCAGCTCCTGCCCTCCAAAACAGGACAGAGGGTACATGCAAGCCTGGCTTGGCTTTCCCAAATGTATAAGGTAAAAAGGGTGCATGCTCCATCCCACAGCCTCTCACCCATCACCGTCCAGCTCTGCCAGCCCCTGAGTTCAAAGGAAAAGGCATCAAAACACCAATCTCTTCAATTTCCTTTTGGTCTTTTTTTTTCCCTTTCTCCACTGAAGGAGTTCAGCTCCCAGATACCGCCTGCACAGACACAGAAAAGAAAATTTCCAGGAATTGCTGCTCTCTCTGGGAAATTCATTACAGGGGTCCAGGCAGCTGAGTTGATGCCAGTCACTTCCTGCCCAGCGTTTGGCCACTGGTGGGACTGTGGGCAGGCTGTATCCTGGCTGCCCCCAGCATCCACCAGGAACCAGCACATTTCCCAGCAAGGTTTGGTGCCACATGAAGGGTATAAGCTCATCTGCCTAAGGAGAATGGCTGAATTATCTGCATTCCCTTTCCTGATAAAGGCCTGGCTGTGGGCTCACCAGGCGGAGGAGGCAATACTGAAATAGCTCCTTTTCTTATACTTCACGTGGGGATTATTATTATTATGCCTCTCTTGAGTCTCCCCTCTGCTGCCAGCACAGGAAAAACCCCCGCGGTGACACCATCAGCAGCACTGCCACCAGGCAAAACGGGACCGTGTCCCCTGGCACTGCAGCCAGGCCCCTGGCACCATGGGCTTCCCTCTTCCACCCACACACGGTGGGAACATCCTCCCGGGCACCTGCAGTGGCACAGGCAGAGCCGTGGAGCTGAGCATCTCCTCCTGCCTTGCACCTGTGCGGCCACTGCTGGCTGCCATGAAGGGTGAAACGTGTCCCTGCAGGGAGCAAATTCCCAGCACACCACAAGCCCGTGGACCTTTGCTCCAAAATGTTTGCTTATGGCTAATCACAGCTATCCCAGTGCCAGCTGGGGACCGGTGTCCACTGTCCCTGTGGCCTTGGCAGCCACCGGCTCACCAGTGCCCGGTGGCAAAGCCCCGGGCTGCAACAGCACCACGGCTCTTGGGGACTTCTATCCTAAGAATGCAAAGGAGATGTGGGCCCAGCTCCAGCCCACCCATGGCCATCTCCTCCTGGCAGCTCTGGGGAAGTGACAGGGCTGGTGGCTCCCATTAGCGAGGTGAAGGCAGGGGAGAAAAACGAGTATTGATCATCCCTGCGAGTCCAGCACGAGGCACGCACAGCCCACAGATCGATAGTGCCAGGGAGGCATTTGCTCTCACTGAGGTTTTTGTGTCCATCTAGGGCTCCAGGAGGAAGCCTGTGCTGTGCCAGCATCCAGCATGGCCCCTGCACAGTTCCATCCTCCACAATGCACCCTCTGTCGAGCTCTCTGAGCCGGTATCTCCATCCGTAGGAAGCTCGAGGGGAGCGATGCTCATACGTGCATGGCAGGGGTGAGAAGGCAAAGCAGCCATCCCAAGTCTGGAGCCTCTCCATCCCCTCAATTTCCACACTGGTGGCATGGAGACAGCCCCAAGGATTCTCTGCCTGGCAGGGCTTCCTCTCTCAGAGCCCTGTGGGCTCCCATCTCGGCAGGGATGTTCTGTGCACACAGGCTCCTCTCAGAGCTATGTTCCCGTCCTGCTCCACATCCCCAGGGCTGACTGTCCCGGTCTTTCACGGGGCGCCCAGCCTTGGTGCAACGGGAGGAACGGGTCGAAAGTTGGAGATTTCCGTCCCTCCAGAGGAGGATGTCGGCAGAGGATGAAGGCAGAACTACACTTCCCAGAGTGCTCCTGGCACTGCCGGGGGAAAGGCTGAGGGACCAAGACACCAGCTCCTCCCTGCTCCTATATTATTCTCCTTGTTGTTTATTTGTGGGTTTTCTGCACTTAACTGTCTGCCTCATCCACTTAATTGGGGGATTATTGCCACTACCTGCCCGCCCGCCAGAGCCCAACTCATTACTGGGGCTTATTTATTAGCAGCGAGGCAGAAGAAACGCACCCTGCAGCTCCCTCTTCTCCTCCTCTGGCACAGGCAGCTGGAGGCGATGGAGGAAAGCGAGCAGGAACCAGGATGGGGCCAGTGACAGCGGCCACAGTTTGGCCAGGGCCAGGTCAAAGCCAGCCTCTGCCATGCATGGAGGCATCGCAGCAGCCTCCTGCAGCGCCTGGCATCAGCCTGGGACACCGCTGCTCTTGGCAAAGCGCAGAAGGAGGACCAAAAGCCTGGCTGCTCCTTAAAAGTGTTCCCTGAGCTCGGGAAAGGTCAGCCGCACAGCGCTGTCCTTCTGCTCGCAGCAAGGGACCCGTCTGCTCGGCACAGTGGCAGCTGAGTGACAGCCGTGTGGCAAGGCGATGCCACTGCCCCCTGAGCCCAGGAGAAGCCAGCAGCGCCCCACGGCTCCGCTCCAAACCGCTGCTCCCATTTCCAGGCGGGAGAATCTAGGAAAAATGTGGGACAGCAGGAGAGAGCTGCATATTGAGCGCTTTGATAAATAAAACATGTCGAGAAGGCAATCAGAGCTGCCCACTTGGCTGCAGCAGCTCCGTCTGCGGCGGCTGCATGGGGAGAATTCACAAGCGGTGCCACCCCGGCCGTCAGGCCGCCAGCCCCGGCGCTGCTCCTCTGCTCGCATCCAAGTTTTGCTGCCTCAGCACCGAGGGGGATTGATTTATTCATCAGCCTCTCCATCCCGCAGCAGCCCTGCAAGAAGGAGTGGTGCAGTGAGCTGCTGCGTGATGTGACGAGCAGCACAGCGGGAGCAGGGAGGGATAACCGGAGGTGGCTCCCGGCTGACCCGCATCTGACCCTGCCATGATGCCTGGTGGAGGAAGGATTCCCCAGGGTGGGAAACGTGAGCAGCAAACTCCCCCGTGGCAGTGGTTCTGAGCCCTCCTCGGGCACTGAGACACAGCTGTCTTGCACCCCCTTTTCAGGAGGGAGAGGCAGGACCCTGCTGTTCAGAGAGCAATCCGAGATCCCAATGGCCAAATAGATTGCAAAGACAAGTTGCAACACAAGGAGCCCACCCCAGAAAACACTAACTCCAGAGCATCTCCAGGGCTTGGTGGGAGCTGTTCTGAGCACCCACAAATCCAAAGCAAAACCTAGGAGGAGAAAGGGCCTCACCTGCCTGCCAGGAACACAAGGGCAGCGGCCTCTGGAGAGGGACTGGGCAGGGAGAGGATGAGTTCCAGCCCCTCAGGCCAGTGGGGATCTTGCCGTCCTCTTGACCGTGCTCTGTACCAATCCCTGAACCGGAGTTATGGCTTCTTAAAACCTCTGTGGACGAGTTCGTGCTCTCCTCACACTCCCTCCTTCTGCTGTTCCGTACCCCACACAGCAGTGCATGACCGGCCTACCCATATCCCCATCCCGGAGCTCTGCAGCCCCCAGAGCAGCCCCTGCCCCAGCCTCTCCACCTCCTCTGCTCCCCCCGGCTTTTCTGTGAGCCCTGCAGGCTCCAACAGCCTCATGGCTCTTCATCACCCCCATCCTCAGGCCACCCTGCAAGAGAACCTGGGCAAGAGTTTTGTGCAACAGGGATCTCTGATTTGGGGAGCACTGCTGGCACCCTGAGATGCCCTGTCTAGAGACCCCACCTCTGGGGGAGCTGGCAGTGCCATGGGAGAGGAATCACCAATTCGGGGGGGAGAGAAGCACAGGGGGCTGTGGGGGAGAGAGCAAATATTGGAAGGAACTGCTGGATGGGGGGAAACTGGCAGGTCCAGGGGGTCCAGAGGGATGGCCAGGGAGCGGGGGGAATTGCTGGATACTGGAGAAACGGGTGGCCAAGAAATGGGGGTACCGGAAGACCTGGCCACGCACTGGGGGTGGCTGTTACGGCACTGCAGGGGCAGCTGTAGGCACAAGTGGTACTGGGAGGGATGCGACGTACTGGGGGTGATGCCGGGTGATGCGGGGCATAGCCGGGCTGCAGGGGGCGGATGGTTGAATAGCAGGGGGGCGTTTCGGTACCGGAGGAGCAATTACCGGGTACCGGAGGGGACCCGCCCTGTACCGGAGCGGAAGGCCGGGCCGGGGGCTGCCGCCCGGGGCGCGGGGCGGTCCGGGGGCGGGCACGGAGGCGGCCCCGCCCGGGAGGCCGTGCGGCGGAGGGGGAGCCAGCACCGGGCCCCCCCTGTACCGCTACGGCTCCCGCCTCCCTTCCGGCAGCGGCTCCTTCCCTGCGCCGGGGGCGGACGGGGCGCACCGGAGCCGCGCCGAGCCAGCCAGGTGGGTGCGGGACCGGGCCGGGCCGTGCCGGGCCCGCCGTGCCGCAGAGCCCGGGGGGGCCGGGCACGGGCGCGGGGATCGGCCCGCCGAGCCTCCCGGGGCCGCCGGCTTATATAACGGGGCGGCGGCCGCGGAGCGGAGGGATGCGGCATGCGGGGCGGGATGCGGGGAAGGATGCAGGTGATGCGCGATGCGGGGAAGGATGCAGGTGATGAGGGGTGCGGGTGCAAGATGCAGGGCTGAGCGGCGCGCCCCCGAACTGCCCACCGGCAGGTCTGGGGAGGGAGGACACGCCGATGTGCAGGGGATGGCAGGAGAAGGGCTGTCACCCCCGGACCGGGCTTTAGATCCCCTCTCCAGCCCCTCCGTGCCTGGCCATCCCCTGTGGGGGGCTCCGCAGAGCGGGGCTGTGGACAGGGAGAGGATGTGACCTGATCCCGCCATCACCCCCTGCCTGCAGCCGGGAGGCTCCGTGCACCTTTCTACTGTGGGGAGCTCCCGGTACCTGCCGGGCTCTTCCCATGCCTCCCCATCACTGGCTCCCTCCCCTACCCTGCTCTCCACGGCTAAGCCCAACCACTCGTGGAGCATTCCAGCTGCACCGTCTCCAGTACCCTGAGATTCAGCCCATCTCCCCTCTGCACTGTCCCTACAAGGAGCCTCCTAAGCCCCACACTCCAGCCCCTCTCCCCGCCATGCCCCCAACGCCACGGCTGCAGCCCACGGGCAGGTGGCTGCCGTGATCCAGGCCTTGGCAGCACGCGGTGGCACTGCCACCCGCATGGCACGAGCGTGACCGGGCAGCCACTGCCCGAGGCTGGCAGTGCAGTGAGTCAGAGCAGCGAAGCAGGGCTGGCACCGTCGCTCAGAACAGGGCTCAGGGCTCAGGGCTTCTCCTTGCAACCAGCTGGGCTCCACGGTGGTGGCAGCTGCTGGCCAGGACTGGTGAAGGAACCGGAGTGATTCGAGTCAAGCTGAGGTGCTGGGTTTGGAAAATAGAGGATGAGGAAGGATGGGCCGGGCTCAGGGTGCAGGGAAGTGTCCTCCCTGCCAAACCTGTCCTCGTGCCCTGAGGCTGCAGGACCCCAAGGGTTGTCAGGACAGGCACCAGCATGGAAACAAAGGAGCTCAGTCCCCATCCAGTAGCACTGCTCACAGTGTCTGACCCCTACCCTCCTGGGGAAACTGGAGACAGCTCAGCTGAGACAAACTGGCACAGAAAAATGTCTCAAAGTCTCGCTTGGCTGTGGGCCGAGTGTTTGTTTCTTCGATTGCCTTGCGTGATGACATTAGTATTGAAATGACCCTGAACAGACAGAGCTCTGAACACCTCAAAGCACTGGAGGATGATTGTGGTTCACACCTTGGCTCTTTCCTGGGTTTCTGCAGAGGCTGCTGCCAGGCACAGCCCACCAGGCCCATATCAGGAGCCAAGGGCAGCTGCATTGAGTTGCCCAGCCTGGTTTACACTCTGGAGATGAGTAGTCCCAGCAGAGGTCCAGTCCTGTGGAAAAATCCTCTGGGGAAGGGGCAGTGATCACTGGCAGTGTGGCACATCGCCATTCCTACCACTGGGCACCAATGTGCCCCCGTGGCCTGGAGCTCGGGAGGTCTGGTATGGCAGGAGAGCGTGGTCACTGCAGCCCAGGCTGCTGCCTCTCCCACCGGCACCGAGCCCAAGCCCTTGGACACCACACACTGCCCCAACTGCCAGGGCTGGGCCCAGAGGACCTTCCCCATGGCCAGAGGATCTCCACTCTCACCCGCAGCCTCTGTGTGTTCCTGGCCAGGCCTTCCCATTTGTTCTTATGCCAGCATCATCCTCGAGTTTAAATGATCCTTCTCCCTCCCCCGTGTTTATTCACCGGGTGTATTTATAGAGAGCAATCAGGCCTGCTCAGCCAGGGTAAACAAGCTGCGCTCCTCGGGCTGCTCTCGCATGAGCGTTCTCTGCTCTCTCGTCCCAGGAGCTTTCCCCTCCACCTCTCCTGGTCCCACGGAGCCTTCCTGGTTGCAGAGACCCCGACCATCTGCCTTGTCCTGCTCTGGGCTCTCCAGGCTGTGCCTCCAGGCTCACTAGGTCACCCAGTGCCTTGCCAGGAGCCACTGTCACCTTTGCCGTGTTGTTCTGCACCATGAGTTGTTCTGCTCCTCCTGCACACAGCCAGGCTAGCAGGTCCATCCCTCCCTAACTGGTGTCACCAGCCCCTGCTGTGACACTCACCAGAGGCTCAGAAACATTGATCATCTCTGTCAAATCGCAGAGCCCCCCAAAGGTGTGACCCACACCTGCCCCAGTCTGAGGAGAGAGGAATTGTGCAAGAGGCATTGAGATGTTTGAGGCTGAGGATCTGCTTTTTGAAGGCAAGGCAGGTCAGCTCAGGTACAGACCTCAACTGGGGAATGCCTCTGGGGGCTGCCTGATGTGGTGTGGCTCCCTCAGCCCTTTGTATCCCTGCATGAGAGCCAGGACAGCGCACTGCCAGCACAGACTTTCCCCAAACATCTGAACCTTCCTTCTCACCTGCTGCCCAGACAGGAAACTGGTGCCAGACCCAAGGCAGGTCCCAGGAGCATCTGCCTTAGGCAGGGGAAGTGCTTTGAGATGTGCCCTGGGCTTCTCAGCCCATGCACCTCACTGCTCACCATCCTCCTTCCCCAGCCCACCCTCCTCACAGATATTTGGACAAGCTCAGCTATTCAAGCAGGGTGCTGAGAGCTGGATTTGCCAAAACAGAAGAGCTGTGGACTCACTAATGTCTCATCTCGAGCCTGAAGTTTTCCCTGGATACTGTGTCTTGTGTCCAGACTGGATCAAAACATCCCTGCCAGCACCTGGGAGCACTGCTGTCTCTGGAGCTGGGGGAGTTCTGGCTGCATCACCCTGCTCTGCTGTTCCCTGTCCTCTGCTTTGGCTGTGGTTGGTGTCTGGCTGCCTGGACAGACAGACAGACAGAGGTAGTGCAGCTGTCCAGGTGAGATGCATCTTCATGGTACTGGCAGGTTCTGCCCATTGCAAAGGAGGTAAAAAAAACTCTTTGATCTGGCTGAGATAAAAAAAAAACCTGCAGGAATTGGAGCAGCACCCCTCAGGACTCTTTACATCCTCTGAGGCACCAGGGCAGGGTGTTCCTGCTCTTCCCACCCTCTGGGATTCCAGCAAATAAATATCTGCCGATTTGCCCCCCGGGCCGTGGCCAGCAGAGCCAAACTGATGCTGTCCCAGCCCAGCTGTCTCCTCGGCGCTGTCTGGAAACCAGACGCCCCCAGGCACACATCCCTGCAGCTCTCTGCAGCCTGTCTCACCCTGCTCCACAGCCTTCCCACATCCCAAAGGAGGCACTGGTTGTCCCCAGCAAAGGTCACCTTCACGCTGCTGCCGAGCCCTTTCCAGGCTGAGCTCTTAGCACTGCATTTCCCAGGACACCAGTCACCATTCTGGGGTCTCCTCGGAGGTCCCACTGGGGACCCTTTACCTCTTTCCACAGCCAGCCTCCCCAGACCCTCTTCCCAGGGGCTCTAAGTGTCTCCTGCTCCCGGGATTGGAATGAGGCATCCCTGCTCTGTAAAGCCTTTAAAAATGCAGGCTCCATCCATCGCAGCCCCTGCTCCTCCACAGCATCGGTGTTTGCCTGTGTTTCCCCTGGTTCCCCTGGGTCATATATTTATCTCCAATTTGCCAAAGCCTCCCTCCTTCCCCAGGGTGGATGAAAAGCCTTTGCTTGAAGTCAGGATGAATTTGTAACTTCCTCAGGAACCCGCTCCTCAAGTTGTAGAGGAGAAATCACGCTCGTGACACGAGCCGCACCACAGGGACAGCCCACCCCAGAAACTGCCAGTGTGGCACCCAGCATCCTGGCACACAGGCCCCTGCACAGCCCCTGCCCAGGCCAGCATCCTCTGCATCTCCCCAAGCATCACAGGGGGATTTCAAGGACATTAAGGAAGGGATGAGATCCCCAGACAGAAGTTTCCTGAGGTCCAGCAGGAGGGGGGAGCCCAGACCAGTGTCAGGCTTACTCCAGTTGCTGAGTCTGAGCAAGGACTTTCGTTTGGTGGCTTGTTTTAGCTTGCCATTATGTTCTCCAAAGAAGAAATTCATCATATGCAAGCTAAGGCATATGCAAGGAAGGCAGAGTTAATGTGAAATTTTAAAACCCTTGAAGAGTTGAGAGCCCTCTAAATTTTTAATGAAGGCATCCGAACTGCCGGCTACCTGCAGAGACGGCCAGGAGTCCTCTGCCAGCAGCAGAGTGGGTGCCCCTGATCAAGGAGAGGACCAAAGACTCTGATGAGCCACCACCTCCTGCAGCCTGTCACCCTGGGCTCCCACCTGCAGGGAGATGCTGGCTCTTGGCAGCAGCTTGCTCCCATCTTTGGAGGTTGGGATGCAGGATGTACACAGACCCACCCAGGTGGAGGAGAGGGCAGCAAGCAGTGCCGTGCTCCGTCTGTCACCCACCAAGTGATTCCACTTTGTCGATGCCACCTGGTCCCGTGGCCCCTCCAAGGCACTCATCCTCTTGCTGTTGGTGTCTCTCCAGGCCCTGCTCTCCCTGCGATGCCCAGCCACCCCCGCGAGGTCTTCGTCCCCCTGCGTTAGGTGCTGAAGCAGACACCCAGTGCTGCACACACCAAGGTAGGCAGCGCTGTGGCTCTCGGGGGGCTGGGGGGCCCTTTCACTCCCCATGCTATGGGGGGCACAGCACAGCCATGGGACGGATGGGGAGGCTCAGAGGTACCGCCTGGGGCTGCCTCAGTGGAGCCAGTCAGGTCACCCAAGATGGGGGGGGGGTCTCCTCTGGGTGACACTTTGATGCAGGGCAAGAGGCACCTGAAGCAGCTCAGGACCAGGCAGAGGCCACAGGAGTGAGGACCAACTCAGGCCCTCGGCAGATGCTGGGCACAGTCCCACCTGGAGACCATGGCAAGTGATGGTGACTGTGGAGGTGGCACAGGGCCAGGATTTCTTTTCTTTCTTCTTTTTTTTTTTTTTCGTCCTTTTGAAAGCCCCCAGATGGGAAAGGTATGAGCCAAACCCCACTGAAAGCAGCCAAGAATGAATTTTCTGGCCCGAGCCCCAGCAGCTCTTGGAGCAGCACCATGCCTGTCCGGCGTCACACCGTGGCAGAAACCCCGAGCACAGGCAGGCTGGGGGAAGTCTCAGCTGGGGTGGGCAGCAAGCCCCACACCCATCCCAGCTGCAGAGATCTCACCCCTCCCTGCCTCCCCAGCCAGGGCAGCTCAGGCTCATGCTGCTCCCAGGGAGCTGCAGCTTGGCTGGAGCCCAGGCACCCAGATGTCTCCCCCATGCTGCCATGAAGCCCCCCACCATGCAGCCATCTGCTGCCATCGAGGACAGGGTGTGCCTGGTGTTGCCCCCCTTATCTGGCTCTGCTGCCCAGGCCATGGGGCATCTGGGCTCCCAAACCCCCCCTCTCATGGGATACAATGAGCCTTTTCACCCACAGAAGGGAGATGCTCTCCCAGAGCCAGGCTAGGAGTTTGGGTCAAGCATTCCTGCTCCTCACTTCCTCCCACTTCCCAGCACTGGTGGTACAGAGAGGGGTTAAAGCACCCCAGTCTCTGTCCTCAACTCAGGTGCCCCAAAGAGCTTACAGGGTCTTTGTGAAACCAACAGCATGAGGCTGAACCCCAGGGGAGCAGTGCCCAGGGTGTTTTGGTTGGAGAGGGGACAGGCAGGGGCTGCTATTGCCCTGCCGTGACCTGGCTGCCCAGCCGTGAGCCAATCACACCCTTGTCCTTCATGTCTTTTTTCTGTCAGTGAGATGAGGGTGGGTATAACCTCTCTGAGGCTTTCTGTGGGGAGTGGGTGCCCAAATCCCACCCTGACACGGAGCCAGGAGATGATCCTTGTGCATCCACTACCCACACAGTGTTGACCACCTCAGTCACTGGTGCCTGCACAGGCCCTGTCAGTGTGGGGAGGATGGAAAACAGTGTGTGCACAGGGTGGGGCGATGGGGTGGCAGCACAGGGGCTCAGGGGGGCTTCTGTCTGCTTCCCAAGTAGTGTCTGGTGTGCTGCGCCCAGCTCGGCTCCGCACCGGCCCCTGCAGAGCTGCGCGGGTGTGCGTGCCTGCCATAAATATTGATGGGGTGGACTCGGCACAAGTGTGCCCTTGTCGAGGCGATTGGGATGTAAATGCTGTACCTGCTGTGTGGGCAGGGCAGCGTGGCAGAGGTGAGAGCACCGAGGCTGAACGCAGTGCCTGTTTCACAGGGAGGTGGGATCCATCCTATATTGGGGGGGGGGGGAAGGGGGTTGGAAGCGGCCAGATCAGTAAGCCCAGGGCTCATAAACCTTTTGGGGAATTGGCCAGACCTGCAGCGAGCCTAAATCTTGTGGCTGAGTCTGCAGCAAGCCAGCGCAGCTCCCACAGCCTGTCCCTGCACAGCCACACCAGGACAAACAGCGAGGGGCTGCAGTGCCTCTGTTTAATAATGCATGGCACAGAGGCACCGGACACACGCTGCGAGTCGGGAGCTGCGGGGATGAGGAGTCACCACTGCAGCACTCGAGTGGCAGGGTCCATCCCGACGTCCCCCTGGCACTCACAGGTCCGTCCCTGCGTGCCCCAGCGCTCGTGGGATGTGGACTCCTCGGCATTCTGGGTGGCCCTGAGACTGGGACTGGGTGAGCAGAGCTCCACATCACAGGGCACAGAGCAGCGGTGGCAAAGCCAAGGCGCTCGGTCACACCACGGCTGACATCCCGGCCACTCTGGAGTCTTCTTAGCTGGAGCCTGGAGCTGAGTCCCCGTCCCCTTGGGCCGTCTTGATGCAGGAGATTCAGCCCCTGCATCACTCTGTGACACAGATGTAGGTGTAGATGGTCATTTTGGGGAGCTCTGGAGGGCTGAGCAGCACTGGGAGCACCCCCTCTCTCTGGTATCCTCCTGGGATGCTGCCATGCTGGGAACAGCTGGAAGCCGTGCGCTCAGGCTGCTCCTCACTCACCCCATCCCTCCGTCAGCCGCAGCCTCCCCGGCTCGCACGCTGCCGCCGTGCCTGGGACGAGCAGGTGCGTGATGGGGCCCCGCAGGCACCGGTTCACAGCCAGCTCCTGTGATGGCCCCCCCGGGGACCTCCTTCGTTGCGTGCAGTTCCGTGATCCGGCCCCACCGACCATCTGCTGTGGCAGCTCTCTGCCACCCACCCGCTCCCCAGCCCACGCTGCTCCCCGCAGCACGGAGCGGGGCAGGGATGAGCTGGAGGTGCCCAGTGCACCCCCTGCCCCACGAGGAGAGGGCACACAGGTCAGCCAGAGTGACAGTGACAGGGCACAGTGGTAGCAATGCAGATGGGTGTAAATGCAGACCCGTGGAGTGATGCAGGAGAAGAGGAACAGCCACAGCGTCAGCCCAGAGCCCCTCTGGCTGCAGGGGTGCACAGGGTGGGCAGCAGGATTTCCCCCCCCCCGCCCACCCCAGCCAGCCAGCAAAGCTCAGAGCCAGGGAGATCCTCAGGGCTCAGGGCCAGCAGAAGTTACCCCATAAGGGTGGGTTTTGCCTGTTTGCTCTATCCCTCTCTGGTGACCTCAGGGGGACCTGCCACAGTGCTTGCTCCCACAGCTGGGACCATCATGGTGGAGCTGGGGTCAAGCTATGACATGAGCCCACCTCCTTCCCCACCAGCCCCAGGGCTCCTGGTGAGTGCTGGACAAGCAGCGAGACCACATTCACACCCCGTGTCTGACGTGGGTGTGATAACGGGTGAGTGGGTGCTGGGGTCTCCCTCATGTGTGCTGGGGGGTCTGTGACTTGCTGCAGGGGCAGAGTGGTGGCCATGGCATCCCCCGGGGCTGGTCGTGGGTGGCTCTGAGCACCACAGACTCGCCTCACCCTGAGCACAGCATGAGGGAGTGACCCCGGGTCCCCCTTGTCCCTGAGCAGTCTGTGCTCAGCCATGAGCTGGAGGGTCTGTCTCCAGACTGATTCTGAAGCACGGCTGGTGCCTGTCCCTGTCCCTGCCCCTGCCGGGTGCCAGCCCCAAGGGACCAGAGCTGCTTTTCAGAGGCTGCAGCTGCTGCATGTTTCGTGCTGCCTCTTCCTCTTCTCCCCGCTGCTGTTTTTGTTTTGTTTAAGAGGCTGGGTTACGAATTTTAAACAGGCTCCTGAAAAACCCAATTACCTCCAGAAGACAACCTGATAAAAGCTGCCTAAGTGGCACTGTGGAAATCGCCTTGTGCAGCAGCTGAGGGAAAACCAACATAACAAAGCCTTTGGAAATGGAGTTAACCACTTTTAATCCCTCGGTGCAATGAGAAGGACCAATAATTATTTTCTGCAAAGATGTTGGGGGGCGGATAAGTGAAATAACTGCCCTGTGCTAATGGGTGGCAGCAGGCTGGGCTGGCAGTGCTGCAGGGATGGGTGCAGGTATTCCCTCTGCCTGGGAGCTTTGCAAGGGCCCACAGAGGCTGTGACCTTGCAGGGTCCCCGTCTGGCTGTCGGGGGACAACGGGGATGATGCCAGCAGGCAGGTGCCACTCAGGCGTTGCTGACAGCAGATGCTGTGGCCGATGTGGTGGCACCAGCCAGCCCCATTCCCTTTCCCTGGGCACCAGCGTGGACTGGAGCACAGAGCTGCTGGGGCCCTGGCACCTGTGCTAATTCCACGGAGGCCACTTGCAGGGCTTGGTGGTGCTGAGAGCTTCCTCCTCCATTTGGCTACGGCGCTGCTACCCCAGTCCCTCACATCTCTCCCCATCCCTTCCCTTCCCTTCCTGCCTCCCCCAGCAGCTCCAGGCAGCCACCCAGCAGGTGACACTGCCCAGGATGATGCCAAGGAACAGCTGGGCCTAAGGAGTGCCCGCACTGGGCACAAGCACCAGGAGCATCCCCCAAACACCAGCCAGAGCTAGCTCAGCTCTGGGACTGTGGGGGTCCCCTGGATCCGTCCCTGTCCCAGGAGCAGGGGTGTCCGCAGGGGTGTGTACGGCAGGAGGCAATGTCCAGGGCTGGTGATGAGCCCTTGGCTGCTCTTCCCTTGGGAGCACGGCCAGCAGGGCAGGGTTGGGTGCCTGCCAGCCCGGCGGCTGCAGTTGTGCTGCTGGCACCGGCATCTGGAGTGCTGGGGTGGGCAGACTCAGCTCACACGAGCCTCGTGCTTCCCGCAGCAGCAGGGATGGGGGCTGCTTCGCCCACCTCCCCCTGGCCACCCTGCACCCCACGTGGGGACAGTGCTTAGGGACAGTACTCCAGGCCACTGACTCCTAAGATAGGCAAGCCCGACTTAATACTGGTCACTGGCACAAAGGGATGTCCCTGCCAGTTTGGCCTCAGCTCGTACTGGGAGCAGTCCTCTGGCACACTGGGATCTACTGGAGGAGGATGTGCTTAATGAGCCGAGGCATCTCCAAAGATTGAAAGACTCAAGGACCCATCCCAGGAACAAAAGGAGGCGTTTGTCAGGCGCTGAGAGACGGGCTCGTTAATTCCTCCTGGCTGTCACACTTATCTGTAATGAATTTGTGCTCCGCTGTATTATTTTTAATACAATAGGAGCGGTGCCGCCCGCCCACCGCCCGGCTGCCGGGAGCGCTGACGTCAACGCCCGGAGCAGGGCTGCCGCAGGACGGACGGACAGACAGACGGACGGGCCAAGCACAGGCCTGTCTTGCCGCCCACATGCCCGTCCCACCAGCTGCCAGCAGGCACAGCGGGGCTGGGCACAAGGGCAGGAGGCTTTTTTACCTTGGAGGTGGAAAAAGGAGTTGTTGGCCAGTGCCAGGCTGAGGGCTTGGGGCTGGTGGAGATGGTTGCGCCGGGGGGTATTTTTGGGAGCAGTGAGCACGGGTGAACAAGAGGGACAAGTCTCTGATGTGCTGTCCCTGTGCTGAGAGTTGTCCGTGGCAGCGGCCGTGCGTTGAGGCAGGAGCTGGCTGCGGGTGAACACACATAGATCTGTCGGTGCGGCATCCCTGAGGAGGCGGCACTTGAGAGCCAGTTTTGGCCCCCCTGGCTGCGAGATGTCCCCCCACTCCTGCCCCGCATCCTGCATCGCCCCCAGGCTTCCCACAGCAGCCCCAGCAGCGCTCAGCAGCACCGGCAACATCTCCGCAGCCCACCCCAAGGGTTTGTGGGGGCAGCTGCAGCTCGTCCCAGCTCCCTGCAGCCTCCCACGTTTTGGGGGGGACATCCCTGAAAGGACCCCGCGCCCAGACCCTCTCCAGCACCCTTCTGGGCCCCCGCAGGCTGCTACTCCAGAGCCTCACTATTAAACACCAGCTATCCCAAAGCCCGGCTCCAAGCACCACTAATGTGATTTGCACAGGGCTCATCTTGTCTCTAAGAACCCAGGGCTGGATTAATTAGGAGGCACGGGCTGGCGCTCTGAGGGGCACACAGAGTCGCTATGCATCGGGACAAGGGTGGGAGACCCGGGAGTCCTGTCTCGCACTGCAGGGGAGGAACACAGGAGGGGCTGCAGGAGCCCGTCTCCCTTCGGGCAGGTGCAGGGGGCCCAGGCAGGGTGGTGCGCCCCGTTTCCCGCGCGGGAACCCTTCGCTGAAGGCGGTCCTGAGCTCCGTGGGCATCATAACCTCGATGCCACCGCAAACCCCCTCTGGCATCCCCTCCTTGAGCACCCCACACCCCTCCTGGGAGCCACGCTGGGGGAACAGCACCAAGAATCCAAAGCTGGGGCCCCCGAGCGGCAGCTGTTGGCGGAGGGGGGAGGGAGGGTGAGATGATTTACCAGGGACTTTAATTAAAGTCCCGCAGCCGCCCCGCGCCGCTGCAGAGGGGCCGGGGTGCTGCGGGTCGGGGGGCCGGCTGAGGGAGCCGGAGGGTGCGGGACTGGGGGCACCTCTGGCTGATTAATGCCTCGTTTCTCCCGTTAATTGCCGCGGCGGTGAATCATTAACCCCGCGCAGGAGGCGCTCGCCCCGTCCCTCCGCTGCGGGAGCGCGGGGTGGTGTCCGGGGGGGCACCTGGTGAGCGGTGCGGGGCTCTCCGGGACGTTTCCCGGGGGGTCGTGCGGCGTTTCCCGGGAGGGGTCCCGCATCCCGCCGCCCCCGCGGGGGCCGGTCCGGGCGGTGGCGGGGGGTGTTGCTCCGGGCGGGCCCACGCGTGCCGCCGGGGGCGGGAGAGGGCCGGGCCGCGGCGGGGCGGGGCGGGGCGGAGCGGCGGCAGCGGCGAGCGGCGGCGGAGCCGGTGAGTGCCGGTGCTGAAGGGACAGCGCCGCCGCTGCGGCACCGGGCGGCCCCGGGCGGCGGGCGGGGCCCCGCGCCGCAGACACCGGGATGGGGTAGGGGGGTGGGGGGTCCCCGCGGCACCGCGTCCCTTGCGCGACCCTCGCCCCCCGCGCGATTCCCGCCCTCCCCGTGTCCCCGCGTTCCCCCTCGTCCCCGGTGTCCCCAGCACCTCCGGTGCGTGTCCCCCGTCCCGGGTTCCCCCCTCCTTGTGCCTGCGCCCTCCCCACCCCCCCAACGGCGGCGCTCCCCCCGGGTCCCGCACCCCGCCGCGGTCCCGGTGTCCCCCGCATGCCGGGTGTCCGCTACGTCCCGTGTCCCCGCTGTCCCCCGCCTTCCCGGCGCCCCCCCGTGTCTCCTGCGTCTCTGCAGCCCCTGTGGCCCCGGTACCGGTATCCCGGTACCTGCCGGTGTTTCCCCTGTTTGCCGTGTTTCCCCCGCGTCGCCCGTGCACCTCCCGATGTCCCCTACGTACCTCGCTATCGCTACGAGCCCCCCCCGCCACTCGTCCCCAGTGTTCCAGTGCCCCCCATGTCCCTTGCACCTTGCCTGTGGCCCTGGTGTCCCGGTGCTCCCCGGTGCTCGCCATCCCCGGTACCCCCCGAGCCCCCGCTGCAGTCCCAGGGCTCAGCACTGTACTGCCCGGAGGAGCCCCCCCACGCTGTCGCGGGGTGCCCCGGGGCTGGCAGTAACAAACTTCCCGGGGTCACAGCTCGTACAGTCCCCCCAGCCCCCGTGGGGTCCCGGGGAGCCGGGTTGGGGGTGCCCGCGGGGCTGCGGCACCCACCGGGCACGTACATACACACACACACGCTGCAAGCTGCACCCCCAGGCTCCGAGCACAGCCTGCAGCACCCCACTCACACGGGGCACGGGGGGGGCACGGGCACCCCCCACTCTCACCCTCCGCCTGTAATCCCCCGCACACACACAGAGCGCACAAGCAGCCTGCAACACCCCCACACGTACACACGCGCGACACAGTCTGCAAATTTGTGCGCACAGCCCCCCGTGCAGCCTGCAAACCCACGGACCTGCACACACAACCCCCCCACACGCACACTAACACAGCCTGCAGCACCCCCCCAGTGTGCAAACACACGCACACCAGCAGCACAAACACCCAGCACACAGACACAGCCCGCGAACCTGCGTGCACACACATCTGCAGAGCCCGCGCACCCCAAAACTCGCACACGCTCGAAGCTTGCAAACAGGCTGCAAACCCGCACATCGCGGGGGCACACGCAGTCTGCAGCCCCACAAACTTATCCACGCGCGTGTGCACACACCCCCCATGCAAACACAGCCTGCAGCCACCCGCAAACACACCTCTTGAGCAAACACAGCCTGCACGCAGAGCTCACACACACAGCACGCGCAGGCACGGCGCGCACCCGCTCCGTCCTGCGCAGTCAGTGCCCCTGCACGGTGTCACCCACCCGCAGCACCCGCATGGATCACACACACAGTCACAGGCTGCTGCCTGCAACCCCTGCAGCCCCCAAGCACCGCCGCAACCTGCCAACAGCCTCTTCCCCATCCCTCTGCAGAGCACTCGCGCTGCCATAGACACGCGCGCACACGGGTCCTGCTGCGCCACGCTGGCACCCCCAGACAAGGTCTGTCACCCCCTCCCACAAAGCAGGGACACACAGTGGTGGTGGGTCCCCATCCCACCAGCCCCCCGGCAGCACACCAGGGCTCCTGGTGCCACACCAGGGGCAGTGCTGAGGTGGAATATCCTTCTGGAGTCCCTGTCTTAGTGCCTCCACAGGTCCTCAAGGCCAGAAGGGATGTAGGGAGGGGGCTGAGGGGAGCAGGCACAGTCACCCTCTGCCTGCAGACCCCAGAAGCTCCCTCTGCCTGTCCTGGAAGGCATTTGGGCTGAGGATGCAAAGGGTGCAAAGTGCAGCCCCAGAGATCATTCCATCCCTCAGCCTGAGCAGTAGGGAATCTTGGCACGGTATCCCCAGCCCTGTCCTTCTCTGCCCGCATAGGTGGCCCAGGTCAGCAAGCCCGGACAGCGGTGGATGAGTGCTGGGCACTGGCCTAGCCACACGCACACACCGGCACCATGGACTTCGTCATGAAGCAAGCGCTGGGCGGTGAGTGGGAGCTGCTCCCTCCTCAGGGTCCCGCCTCCGGGAGCAGTGCTGGCCCAGCACCCCAGGAGTGCAGTGGGAGGGACACGGCAAGGGGACAGAGTCACGCGGAGAGCCACCGGCAGTGGGGAGCTGCTGCTGGAGCCCTCCAGGGTTCCAGCGCTGTCAGTGGCTGGCTGGGGAATCCTGGCTCTTCTGCCACTAAGCGGGATTCCCCAGCGGGTCCCCTGGGTGCTGAAGAAGGAGCTGTTGGCATCTCCCCCAGTTGACGCTGAACTAGGGCAGAACAGCCAGCCTGTGGCACTCCCCATCCCCACGGCCTCCCAAGCCCGTCTGCAGCCCGCTTCGGCACGGGTGGCCCTGGGGATGTCCCAGGTCCTCCTTGCCGGGGGGCTCCTTGCCCTCCCTGCTGCTGCACGGGCTTTGGCAGCAGCACCAGGCTGCAGCACCCTTGGGGACCAACCAAGGGTCTTGTTATGCGCAGGGGCCACCAAGGACATGGGGAAGATGCTGGGGGGCGAGGAGGAGAAGGACCCTGATGCGCAGAAGAAAGAGGAGGAGAGGCAGGAGGCCCTGCGCCAGCAGGAGGAGGAGCGGAAAGCCAAGCACGCCCGCATGGAAGCGGAGCGAGAGAAAGTCCGGCAGCAGATCCGTGACAAGGTGGGCACACACCTCCCCTGTGCCCGCCCCTGCCCGAGGCAGCCGGGGTGGGGCTGGGACAGGGAGCCGGCGTGGCCGGGAGGAGGGCGGCCCAAGGCGGTGGCGATGGGCACGGGGCACAGCGCAGGCAGTGCCCACTGCCTGCCCTGCTGAGGGCCTGTGTCCTCTCAGTACGGGCTGAAGAAGAAGGAGGAGAAGGAAGCAGAGGAGAAAGCTGCTCTGGAGCAGCCGTGTGAAGGCAGCCTGACGCGCCCCAAGAAGGCGATCCCGGCAGGCTGTGGGGACGAGGAAGAGGAGGAGGAGGAGAGCATCCTGGACACCGTCCTCAAGTACCTGCCCGGCCCACTGCAGGATATGTTCAAGAAGTAACAGCACCGTCAACTCTGCCATAGGGTGCTGGGGCACGGGCGCCCTCTCCCCCTACAACTCCTCCATCAGTTCCCTTGGCTCTGGAGAGGGGGTGCCCACACCCCCTCCCATCCCCTCCTGCCCTGTCCCCCAACCAGACCAAAAGCCCGCCCCGTCCCGTCCAGGCAGGGCCCCCCCACCACGCCAAAGGGGAGCAGCCCTGGCCGGACAGGGCGAACCGGGACCAAATGCACTGATGTAACCTCGCGGCAGGCTAGGGGCACCCAGGCCCTACCGGACCCCCGGGGTGGCTCCTCGTGGCCCCTGCCCTGCCCCCTTCTGTTCTCCCAGGGGACCCCAGTAGGCCTCTGCTCGCCTGCCCTCGTCCCCAACACTGCCATCCCCCTGCCCCGTCCCGCCCTGGGCCAAGCCCAAAGCACAAAGCCAGGCGCCCTGCCCGCAGCTCCCCCATCCCCGGTCGTCGGGCACGGGGGTCCCCCGGGGCTGCCCGGTGTGCCCCTGCATCGGGGGGTTGGAGGGGACCCCCCCTCCCCGCATCTCTGGCCCCATAGTTAAAGCCATATCAGTTAGACTGCAATACTTCAGCACCGGGAGAAGCGGGCGCCGCGCTCCGCCAACCGTGTACAAAGGCACGCGCGGGGCAGGGGCCCCCCTGCCTCGTCCCCCCGTCCCCGCCGCTCGCTCGTCTGTGTCTTGGCCCCGCTGGCCCCCGTTCTCGCATTAGTGTCTCTGTGCCAGGGTGCGCCCCGTCGCTCCATGCGTCCTCGTGTCCGCTGCTCAGACTCCCACCCCCGAGTCCCCACTGTCCCCGGGGGCCACCCGCGGTGCCCCTCGCCGCGCTGCCGGGACCCCCACTCTGCCTCCTGCAATAAAGCCAGCGCAGAGCTGAGGGCTGCCGGGCCAGTCCCGGGCTGGGAGTACCCGGCTGCCCCCACCTGATGCTGGACACATGGGTCCCCGGGCCTGGGAAGGGATCCCTGGGCAAGTGCCCCGGGATGTCCCAGGAGCCGCTGCTTGCACCCCAACGGGGGGAGGCAGGGGCACACCCTCATCCCGGCCCGTCGCTTGCCGCACCGTGCTCCCCCCTCCCTGTGCTTCCTCAGCCACGGCCTCCAGCCGCTCACCAGGGCCCTCCCACGAGGTGGCGGGCAGCTCGGGGCCCCACAGACATGCTGTGACCATCCTGCTCGAACTAGTCTTTGACAAACTAATAAAATAAAGGGATTTGTACATTGCTCCAGCCTCTTCTCATCCGTTGCTTTCCTGGGCCCCCGTGTCCGCTCCCTCACGCTGCCAACCTCAGGGCTGAAATCTGGCAGCTCATCACACATGGGCTGGCCCCCAGCCAGGTCTATACAGGTGCACAAAGCAGCCACATGTGGCTCCCAGAGTCCTGCTCATTCCTGCTGCCTTCCCACTCCACAGGCATCTGTCCTCTCTGGCGTTGGGGACAAGACAAAAGGGATGTCCCACAGACATGGCATGAGGGTTTCTGCCCCTTCCCCTGCTCTCTGGGACTTCCCTCACTGAATGACTGGGGATACCCAGGGGTCCAAGGGCTGTTTCTGATGGGTCGCAGCCTTCTACCCCTCCAAGAGAGGGGCATGAGGCTGTGGGCATGGGGCACCTCATGCCTCTGCAGCAAGGCAGAGGCCCTAGCAGTGCCCAGGCTTGGCATAGCCCTGGAGGCTTCAGCCTGGTGCCAGCCTCAGCTCCGACTGATGTGCCATCATTTACCAGCAAAGAGCTCAGCTGTTACCCAGGCGGCATCAGCGGAGCAGTCACCCAGAAAAGCTTCTGTCAGAAGGAAATATGAGGGTAGGAAACGGCAGAGATCTCGCAGGCATGGTCTCCATCGCAGGCAGGCTGTGCCCTGTGACCCAGCACGATGGTGCAGGTGGGGAGAAATCCCTGCAGCCCTCCCTGGGCAGCGGGGACAGGCCAGGGGAAGGGCTCTGCCCGGAGCCGGTGGCCGTGGCAGGGAACCAGCAGTGTCCTCCATGTCCCCGTCTGAGCGGTGTCCCCGCTGCCACCTGTCCCCACCGTGGGGACGCAGCGCCCCCTGCTGTGGTGACAGCGCAGGACAGGGGACACGGAGAGCGGGGACAGGCACGGGGACAGGGGGACAACTCTGGACAGACCCCTCTGCCAGGGCCTTGCCATGGCCAGGGGAAGGGAGAGCAGCTCAGCACCCCCCTTCTCCCGCTTCATATAGCCACAGACACCTTCGTTTAGGAAGATGATTTATCAAAATTAGAAAAAGACACCACAAATATTAGAAAAAAAGCCCCAGCTGGGGAAACATCTACCAGTACACATCCCCCCACCCTGCCCTCATTGCCCCAGCACAGGGAAGGGACATAGGATGTCTGGGAGGGGGAGAGGCAGGCTGTGCTCCCAGAGCTGCCCTTGCCACCAGGCTTTTGGGGACAAAGGGACAGTCACGTAGCTCATCACTGCTGGGGAGCCTGGTCAGAGCAGAGCATCTCCCATGGGAGGCTCCTCAGCAGCCACCTTCAGTGACTGATTTTCTTTGGCCACTTGCCTTTGGAAAAAGGCCCCCACGCCCCAGAGAGGAGGCAGCAGACGGGGGCCCTGCCAGCATCCCCCCATTCTTCCCAGCACACAGCTGCCTGTTTACAAAAGCTCCCAAGAGCAGGACACACCGAGCTAGCCCGAGGTCACAGCCCTGCCAGGTTGGCAAGGAGAGGAGCCAGCTCCTTGCCCCACCAATGCCATCTAAGCTCCCACCCCCGAGAGCAGGCAGGTGTTGCCTCCCCGGGTGCAGCAGCTTCATCAGGAGTCGTTGGGGAGCCCGAAGAGCTTGACAGTGCCAGCCTCCCTGCTGCTGTCATATTTGCCATCTTTGTCATCACAGGCAAAGGCCAGCAGCGGCCTCTTCGGGTGCCAGGCCACTGTGAAGGTGGGGGACTCGCACTGCACCTCCCAGAGCTTCTCTCCTGCATGGAAAAGGAGCTATGTCAGCCTGGAGAGCCACCAGCCCCCTCTGCTGCTCAGCTCCCCAGAGCCAAGCACCTGCTGCTTCTGCCAGCGCAGGGCAGAGGCAGCACAAACGCTGCTCCGGCGCCTTTTAGTCACCCAGTGACAAGGTACAGACATGACAGGCGTGTCTACCACAGACTGCCGAGGCAGAGGCTCCCCCTCATGGCATTCTGCTCTGCACAGCAAAGCTCTTCTTTAGCAGATGGGTTCTCCCTGTGTCCTCCCAGCTCCACCAGCACTTTTCCATCCAATTTCCTCCTTGGTGTTCCCCAAAATAAAACCATTACCTGTCTCCACCTCAGCAATGTCAATGAAGTGATCTTCTGATGCTGAGGCCAGCATCTTCCCATCATGGCTAAAGCTCAGTGTCCGCACAGGCCAGTCAAGCCTGCAGCAAATGAGGGGAGCAGACAGTGAGGCACTGCCACCACAGTCCCCAGAGAGGGGGGAAAAAGCTTTGGGACAGCTCTACCTACCTGGAGAAGCATCTCACACACACCAGCTCATCCACATCCCAGAGGCTGACCAACGCATCAGCACTGCCTGTGGCAAAATATTTTCCCATGGGATCGAACTTGATGCAGATGCAGTTGGAAGGATGTGCATTGATGGACTGGATGGGTTTCAGCTCTGGGTAGCTGTGAAGGGAGAGGGCAGGGAGCAGTGAGAGAAGCACAGGGATTGCCTAGAGCAGGGCAGGCATGAGGCACACGAGGACTGGAAGCAAACCCAGTCGAGGCAGGAGACACTGAGTGTCCCGTGAATGAGGCAAAGCATCAGGGGCCATCTCAGGGAGCTGAGCCCAGCCCAGAACTGTGGCAACCTCAGCTCCAGGCAAGCTCATTCCTACCAGAGGGCAGGGGATTGCTGGGATGTGGGATTCAAGTTTCCCAAAAGTAACAAAGGTACTTGCAAATGACTGCAGCCAGCCCAGCCACCCAGCAGCCACGGGCACCTGCCTGAGGATGTTGATGCAGCCGTTCCCATTGGTGAGGAAGAACATGTTGTTATCGTTGTTCCAGGAGATCTCGTTCACCTCAAACTTGAACTGTTCCTCAGCTTTGGAGCGATGTGTCTTGGCATCAATGAAGGTGACCACGTCATCCTTGTTCCCCACGGCGATGGTCTGTCCATCGGGGCTCCAGCAGATGTTGATGTTCTCACCTGAAGGGACAGAAACACAGCAGGTCCCACTTCCACTCCCAACCATTCCCGAATGGGAAAGAATGCCAGTTCCTCAGTCTAACACACAAACCAGTAGCTATCCAGCAAAATCAAACTTATGAGGAGTATCGCTTGAAAACAATATGCCACATCCCATGTGAGCCAAGATGGGACCACAGCAATCACCACACAAGGTCAAGCCAAAGGTCCTCTGAATCTAGTGATCTCTAAGATCCAGAAAAAGCAGAAGCCAACAGTAAATACAATGCCATTGCCAGCCCCAACAACTCAAAACTGGACATTTCCAAGAGCAGAGATGGTATCTGGGCAAAGCATCACATGAATTCAAATAACTGTTTTTTTGAATCCACACAAACCTTTATTTCCACCATGGCTCTCTGTAAACATGCTTTTCCCCAGTCTCCAGCCTCACAACCCACTGACTCCAGAGACAAGTACACAGGATATTTTAAGAGCCAGCACCATATTTCACTAGTTCCTCCAGTCCTGACCCCACAGTAAATCGACCCTTATGTGATGAGCACAACACAAAGATAAAGCAGTCAGCAAAGATGTCCCAAACAGAAATAAACCACAGGAAGGGTCCAAAGCTCTGAGCCACTGCAGATGGGTCCCACACAGCTGAGGTCCAGCTGGGACCCACCTCGCAAGATCCCCTGGGAAGGCAGGGACTCACCTTTGGTGTTAACAGTGGCGATGCACTTGGTGGTGCGGACGTCCCAGATGCGGATGGTTTTGTCCCCTGACGCTGTGACGAAGAGATCAGGGTTGCTGGGGTGCCAGCAGAGCTGATCCACGCTGTCCCCGTGACCCCGGTAGTTGTTCTCCTTCACCTGCAGGGAGAGGGCAGACAACGTGAGGATATGCCTAGCTCTGCTCCCACTCCTGCCCCACATCCCAGCACGCTGCATCCACGCTGGGATAAATCAGGAGCCGCGCCCGGGGCCCCACCGTCACCCCAGTCACGCTCCCGCCCACGGCCGGCCACGATAGAGAATCCCCGCCGCGTTCCGCGCCAGGCACCAGCTCCATTCCCGGCTCGCAGACCCGGCCTGCGCCGTCCTTGGCGATGCTCCCGTTCCGGCGCACACCGAGTACCCACCCCCAGGCCCGGCACCGACCACCGGGACACGCTCCCAGTTCCGGACACCTGCCCAAGCACCCCCGTACCGATCCGCACCACCCCCGCCCGCCCGATGCCGGGGGATCTCACCAGCCGGTCCTTCTCGAGCAGGAAGACGCTGGCGGTCTTGTCGAAGGAGCCGGAGGCGAGGCGGCGGCCACAGCAGCTCCAGGCTACCGAGTGCACCTTGGCACCGTGCGCCGGGAACTCGCGGCTCCGCGTGTTGGCGCGGAACAGCTCCTGCATGGCCTGCACGTAGGGCGACAGCGCCATGGCGGGGCCGCCGCCGCCGGCACCGCGACCCCCGCGCGCGCCCCGCCCCGGCCCCGCGCCTGACGTTACTTCCGCCGCTTCCCCGCGCCCGGCGCGGCCCCAGCGGCGGGGCCGAGCCGCCACCTGCGGCCGAGATGGAAGACAGCGTGGTCCTCGTCAGCGACTCGGACTCGGAGGGTGCCCGGTCGCCGCCGCGCCGGCCCTGCCGCTCCCGCCGCTCGCTGCCCACCCCCGCCGTGAGTCCGGGGCTCCCGCCGGGCGCGGCGCCGCTACCCCACACAAAGATGGCGGCGCTCCCATTGCGGGCGGGGACGGGAGCCGCGCACGGACAAGAAGCCTTGGGGCAGTGGAGGGGGGTGGGCGTGTGTTCCCGGGGACCCCTCGGTCCCGTCCCGTCCCGCCCCAGCCGCATCCTTAGGGACCTCCCGCCCTCCTCCCAGCCGGGCTCGACTCTCTGCGGCCACCTCCCGCCAGCAGAGCCCCGTTCCGCAAGCGCGCCCCTCGCAGGGGTGCCAGCCTCCTTGGCCATGTACCCTTCGAAAGAGCCCGCTGCCCGCCATGGAGTGTCGCCGTGCCCTCCGCACACCGAGGAGGGTCCGGCCCTGCAGGGCTCAGCCCCCGGCGGGTCCAGCGGCGGGATGCGGTGGGGCGGTTGCCGTCCCTCGCCCCCTGTGCCGTTGCTGTGCCCGGTCCTGCTCCGCCGGCGGGTGCGGGGCCGGTGAGGCCGTGCGGCGGCGGCGGCTCCGGGCACGAGGCTCAGCCCCGGGGGGGGAACGGTCGGTCCCCGGCCCCGCACCGCTGTCCCGGGTCCTGAGGCAGTTGGAGGCCGCTGGGCTTTGCCACCTCCCTGGGGAAGGTAGCAGGTCTGAGTCGGGGCAAAAATGGATTTAAATTGTCTGCTAAACGTGTTCCCTGGTTCGAGGTGTTGAGGGGGATGTTTTCCCAAACAGGCGCTGACCCTTCTTGGGCACGCCAAGATCTTGGGAAGTGCTGTGTCCTGCCTGCTGCTGGTGCGAGCACAGCTGCCTTCCCCTGCCGCCCCTCGGACCCTGCATCGGCCAGCGAGGCCTGGGTGGGAATCCCCAATGTCTCAGGGCTGCTGTAGCTCCAGATTGGTGCCACAGATCAAAAGGCAGCTTTGTTTCCTGCCACTCCCGCCAGGGTTTGGATCCTGTGCTGTTCCTGCCGGTGCCTGGGGACATGAGAGCTCCCTGTGCTTCCCTTGCCTTCCCTGGACATGCCAGAAGGACTGGCATTTCCCTGTCATGGGAAGCAGCTGAGCAGGCAGCCAGGTCTGCTCTGAGCTGAGGCATGAGGACATGAGCCCTGAGGGCAGAGGGGAAGAAGAGCTTGGGTCAGGCTCAGGCTCAGGCTCAGCTGTGCTGCCAGGGGAGGCTGATCCCAGAGCTCAGGGCCACAGGCCCCCTCAAACAGGGCAGAAGGGTCTTTGCCCCTGTTTTCTTTTGCTGGGCTGGTGCCCTTTTCCCTCTTGGACTCGGCTACAGTGCCACCATAGCAGAGGCTCCCAACAGGACAGGACACTGACACTGCTGCTCCGTCCCCACAGGAGATCATTGACCTGACCTGTGAGGACACAAACACAGACCTGACACCATCGAGCAGCCTCGCCATCATCGACCTGACTGAGGACATGTGCAGCCCTCTCCACTCCACCCTTGGTGCTGCCCAGAACCCCAGAAATGTGCCTGCTGCCCCAGCAGCACACCTGTCCCATCCCCAACTCTGCCCCACCACAGAAGAAATGCAAGCAGTGGCAGAGCCAAGCCCTGCACCAGCATGGCACAGCACCCCTGTGAAGCTCAGTTCCACCATGGACACAGCAGAAATGGAGAACTGGAGCTGCCTCTCTCCTGCTTCTAGCTGCCACAGCTGGAGCTCAGAGCAGGACTACAGCACTACCACCTTTAGCAGCAACTTGGACTCACAGCTGGACTCAGACATGCTGTCCCTGTCCCCATCCCCCCCCAGCCTGGACAGCAACAGCAGCTGGAGAGCTGATGGGCCAGAGGAAGACCCTCCCCAGCTCTGCCAGGAAAGGAACCTCCCTCCAAGGCTGAGCCCTGCCCCAACCATTCCTAAAGCACCAGGAAAGACCCAAAGGCCTTTGCTGGAAGCAAGTGACTTCCCATCACACCAACCAATCCAGCACAGCACCCCAGCCAGGACTGACACTGACAGCAAGGCCTGGCTGGACAAACTGCACAGTTTCAGGAGGAGTGGAGTCCAGCACCTCTTCCTCCAAGGCATAGCACCTAACAGGGAAACACAGCAGGTAAACAGGGTTTGGAGCAGCCCCTGCTCCCCTTGTCCTTTGCCAGGCAGTCAGGGGCTCTGGTTATTGCAGCTCCCTTCACGGTGGGCCCTGCACCACAGCTGGGTTCCTCTGTGTTGGGGGAGCTTTCACCCATTGCCTTGCCTTGTACACAGCAGAAACCTGGGCTCATCCCCAGCGGGAAGCTGAGCATGGTGCACACAACTATGGAGGAGAACATCCTGGAGGGCACCTTGTATTTCCTGAGCGAGTTTGTCTCCTGCCAGCACTGTCCCCCCAAAGAAATCATCTGCCACCTGATCAGACAGATGCTGTTGGACACCAACGAAGGGGAGATCCTGAAGGACATCTACATGCTGTTGATGAAGATCCAAATGTATGTGTTCCCCTTGTCCTGGTGCCCTGGGGCTGGCCTAGGTGCTCCCAGGGGTCTGCCCAGCGTAAGGGTTATTCTTTTGGTGCTCACCCACAGAAGAGGGAGTGATTTCCCCTATAAGCCAGGATAATCCTCCTGCCAGCACAGGCACACCCCGGGCTCTCTGAGGGTGGGTCAGGGACAGCTTGTGACACAAGGGAGCCCTTGGGGACAGAAGAGTGTGTTTGCCTTGCTGTGAAGCACAGGTCTCATTCTTCACTGCTGTGACCTAGCAGAAGTGCCTTTCCTGGGCTGCAGCAGTTCCCTTGCTGCCCTCAGGTTTTCCACAAAGAAGTACAATGTTTTATGAGGCCATAGGCCCAGGAAGGAGTCCTGGGCATCCCCATGGAGTATAGCCCCTGTCAGGTACTTCCAAAAAATTAATGTGGTATGTTGAGGAGAAGGGATGAGGGCAAAGATGGAGAGAAGAAGGCAGGGGAGGCACCTGAGCAAGTGGGGTGGGAGTGGCTAGGGAAGGGCCAAGGGCTGGGGAAGGGCTAAGGGGCTGCCATGCCTCCAGGCAGGTGGTCAGGCAGTTCAGCACAAATAGACAGGGCTGTCCTTGCAGGCTCCATCCAGCCAACGTCGCCACTGTGGGATGGGACTGGACACTGGTGAAATTCATCATGGAGGACCAGGTACTTGGCACCGTGTGTGTCACAGGGGGCAGGGATCATGCAGCACATGCTGCCTGGGGGTGAGCGTTGCCCAAGTGCTTCGTGTGGCTGTGCTCTGCAGAGCTGGCCAGTCCAATTTGAGTGCCAGCTGGGAATCCCACATTTATCCACAGTGCTCCCTTAACCCTCTGCACGGTTTTAGGCAGGTTGTCCACTGAAGAAGGCACAGCAACAGATAAACCCTCTCTGGGTCACAACACTAGTGAAATGCCCCTCAGGGCCTTGTCTGAGCCAGGCAGCTCCTCCTAGAACTACTCCTCAGTCACGTACATCAGTCCACTCTTGAGACAGCCAAATTCCCTGGTGTTCCTCACCCTGTGGCCCCACCAGGCTCATACATTCTCCATCTGCCCCCAGGAGAAGCCCCCCGGCCGGCTCCTCTTCCTGCAGTACGTGGTGCAGACCCTGGAGGATGACTTGCAGCACAATCTGAAGTCACAGCTGCTGCAGAAGTCAATTGCCAAGAAAGTGCTTTCATGTGACTTGTGCTCCTACAATGTCAAGTAAGGGACATATCCTGCTCCTTGTTCTCTAACCAGAAACTGAGAGGCAGAGGCTCAGGGAACACTTGTTGAGACTCCAGTCAGACTTTCCAAGAAGCAGACTTGGGAGACAAAGGGAAAGTGTAGGGCCAATAATAGGAGCTAGGAAAAGATTAACAAAAGCAAACCACCAGAGACAATGCAAGGCCTTTCCAGTCACCATACAGTGGGCTTTTCCCAGGAATGAGGTCAGATTTGCATTGCTGAGGACTGAGAAGGAGGCAGTCCTGTGGGCAGGTGTACAAGAGAGCTCCTCTGTTGAGCTGCTCAGCAGAGCTACTTCCCTAACCTGTCCAAGTGGGTGGAACATTCTCTTCATTCTCAGGGTCTTTTCCTCAAGCTCCAAGTGTATCTAGAGGTCAGAACACAGCAAAACGAGGCACATCCCCAATAAAATTCTTGTTTCTGTCCCAGGGAAGTGGTGAAGTGGTTGGTGGCAGCAGTTACAGGAGTCGGGTTCTCCCAGCCCCCGGAGCAGCTGCAAGAAGCCAGGGCTGAACACAGCTCATCTTCACCAAGGCTGGCCAGCACTGACCAGGCTCAGACAGCTTTCTTTGCCCAAAAGTAAGCTCCAGAATTCCAAACTCCCTGCTGGCATTATCATGGACCCAGGTCAGGCGGAAGCCACAGTCTCTCTCCCCCTGCCAGTTCAGGGAAGCCAGACTGTACCTGTGACCAGCTTTGCTGGTTCTTCTTTGGGTTAGATACACGACTTGGTGAGCAAAAGACTCTCACCTGGTAGGAAACTGGCTCAGTGTCATCCTCTTGCAAGCAGTGTAAGGCTGGAGCTCTTGGCCCACACTCAGGCTGTCCCATGCTGCTCCAACAATCAGCAGAGTCACCAAGACCTCCCGAGGGCCAATCTGGGGATGAGCTTTGCTTGCAAGAGCATCAGATTCGGAAGCACCAGGAGACACCAAACCTGGCGCACCGCATTCCCGTGTCCCTTGTTGCACGAGGCTGAACTAGGGGCCATCCCCAAGGCTTTGCTTGGCAAGCTGAGGAGCAGAGTCTCCCTGTGCTGACTGTCCCTCTCACCCAGGGTGATACTGCTGCTCCAGCGGATGTTGTCCATGGCAGTGGAAGTGGACAGATCTCCCACCTGCAGCTCCCGTAAGATCGCAGATGACATATTCCCCTTCATACTGAACATCCCCCTGAGGAGCCAAAGGTGAGACAAGCGTGTGCAAGGCAGCATTTGCATGTGTGACCTGTGGTCTTACTCCCAGTTTACATCCAAGTCTGGATGCATAAAGTTCTACAGGGTATAGAAAGACAGGCCAGCCAGCAAGAGCATGGCTGTGTCTTCCATGGAGATACAACATCACCAGCTGAACAGGTGGTGTGTTGCTGAGAGCACTCCCATTTGTTAGTTGTGTGACCTTAAAGCTGTAAAGAGGGTCTGAAAAGCAGCACTGTGCATTAGTACGTTAGCACTGATTCCCATGGGCAACCCGGTAGTCAGAAATACGATGCAGTTCCTACAGCTTTGCCTTGACATCCTTTGTTTGGTTCTTTAAGAAATGCAAATGTGAAGACAAAGCACAAGGGCCTGACTGGCCCTGGTGTAAACAAGAGACCACTAGGCACCCAAGCATTTGAAACCCCTGTTTGCAGTGCCCAGCAGGCAGCCCTTCACACCCTTTCAGCAGAACTCTGCACACAGCAGGTGTAACTGAGCCAAACTGACTCTAACCAAGCTGTCACTTTGCCCAGGAAAGATATAGATCCGTCTGCCCCTCACCCCTTGTCACGCTTGGCTTGGCTGTGCTCCCTGCAGGTCAGCAGGAATGGGCCACTGCCACACAGGCTGCTGGGTGGGGTGGAGTGAAGCAGCTCAATTTGCTTTAGAGACTCTACTCACTTCCAGCTGCTGCAGGTGACACCTGAGGACGAAAACATGGCCATGGCCAAGCTGCATAACAAAGGTCTCTCACCACATCTGGTGGTCTTCCTTCCACAGCACGGCTGGGCAGCCCCTGCAGTCCCCCACATCTGCACTGGGTCAGCAGCACAGCAGGAGCATGCTGGAACAGTTGTCTCTGGTCAGGCTGTGCTGTCTGTCCCAAAGTAAATTCCTTTTGTGTTCCAGGGAAACTTTAGTAAACACCATGGAGAGCCAGCTCCTGCGCTGCAGACTGCTAGAGCTGTTATTCCAGCATAGCTGTGATGTGCCCACAACCTCATCCATGTCTCTGGACAAGATCCTGTATTTCCTGAGCCACTCCTCTGTGCTGCCACAATTTCAGGTATCCAGTACAACCTCTCCATTGACTTGTATTCCTCTGAGAAAACTTCTAACAACCAAATACTATCTCCTGTCCTAGGATGAAACAGCAACGTGGCAAAGGTGGGACGAGATGCTGCAGTACTTGAGTTTGCTGCTACTGAGTTACCAAAGTGTAAAACTGGGTAAGCACTGCTTGTTCTGGCCCTAACAAACAGTCTCATCAAGAGGCTGCAGTAGAACAGCCAAATTCCTCTTCTCATCACTCTTGGGCTCATGGCCACTGAATCTTATAAAGACAGTGTGCCTCCATCCATGATAGTAACTATTCCCAGCAGTCAAAGTAGTGATGCTGCATCAATGAGAGCACCCAACGTGCTTTGCCAAGTTTAGCCCCTACAAAATAGTCTTCTTTCTAAAGGAAGGAAGCACTTCCCAGCACTGGAAAGTACACAAGAGGGTGCTTTGTATCCAGTGTTGTCTAAGTTGCTGCACAGTGGATGGAAGAACAGGGTGGTTTAGGAAAAAAAGCAGAAGGCAAAGGGATCATAGAATATCCCGAGTTGGAAGGGACCTACAAGAATCATTGAATGCAACTCCTGGCCCTGCACAGACACTCCATAACCCCACCCTGTGCCTGAGTGTTGTCCAATCACTTCTGGAGCTCTGGCTGCCTTGGGGCCATGACCATTCCCTGGGGAGCCTGGTCAGTGCCCCTAGGGGGAAGAACTTTTTCCCAATAGCCAACCTAAAACTCCCCTGGCACATCTCCAGTCATTCCTGCAGGTCCTGTCACTGTCCTCCAGAGCAGAGATCAGAGCTGCCCCTCCTGAGGAAGCTGCAGATCCCACTGAGGTCTGATCTGTCTCCTCAAGGCTAAACACACCAAGTGACCTCAGCCACTCCTCATGTGGCTTCCCCTCTAAACCCCTCACCATCTCCAAAGAGCATCACCATCTCCTTTGGGCACTCTTTGGGCAAGCCAGGACACTTTCAGCACTTGGTAAATTGGGCAGGGAGCACCACCCACAGCAGCCATGGAAAGAGCAGCATGTCTGACCCTAGGAGAGTGGCAGAGTCACAAAACACTGTAAAACTCCCTAAAAGTAATTCTGCCAGAAGTCTCTTCCAACTTCAGGTGCTTTAGCCCAGGGTTAAGGCTCTCATGAATGAATGCAGAGGAATCCACCATCATGTGTGCAAAGTCTCACTCTCCCTGAAGCCCTAGGCAATCACTGTTGTTGGGCTCTTTGGAGACTCCTTTGCAGCTGCCCTTTTGCCATTCACACAAGGATTATACAAGCTTTGCCCCTTCCCCATTCCCTGGGCTCTCTCCACATGCAGAATGAGCTCCAGGAGGGGCTGGTTCCTTCTTCCCAAAGTCTTGTGCAGAACCATAAAGGATAACGATCAGCCCCGTTCCCAGCACTGCATGTGGCACACTGGGATCCATCCCAGCAGCTCAGGCAGCCCCTTGCATGTTGCCTCTGCCCACCAGCATCTCCTCTTGCAGAGCACCTGCGGAGCTCCCTCAGTGACCGGATGGACTTGATCGCTCAGAAAGCCAAGCCCAGGCCCCAGGACAGTGATGACATCAGCCAGCTGGACATTCAGCTGAAGATGAATGACTTCATCAGCAGAATGCAGGAGGCCCTGGGGCAGCCTTTACCCCTACAAATCCAGGAGAAATTGTTCATGCTGCAAGAGTTGTTCTTCATTGTCGCTACTACCTGATGGAGACAACCCCTGCAGTAAGGGGGACAAAACTTCATGTTCTCAATATAAAACCCCCCTTTTTGTGCTGCAATCTCAACATCATGGGAGTTTCGTTTATACATTTCTTTGGAAAGATGTCTGGTTTACATTGTCTCAGAATTTCCTTTCAAATTTGCCTCACTGTACAGTTTTACTAGGCACTTTGTACACTTTAAAAAATAAATTATTTTCATATTTGCTACGATTCTTTCATCTTGGTGCCAGCCCTGCCCAAAGCAAGTGCAGAGCTCTGTCAGCTCACACCACAAGACCATGCTTTAACCCCAGCTTTCCCAATCTGTGAGATTCACCTGTGTAATCAGGACCACAGCAGTAGCCTGTACCTCAGTACCTGGATCTATTCCATGACTTTTAGCTCAGCTTACACTCCAGGAGCACAGGGAACACAATCATTCAGCTCAGACATCCCCAGCCCAGGTGAATCATATGCTCCATCAGCAGGACTTTAAAGGGCAGCTAAAAACACCACAGCACCAAACCACATCTTTCCAGAGGGGAACTGGGCACCTCTAGGGAAATACCAGCCTGGTTCCCATACCTGTGCCCACCCCCACAGTACAGGTGGGAACACAGCACACAAGTAACAAGGGACACAATCTCAGGAACATGAAGAATTTGAATTGCTCAAGAAAACCCAAAGACTTCATGTTATGTTTCATCTGCACAAGCCTTAAGACAGAACTGAGTCTGGCTGTAAACCCAGTCTCCCTGTCAAAGGAGAGTTTGTGGGCAAATATTTCACCCTAACGAGGTGCTGCTGGAGCCTTGTCCATCAGAACCTTGACCCCACACTCACTGGAGAGCCCCATATTTCTCCCACAGATGGCTCTACCAGCACCAACACACACTGTGGACCTCCATTCCACAAGGATTTTATTGTCCTGTAACAAACAAAAACATACACATTAGGAGACGTGAATACAGACAACAAATAAATTAATGTCAAATGAGAGCCCGATTGCCAAGGTGCAAATGAGTGGTGACAGAACTGCTGGATTGGGTGGGAGACTTTCACACAACAAATCTCTGGCAGTGCTGCTGAAGCTTGAGAGAAAGCAGTGCTACAAAATGTGCTGCTTCAGAGGGGCCAGCAGCCAGCCAAGGGAGCCAACCCCGCCTCACCCTCCAGGGAGAAAGTTTGGTTTAAGAAGGCAGAAACCCCGGAGCTCAACAGTTACCAGATGTTAAGTAACCTCTGTATAATGTCCTGGCAACAGAGAAGCTTCCAGCTGCAAGGCTGCTGCTGGCTGAGAGACTCTGCAACACAGTCGTGAGATCAAGAGCAGACCTGAGAAGACCCATTTGCCAGAGCACAGGTGAGGATTACAGAGCAATGCTGCCTATCATGCTTAAGGGATTAGATGGTAGCCAGGAGTTCCTTCCACTTTTCCTGAAAGTCAGTGTTAGCTGTTTCCAGGAACTGGTTCTGACCAGGTCAAGGATCACATCCAGTTGTACCTCAGCAGGGAGGAACATTCAGCCTTGGTCAGCCCTCAGTCCTCCCCCAGCCCTGAAGAACACACTTAATGCTGATAAAACAAAATACCCTGTCTGAGAAGTGTTTCCAGTGTCTAATACATTCTATGTGATTCTAGGGTAAAAAACCCCAACAAAAACAAATCAAGCAGCACCCAGAGTGCCAGAACACCTGCAAATCTGCTGTCTAGAAGGCAGGACTGTGCTGTTTTGCAGGAAGAAGAGAGGAGGATTACTTGGTTCAAGCCACACCAGCTTTGGTCATTTCCACCTTCTTAGAGGAACATGAAGAGTTGGAAGAAAAGGAATTCTTCCTTATTACTTCCAAGCTCCATTAGATTCTTCTCCATGCCTTTCCAATGAGAGCACCTTAGAATGATCACTGGTCCCTTTTCCCTTTAAAAAACATTCCAAGAACAAAAAACATGGTCACACTGGATAGTAAGGGAGTACCACATTTAAACTGACCAACCACATACCCCATCTTCCTTCTGGCAGTTAATGGTCCAGTTTTCAGTCCTTGTTTGCTTCCATCATTTCCTGCTCGAGCTCTGACAGAACCAGTCCTCCTGTGGGTCCTTTAGCACTGATCAGGACAAGACAACCAGACTCCAGGCATACAAGCCAGTTGCTCACACACCACATGGAATCCTGTCCCAAAAAAACATGGCTCAGGGTTTCACTGTGGTGTGGTGTACTGGGAAGCACATCCAGAGCAGCCTGGCAGCCCAAACCAGTGCACTGCAGCAGACAGGATGGTTTACATTGGTTTAGGACTGGTGCAGGAGTTTTTCCAAGACTGGCTTTAGCAGGACAATCACACTGTTTCTTTTTCTGAGATAAAGAGCTGGAAAGGGAGACTTTCCTACTTTACTGCAGCACACAGACAGGGAAGCAGAGCCTAAGACACACTTGTAGCCTGCTAAAGACACTGGAAGCTTTCCTCTAGAACCCAGTGGGAGTGAGCACGTTCAGATCCCGAGGTTTGATATTGTGGGAACGTGGAGATTGTTTCCTCCCATCTGTGCCTGGAATGTCCATTTTGGGTGGCTTGAAGGTGACTGGATCCTCTGACATCCTTGTAGCCTGTGCACGCATCAGCTCCATTGGGGATGGCTTCTGGGCACCCTTATAGGACTGAATGGTAAATCCTCCTGATGAAAAAAAAAAAAAATCACAGTAAAAACCAGGAAAACCAGTCAAGTCCATTTCCTACTGCTGCCAGGAGTGAGCTGTGTCACTGACACTCAACACCACAGAGAGCCTATGCAAATTCCAGCAGCTTCATGTCATCTAAAGCTTATTCCACACTGGGGCTGGCACTTCCAGTCCTGGTTGTATCAGAGAAAGAGTAAAAAGCTGTCACCTTCACACCCTGCTCCTTCCACTGCAGCTCACTGCAAGTTATTTCTGCTTCCAGATCCTTGGCACAGGTTTTACCCAACTGCTCTATATTTAGGCACAGAAATTATATGACTAACACACATTCCCAAGGTGGTCCTGGAGAGTAACAAGGCAAGCAGGGTAAGACTCCAGAAAGAGCCAGCAAGTCTGCTGTGTGACAGTTTCCCCCTTGCTCTTGGCAAGGCAGATTTTCAAGGACATACCTGCATCACTGGTGGATTTCTGGACAGCTTTAGGTCCAAAAAAGCTCCATCTTTCAGATGGCAATCTGTCCCCACCACCTTCCATAGCAAAGTCTGAGCCAGTGATAGAAATAGAGGATCCCTGACTAAACCAACCCCTAAGGGAAGAAAAAAAAAAAATCATTGAGAATTTTAAAACACAAGAATAAATACTTCAAGTGATTCCACCTTGCCAGGAACTTTCCATGTAGTTAACAGGGGAAATTTAAGAAATCTTAACAGGTTTGTTACCACCCAGGATAAGATATGCATGCTCAAGTTCCACAGGCTTCCAACATTTGGATCTATCCAACACAAATCCTCAGCAGGCTCTGAATTTCACCCCAGACAGTCCCTTATTGGATAAGAAGGTTATTTGTAGCAGCTCCCACCTCAGCAGCCTGTAGGAAACCAAAGGAGGCAGAGTACCTGTTTCTATGCCTGGGGGAGGAGTGAGGGGTGCTGCTTGGAGTGGACTGAGCAGAAGAATTCTGTTTGTCATCTTTTGTTGTCTCTCCATTCTGCATTTTTAGGTTCTGTCAGGAGAGGCAAGAGAAACAGAAGCAACACAGCTTAAAAACAGGACGTAAGGAACAACACCTAGTTTTACTGTCAAAACCAGACAATTGTTTCTATCACAGGTGATAAAGTGTCACTTCACCTAAAGTTGTAGCCAGTATTACAATATGTGCTTACACCCCTTAAGTTTCTCTCCACATCAAATATAAGCATTTTGAAAGCTCACTTCAGGCTACAGGAAGGAACATCAGCATTCATAGGGACGTTGTGGATGCAGCAGAGCTCACTTCAGCTACCTGGTAACAGGTCTAAATGCCACAGCACCCATTTGTCTCCAGCACTTTTCAGAGCAACAAAGCTTTCAGTCCCACCGGTTCTGTAATGAGGGTGAGACCAGTTCCCACAGAAGGTACTGGAGTACCAGACCCTGTGAAGCAATCAGTGGACATCAGGATGGAAACACTACTCTGGAACAGAGATGAACCTGGGCACAAAATAAACAGGAACTGGGTGTATGCAAACCATGTTATTACAAGCTGGACAGTACAAACTGAACTCTGAAGAAGTCACTTGAAGGGCAGTTACAGTTCAAACACAAAATACACAGGGTACCTTGTAATGTTTCCTGTGGCTATTCAAGCCACACTAATGCAATTCACCGACGCAGTTATTGAAACTTTGACCTCGTGGGAGGACACTGGAAGAGTTGACTATTAAACTCCAACTGCAAGATCTTTCTTTAAGAGCTCAGTAGCCCATGGTAACACATTCATTCAAGACCTTTCTTTCAGTAAGACACATCTGGTAACTTCCACAATGCACGGTTTACAAGTTCTCTTTGGGGACAGAGTTACAAAACTGCAGGGCACCATTCAAAAGTACAGCAAGAAATTAGACTGTGTAGGGGTGTCCCCACTTGGAAAGACAACTGTCACAGTTTGACAAGACAGTGAAACGTGACAGATTTCAGACAAACAATTGTTTCAAAACTACAAAGGCTAATGTTTACTTTAAAATAAAAGTGGGTAAAGTATTCTACACAATAAGGAAGCAGCTTAAGGACTCTTGGCAACACACTCCAAAAATTATATCACCAGATAAATGTTGAACTAGACACATCCTGAATGGAGAAATCCAATGGAAAACAAGCCTTACGTGGACTGCCTCAGCCACTCGGTGGTACTTGGTCTCCTCAGTGGTGAGGCCTTTGTGGGGTGTGTAGCCAGCTTCCCTCAGCCCTGCCTGCTGCTCAAAGCGCTGGATGCTCTCCTGAGTCTGCTCTGGAACACACAAGAGCACAAATTCCCAAAGAAATGCCACCACAAGCAGTTCTAGCAAAGGCAGCTCCAGCAACAGAAAGCAAACCCCTTTTTTTAATCATTCACACATTGTAACAAGCTGAGGCAGAAAGATGAAGCTGATGAGATATTCTGACTTGACAACTATCCTGAGACACAGGGCTAATTCAGCTGAACAGTGATTTGTCCCAAATCACCAGATATATCACAAATGCAACACCTGTAATAAATCCCATCTCACCCCAGACACTGCATCACTCTTACTCACAACTTCATAAACCTAGAAGAACCCACTAAGATGGACATTTTAAGTGGCCCACTACATTCAAGGGAGCCTTGCAGTTCATGTTTTAAAGACTCACAGTGATTTTAGATTAGATAAAATAAGCTATTTCAGTCAGATACAGAGCCAGCATCTAATACACTGATAGCAACTTCAGCTGTGAAAAACACAAGCACTTTCTCCAAACCCCAGCATAAGATGTTCACTCCCTAGTGGAACTAAGAGAAAAGTCAAAAGGAATCAGGGCAGAAAAAGGTTACTGGCAAAGCCCATTGTCTTCTTTAAAACAGGTAACACTTCACATATTAAAAAGTTATTTTCAGATCCCTGTTATTTGTGGCTGCTGAAAGAGGCAGCATGGACAGATTAATACAGAAATAATTCCTCTTATTGCAAAAGGGCACATCTTCTCTGCAAGCATAACTGACCCAATTTTATTTTAAAGCATCATGATTTATGTTTTGAAGTGTTAGCAAGGCAGCTGCTGCTATTAACTAACATAAATGCCAGCCAGTGCTCCATTAGCACAGTGTGTCAGCTCTCCTCACCACTTGGGTTAATGGCACAGCTCTGCCTGTCACTCAGAAATAGCAAGTTAATAAGCAAACAGAGCAGCAGCAGACTCTGCACCCCAGCAACATGGACTGCAGTGTCATGTCAGCAAACTCTGCACTCCTCCCTTAGCCCCAGGAAACACAGAAGCTCCACATGTGGCCTATTCCCCAGTTCCTTGCCTCCTTCTGGAAATGTCCTCCAAAACAAAACAAACTCACACAGCACCAGAGCAGAGTCCATCTAAACCCAAGAGCTCTCCAGGAATTACCCTGAGGCATCACCAAGCTGGAGCACTCTCAGTGCCCACCCCCCACGTGAGAGGTGAGCTCTTACTTGTGATCAGGGAGTTCATGATGATGTGAGTGGCCTTGGCCTTCACCACAGGCACCTTGTTCACACTTTCTGTGGACGATGAAGGAGTTATGACTGGTTTCATGTCGGCATCCCCTTCCTCATCCTGTGGGGAAGCAGCAGGGGACAGTTTGAGATGGGAAAGTATCTCAGCACCTGGTCAGGACACACCTCTAACTACACAAGTGAGACAAAGCAACACTGCTCTAAGCCTTCATCCCATGGGAGAAATCCCTATGCTGTCCTCACTGCAGCCCAGAGTGTTCAGAACCTTAGAATTCATAGCAATGAACAAGCAACTTGCACCCAACATTCGAAAACCTACCAGGATCAGAGCAAACAAGTTGTTAGTCCAAGTACAAAAAGGTCAACAGGAAAGAAACCAGAACATCTGTTCTTCTCCTAAATGCAAACTGCACTTCAAGGTCAACTGAGCAAAAGCACCAAGAGCACCTTCCAAAGGCAGCTCAAGCACCAGCTGTTCACAGAATGCCAGTCACAGAGCAGAACCTGGTGGGAACAACTTGTTTTCCCACCTCATTCCTTGTACGTTTCTTGCTCAGTGTGTCAAGTGGTCGTAGTTCTACCACTGACCACGAGACCCTAGCAAAGAAACAGAAAATAAGTGCTAGAAAACAAAAAATCCTGTGAAACACTGACTTCCTCCTCCCAAAACAGGAGCTCCCTGACTGGAGAGTTTACTTTTTGTACCAAGCTACAACTTTTGGTTGTCTCCCACAAGAAATTTAAAAATCAAAGAGGTATAAAATAGAGGTTAAGCTCAAAGGGATGCACCCAGCAACACTTAGCTTCATTTCCAACTTAGAAAACAGCCTCTAAATTTAGAAGGGCTGGTCCTGCACTCAAAGCATAGAATGCCAGAATGGTTTGGGTTGGAAGGGAACTTAAAGATCATCCAGTTCCAGCCCCCTGCCATGGTGGGCGGACACTTTCCGCTAAACCAGGTCATCCAGAGCGCACTCCAACCCGGCCTTGAACATTTCAAGGGATGGGGCAGCCACAGTTTCTCCATGCAAACTGTGCCAGTGCCTCACCACCCTTATTGTAAAGGATTTACATCCAACCTAAACCACCCTTATGCTCTAGTTTAATTACAGCTAACTGCTGGGGTTTTTTTAAACACAAACACCAAGGAGACGCTCAGCACACGCTTGTCCCACCCACACCTCCGTGTGCCCAGAGCAGGGCCAGGCAGCAATGCCGAGCTCTGTCCCCAGCCCTTCCCGAGGGTCCTGCTGCGAGGGCAGGGGGGCAGCGCCAGCCAGAAGGAGGAGTGCCAGGACCGGGAGGATGCTTGGGAGAAGGAGGATGCCAGGAGAGGGGTGCAGAGCTGCGGGGTACCCAAGGACATGCCGGGGCCAGAGCACCGCCGGGCCCGTACCTTCGAGAGCTCCTGGTACTTGCGCTCGGGGATGACCGGCTGCTTCCAGAGGACGCTGGCACACAGATCGGCGGGTGGCGGCGTCATGGGCGCCGTGTCCTCCAGAGCATCATCGTAGCTGAAGGCGCGGCGTGGGACGCCGAGGGGCAGCGACATCCTGCCCGAGCGGGCCCCACCGCCCGGCTCCAGCGCTGCGGAGAGAGCGCAGCACTCAGCGCCCGCCGCCACGCCCGACCGAGGCCGGCAGGGAGAGCGGGGGGAACCTTACCGGGAGCGTCGGGCTGCCCAGAGCTCATGCCGGAGGCTCAGCGGGACTCGGCGAGCGGCAGCAGGGCCAGGCCCGGAGCGCTCATAGCGGAGCCTTCGGGCGCCGCCACAGCTGGAGACTATTTACGGTTGCGGGGGCGCTCTTATAGACGCGTGATCTCGCGAGATGTGGTAATTTCGCGCGGGGCACGCTGGGAGATGTAGTTCGGGCGGAGAAGGCGGCGCCTACCTGAGGGGCGGTCCCGGGGCGGGTCCCGAGCGGGTTTCCAGCGCACCCACGGCCCCGGTGGCGGGGCTGGGGTCGTGTCCTGCCCACATGTCCTGTCCTCCTGCAGGCAGGAGGCTGCTGGGTCCTGGAAAACCAATTGTGGAAGCTGGCAAGCCCATCAGGGAACAGGAGTACATGCCAGACAGTCTCACTGAAACACCTTTTCTTCAGCTGCTCCTTCCTCTTGTCAGTAGAAGGGTGACCTCCCTGCTGCCCTCCAGTTCCTCGGCAGGGAAGGGACCCCAGCCCAGTCTCCCAAGCTGCAGGTACGGGGTAAGGAAGCAGCACGTGGCCCTGCTCCAACTTACGCTGCCCACAGGACAATCAGCAAAAGTCCGAGTGCTGCCCACGCCCAGCCCTGAGACCGCAGAGGGTGACACATGACCAGTGCCAACATCACACAGGCTGCCACCAGGAGCTCTCCAAAGCAGAGCTGCACCAAGCAAGAGCCCACAAGCAAGATATTCACAAGCAGCTAGAAAGAGTATTTTATTTTAGCAAAGCTAAAAGAAGTGCTGGCTGCCACACAGAAAGTGAGCCAGTGCCAAAGAGTCTTTCATGGACCATTACAACCATCTCTGTCTAATGAAGGTCCTTCCTCCATGGCCAGTTTTTTTTCAGTTTGGGAAATGGTCAAGTCAACCCTGCACTTGCAGGTAAACCTGAGGAAAAAGAGCAGTCATTGCACTTCCATTTTTTCTGGCTTGAGTGATGCAATGAAATTCTTGTACTCCTCGGGATAGAAATTCTTGTACACATTGATCTTTCTTTTAATCTGTTTGGGAGTATCCTGGTAGTAGTTCTTCTCATCCCGAGCCATTTCCTGTGACAAAGGAGAAGGTAAGTCAGAGGAGTATCCCCAAGAGCAAACACCAAACCAGCCCACCCACACCAGTGTGATCACTGCCTGACTCAGACAGGGATCTGGCCACAGTTCAAAGCGTTGTTTTCCCTTAAGAACCAGCTGAGTGCAAAACAGCATTCAGGACAGAGAGGATTAGCGGTTCTCATCCTGCTGATGGGAAGATCCAGGAGTGAATCACTCCGGCTGCTCCTTGCTCTGGAATGTACCTTGTAGTTCTCCCCGTGGTTCTGGATCATGTATCGTACATAGTCAATGAGGTCTCGTGAGAGTGTGTTCGACTTCTTCTCAGGGAGGCTGGCCTCCAATTCCATCTCTAGGCAGAGGGCAGAGGCAGCATGAGGCAGGGGAAGGAAGCAGCAACACCTCAGAGGTCCCCAACCTCCCCTCAAGGTTGACTCCAGCCACACAGCTCGGCTGCTGGTGCATGCAGGGACATTTCCCAGCAGGATGGTGCAGGAAAATGGCCAAGACAACAGCCCTCTGCCCAGGCTGCAGGCATCCAGGCCTGCACTGCAGCCCTCCTCCAGCTCACATACGAGGAGCAGACCCTTTCAGCCCAGGCTGCAGAGTGTGACTGCTCAGAACTGCCCAGCCCACCACTGAAACACGAGGTACTGCATCCGTGGCTTCTCATCACCCTGGGCCCACACACCAGCACATCTCACAGGGACAAGAGCCCTCTTGAGGCTGCAGGGACAAACACTGTGGAAAAGACGTTCTCCTCCACACAGCTGGATAAGAAATAACACCCTTTCCTACCCCTGGCACAGCACGGGATGACAAAATAACCCACAGGGGTTTAGGAGAACCCCAAATGCAACACTGACCATTCACCACGTACGGCTTCCGCACTATTTTCTTTCCTAGCTGCTGTCCGTCGCTTTCCACTTCCATCCCCTGAATTACAGCAAAGAAAAGACAAATGAAGAAAAGCCCAATTGGGAAGAGTGCTGTGTCCCCACACATTGTTCCCAAAACTCCAAACTGCTTCTACATGGCTGTAAGGGGCAGGAAATCCCAGCTGGCTTAAGCAGAGCCTTACTTGTGCCATTAAACTGGCTCGTGGGCGAGGCTGTCATCTGAGAAACGCTGTGTGAATGGAGACAAATGGCAAATAAGGTCACTCCTACTTTTTCCTCGAGTTTCATGGGGCCACCTTTCACCTGGAAGCGCTGCCCTCTTATGCAGATGGGCCAGGCTGGCACTGTCGTACACAAAGAGCCTTTCTTTGTTATCAGGAGCAACTTGGCTGCAGCGTTCCCAACCCCACCTGTCTCTGGCAAGTCCCAGGACTGACTTGATCTATATTTGCCCTAAAGTCCATCATGTCTCCGTAGCGCTGTAGCTCGTTCCCACGCCAGGATCTTGGTGAGATAAGCGCGTAGATCAAGATAAGAAACGTGTCCACCGCCAGAGACTGATCCAGAGCCACCTGCCCCGTACTGCGAAGCTGGATGCTCTCCGCGCTGTTTCCCCCAGCCTCCTCCATCCCCCACAAAGGAGCGGTCCCCGCCAAACCCTCCCTTACCAACAGCTTCTTCGGAATGGGGACAGCCTTGTTGGGGTCCTCGGCCAGGCCCATCTCGGCCAGGTTCTGCGCCACCGACTTGTGCGGGTCCCAGGCATGGCGGATGTGCGAGCTGCGCGGGGACAAGGGACATCACGGCCGTGCCCCCCATCCCGCGGGGGCGCGAGTCCCCGTTCCCACCGACACGTGCAGCGGCTCCCGGCCACCCTGCCCCAGCCCACGCTCGGCGCGCGTCCCCCGTGGCCCCGGCGCTCACCAGGCGATGCGGGGCGCGGCGCGGCGGCGGGCGCTGCGGTAGAGGCGCTTGCGGTTGAGGTTGTAGGAGTATTTGTGCCGCCGGCTCTTCCCCTTGGCCTTCGGCATGGCGGACACGCGCTGGCTGGCCACGGGGCTGCCGGGCGCGTCTTGGGGCACCACGGGAAGTGTAGTTCCGAGGCAGCAGCGCCCCGCGATAAGTGTGTGCGTCGGACTGCAACCCCCGGCATACACCGCGTCGGAGGCGGGGGCTACGGCGGCCGGAAAGGGTTGGTGTTGTCACCTTGGCCATGACGGCCGGGCCGCCCCCGCCGCTGGAGCCCAGCCCGCTGCCCACGTTCGCTGAAGAGGGATTCGGGGAGAAGTTCCTGCGCAAGACCCGCGAGAACCCCCTGGTGCCCCTCGGTGAGAGTGGGGCGGGGGGTGGCGGGACGGAGGCTGATTGAGGGGCGAGGGCCGGGGCGATAGTCGCTGGTGAGGGGCTGATCCCTCAGCCCCAGGGGGCGCGGCTCGGGTTTGGGGGTGCGGTGGAACCGGCCGGCAGCGCTCAGGCCCGGGGGAGGCCGCGCCTCACAGCCCCCGTCCTTCCCCGCAGGCTGCCTGTGCACCGTCGGCGTCCTGACCTACGGACTGATCAGCTTCAAGAAAGGCAACACTCGGCGCTCGCAGATGATGATGCGGGCACGTGTCGTGGCCCAGGGCTTCACCTTCGCCGCTCTGCTGGGGGGCATGGTGGCCACGGCCATCAAATCCCGACAGTGACATCGGGCAAGAGCGAAGCTGCGGCCACGGGCAAGCGTCTGCCAGCCTCGGCTAGCAGGGTGGATCCTGGCTGCGGATGGAGTTTTCTGAGAGACTGTTGTGATGTCTCGGTGGAGCCAATTCTGGAGCACTGGAAATGGGGTGAATACACTTTGTGATTAACATGTAATTTGGGCCGTGGCATTTTTTTTTTTGTTTCCCCAAGAGCTCACCCTCCTGCAGCACTGAGGCTGCATGTCACTAAGGCTCACCGCCTCTCTCAGACTTCTTGTCCCTGCTTGATGCTGTCACAGGCTGATAAAATTGTGTCCTCTTGGTCATGGTCTGAGGTGTGGCTGTAGTCAGGCAGTGCACCAGTATTTGAGAAATGAGCTGCCCATGAGGAGGGAACCGCTGTTTATGGCTTGGTCCTGGCAGGACAGAGTCCGTAGGCAGCAGGGGAGGCAGTTTGGGAGGTTGTGTGACCTGTTCAATTAAAACTGGTAATAAAGTGAATTGCAGCAAGATTCTGACTGATACTGGATTGCAGAGCATTGAGAAGCCACAACAGTAAACAGTGCAGGAAGGTAAGAGAGTGGGCATGGCTGTCTTGAAGCTGTGGTGATGCAAGCAGGACACAAGACATGAAACTCCATGTGAAAGCAAGCTGGGAACTTGCATTTCCAAAATGGGGTCTGGCTGTGTTCTCTGGGATGTGGTGCTGTTTCAGCTGTTCTTGCTGGGGAGTCAGCAATGCCTTCTTCCCAGAGGGACCTGCACTGCCTGTGTCCTGACAAACATGGTCCCACTGCTGGCTCTGAATCACACCAAGGGGTTTGTTGATCCACGAGGTTTCACTCTCCCATGCCAGGCCCATAGAGCTGGGAGGACATGGGGCCACAGTCTCTGGTCATTGCACGGTGGCTTCAGCAGCTCGTACCTGCAGGGGAAGGGGCACAGACGCCTCTACCTGTGCTGAAACACCTCACTGAGCAGCCTGGGCTGTTTCCAGGTGTTGTTCTGTGAGTTGGTGCCCTGTGCCCTGACTGCCACGAGCCTTTGTGCAGATGGGCTGGGGGGTGAACCCTCTATCTGCAAACAAGCACATGGTTTGTCCTGTCCAGGGAATTGTGCTGTCAGCCTTGGCAAGGAGAGGAGGAAGGCTCTTGCTCACCAGAGCTGACCTCAGCCATGAGGGTGGGCAACAGGCCAATGCCACTGCTGAGCAGAGTGAGCTCCACCTCAGCACTGGGGACCTCAGGGCCCTGCCTGTCTTCCCTCTCCAGCTGCCTGCACACAACATCCTTCCCACAGGAAACTGCTTTTGGCTGCCTCACTAGCACTTCCAGCCCAGCCAGCTTGGGGCAGGGGTGTGAGGAGCAGCAGGTGGGCAGATCCATGAGCACAGCCCCTTGGCAGCTGGAGAAGGGCGCAGTGGACAGGGGAGCAGCTCGGCCTGTTTGGACAAGCTGGAGCTTGCGGTTCCTTGGGGACAGAGCCAAGGCCTGGCTCCTGCTGCCACTGCTTTGGCCCCATCTGAGCACATACCCTCCAGCCTTCCCTTCACGCCTATTTTTTCCAGCAGGATGTTTCTCCTCCAGTCCCATCCTTTCCACAGGAGGCTTCATGGCTGTGGGTTCTCCTAAACACAGTGTGTCTCCCTAATGCAGAAAGACAACAGTGCCCTGTACGATTGGAGATGTTGGTTTATTTTAACAGGTAATTTGGACAGTCACAGATACCAAAGCCGAGGGGATGTAGAACAGCTGTGGGCATGGCTCCCCGAGAGCTGCCCCAGCCTGACAAAGAGCACATGGCAGCTGGGGGACCCAGGGGCCCAGATGCTTGCAGGGGCTGGAGGGACAGAGAACAGGGAGGGCAACTGCCCCCCAGAAGCAGCCAGGGGCACTTCCTGCTGCTTTGCAATTAAATTCTGAGGCAGGCAGCTGAGGCCCCAGGTGTCCTGCAGCACAGCAGAGCTGCCTACGCATGCTGGAGCTCAGGGGGGCCGGGCAGGAACAATCAGCCCTATGGGCAGGGGGCACAGTCCCAACACACACCACCGAGTGATTCCCTACACACCCATTTCCCTTCTCAGCCCACTGGTAAGATCATGCCCCAGAGCCATGGGTCCCCAGGCACCCCCCACAGCTGCAGCAGCAGGACAGGTGACATTCTTACCCTGGAGCCACAGCTGCAGGGCACGAGAGCGAGAGCTCCGCACACTTGATTTCCAGCTGAGCAGGGCTCTGCAAAGGGGCTCAAGTGAATGTTTTGTGGGCTCTGCTCTATGTCCCCCCAGCTGCTGCAAGCCCTTCCCAAGCCCCCAACAGGCCAGACCCAGGGCACCAGCTAGAGGCTGTCCCTCTCCTGCTAACTGAGAGTTGGGCAGGTTCCCAGGGCTGGTGCCATCCCTGCCAAGCAGAGGAGAGAAAGTTCGAGCAGGGAGCAGGACTGAGGCATCTCCCCACACTGCCTTAGGTGGGCAAATCCAGGGGGAGCAGAGCAGCTGCAGACAGATGTGCAGGTGGTTCTCAGGGACAGTACAAGCCCCAGCACCAGAACTCTGCCCAACCCTGCTATGGGCCCCTGGGTTAGGAAGCTGGGGTGCTTGACCAGCCCCACAGCTGCGGGACCTTCCTACCTTCTTCCATGCAACAGCCACCATCTCCCATTCTAGTAGCAAGGGAAGGAGCAGAGCAAAGCCAAGGGTCCCCCAAAGCCTGGCATCCCACATTCCCAACTATGGTGTTCATGGGGGAAGGACAAGAAACATCCTGCACACTCCCCCCATAGTCCCTTTCCCAATGACCCACACCACTGTGCTGCCAGCACTGCAGGATGGATAGGACATGGACACTGGAGCCCCACCACCTTTTTGGGGTGCATAGCCAGGCTGGGCAGAGTTCTGATGGGCTTGGGGCAGCTGCTAGCAGTCCAGGCCCAACTTGGGCACCTGTACTCACATTCGTCAGTCCCTGCCAGTCTGGCAGTGTCATGCTGCAACCATGCTCTCTGCAGGACCCAGCAGTGTGGAGCTGAGCCAGGGCTGTTTCTCTACCCTCCCAGCCCTGCTCCAGCTCTGCTCTAAATCCCATGGGAAAGTCAGACAACAGTCTGGGGTCCCACTGGGATCCCTGCCTCAGGGCTAGGACTGAGGCCTGGGTATGGGTTGCCAGGACAGCTGCAGGCAGGTTTATTCCCAGCACAGGGCTGAAGTGGGGAACACAGGATGGGATATTCTCTGCTCACTCAGCCAGGCTCTCAGACACAACCTCCTGAAGAGCCTGGGCTGGGGCTTCCCCACTAACTCAGCTCTGCCACCCAGTGCCGCTTCCCGGGGAAATGCCACAGTGATTTATAAATAAGTGTAAAAAGAGACCAATGCACCTTTTAAGCAAAGGAAAACCATGGGGAGAGTTATACAACCAGTGACTCGAGCACAGCCGAGGCGCAGATCAGGGAGCAGGCAGCGGGAGGCCCTTCCTGGGCCGGCCCCTGAAGCCGCCCAGCTCAGCGAGCCCAGCCATGCCCGCTGTGCTCCCGGCTGTGCCAGGCACAGCTAACGGGACAGGGGCGTCTGTTTGAGGGAGATGAGCACCGAGCGCATCCGAGAGACATCCTTGCTCTGCTTGCTGCTCTTGGGGTTGAAATCACACAGCTGGGCCACCTTCTCCCACTCAGAGCCTGGGGTCTCCTCCTTGGACTCCTTCAGGAATGCTTCCTCCGAGGCCCTGCAGAGACATTGAGGGTTGTCACTGGCAGAGCCCTTTCCAAGGAGACTCTTCCTTCTGTCTTAAAAATCCCTGTGTCCCTGCTTCCTGTCCCTTTACTCCAGCTGATGAGCTCAGTGTTCTCTGGGATCCAGAGACACGCAATGCTCAAGCCTGCCTTTGGCTGCAGTCACCCAAAACATCATTCATCCAGGGGTGCTGGGGTGTCTGCCTGCTCTCAAGACTTCTCCACCCCGCAGAGCAATCCCCAAAAAGGCACAAGAGCCCACGGCTTTGCATCTTCAACCAGCTCCCACAGCGGCATCTCCAGGAGCTCCACTCATCTCCTAAAACTCCACCATTTGGAGACGCTCATCTGCATCATCCTCCCTCTGGTACCTCACCAGAGCCCGGGACCTCCCAGCATCCCCCCTTTCCCTTGGCTGGGCAGGCAGTGCTGGGGCCAGGACCCCAGAGCCTGTGGGGCAGGATATGGTCTGTAAGAGGCACATACACGTAGCCAATGACATCGGCGTCCGGCTGCTGGTAAAAGGCTTTGTCAGCGATCCTAGCCCCGGGCACAGAGAGAGAGAGAGCGGAGCGGAGCGACAGGCAGGCAAAGGGTTAGAAAGAGAGAACAGAGGGGGTTAGTCCTCCCAAAGAGTGTAACCCACACGCTACAGCACACCAGGAGAACCTGGAGCCCAACCCTGCCCCCCTGCAAGCCCCACACAGGGGCAGGAGGCACCAAGATCCCATGGTGATCCCAGTGTGGTTCCAGCCAGGGCGGCTCTGCACAGCCACTGGAGCCACTCCAAGACTTGGGCTCTCTCCCCTTGCTTGGCAAGGCTCTGTCCCTGCAGGGCTGGGCCCCACTGTGGGGAAAGAGGCCCCCAAACATCCCAGGAAGGAAGACAGTCCTCTTGGCCCTGCTGACCCCAATATACCTGTTGTTTGCTCGGTTCTTCTCCATCTGCTCATTCTGACGCAGGTTCCACTCTTCCAGGTCCTTCTTGGCCTTCTCACGCCATTCCTGCTCAGTCACCTTCGATGCCGCATCTAAGGCCCAAGTGAGACAGAGCCCATCAGCCACACTGGTACCCGCTGGGTGTGCTGGGCAGCCCCTGGGCAGGCAGGACAGCTGCAGCCCCCCAGACCTGTCCCCAGTCCCCACCAATACTGGCCAAAATGCACCACTGCCCCAAGGATAGCAGATCTTTGGCAGGGGCACGAGACATCTCTCTGGGATGCAGCAGGGTCACCAAGAAGTGAGGGACCCCAAGGGCCCTGACTGCCATGTCACAGGGTGCCACAAGCACAGGGGGGCCACACGTGGCCTTGGGTCTCACCCAGCTCCTCCAGGCGCTTCTTCTGCTCCTCCCTCCACTTGCGGATGCTCTCGGGTTCCTGGGTCAGACGGTCAGCCTTGGCTATGGCTGCGTAGGCATCCGTGGGGCCGTTGGACTCCTGCAGGACATGAGCACCTTGCCATCAGCACCAGCGTTTCCAACAGCCCAGCTCAGCCACCGCCAAGGGCTGGCAGCAGTCAGGATTCCACATTCCCAGCACTGACAAGCCGAGATAGGAAGGGTGACAGCTTGGGACATGTGGGACAGCATTCTCAAAGTGCTGCTTAAGCTCTGTCCCAGCCTCAGGCCCTGTCACCTAAAGCCTTCCCAGCATTTCCCTCCTTGACTTGCTGCTCGCTGCCACTGCAGCTGTTGCATCCTCTGGGCAGCCCCACTGCACAGGACAGACACTGGCCTTGGAACTGCTCCCAGGGATTCCCTGGCCCTCACTGGGGCCCAGGGAGCCCCGGGACTAAGCTGCTTCCCTCGCTTCTGAGCTGAGGTGCCCACATGGCCCCACCAGGCCCAGCACCTCCCCTAACGCCTTCCACTGGCCAGATGCCCAGTCTGACACCAAGCTCAGGAATGGGATTACGGCTTTCTTTCACGATCCTCAATCTAATTAAGTCTGTCCCATTACTGGTGCAATTATCATCCTGTAAACCAGGTATGGGCAGTCCATATGCCCCACTGCTGGGCACCAAGTGGGGTGAAGGGTTTGTCAGACACTGGCACTGCTGACAGCAGAGCTGGGCTTCAGGCTCCCAAAGGGATCTGAGACCCAGGTGGGTCCCCCCAAAATGCCCCTGGCCACGGGACAAGTGGTTTTCATAGGAGATGCCAGTCCCATAGCAGCCCTATCCTGGCTCTGGCCTCTGCCAAGAGATGTTCCTGCCTGCCCCAGAGGCCTCCAGAAGCTACCCAGGCTGGAGAGAGGGGGCTTCCATGGGGAATGGACGATTTGTCACCTGCTCTTAGGGCCCAGGCACTCCTTCATGGCACAAGCCACCTGCAAACAGATGTGGGGCAGGTCATGGCAGGTGGGACACATCTTCTCTTCAAAGAGAATGGAGCAGCCAGGACTCCCGCAGGAGACCCAGACCTTTCCAGGACCACCGTAGCTGTTCTGCAGCTGGACAGCAAACTCCAGTCAATGCTGGGGGCAGAGCAGCAGAATGCTGGCCCCACACCCACCCAATCTCCCTTAGCAGCCCTGGGCCAGCAAAAGGCTGAGCTTTTACCTGAAAGACATCTCCATTGACAGTGGTTCCTCCATTCTGGAAACCTGCTCGAGAAAAAGGAAGAGAGAAGGAAAAACACAACTATGGCAGCTGCAGGTGATCCCTGAAGGGCTGGTGCTCATGAAACTACATCAAATCAGTTCCTGGGAGTTTGTCAGTGCCTTTTTCAGCACAGCACACCCATCCACAACACCCCCACAGCGTCCTGTCCTTGGTGGGATTCAGCGAGCACCTCTCACTCTCCCACACAAACCTCTGCAGGCATTTACGTCTTTATGGTGTTTTCACTGGTGTTTTATTTTATCTGAAGATTAGGGAAACTGTTCCAGAACAAGACTGACACAGGCTGCTGCTCTGACTGTAGAAAGACAATCTGACCAACCCCAACATGCAGAGGCTGCCGATGGACGTGGCTGATCCAAGAGCTGCCGGCCAAGTGCTGAGGCAACTCTCCAGGGACATGGCTGATGGAAACACTCCTTGTGCTCCACCAGGACAGGAGGGCATGCCCACAGGCCAAGGTCCTTGGGAGCTCACCTAGGATGAGCTGCGAGGTCAGGGTTGGAAACGAGGCACCCATCTGCCCACACAACCCCAGAGAGCTGCACACCAGGGTCGCAAAGCCAGCACAGGCAGGGGGCTTTTTACTGTCAGGAGAAAAGAGGCTTTGAAGGAGTCACACTCCAGGCCCTGAGCTTTCCCCAGTGACCACAGGGCTTCTCCTGGCCAGCCAGCTGCAGGCACAAACACAGTGCAGCTCAGGCAAGCACTGTCCCCAAGGTGATCACCCCCACGACTACACCCAGCTCCAGCCTGTCTGACTGCATTTATCACTGTGGCTGTCAACACCTCTCCAGGCCCAGAACTGCCTCCATGGCCCTATGTTCAGAGCTGTGAAACCACTGCTCTACAGGCAGTATGAGGAGACCCTGTGGGGCTGGGTTATGGGAAGGAGTCAGAGTCCTGTGGCAACAGTGCCCCTATGTCTATGCAGAGAGCAGATGCCAGAGCCCCTGCAGACTGGAGGCAAGAGATCAGAATTAGCACATTCTACCTACAGGGCCTGGGACCACAATGTTCCCAATGGCAATGTCTTCCATTTTGCATCCCAAAGGGCACTCCTGTCTGTGCGGACAGTGACAAGGCTGTCATTGCTCCTCAGTGCCGCCTGGATGCCTTTTACACTGCCATAGCTGGGAGCACTGAAACATGGAATCGGGAGTCCATCCAACCCGGGACACCCAGCCTGAGCACAAGGGGGAGAAATCGCCCCATAGTTGGCACATCCCAGCTCAGGATTCAGCCCACATCCCCGAGGTTCGAGAATCCCTTTGGGCCCAAGCACAGGCCCACACAGCCCTTGCTGCGATGCCAGCCTGGCCCACAGGGTCACCCCGCCACCGGCCCATGAGGTGCAGCACAGACCCCAATCACCCACCGGGGATGCTGTACATCCCCCGGGGACCCCAGCCCCGCGTGGATGCGGCCCGGAGGACCCTTCCCTGCCTTCGGGGCAGAAGAGGGCACAGCCCTCTGTTACCCCACGAGGTCGGCAGCCCGCCCGTGCCCAGCGGGAGCGCAGCCGAGCGGCCCCCGCGGCCATGCTCACCCTGTTCCGGTGGGGCCCCCTGCCCGCCCGGGGCGGCGGCCGCCTCACCGTCGGTCGGCCCAAAGCCCTCATCGTTCTCGATGCCCGCGATCTCGCTCTCCTGCTGGGCCAGAAAGGCGGCGGCCGGGTCCTCCTCGGCGCCGGCGCCCTCAGATGAGGAAAAGAAGCCGAAGTCGTCGGCCATGACCGGCCCGCCCGCGCCGCTCCCGGTCCGGCTGCGCGGCTCCGCTGGGCTGGGCCCGACTGCGCCCGGGCGGAGCTGCCGCTGTCACTGCGGCGGCGGGCGGGGCAGCCGCGCTGACATCAGCACCGGGGCGGGCCCGCCCCGCCTCCCCGCCAGCCGCAGCGGGCACGGGGAACCGGGGCTGCCCGGCTGCCTCCCCCGGGGCTCGACTGACCGCGGTCCCGCCGCGCCGACCCCTCAGGCGGGCGCTTGTAGCTGCGGGTGGGAGCGGGGGCCCCTCACAGCCTCCTCCATCTTAGCGGCCGCCGCCATCTTGGGCCCGGCGCAGGGGCGGCCCAGCGGGACGAGGGGTGCCGGGCAGGACCCACCCGGCGAGACCGGAGGTAGCGGGCAGGACCCAGCCAGCGGGACCAGAGGTGCCCGGGCAGGACCCACTGGGTGTCCGGCAGCCCCGGCGGTGACGGGAATACAACGAGCTCCCGGGGGTCTCTGGCTCACAGCCCCTCGCCTTGGGCTCCGGGCCCGCTCCGACAGCCACAGGCTGCCCCCCCAACCCCGGCCTGCTCCGGTAACACCCGAGCAGCCCTTGGCACGTTTCGGAACTCCTCGTGCGTCCGCCGGGAACACGCGAGCGGTGCTCGGCACACTTCGGAACTTTACGTGCGCCCGCCGGGGACGCCCAAGAGCGGCCACCGCCGCCGATGGGATTCGGGCATTTCCGGACAGGCCCTAGAGCACTTCGGTTTTGTCCGGAATGCGGCCCAGCAGTTCCGGCGCTGGCCGATAAACAGCCATTGGCCACGCCGCGCGGGGCCGGGGTGGAAGTGGGCGCGGGTAACGTCACTTCCGGAGAGTGACGGAGCGGCGGGTCAGAGGCGGCGGCAAAATGGCGGCGCCTGAGGAACGGGAGCTGACGGCGGAACAGACCGAGAAGCTGCTGCAGTTCCAGGTGCCAGTTCCCGGGGGGCCCGTGCCGGCCGGCGGGAGCGGGGGAGGCGGTGCATGGGCACGGAAGGGGCTGAGCTGGGCTCGCCCCGCCCGCGCTGTCGGGGTACGGGGCTCACAGAGCCTGGTAGGCCCGTCTTGGAGCCGGGTGTCGGGCTGGGCCTGAGGCGACGGTGAGAGGAGAGACACCTGTGGTCCTAGTCCTGGCCGGGGTGAGTGTCATTTCCGTGCCCCGAGTACTTTATCGGGGCGGTGTTCTGTCGTCGCTAACTGGGGTGGTGAGAGGTGACTGCTGAGTAAACTCCCTGCAGGAAAAACTCCTTGGTAAGTCCCGGCCATTTTAATTAGTCTGAAATTTTTCCTTGCCGTAGCTGGAGAGCCTTTCCTGGCACCGAAGGAGAGTTACCCAGTGGGTTTCTGTGGAACGTGGTTCCTGCCCCTCACGATTGGGTAACGCCACTGGAGACTGTAATAATCTAATCTGTGTCTGCTTCACAACACAGGCAGGGTCGCTTAACTTTTGGTTTGCGAGGCCTCGGGTTGTGTAGCAGATGAATAATCATAAACACAATCTGAAGATGTGGTTTATTAGGGAGAAAACAGTGCTGGGCAGTTGAAATACTTAGGGTTGCTCAGTGATGAGTGATTAAGTGTGCTGAGCAATGAAAATTACATTCAGGTGTCTTGGGTTTGTTTCTGAGCTGTAGGACATCATGTGGTGTCCCTTGGATTGCAGTTCTTTTACAAATACAGTGATTACTTTTAAGAGTCTTGTCTGCTTTTCTTGCTTTACGTTAATTTTTTCAATACTGTACTTTGGAATTTTGGTGTGATGTAACCGTAGGTTTAAAGGGACTCCAGAGGCATTTGGCCCTGCCTTCCCCAGGTGAGACAGCACAGGTGTTCATCATTCCACACATTGACTTCCCAAGCCTGTACCTGATTTACAGCCACTTGACTTAATTAAGGTGCTGACTGTTTTCCTATGGCTGGTCCTATGAGGAAACTGGCTTTGCAGATGTCCCCTCTAAATGTAATTGAGCTGTGTGAGCAGTCAAATACAGACAAAGGGCACAGGGCAGTGTTAACCATTGTTAGCCATTGCTGTCCCTGTACTGTCTGGTGAGCAGGTGAGGGTTTTGCACGTGTAGATGTGCAAAAGGTCCTGTTCTCTTGCTGTGAGAGTCCCTGGTTCTTGCTCATCTGCTTGGTCTGGACAGATGGGACCAGCTGCTCTCACCACTGCCCCTGCTGCTATTTCCAAACCACTGTGGGCATGAAGTGAAAGAATCGTGTTTCCCAATGCTACCTGGTGTTGTCATGGGTAGAGGGCTAGCAGGGAATGAGAAGGAAGGCAGAAGGAAGGATTCATGCTTTAGTCCAGGTTCCCTGGTTTGAGACACAGGGAAACACTCCTCAGGCTATAAAGGGGAGACATTTTTTCAGTTAGGAGGCCACTGCTGTGCAGAGCCAGATGTGAAAGCTGTGGGCCAGAAGGCTTGGAAACCAGCCAGAATCCTTACTCTTCTGTCTCCTGGGGTATGTTGTATCAGCTTTCTCCAGGGCTAATGACAGACCCCACTGGTGATTTCTTCTCCTCTGATATGTCACACCTGGTTGAGAAGGGCTTCAGGTGTGAGTCCTGCTGCTTCCTTGAAACTAAATCAGTCTACCTGGAAGAGATTTTTTTCTTGGACTCCAATAAGAAGAATTTGGTGTTTGGAGAGATTGGCTAAGTCTCATTAAAATAATTTGTACATTGCTATGAAACACTGCTACAAGTCATCTTGGAAAGCCTTCAGGGATCCTGCTGACTTTGCAGGGAACACTTCAGTGTTTTCAAGGATAACTTCACACTTTGTGATGTGCCACCATAAGTAGGCTGTACAACATTCCATGGCGACAGAGCATTGAACTTCCACAGAAGGTCCTATCCCACTGCAGTGTGAATAGAGCAGGAGAGCAGACTAGGAAAGAAGGCAGGGTGACAAAGATGAGGTAAGGAACAGTAGAAGGCTCTCAGTTAAATAGAGAGCCAGAGGGAAGCATTGAGCAAGCACTGCTATTCACCCAGCAAATAGCTGTTTGGGGTGAAGATGCTATTGCCCTAAACTGTTTATCCTACTTCTGCTGGAAAGTGCACCTTTCCATGCAGAGGTGAATGTGCTGTCCTGGCTTGAGCGGTTTGGCACAGTTTTGTGTTAGTGCCTGCTCTGCATTAATTCCACTGCTGTTTGTTTGGTGGGTTCTGTAGTGCTCATACAAAAAGCTTTGCTGGCAGAATGCTGAAACCAGCAGCTTTCTTCTTGTGGGCAGGGCTGGAACAGGGCAGCTGTCTGCACCATGCTGGGGCAGGTTAGTGAAGGGGAAAAAAAAACAGTAGAGAGAACTGGGATAAACTTGAAATGAGAGCAACAAAGCCTCTTTGCTTTCAGCCTGCCATTTACTGCCAGAGAACTGGCTAATAATGTAAGGGAGTAAAAGCATCTGAATTTTTCATCTGTCAAGATCTTGCTGTCCTGACATTTGGAGGGAGAAGTTTGATGTGAACAGTTTAGGAAAGCTGTGGAGATATGATTCATTTGGGAGATGGAAGAAACAGCAGAGCAGCCTTTGTAGATCTGGTTATTGATCTGTGCCCATTACACTTGGGCTGATGTCTGATATTGTAATATGCTAATGTAGAGTAATGGAGTGTTATTTGCAAAAGAGTTGGCACTTATGATACCATCTCTGACTTCAGCTGGGGAAAACACAATGCTCAGGGCTGGATATGGCTCTGATTTAGGGGAAGGAGGAAACATGAAACTCCAGGCGTGTTTCCCACTCAGTATATCGATCAAAACCCTCAGAAAGGTATTTGCTGTAATATGCAATGAGAAACTCTTGAGGCTTTTTTCCAGTTAGAGCTCAGATGTTCTTTACCCTTGGAAACATAATTCTCTGGAATTTGGCAGTGGGCTGGGAAGTAAGAGCAGTGCCAGTTAGTCCTGTGGATTTGCATCTCTCATGCTGTGTTTCAACATTGGAGTGTATCTGCAGAGGCAACAGTTTTGCAAGTCCGGTTTACAACCTTTGTCCACTCAGGGGTATTCCTTCTGCTTTTGAAGCGTGGAATTGTCCTTTCCACTACTTCAATATTGAGACGATTCCGAGCAGTCTTAAAGGTGAGAGATACAAATAATTACCTCCAGCAAAAGCTTCATTATGCTTTACAATAACCCTCTTGCTTTGTGTGGTGGTTGAGAAGGTGGTATTGAATTTTCCTGGCATTTGTGGACTTCAGTATTTTGTCTTTGAAATATTAGCCACTGTGCTGAGCTTGGATTTATTTGAAGGTTTGAGAGTGCTGGTTTAATTGAGCTAACTTTAACTACTTACTATGTCTGTAAGATACTGCTCTTAAAGGCAGCTAATAAGAGACCACAGCAAGTAGGATCCAAGTAGCAAGGTTTGAAGATGCTGGTTATTCTCTTAGTCCTGATGATACAAAGAATGTGCTCATTTGCCACATGCTTAACAGTTTGCAGCTGAACAAGGTTCACCAGAAATGCTGTGAGGGGGGCAGTGGAAATGATGTGGTATTTCAAGTTTCTGATCTGTTTGCATGATTTGGTGAAGCAGCAGCCATAGGAATGTCATGGGGATGATAATGACCAGTGTCTGTATTTGCCAGCAAGAGTTGTCTGAAGTGGCAGTTGAACTGTGGTCCTGCCATTCCTTACATCGGGCATGGGTCATTCTGAACCTTGGTGTGTCTCCCAGAACGTCTTGGAGCTGTGGTGTGTCCGGTGGAGCACATCAGAGTAACAGCCAACAAGGTGTTGAGTTTTAAAAGCTGCCTTTGCACAGGCAGTTTTTTTTTTCCTGCAATGTTTAATAAAGTGCAGCCTCACTGATCAGACAAGAGGTGGGAGCGCTTGGCACTGTGCTGCTTGGAGTGGTTTTGTCTCTTCTGGTTTGAGTTGAGAGCAGCTGGATGAAGATGCTAAAGGAAAAAAGAAAGGAAATTCACCTCCCTGGAGACCTTGTGTAGAAGACTGAGAAGTGACTAGAGCTGCCCGTCACTGTGATGGTGGTCAGGAAGGGTGAAGTTGGCTGGCTCTGGTGTCTCTGGAGCTCAGGAGGCCTTGCAAATGCTGCAGTGATTCAGTGCTCATTAAATGCTTGTTGATAGTTCTGCTGCTTTCTGACCTATAGCTGCAGAAGCATTTTGCATAATTTAAAAAGGAAGGAGTGCTCAGTGATGTTCTTAGTGCTCGCAGATAATCCAGGCATTTAGAGACAAAGGTGTGAATGAGTTTCTGAATCTTGTAAACTTTGTAAACACCAGCAGAATTTCCAGGGTGTTGAGGGATGGTGATCAGAAGTCTTTCAAAGCTTTGGAATAAACACACTGTGACTCCACTGTCAATTAATTGCGTAGATTGCAGTGCCTTTTATGATGTCCTTCTAAAAAGACAAGTGCCTGCTGTAGGAATTCAGGTTAAAAAAATAAAGTCAGAATGCAAAATAAATAAAAAATAAAGTCAGAATACAAAACCTAAATTTTACTCTGTGAAGCACATCTTTAAAGAAAGATAGCTAAACTAAAACATTAAATTATGAAACTGAGTGATAATCAAAGGTATTCTAGCAGCAACAGCTGAGTTCACTGAGCTTCATTTCTTCTATGAAATCCAGTTCTGCAGTGTTCTCTTGCAAGGCTTGCTGCAGATTTACTTTTTAATAAATATTTATACACCACTGAACAGCGACTTGAAGTGCTTTTTTTCTGAGCTTCTGCAGTCACAATGCTTTAAACAGTCTGATTGGTTCTGTGCAGCAGAACGAAACAATGATTTTTGCCCGATAGATTGGAGAAAAGTTGGTGATCTGGAGACTTCATGAGGAGGAAGCCAAGAAATGCTCAGAAGTTTGAAGTGAGCCCAGAGATTGAATAGGGCATTTGTCCAGTGTTTGTTGCTCGGGTGGAAATGGCATGTGGAATGTATGAATGGGGGCAGGGACGGGAATAGATGCACCATCCTTCTCCAGTAAAAAAAGCAATTCAGTGCATTCCTAAATGGTCAGCCTGTCAGTGTGGCAGGGGCTTTTCAAGGAAGCAAGGAAAATGTCTGCTCAGACCATAAAGCAAGTGCAGTGGGGAGAGATGTTTCTGTGGCACAGTGACAGGGATGTTCCCTTCAGCAAATGCTTGTCTCTGTTTGGGAGATATTGATGTGGCTTCCTGTAATAACAGACACAATTGTTTGATCTCCTGTGCGGAAATGCTGATTGGCACGGGGTTAAAATACGCCCAGTGGCTTTGAGGTTTGCCAGTGTGTTTGGACTATTTTCTGTTTCGGGCCCTGTGTTGAACTGTTCCTGCTTTTTTTACTACACTGTTTACTATACTTTTTTTACTTCCCCTGTGATGCTGAAAACATCACCTTCAGTAAAGTCTGGCTCATTTTGGTTTTAGTTTCTGTTTATGCTCGCAGTGAGTGGAGTACCAGTCATCTTGAATTTTCAGAAATGCTTCGTCTGTATTTTGAGTTCGAGGTGATGTATGAGGGCATTGGCCCAGCACAACTTTTCAGAGTGAAGCCTGTGGGCAGTATTGTGTTAAATCCTTGACTGTGCTGAGTGCTGTTGTAGTGGCAGACCTTGGGCACACTGAGAGTTGGCTGATGCTGGAGGAGTGCAAAGGCCTGTTTGAGGCCTCCTGTGTGTTTATGGATTTGGGTTGGCTGAGGTCGCTCTGCTCTTAAACTCGGAGGAGGGCACTTAAAAAATGGGCATTGTGGTAGTGTGTTGTGGTAAATCCCATCATGTGCTCATCTGTTGTAAAGAACAGTAAAAATGCAACACTTCCTGGCACTCATCTGCTTTTATTCTCCTTCTTTAGGACTTGACTGGCATAGAGTCCATGGACCAATGTCGCCACACGCTGGAGCAGCACAACTGGAACATAGAGGTACCGCTGAAAATGAGATTTGTAGCAGTTTCCAAGTACCTGGCTTAAATGCAGCCCTATGGGAGAGGGGGGGCCCTACCAGTAAGATTAATCTGTCCACCCCTTGATTTACCCAAGTAGCTCTTTAGAGCTGTATCTCCACACGTCTGGAGAGCTGGTTTCAGCCAAACACAGCAGAGTCATTATGGCTGTGAACAATCCCTTGACTGGCACATGGTGTGGCCTCCCGTGGAGCCTGTGTGCTCGCTGCCATGGAGAAGGCTTTCCACATGGAAAAGAGCACTGGTGGTTGCTGTTTGTCAGGAATTGTGCGTATCCAGTGCTGTGGACAAGTAATACCCACTGTCAGTGTCCAAAGTATAAAAACCATAAATGCCTGAAACCTCCCTTTGCTCTTTCTTGTGTCAAAGGCAGCTGTGCAGGACCGACTGAATGAGCAAGAGGGTGTCCCAAGTGTCTTTAATCCTCCTCCGCTGCGGCCGTTGCAGGTCAATACAGCTGACCACAGGATCTACAGCTACGTTGTCTCAAGGCCACAGCCAAGGGCAAGTTATCTTACAGTGGATTTTGTCCTGCTTCTTGGCTGACTATGAACACAGAATCTGCAAGCAGGGAAAGAAATTGTTTTCTTTGCATGCTGTTATCTCCCTTCTAAATACTTTATCTTACGAAAACAAAATGTAGAGCTATTCCTTCCGTTTTTGTTGCTGCTGTGGAGATTTTCTTCATGGTGTGATTCACAGTATGAGAGCATTTTTTTTGTCATAGACTGTCTTGCTCTGGTGTAGTAAAGTTTTTTGATCAGTTGAATTGGAACAAAGGACTGTCCCCTCCATGTGGCAGTGATGATGTTTTCTTTTTAGAGCCCCCCTTAAATTTGTATTAACTAGAATACAGTATCAATTACTTTCATTAATGTTTCACAAATGAATTTGCACAAGCACCTTTAAGACTTGGTGCTGTTAATGTCTTTGTATGGTTAAGAAAATTAGCACAGAGCAAAAGCATTGCTGTTTGAATAGTCAGTGAGACCAGTTTCCAGATGTGTCACAGTGAATTATGAGTGAACCACATTGGTCACGTTTGATTTGAACGTCTGAAGCCAGGAGCTATCACTGAGGCTTTTTTTCTTGTGGTTGGAGCACTGATACTCCACGTGTGCCTGGGTGCATGGTGTTGGTGGACACTTTGCTGTAGCAGGGGTAGAGACTGTTCTAATTCCTTATTTGTAATTGCAGGGCTTGTTAGGATGGGGTTACTACTTCATAATGCTTCCATTCCGATTTACCTATTACACGTTACTTGATATATTTAGGTAAGTCCTTGTTTGTGCTGACTCACTTATTGACTGCATCAGGGAACACAGTAGCTCAGATTTGGCTGGATCTCTGTCACTTACATCTTTAAGCCTCATGGCAGATTTTCCATTTGTTTCTTTAACTGGCGTTATTTGTAGCCTTGTAAAGTTCCTATGCTGTTTAGTAAGAAATAAATCTTATTATAGAGAAAAGAGCACCTTGCAGCTCCATATGTGAAGTGTTTAATTGGAGCTCTAACTCCACGCAGCTTTACAGTCTGAGTGCCACACAAAGGGGTTGCAAAACAGTGTCCAACTGTTTGGTGTTCTTGGACAAACATCAGAATCGTGTCCTGTTGGGCTGGGCTGCAGGTTAACCTGCCCTAATTCCTGGATGTTACTTGGCAAAACCCAGGCTGTAAACACCTCTGCTTTATTCCCTTTGGTGTCTGTTGCCTCTTCTCCCTTTACTGCCCCAAAGCACTAATTCTTGTCTCCTTACAGCACTGATAGAGGAAAAAGGGAATGGTAAGGGCGGTAAATAGCCAGCAGTCTTGCCATCTGCACTGGTTTGGCAGTTTTCCCTGTTGTATTACTTTTTTTCCCCATTAAAGGCATTTCCAAAATTCAGTGTATCTTCTGTGCATCAGTAGAACTAAGCAACACTGATATCTGCCTTGCAGTGGACCTTCTTCAGCCTCAGAGGAATGACAGTTTCATAGGACTCCTAGTGTAACGTTCACTTTCTGCAGCTCTTTGTACATTGGAATCGTTAGTTCTGGATTAGCAGAAATACAGTTTTCAAAGTTATCTGGACAAAACTGTGTGGCTTTTAACAGTCTATCTTTGACTAAATTCCTCAAACCTCCAATTTTTGGTGTGGCTTGTGCCTGATGCTTCAGAGGAAGCTGAAACTGTTTAATCACACACAATTCGGATCCTTACTGATGCCTGGCATGAGATGATACTTGATGGGGGGTTGGTTCTTTGGCAGTGGTATCAGTTTGGAGCAGGTGTCAGTTTAGGTTCAGATTATAAATGTTCAAGGGTCTCAGCTGTGACTTTTTTCCTCTTTATGAATCCCAGTGGCTGTCTGTGAGAAAGAAAACCTGTTCTTCAGGAAGTCAGTGAGCTGAATTTCCAGTGTCCTTTGCTTCCTTCCTAGGTTTGCTCTGCGTTTTATACGCCCTGATCCTCGTAGTCGGGTCACTGACCCAGTGGGTGACATTATTTCGTTTATTCATATGTTTGAGGAAAAATATGGGAGGACACACCCTGTCTTCTACCAGGGAACTTACAGCCAGGTCAGTGTCACGTGTTGGTGCATAGATCCTGGGAGGTGGAGAGAGGGGATGTTGCCACATGGTATCAGGGCCTACATGGCAAAACTACTTTTCATCTACAAGCCCAGCATTTGTCCCTGAACTCTCTTAACAGGGTAATGGAGAGCTAGTGAATAAGTGTATTGGGAAACCAGTGTCTGCCAGGCTTGATGATTTGCCAAGCCTGCAAAGTTGGAAAGCAAAGCTGCTCTGGCTGTTCCTCGACCGTCTGTGTGACTCTGTAGCCAACAGCTTTTCTTTGTAATCCTGCCTTTGTTTTTATAAACTGGTGTGCTGTGCCAGAGTCTGTCCTTCTGTTCACCAAATTGGGATTAACTCCCTGGGCTTGTATCACAATGCAACTTCACAACAGTGCAGGGCCTCAAAATTGAAAGGGAGCCCCTAAGAAATTATGGGAGGTGAGTGTTCCGTATATCAAATCTGAGGGGGCTCTCTGTAGAAGAGGGATGTCTCCATGGACACTGCTTCTTCCACAGCTTCTCTCAGCCTGGCCAAGGGAGGGGGTCTCCTGCAGTGCATCCCATCAGACAGTTGGATCAGCACTGCTTCCCAAATGCCTGGGAAAAAAGTGTCAAGTCCCTGTCTGCTCCACACTGCACAGTGATGGAGCTCACCGCCTCTGCAGCTCTTTTAGGCTCCTCTGTCATTCGTGGAATCCAAACTTAAATAATCCTGGAATGGTTAGGCTACCAAAATGTGGTGCCAGTAAAACAGGGAGCATATTGTGCACTTACCCTGTGGTCTTGTTAAAAATGCTCTTGGGTGGGTGGAATCCAGACACTGTAGATGTGGAAATGGAGGGATTTTTTTCTTTGTTGTCTGGTTTTTGGGGGGCCTGCAGCATTACTTATTACCTGTTTTAATAGAATTTTCATTTGGTGTGACCTGAAGATTGTGTCCTGTACAGGCTGGAGTGGAAAGCTCAGCCTTGGCTGCTGGGAGTCCAAGGGGTGAAGGAATTTTTTCACTGCCAGCTGAGTCTGGCAAGCAGCTGGGGTGCCAATCCATGTCATTGCCTACTCGGTTTCACTCTGAGTTCAGTGTTCTCCAAAGCCACATCCTGAAAGGATATGAAAGAACACCATTATAGCCCTCTTAAATAAAGGCTTATTTAGGTCTGACAGGTTCATCCTCCACTGCTGCTTCACTAGAACCACTCTAGTGGCAGAATAATGGCCTGGGTCACACAAGCCTTGTGGGTGCTGCTTTCCCCTTGCCCAGAGACCCTGTAACTTTACCTCCTCTGCTCTTATGCCAAGGCACTGAATGATGCCAAGCGGGAGCTGCGCTTCCTGTTGGTTTATCTTCATGGAGATGACCACCAAGACACAGATGAGTTCTGCCGGTAGGTAGGAGAGTTTCCCAAAAAGTTGTCTTTGCACTTGAAATGCAGCTTCCCTCACATGGTCTCTTCTCATCCCTCAGCAATACACTGTGTGCACCTGAGGTCATCACCCTCATCAACACTAGAATGCTCTTCTGGGCTTGCTCAACCAATAAACCAGAGGGATACAGAGGTGAGTGTGTCCTTCCTGGGCTTTATGTGTCCCTTTCTGTCTCTGGAACAAGCCAGATGCTCTTTGACAAATTTACACATGTGAAACACGGTTGTATTTAGTGCAAGTAGACAAGAAATTTCAGGATTGCATGGGGGAGTACATGTATTGGTTTCCTGCGATATCTCAAAAGGTTTGGCTGCCAGGGAAATGCATTCTGACCTTCACCTCCGCTGTTCTGTGTTTCTCAGCAGTCTTAGTTCTGTGCTCATTGCTGTGGGCATTCAGGCTGCTTTCAGTGCCTTGTCAGTGGGAGTTGGTGGGTATGTGCTGGGGATAAACTTGAGTGCAGAAACAAGCATCCTACTAGATGTGTCCTTAGCACTGGCTCCTATGATGCCTGAGGCCAGGAAGGACTTGTTAGGTACATTCTTTTCTTTTCTGAGACAGTCATCTTAATCCACACCCAGTCTCTGTGTCTCCTCAAAAGCCCACAAGTCATTGAGAGCTGTTGATACCTGACCTGATAGCATTTTGGTAAGGTTTTGCTGCAAGTGGAGCCTTTTTCCTAAAGTTCTGTTCATGCCTCCCATGTTCTTTCCACCATTTCTTTCAACTTCCAGTTCTGGTCAGGAAAATGCTGAATTTGGGTCAGTCTTGGCTCCATAGTTCTGCTCCCAGTTACCAACAACTTGAGAGAGCAGCTCTGTGAGGAGACAGTCTTTGACTTATTCCTGTTTCATTGCTGCAATGCTTTGGAGTCACAGCCTGGAAAGCAGAGCTGGAAGGGGTTGTGGCCTTCCATTTAATCCTTGAGCTGCTCTGATTTTGTTTGGAGGGCTCCACTGGTGACAATGGCTCCAAGTTGCATGATGTACCACGTGTGTTTTAAGGAGGGGATCAGCAGCCATATATGACAAGTAACTTAAGCCCCTAATCTGCGCCATTCCCGGCTTCAGAGCCTGCGTCCAGCAAAACCAACCAAAATTTGTTCAGAAATGTTCAACATGGACATATTACCATCTCCCCCATGACAGTTTCTTCCAGAGTCCAACCATCCCTAGTCACCTGAGCAAGTGTTTCCATGTGCTTGTCCTGTGTTTCTCTTCCTGCAGTTTAAACCCATGGCTTTGTCGCATTTTGAATGGACATTCAGAGCCATTTACTTCCTTCCTGCCTGAGTTAAAGGGCCTTTTTTGGTTACTTCAAAGCTGGTTTTTTCCCATCGGTCTCTCTGCTCCAAAGCCTTTTTCTCCCTTTGCTGACTTATAGGGTTTAATTTTCAAAATGGAGCCTGAGGCCTTTTCTGCCTTGGAAGAGAGAATATCTGGGGAAGGTGCTTTCCTTGGCCCTCAGTGATGGGAAGCATTTGTGCTGTACCCCTTGGTGGCCCTTCAGGACGGGGCAGTGACGTTTGTCCCTGTTCCAGTGTCCCAGGCTCTGCGGGAGAACACGTACCCGTTCCTGGCTGTGATCATGCTCAAGGACCGCAGGATGACCGTGGTTGGGCGGCTGGAAGGCCTCATCCAGGCTGATGACCTCATCAACCAGCTGATGTTTATCATGGATGCCAACCAGACATACCTGGTGTCCGAGCGCCTGGAAAGGTAGGGTGGGACCAGAGCTCCAGTAACACAGACCTTGTCGAGGCAGGCTCTGCTCTGTCCCCTTCCTCCCTCCAGACACCGTGTGTAGGCACACAGCTCAGCACCTTCTGTTCTGTAACACAGCCCACGGGCTCTCCTCTTCCCAGGGGGATCATCAGTCCATAAATTCAGGCCACCCTATAGCCAGGGAGCCAGATGTGTTGCACACACAATCCCACCACTGAGAGGTGGGTGTGAGTACTCTGTTCTCTGCAATTGGAGCACACCCTTGGCATGCTGGAGCTTTGCAGGGAAAGCTTGGACAGTAGCCAGTGGGAGCAAAGGCATTGCAGGCAGGAGAGCTGGTGTCCACAGCCAGTTGATGAGTGCATGCAGCTGCCCTGGTTGTGCTGAGCTCTGTCTGCTTTTCTGGTGGGGCCTCACAAGTCCCTGGTGACTCTTATGGGGATGTACAGGTTGTGTCCAAAACAGGATCTCACCTTCTGATCTTCTGTTTTTCCCTCCTCTTCCCTCAGTAATATGTTTTGGTTTCTGAAATGTGTTCTGAAAGGGATTACCTAAAGGAGATAAAACCAGGAAGACTCTCAAATATGAGGCAGGAATCCTGGGCACTGTTTTTGTGCTGTCGGTCAGCTCTGTCAAGCTGCAGGAGCTCAGAAGCCTTTTAAGTTCAGTTTCACCACCCTTGGGGAGCAGTTTGTGTGTGGGGGACTGTGAGGACCTGGCTTGGCCTTTTGGGAGCTTGTGGTACCCCAAGGCATTACCTGCTGTGTGCTCTAATGAGTTGGAGACTGTCCTTGGGTCTGCCCTCAGCCTGCCACCCCCTCACTTTAGGGCCTGTTAGCCCTGACCACTTCCCACTCACGTTTGCAGGGAAGAGAGGAACCAAACCCAAGTCCTGAGGCAGCAGCAGGACGAGGCATATCTGGCATCCTTGCGTGCAGACCAGGAAAAAGAGCGCAAGAAGAAGGAGGAACGGGAGAGGAAGAAGAAGAAGGAGGAGGAAGTGCAGCAGCAAAAACTGGCAGAGGAGAGACGGCGACAGGTGAGAGCAGAGGGGGGTAGCAGGAGAGGCTGCAGTGTCCTGTGGCCTGCTGTAGGAATTGCTTGTCTTGCTTGGGGCTTTGAGCATCCTTCGAGGCTCTGGGAGCAGCTGTGCTGCAGGGACAGGCACAAAGGTCAGCTCAGAGCACAGCCATTGCTCCTGCTCCCCCTTTGCCTTGCAGACACTGCAGGAGGAGAAGGAGCGGAAGTCGGAATGCCTCCCTCCAGAGCCACATCCTGACGACCCGGAGAGCGTCAAGATCATTTTCAAGCTGCCTAATGATTCCAGAGTGGAGCGGCGATTCCACTTCACACAGTCACTGACGGTGAGCTTGGGGCAGAGCTGAGGGGCCTTCCAGAGCAAGGGGATGAAGAGACTTGCAGGTGGCTCTGCAAAGCTTTATTTCCCTTGGACTTTGCTAAATGGTGATGTTTGCTGAGAGCCTTGCCAGACAGAGCTGCTGCTCAGTAAGGAGAGTGCTGTGGGGCCTGCTCCCACCAGCTTAGAAGAGGGGAGAAAATGGACGGAGCTTTTTTAACTCCTGAAAAGCTGGAAGGTGTCTGCACCCATGGCAGGGCAGGGTGTGGGACTAGATGATCTTTAACGTCCCTTCCAACCCTTAACATTTTACAGTTCCATTGCTCCCTGAGAAATAAAGGCGTAGGAAGAGGCACAAACAGTCTCTGGACTCAGCAAGTGCTCTGTGCCAAGCCCAGTTTCATGTGTGCCAAGGAAATGGCTGTCTCAGGTCTACAGTGCAGTGATGGTGCAAATTTGGTAACCTTCCCCCTCGAGAGGCCAGGGATTCGCTCTGGCTGTGTCACTGCTCCCCCAGCTGGCAGTTATTCCTGTGCTTCATTCCCAGGTGATCCACGACTTCCTGTTCTCCTTGAAAGAAAGCCCTGAGAAGTTCCAGATTGAGGCCAACTTCCCTCGCCGTGTCCTGCCCTGCCTCCCTACAGAGGAGTGGCCCAACCCCCCCACGCTGCAGGAGGCCGGACTCAGCCACACGGAAGTCCTCTTTGTGCAGGACCTCACGGACGATTGACATTTCTTTTTGGTTTTGTTTTTTGTTTGTTTTGTTGTTTTGTTTTGTTTTGTTTTTTTTCCAGAAGACACAAAACGGAAAGAGAAATTCATATTATTATTATAATACAATATTTTTTTTAAAAGACTGCATACAAACGAGGGATCAGAGACCACGTGGCCTGTGCCAGCTGTGCTGCGTGCGTGCGCTGGCGAGAGGACGCGTGCGCACGGCCATCCCCTGCACTGGGGGGGCACACAGGGGCGAGCTGATGTTGCCCCCCCCTGCCCTCCCTGGGGAGGAACAGGAATGGCAGCTCTTGGTAATTATTGCTTTTATTGATGACAATAATAATAAAACCCCAACAACCCAACATCTCGTGAAGATTTGATACTCTGCTGCTCCTGAGAGACACAAGACCGAGCACCGGAACGTGCTGGGAGTGGGGTGGGGGGAAAGGGCTGGACAGACTCTCTTCAGCTTCCCTCTGTGTATAAATACTGTTCTTTTAATATTTCTCTTGCTTTGTAATGACCAAAGGAGACTGGGGTTGACTATAGTATTAACTTTTTGATAAAGAGCTGGTTCAATTCTTACCCGTGTGGGGTCTTGCCCAGGGGTTCTTAGCCTGCGTAGTGTAATAAACTCTGCCTCTAGCATGTCTGTGCTGATGCTTTCTGCCTGTGCCCCAGGGAGGGAGGGGGTCAGCTGCTCTGGGAGTTGTGGCTCCCAGAAGTGTGGTGATTTTGGGCCAATGGAGCTTGTTGCCCAGCGCAGGGGATGGCAGGGCTGGGGGTGCCACTCTGCCACTTCCTGTGGTCTCGGCTCTGGGCTGAGGCTGGGAGGGAGGGAGGGAGGGAGCTGGGTCAACCCTCTTGGAGCAAGTGGGAGGTGAAAAAGGGGTGAGAGGTGAGTGTAAGGCTGGGCCATCAGCTGCCCAAAGGGAGAGTGATAGTGCCTGGTCCTTCCCTACTGCTCTGGAGCCAAGCTCACTTAGAATGGTTGAAGGTAGAAGGAATCTCAAAGTACAGCTGCCGTGGGCAGGGACACAGGAGCACAGGGATAGCTCTTCCCTGGCCCAGTGTGGGTCTGCTGGAGGGTTGGGATGGAGGAGAGGTCGAAGGTGTCCCACTGCTGTAGCTGGAGCCACCCAGGGAGCTCTGCTGTCCCAGGATAGCAGCCAGGAGGACTTTCCATCTCTGTGCATGCTGTGAGGGGTCTCGAGGTGGGAAGGAGGGGGCGTGTGGTGCTGCTCAAAACCAGATCCCATTGGGGCAGAGCATCCAACCAGGCCCTGCTCCCACCCTTGGGCTCTCCTGGGCTCTCCTCCAAGCCTCTCTCCAGGGCCCTTCCAGCTGCTGCAGCTCCCTCCCATCCCTGGCCCCCACAGTTCCCCTCAAGACCCCATGGAGACAAGAGCTGGACCCAGCGTGTTGGTATACATCATACATTTATTAGTGAATATCCCTCTCAAAATCAGCCACAACATTAAAAAAAATAATGATTGCACTACTTGGTCAAGCAGAACTAGCAACTTTCATTTTAAAAAAAGTACAAATCTGTTAAAAATTTCAATCAGTATAATACACATATATATAATACAACATACTAGTTATGTTAAATGCTACAAAACCAATATGATTCCAATGGAATGGAAAAAAACAAACACTTTTAGAGCTTTAAGAACCTTTTTTTCTATATATTAGCCTTTTTTCAAATACATACATGGGAAAAATGAGGTAACTGTAAAATGTGCAAGTAACAGAGCAAAAAAAATTATATATATATATTTATATATATATATATATATATAAAAACTTTCTAACACAGAACACACGTCCTAGCACCTTCCGGGGAGCCGCGGGGAACGCGGGGGTCCCACCGGAGGGCCCGGGGACTGGTATAATAGAACAGTAAACAGTCCACTATCCCACCACAGGAATTCATTGGTAAACAGTGGTATCTACAGCGCAGTCAGCAATCACAAACACCCTAAATAATTGTTTTTTAGTATTTTTTTTTGTCGTTTTTTCTTTTTGTTATTTTTTTTTAAATGATACTTTTAGCTGCTCATTGGAATAAATTCTGCAGCACACGAGCTGTGAGCTTTCGAGTCGCCGTCAAAGGACCGTAAGGCTTTCCTGGCTCCCTGGGCACCGCGAGGGCGGAAGGGGAGGAGGGGGGCGTCTCCGGGGGCACGAAGCCGGGGACTCCTTTGGTTATCTGTCACTGAGTGAGGGACGGGGAGGGGGCCGGGGTCCTGCCCAAGGGGCACCGAGCCCAGCGGTGCCGGCGCCCGTGCCACGGCGGGGCCCTCGGCCTCGACGCTCCGCATGGAGGGCGGCCGCCGGAGAGGTGGGAAAGGGCGGCGAGGGGGAGCCGGCCCGTAGCCCGCCGCTGCTCGCCGCCCTCCGCGCCCGACCGGGCAGCGACCGGGGCCGGCCGACCGGTGGCTGGCACTGCCCTCCGGCCCTCGGCGTGGGGAGCGCCGTCGTGCCCACCCACGTTCCGGGCGCGGCCCCTCACCTCGCACCCGGCCGAGCCACCGCCGGGGGCCAGCCCCGTGCCTGCCCCCCGCCCCGCGGGGAGCCGCCCCCTCCCACCCCGGTCCCTTGCACACGCCGCCGCCGCGGGCACGGACCCCGCGGGGACGGCCCTGAAAGTCTCACGGTCCTGCTGTGGCGTTGCGGACATGTGCAGTACAGTGCATGGCAGTATCAGCTGAGCACAAAAACCCCTCTCCCCACCCCCCTCACCCCACAGCCGGCTAGACGTAGCCAAGACCACGTTCCAAGCTGGTCAGACATGCATGCATATTTGTGAACATTTACATAGGGCTGGCGTCCGCTCGGAGGCTCCCAGGCGTCAGCGACGCGCCACGAGGGGAGGGCAGTGCTCTCACCACCGCCCCTGCCACCGCCTCCCGTCACCCTCCTCGCTAATTAATCATGCAAAACAACGGCCACGCGGGATTGATGGAGCCGGGCAGCGGCGTGGCGGCTTCTCCCCCGGCCCCCTGCATGGGCAGAGGGGATACGGCGGCAGGGGGGCCGCTCACAGCTTCCCCCGCACCAGCCGGGCCAAGGCCTGGGTAGCACTGAAAATACTCCACGAGGTTATGAATAAACCCCCCCCCGGCTCCGGGGGCCACAGCCCAGCCCCTTGCTGCCCACCGGCCGGGGACACCGCGCCCGTCCAGCCAGCAGGACGGGGCACGGGGCTACCTTGATTTACGTCGTCGGGACAGAGAAACGAGCAGGAGCCGGGGGCTGGGCAGCACACCGGGGACACCACACGCCCACGGCCCCAGGGACGAGGTTGGTGTCCCCTCCTCAAGCCTGGCTGCCTTGCAGGATGCCACATGGCCTGGCCCCGGGAGCTGCACCGGCCGGGCACAGGGGAATGAACAGGGAGAAGGGCCAGGGCTGTGCCAGCACCATCCTCCCACTGGCAAAAGACCCCAAGCAGCCATAGCCCTCTGGGAGCTCCCCAGGGCAGCAGAGGCAGGAGAGGGGCCGTGCCGGGCTGCGTGCGGGAGCGGGGACAGAGGCATTCCTGTGTTCCTGCCTTTCTGCCCCAGCCACGCCACGGGGTTGCTGGTGTCCCACCTCGGCCGCACTCCGCCAGCCACCTCCTCCGGCTCTCCCCGGGGCCGGCCCGGCGCTCCGGCTCGCAGTGCCGCCGGCATCAAACCCGCAGCGCTCCCTCCTCTCTCCTCCCCGCGTCCTCCGAGAGCAACGCCGAGGGGAGGAGCCGCCTGCACGCCCCTGGGGCAAACGGCCAAGGAACCAAAAACTTGACAGAAATAAAAATGAAACAAGGAAAAAAAAAATATCGTAAAAAAAATAGTGACAAAGGGAAAAACCACTAATTCCCTAGCAAAGTACAAAGACCTGGAAAGTGATGGAGCAACAACAGCGTCTTTGGAGCACAGAGGGCACGGCCACGCACCTCCCGCCTCCAGCACAACACGATTCGGGGCCCTGGGAGCGCAGCGGGCAGGCGTCCGGCCGAGTCCGTGCCCTGGCGGGGAGGAGGAGGGCTGGCCGGGAGCCCGGACTGCTCAATGCTCACCACATCCGAGGAGAGGCTTTGGGGAGGGGGGGTAAGCGCAGGGTCAAGCCCTAGCAGCGGGCAGCGGCCCCCGCCCCGGCCCGGCGTCCTCGTCCTCTAGCGAATTGTGCGGCACAGCGCCTGTCAGCCTCAGTCCGCCTCCCGCTGCACCTCCGACGCGTCCGCCCGGCAGATCGGGCACGTGCGGTTCGCCTGCGGACAACCAGAGACAGAGGCAAGTGAGCAGCACCACATGGCACCCACTGGACCCACCATGCACCACTGGCAAGGCTGGAACCACATCCCAGGAGTGGCTTACCCAGCCTTGCACAGTGCTTGGCCCCAGCTCCCAGTGCACACAGGGAGGGAACTGAGGCCACCCAAAAGGCAGCACCCCACCCCCACGGCACCCTAGGGAGTCACCCCGCTTCCCACAGCGGGCACAGGCAGTACCTTTAACCATTTGTCGACACACTTGGCGTGGAACTCGTGGTTGCAGGGCAGGACGCGGAGAAGCTGCCGGGCCTCGAAGTCGCTGAAGCACACGACGCACCTGGGGGAAGCAGCCGTCAGTAGGGCCCCACTGCCGGTCACAGCCCCCCACCCCTCACAGGGTCTGCTCAGACGGGTGGCTCACTCACAGGGTCTGCTCAGACTGGTGGCTCTCAGGGTTGAAGCGGTAGGATGGGAGGTGCTCGATGTCTGCTTTGGTGAGTCCCCGTGGCTTGGCCTCCCCCAGCCGCTCGGCCAAGTTCAGCAGTGCCTGCAGGGAGATGCAGAAACCAGCTCAGCTCGTCTCATGTTCTGGCACAGCACCCCTCCAAGGCTCTCTCCTCCCAGAAGAGCAATCAGCAAACCCCCCCAGCTCTCCCATCCCATCACTGTGGGGAAGCCAAGCCGACGCACCTCATAATTCTCCATCTCTACATCATCCACGTCCAGGTCTAAGCTGATCGTGGGCCCCACAGCCGTTGGCGACACAGGAAGCATAGAACTGGGGGGGAAAGGACAGGGCAGTCAGCATGGGGCCACAATCCCCACCCTAGCATCCCCAGGGGGCAGAGCCCTCCCTCTGTGCCAACACAGTGCCACTGTGGCCCCCATCCACAGTGCGACCCCTGTCCTACGCATCCTACAATATCCCCACCAGTACTCACAGGAAATAGGGCAGGAAGCTCGGATAGTACGGAGGAGGCGGCGGAGGGGGTGGCGGTGGGGGCAGCGCCTGTTGCAGCCGGTACCGCTGGGTGTTCAGCCGCCGGGGCATCATATGGGGGTATGGCTGCAGGGAGAGAGGGGGCACTCAGAGTCATGCCAGCCCTACAGTGTCCCCAACCCCTCCACAGGACAGGGACTCACCACGCCAAATGGCAGTTCTTGGTGCAGCGGGTCGTGGGGGAGGTAATGCAGCGGCATGGAGGGCGACAGTGTGGGAGCGTGGTGAGACGGAGGGTACGTGAAGCCTGCGATGGGGTGCTGCTCCCCTCGCAGGTCCACGTCATTGTCTATCCTCTGCAGAGGCTGTGGGGGAAACAGTTAGGCTGGGAGGAGCATCCCAAATTACACCTCCCTGACGCAATGAAGACAGAGGCACCCTGGGCACCCTGCGTGCCACCCCCAGCTTAGACCCACAGGGGTTGCAGAAGGACAAGACCCCAAAGCGGTGGGCGCAGCACGTCCCCAGCCCGTCCCTCCACCCCAACTCACCATGCGTGGATGCTGGGCTTGGAGAGGTACGAACTGCCCCAGGGGGGCCATGTGGGGCGGCTGGTGGGGGGGCACTGGTGGCGGGGGTGGGTGCAGGATGTAATGGTCGCTGGAGATGATGGGGGGGAATGTCTGGTAGGAGACGGGAAGTTGTTGCATGGCACATGCCTGAATCAGCTGTGAGGAGAGACAGAGAGAAAAACAAGGGTCAGACACCCCTGCCCCCCACCCCAGGGCCTCCGAAGGACCCTGTGTTCCCAGAAACTTGCACTACAGTGGGCTTAGGTACCCACACGACTTCTGGGCATTCACAGCCCAGGCTGTCCCCAGGCGTCCCCCGCTGTGACTCACCGGGGGTGGGAGGCAGCAGAGCGGGTAGTGCTGTCCACTGAACATCACTGAGCATGCTGGGAGCTGCTGGGTGCTGCACCCAGGGATGTGCTGGCCAGCGTGGATGGGGAAGCCTTGCGTCGTTACGGTGGTAACCGTGTAGGAGAGAGGGACAGGTCCCTGGTGCACCTGAGGACAAGGTGCCGAGGGCACGGTCAGGGTACAGCCCTGGCTGAGCTGTCCCTGTCCTGACAGGGTCATAGCAGGACGCTGGGCACTCAGCACTGGGACAAAACACCTGGCATGCCCATCCTGCTGGTGTGGCCAGAGGAACAGGCTGAGCGAGGGCTCAGCTTGAGGGAGTTCTGGACCCCTCTTTCCTCCTCTCAGACACGGCCTCCAACACATCACCATTACCATGGATGATGATGACAGTTGTCACATGAACAACCCTACGAGGGGACTGTCCCCAGCCCCTGGGAAGAGGGACCACCCTGGCAGAGGGACCCCAAGATTTAAATGCTAAGAGAACAAGAGCACCAGCAGGCTCAGGGCTGGGCGATCCCAGCAGCAAGTGCCTAGAGGGGACCCAGGGACAAGTCACCACTCCAGACACCAGCCCAATGCCATCATAGGATCATACTTAGGAGTGAGGCTGGGGGCTGCAGCACCTACCTGGTCATGCAGATCCACCATGAATGGGTTCTGGTGGGGCGGGTGAGCGGCTGGGTGAAGCATTCGTGGCGGCGTGCTGGGAAGAGCGTAGGCGCGGGGCTCATCTACAGGGATGTGCGGCTGCTGGGGGAAGGCAGGGTGCACCTGGGGCTCATCCTGGCCCAGCAGGGTTGCCAGAGGTCGGTCGCGTCGTCCCCACTGACGCCTGGCAGAGGGGCTGCGGGGCCACCGCAGGAGAGAAACAGAGCAGGAGTGACCCCCCAGGCCAGGGGGGCACCACAGCCCCAGGCAGGATGGACACAGGAGGATCAGTGCCAGCCCAATGCCCAGGGTGAGATGCTCAGGGCATTGTGCCAGGCCACATCAGGCTGGGCAGCTCCAGAACCAGCTTCTCTGCTCACCCTGCAAGTGCCCTCTCCGTGTCTGCAGCATAAAAAAGACCCCTGCTCCCCAGGGACCCCTCACCTGGGCCAGGTGGATGTGCTTCCCTGTCAATGCTCCCCCAAGCCCCACTGGGAGCCAGTGCCTTGCCCCAGCAGGACCGGGGAACCGGCCCCACGTCCCCACGTGTCACAAGGGCCAGGGCTCCGCACCACCCTGCACCCCGTACCTTCGCCGGAGGTGGTCGGGGCTGCTGCAAGGTCCCCCCGAGAAACGGCGCTGGGCAAAAGGGGCAGAGGGCGGCCGCCTATTCACTGCCAGTTCCCATGGTCGCATTGGTGACGTTGGGAGATGGATGGGCACACGGGACCTCAGGCTGCAGGCAGGGCAAGATACCAGCACCTTGAATTCTGCAAGAGGGACAGCAGGTCACGGCACTGTCCCCCCACAGCTCAGTCTGCTGCTCCATCCCCACAAGGATGGTGATGCCGACAGCTGGAGCTCTTGCTGCTCCTCCACCTAGAGCTGCACCCACCCCATCTCCTGGGGCTGGATATGGCACTGAGAGGGGCTAGGAAGAGCCTGTCCCCAACCCCCTTGTTACTGTCCCTCCCCTTCATGGCCAGAGTCACCCCCCCCCATGCACGATACAGACACAGAGAGAGAGAGAAGCACTTATTTTTGGCACAGAGGAAAGAAAGTGATGAAGAGCCCTGTGGCTGAGGCAGCATCCCAGCCTGCTCACTGGCCAACAGGGAGCCTGAGCAGTGGCATGGGGAGTTCCCAGCAGGTCCTTGATGCTGCTCTGTGCTCTGGGGGGTGCTCTTTGTTGATGATCTCTTGCACATCCTACTCTGGAGTGACACTGCTGCCCCAGTGACAGGCGCGGGGGCTGGTGGTGGCAGCGAGGCACATGGCCCTTCTCTGTCAGGGCTGTGCACTTCAACTCCCTGCTGCAAACAGGGTGCAGCCACACATCCCCATGGAGCAGGCGACAAGCACGGGCTCTGCTGAAGCCAAGCAGGCAGCTCTGCTCCCCCAGCTGCTCCCCAAGGCAATGGGACAGGGGGAACAGTGCCCTGGCCCTGCCCCATCTCCCCTCCTGTACCCAGCCTGACTGGTGCTCCTGTACCAGAGCCCCCTTCCAGGACTCAGCTCGAACCCTCAGCCCCAGTGAAGCCGGGCACTGCACAGAGGAGACATCTGCATTTGGGGCTGGGCTTCCCCAGGCTCTGCTTTCCCAGGTCCCAAAAGGGCCTCCCTTGGCTCTGTGTATGTCCAACATCCTCCCTGGGCACCCTCCCACTGCCCAGCTTCCTTCAGCCTCCACAGGCCCAGGCCAGCACACAGCAGCAGCCACAGCCTTGGCACTGCAGCCCACCTGCCCCTAAATCCAGCTCACTGCAGGCTGGTGAGGTCCCTCTGAGAGCAGCTTCTTCAGCCCCACCTCCTCCTCAGTGCCCATGGCAAAGACACACTGGGGACAGGAAAGACAATTCAGGGACCTGGAGCCTGGGGAATGCTGCTCAGAGGGGGGATGTCAGCCCAGCAGGGAGAAGCTGCAGTGTCACTTTTGGGTGACAACATATCAACAACCACCGGGGCAAGTCCCGTGCCACACACAGGTCTCTTCTTATCCTCACCCTCATCTCCACACTACTGTGGAAGCTGAAAGCAAATTTCTCTCTTTGTTTTGGCAGGAAAAAGAAAAAAAAAAAAAAAAAGGGAAAAGCCACAGCCTGAGCCCCCCAGGAACCTGTCTGTGACTGTCACCAGGAAAGGGTGGTTCCTGGAACAGGAGGTTCCTTCCACACGGAGTTCATTCTGCCCACCTCAAAGCTCTGCCCAGCTGCAATGTGACCCTGAGTGGGCTGGGGGCCAAAATGCAGCAACAGCCCAGGTTTAACCCCACTCTGAAGAACCTTCTCTGAGGTGTTACTGCTTCCAGTTCCACATCCTCACTCTTGGAGCACACGTGGTATCAAGGTCCTGTGTGATCCAGCGGGACCTTCCAGACCAGGCACCACCAGCGATAGGCTTGGGGATGGGCAGCACGTCCGCAGAGGAACACTGAAGCCATACAGGGGCTCGCCTGTTCCTGGGACCACCAGAGCGGGGGGCTGCCTGCGCTCTCGGAACCCCAGGACAGCATCCCGAGGCAGGACGGCACCCCCGACTTGCGGGACAGTTTTGGCCCGGCCCCCGTCCTGCCACAACCAGCACCCATAAGGTGCCCACCCTCCTGTCCTGAGCGGGCACACCCGGCTCCCTCCGCGCTCACGCCGAGCAGGGTGACCGCGACCCCGCGGAGGCCACCGCAGCTCCGAAGCGAAGAGGATCGCGGTCCCGCAGCCCCTCGGAAGGGCGGAGGGAGGCGGCTCCCGGGCCCCGCCGAGAACAAAGTTAGCAGCGCGCCAGCGCTCACGCCCGGTGCCATCTGCTCGGGCAGAGCCGGGCTCCGGGGCTGCCGCCCGCCCCGGGGGTCCTGCCACCCCGCTGCCACCCGCCACCGGCTCCGTCCCGGCACCCCGAGCTCTCCCGTAGCCCCTTCCCCGCCGTTCCCACGCGAGCGCCGCCAGCTCCCCCCGGGAGCGGGGTCACCGCTGGCCCCGCCGCACCGGCAGCCCCTTCGAAAGGCCGACCCCGACCCCCAACCCGACCCCCCGGACCCGATCACGGGTGTCCGGGACGGCGGCGCACGGCGGGGCGAACAGCACATCCCGGAGCGCACCGACGAAGCACCCACCGTGCAGCACCCCGGGGAGGCACCGCAGCCACCGGCACCCGGGAGCGCACCCCAGCCCGCGCCCCCCGCCGCGGAGCCCTGCCGGTGCCGGTGCGGAGCTGTGGCTTTAAGAGCGGCCGCTCCGGGGCCATGTGCTCGGCGCCAAACAAAAGCAATAACAAAGGCGGCCGCCGGGCTCCGCCGCCGCCGCCCGGGGCAGGTGCCGCCGGGGGTCCGGGGGCCGGCCCCCGCCCCCGCCCCGCTCCCGCCCCCCCCGGCCCGCACGTACCTGCACCGATGGCCTGGGCCCGCCGCTCCGGTGCCGCTGCGGCGCCCCCGCCCCCTCCCTCCCGCCGCTCTTTGTTCGCCGACGCCGGGCCCGGGCCTGCCCCCCCCCGCCGGCCCGCCGCCGGCCCTCCCCTCCCTCCCTCCCGCCCGCCTCCCGCCGGGCCGGCCCCCCTCTCCGCCGCCGCTGTTTCCGGTGCCTCTTTGTTTTCCGCGGCGCGGGGCGGCCGCGGCGGGCCGGGGTGTGCGGGAGGTGCCTGTCCCTTTAAGAACCAGCGGGACGCACCGCACCGAGTCACAGCGCTCGGGGGCACCGGGGGCGCGCGCGCCTGGCGCGGGGGGGGAAGGGGGGGCGCCCGGGGGCACCGGGGGGGGGGGGGGGGCGGCGCGGTGTGCGCGCGTCCCACGTGACCAGGCGTGTCACGGTCCGCAGCCATCTTGGAGCGCGGGGCCGCCACGCGGGGCAGCGACCCCCGCCCGGGACCACCGAGAGGGGCCCAGAACGAGGGAAACCGGGCAGCCCCCGTCCTTCTCAAGGGGCTTGGTGCCGCTACCGGCCACGTCGCCCCGCTGCGACAGGCCTTAAGGCTGGTGGCAACGTACCTGCGCCCCCCGCATCGCTCCCGGGCCCCTGGTCACCGGGCTGGCAGCTCCGTGAGCCTGGTGGGCCGCGGGGACGGCAGCCCCGTGTGCCCGGGAGTCGCCCGTGTTTCTGTGCTGGTGGGCAGAAAAACCCGGGGGTGGGCAAGCAGGGACTCGGCTCCCCGCCACCTCCCGCGCTGGGACGGGAGCATGGAGGAGCTGCTCCACTCCCGCTCAGCACATCGAGCCCTCGCCCGCACCAACAGCTCTCCCAGGGCATCTCTAGCCAGTTCAAACTTTCACGCACCAGAAATGCCTCCTACTCTCTCACATTTAAGCAAGAAGCAAGAACTACTCGGACCATCTCCTGCACACCTGCAGCTCACCTGAGGGCTGGTGGCTAGTGCTGAGAGCTGGACACCGAAAGGCAGAGCCACCGGCTCCCTGGGAACTGCACACCAAGAGGCCAAGTCACCAGCTCCCAGGGAACCACACACTGGGAGGCTGTGCCACCGGCTCCCCGGGAGCTGTACAGCAAGAGGCCGAGCCACCGGCTCCCCAGGAGCTCAAGAGGCTGTGCCACTGGCTCCCCGTGTGCTTCAGCAGCACCGCTCAGGCACCAGTCAAATCCCCGTACTCAGGACGGTGCATCGCAGCAGCTCCACTGAGCGCCAGATGCTGCATCCGAGCCAAATTTCCCCCGGTTACAACGCACACTTAGAAATTCCCAGGTAGGCGAGCGAGCCAGCCGGCAGCCCTGATGTAATGCCTATAAACCAGCCCTCCCCTGACAGCTGGGCTTTAAAGTGCTAACAACCAAAAGGGAGCTAATTAATTTGTAGCATCACCCCTTTCAAAGAAAACCTCAGATCGACGATTTAACAATTCAGTAGCTCATTGTTGCAATGAGCAGTCAGATTCAGCTTTGCCCAATTCCAGCCCTGTGCCCAGGTCCCTTCAGGCCCCTCTCAAGGCTCTCACCTCTTCACCCCAAATCCAGGCGTGCAGGAGGAACTACACCATGCTCAAGGATCCTCCAGGACATAGAGCATTCTGGGGCGAGATCCCTCTACCATGACTGTCAGTAGCACCACGGCCAACTGCTTCTGTCCCCATGGTAGGAGACACACAGGACAGGAAGGCAGCACAGCAGGGCAGACCTGTGATGGTGTCAGAGCCACGCACTCAGGCAAGAACTCCAGCAGGAAGAGCCAAAGGACTGAATCAGCCCAAACCTGAACAACCACCCTCCAGGTCTGTTCCACTACAGCCTCTTTGCTTCAGGAGCTGGGGACTACAGGGAAGAGAAGGAAAACAGCACTCTGTCCTTTGACCTTGCCATTGTTTGTGGGCAGAGGCAGCACTGCACCTTCACAAGGCTGCCAGGACACAGGCAGAGCACCGGCAGCAGGCAGGGGCCACAGATGGTGGGTATCTGTGCAGACACTCCCTCCAGACCCACTCCAGCATCACCAGCTCCCCCACGGGCAGAAGCTATCGATGTCCTCAGGACAGCATCAGGAGAAGCCATCGATGGAACACAGCTCACACGCTGCACATGCTCCCTGCCCAGCCAGGCTGGATTGTTCCCATGGCACAGCCACACTGCACACAGCTACGCCCAGTGAGGATGGGGCACCACACATCCGGCCACAGGACCAGAGCATGTGGAAGCAGCTCAACCCACACTGTCTCAGGGACACAGCCATGCACACAGACACCAGCATCACAATGCCCCAAGTACAGGGCTCTGCCTGAAAAACCATGTGAGGGGCCCAAACGATGCTATGGCAAGACTGGTCACTGCTCCTAGCCAGGACAAGGGGTCCCAGTCCAGCCACGGAGACCTGTGACACCCATAGTGAGTGGACAGCCTTAGAAAGCTCTCTACCTGCAAGGGGCTGCTCAGGCTGAACCTGGCTGCTCCACAGCCGACAGGTGGCCCATCCTTTCCTTCAGGATAGCCAGGGGCCAGCAGGATGAAGTCTCCCCAAGCCCAGGCTCTTTAAGAGACCATCTGCTGCCACAGACATGCCACCTCCCTTGCCCCATATATAGGTCAGGTCTGACACAGGATTAGCCAGGGTGATCCAGTGGTGAGAGCACATCTCCCACTGGAGGCTTGGTCTGCCCTGTGTTCTCCCCGACACTAAGCGTGCCAATGCTTCACCTCCACATTCTCCTGGGCCTCTCACACGAGTCCAGAGAGAGAAAGAGGCCCCAGATCCTTCTCTTTTCTCCCCAGGCCCTAGAAAAAAAGCATGAAGAAACCAGCATACCAGCATCTAGCACACAGAAGCTCTCAGACTGCAAGGAGGGGGGAGCAGCATAAGTGTCCCTACCCTATCCAAGGCCCAACACAAGCACCAGAGGACATGGGACACTCCAACATCAGCAGGGTGAAGTGCTTCTCCACCGTGGAGATGGGGGAGCAAGGAGCTCCCTCCCTGCTCCGCACACCCGGTGGAGCCGAGTTCACTGGCAGTGGAGGCAGGACGCCTCCGCCGTGATCACACGCCACCCACTCCCACCCCCGGGCTGACAGCACTCCCATCAAACGCCTCCAGCCACACACACGTGGAGGATGCTGACATGAGGAGCGAGTAGCTGCACAGGCAGCGGAACTGATAACGCCCAGTTTCCTGTCGATCTCTCCCACGTGGATTCTCTGATGTCTAATAGCATGGATGAGCTGCACTGCAGAGGGAGAACTAGCAGCACCTTCCTCCCTGAGAGCCGGAGTCTGTAGCAAGCCAAGACCTCGGAGGCAGCATCCACACCTGACACCTACCCCAACTGACACCATCCAGCAAGTTCAAAGCAGAGTGAACACTCACAAATAAACAGTAAGCTTGCAACAAGCCTTCATTTCCTTAGGAAAGGGTAAATAATCTGCAGAGATCTCCACCTTCCCTAGAAGAGATCTCCACTTGCCCTAGAAACACCAGCACGACCTGAATAGCATGACCAGAAGGCTGCAGGTGCAGCAGCTGGGTCCAGCTTGGCCACCTCTGTAGCTCAGCAGCATCAAGGAATGGGTTGTGTCCTCCTCTCGCCTGGGTGGCCTCTTCTCCCCTGAACAGAAGCACACTGAACTACACACACCTCTGTCTGCCCAGGCATTTTGCAGCAGCCAGTTCCACAGCTCAGTTGCACATGGGTGGGAGAAAAAGAGCAAATGCCACCATGTCCATGCCAAACCTGCTGCCTGGGTAGCCTCCCCAGTCCTTCCTTTCCTTGCTACTATGAGACACTGCAATTCACATCTCCGTACTCCTCTGCCCTTCACTTTTATTTCTCATTTCAGACAGCCCTTTCCTAAAACAGACCCAATCTCTCTGGACAGAGCCAGCCCAGGAAGGAGGGATCACCCCACTTTCTCTTCCCCACACAGCATCCCTGGAGTCCCCACCTCATCTGCCACCTCTCCACAAGCATCTCTCTGAGTCCAGCCCTCTCTCTACATGCTGTGGACAGTGTTAATGGCATCTGTCAAGTGAGCGGCCAAGGGCAGGAGCGGCCAGGCTCCAAACACCTTCCCCACTGCTCTCCACTGTGCTCAGGCAGAGCAGTTCCTGCAAAGGGATACAGGCAGACCGAGGAGCTGGTGGATGGCGAAGAACAGTTTTGTTACCACTCAGCAAACGAAGCGTCTCTTGAAAGCGCTAGTGACAGTCAGGAAGTTGGGCTGGGTGGTTTGTTTTGCATTTTAAGAAGCCTGCAGGGACACCGACAACCTGCAACGATCATTTTCAGAAAGGAGCTCAGAGAAACTCAGGATTTTCAGCAACCATTTACCCTCCTTTGTCCTCAATTTAAAATTTGCCAAGAGGCTGCTTACAAGATGCACCAAAACAGGGAGTGACCACTACCCTAAGTGCAAAGGAGGTTTGCTGCAATATGTCCCCATACATCACTCAGAGAACCCCACACCAGTGCCTGAGGTTGGTTTTAAGAGCAAAAACATGACTTTCAAGCTGACAGCCCCCGTGCACAAAGCGCGACTGTGCAGTGACAAGAGAGCAGCCTGGGGCACAGGAGCTGCCTGACCTCTGCTACAGCTCTCGCCGGCAGATTTTTATTGTTCACCACTTTCCCGAAGCACAGGCACAGAGAGAAAACCAACTAAGACACTTGGCTCAAAATGCAAACGCAGCTAGGGAGCCCCACCAGCACAGCAGGGAAAAGACAATCTGCCGGAGGGGACCGCGCCTCAGCATTGCCAGGCTTGCGGGAAGAAGGACCAGAAAGTGGACCCTCCCTTCCCAGGGGCAATAGCCAAAGATGCCGGAGGCCTGGATCACCATGACACAGGCTCACCCAAGAGGAAGCAGCTCCTAACACAGAGCACTAGAGGCCAGTCCTCTGCTCTGCATGGTTGAGCTAAAAACCTTCATCCTGCTTTCCAGGGTAGCCAAAGAAGACCCAGAACTACAGCTCTGCAGCCAGTGAGGGCAGGTCTCCAGGGACCAGCCTGCAGCTGGAAGATAATATTCCCAAGGCTTGCAACGAGCGCTGCTTGTTGGGGACACTGCTCAACCTCACCCTCTGCCATGCACATGGCCAAGTGTGGAGCCCTCCCAAACCACCCCGCTCCAGAAAACCCAGACATGCCACATTGGACATGGGCCCCATGGGCTGCTTGTGCCCTCCAGGAAACAGCTCCTGCCCTGAAATGCTGAGGACTTGAAGGTGCAAGCATGGAGGAAAGGATAAGCTCCATGGTGCAGCTCTGCTGCCCACAGAGTCGGCAGGCTGGGTTCTCCCAATACCCTTGTGAGCTGATAGCACAGATCCACAATGCTCCCCTCTGGAACTGACCTGTGTCAGGGAGCCACGCAACACCCTCATGCAACTCCATGACCGCAGGGCTCAGGGCCTGGCTCTCCCAAGTTCCTGCACCAGTGTCAGAGGGCCTCTGGGAGGACTCTCCAGCACCAGCAGCTTCCTTGGATGTTTCAGCAGTCTCTGAACACATCAGACTGGCACCCTACGGACTGTGCCTGCCTGGTGGGTACACAAACCCCTTGGCCAACTAATCACCCACACACGGCAGGTGGCAAACCATGTTTCTCCAGACTGGTCCAAGCAGGGAGCCAAGGGATGGTGGGAAAATGCCGTGCACCAGCTCCTCAATAAAGAGGTGAAAACCCCAAAAGCATCCAGAAGCCAGGCTTTTCTGCCAAAAACCAGCGCTGTGCCGCCTGCCGCCAGCACCTCCCGAGCCGTGCCCTGCAGCCGGCCTCACGTGACGGTGGAGTGGATGCACACAGGAGGAGTGGCTGTAGTGACAGCGTTACAGCTTGTGTCCAACACACAGCTGAGCCCAGCAAATCCCAGCGCTCTGCAGCTCTCCTTTACAAACTCCACACACTGCGCAGGTACAAGGGCGTCAGTGAGAGCTCAGTGCCCACAGCCCCGGGAAAATGACACCTGGAGGGAGACAGCCCAGTGAGCACAGGGCTCCCAAACTCCCTGATGTCCACTAGCACAAGGACTGGCCCACACCAAGCACCAGGGACAAGGAGAGCTGTTCTTACACCAGCCACAATTGCCCAGGGCCAGCCCCTCTGCTATTTCAGCACACATACTCCTGGCAGGATAAGCAGGACTTCACCCTGTCCAACTCTGCTCCAAGGAACTTCCTATCACTCCCTGCTCTACCCTGGGTAGCAGAACTTGACCAGTTCTGCAGACATCTGCGAGAAAAGTGCTATGAGCTGAAGCCCAGCCCTTACCTGCCAGCTGTTATTTCATTCCTCTAACAGGTCCATAAACCAAGGATAATTAAATCTCTCCTAAACTCTCTTCCATTTAAAATAAAAATCTATAGTCCCTATTTCATTAGCTGGCTCTGGGTTTTACAGCTTGATCAATTCCCCTCACAGAGCCCTGGTCCCAGGCAGGCAGACGCAAACACGCAGCTTCCACGGTGAGGATCAATGGGATTCGCAAAGTCTCCTCTCCCCATTCCTTGTTCCTCGCTCACCAAAGGGAGCCACACAGCACAGCAGGTAGGGACAGGGTGTTTCACTGCTCAGGGGAAGACCACTGCCACACGTGGCTTCAGAGGTTGGAGTTAGCACCTGGCAAGAGCAGAGGCAGCAGCGATGCTCCCTCTCCAGTGAAGGGGCCCCCAAGAACACAACCACGACCCTAAAGGCGAAGCAGCCCAGCATGCCAGCAGGGTGACATCTCCCTGTTTGCTCACAGTGAAGAGGGACAAGGCTCAGCTCCCACAGCTGACAGCTGGAGGCAGAGCCCACCACAAGCACCAGCTGGGAACCAAGAGCAGCCACCACCTCTTTGACCTCTCTGCACACAAAGCGGAAGAGACTCGTCACTGAGACTCAGGCACACAGGCTCAGTGTTTCCTGCTCTTCCCAGCTCTCTGCTGCTGCCCTGCCACACAACACCTTCCCCCTGCCAGCCCACCAGGGATCCAGATGGCTCTTGCCACCCCTGCAAGCCTCTCCCTCTGCTGCAGCAGGAGCTTCCAGAGCCTGGGAGCAGATGCAGGGACCACAGCAGCAGCCAGAACTGCTCTGAGAGCATCCAGGCAGAGCCCACAGAGTGGACATCAGAGTGCTGGGCAGCCCTTGGCCTGGGCCAGCGCCCAGGTGCCGCCCAGCACCTATCACATCGTTTCCCTCTCTTCCAGGTGCATATCCCTTCCTCCTTCCCACCTCTGCTCAGCCAGAAAGCAGCAAGTTGCCACAGTCCAAGTCCTGTCAGTGCCAGGACCCACCATGGTGGCAGCCCCAGGGGAAAGTTCCAGCAGCCCCAACTGCAGTGAGCTCTGCCCTGGCCACACAATGCCAGTGATGGACAGACCACACCACCAGGGCCCAAATCCTGATCTGTACTGGAACCAGCTGGTACTTGCCAGGGGATATCAGGACAGATTTCTTGGACACAAAACAACCACCACTCAGAGTGCCCAGCTCCAAGCAAGGCTGGGGGAACAAAGCTTTGCCATCCCACCGAGACTCCTCACATGGCTGCGTGCAGGGAGGTGGCACTGGAGCCTCCCAAACACACACAGGTGCCTCCTGCCTCACCTCCCATGCCAACACCTGCCCTGTCTCTGCTGGCACCGTGTCGTGATATGGGGGGAGCATAGAGGGGGCACAGCTCACCTGCTAAACCTAACCTACTGCTCGAGGGGTGTGACACCACCTGGCCAGCCCCAGAGCAGACACCCAAAGGTGACAAACAAAGGCGCCCAGCAGGCACTCCGCATTAGCAGTATTTTTAGACACCACTATGGAGCCGGCCTTATTATTTTCATTGCAACGTGCATAATTACCCACCATGCACCGCAGTGACATCAGACGCAGCCGGCTCCCCTCCGACAGCTGCTCCTCCTCCCGGGGCTCCTGCCTGGCCCCGGGGACCCACCTGCCCCGCCGGGCTCTGCCCTGCGCATCTCCCCGAGGCACAAGGCCCCACCTCGAGGGGGGCCTCGAGGTCCTGGGGCGTCAGAGCCGACATGGGCGCAGGTGACAAAGAGATGGAGCAAGGCACTGGCACAGGACAGCAAGAAGGCAAGCGCAGGGATGATCTCTGGAGCCGCAGGCACATCCAGCCAGTTGTGCTGGAGCACAGGGCCGGTGCAGAGCTGGTGGACAAGGTACCAGCGCAAAACAGAGCTGCGCTCCTGGGAAGAGGGGCTGTCCCCACACGGAAGGACAGCACCGCACTGGCCGCAGAGCTCAACTCCTGCCCGGGAGAGCAAACCCTGGAGCGCATCCCAGCCGCCCACAACGCGGTCCCGCACGTCCTCCGTAAGACAGGGCTGCCACGGGCCCCACACGCAGCCCACGCTGCCAGCCCAGATCCTGCCGGGCCGGTGGCACGGCTTGTCCCACTGCCACCACCCCGGGTGCCACTACCCCCACCCTGTCACTTCGGGCTCGTTTGTTTCCTACCTCCTCCCCAGGGACAACTTTGCAAAGAGTTTCACCACTTCCCCTCCCGCTCCCTGTCCCACGCCGGGGCTTGCCCCGAGCTGGCACAGTTTACCGGGTCCGGGGGAACGGCGGACGGGACACCGCGAGATGCCAAGCGGGAGGACACAGCACGAGCCTCAGCAGCAGCCCCTGACTCCCGCCCGGCCGGGGTCGCGGGAGCCCCCGAGAAGGGGCTCCGGCCGGGGCAGGCCCGGACAGCCGCCGTGGGCGGCAGCGCTCCGGCTCCGGCTCTCTTCCCGCTGCCCCCCTTGTCCCCGCGGGGCTCCCCGAGCAGCGGGGGCTCCTCCCACCGCCGTGCGGCTGCACCGGGCCTGGCTGCGCTTTACGGCCGTTTCCCCGAGCCCCGATGCCCCGGCAGCCGCCACCCCCGCCCGCCCCGGCCATCCGCTCCCTCCGCGCACCGGGCCCGGCCCGGCCGCCCCCGCCGCACCGGGCCGCGCTCGCTCCTCCGCCCGCCGCACCGGGCCCCGCCGGCCCTGCATCCGCCCCATCGCTTTGGGCCCTGCCCGCCGCCCTCCCGGTCCCGCTGCCCGGGGGCTGCCCTCCACCTTCCCCCAGCCCGGGCCCTACCCGCCGCCTCCCCCTGGTGCCCCGGCCCTGCCCCGCACAGCCCGGGCCTGCGGCCGCCGCCGCGCCCCGTACCTTCGGGAGGCGCGCCCCCGGCGCTCGGTGCCGTGCCCCGGCGCTGCCCGCCGCTCAGCCCGCTCGCATGGCGCGGCGGCCGGGCCCGCCGGGCTCCGTGTCCGTCCCGGTGCCGGTGCCGGTCCCGGTGCCGCTCCCGCTCCGGCCTCAGCCCCGCCTCATGGCGCCCCCGCGCCCGCTGCGTCGATGGAACCGGCCGCGCCGCGCTGCCCCCCCCCCCCCGCGCTGCGCCGATGGGCGCGCCCGCCGCCTCCTGCCGTAATGAGCCCAAGAGCGGCGCCGCTAAACCTCACGGCGGTGCTCTTCAGCCGTAATGCTCCGAGTGGCAGCGCAGTGAACGCCGCCCTGGGCTGAGTCGGGGACGATCACAGAAATCACAGAATTATTTAGGTTGGAAAACATCTCTGAGATCATGCAGCCCAACCTGTGACCCAACACCACCATGTCAACTAGACCATGGCACTAAGTGCCACATCCAGTCTTTCCTTAAACACCTCCAGGGTGTAATTCCACCACGTCCCTGGGCAGCCCATTCCAATGCCTGACAAACCTTTCCCTGAAGAAATTCTTCCTGACGTCCAACCTAATCCTTCACTGGTTGCCAGGGAGAACAGGTCGACTCCCACCTGGCTATAACCTCCTTTCAGGAAGTTGTGGATGTCTCGGGACAGCCCTGGGAGGTGTGAAAGTGCCCCAGGACAGCCAGGGGCAATTGCAAAAGGGTGTCCAGCACCAGCCCCAGGAGTCTCGGGGGAGGCATCCTGGGACAGCCCTGGGGGGCTCCAGGGGTAACCCCAGGCAGCTCGTGGGGTGTCTGTGAGGATGCCCTGGAGCAGCCTTTGCAGGAGCTGGGGTGACCCTGGAGCAGCTCTGGAGAGGTTCACTAAGGGGTGGTCACAGTCTGTCCCCTGTAGCCCCTTCTCTGGTGTAGGGTGAGATGGGAACCTCAGAGCAGGCTGAGTGTCTGGGGAGACTCCTGAGTTTCTCCAGTATCCAGGCCCTGTGGGTTCCCCAGGGAACAGGGCCACGGATGCAGGGGTCCAACAGGCTGGCTATGCCCCACCACCACCACTTCCCAGCCCTTTTCTGCCTGAGCAGAGCTGGACAATCCAGCCTTGTCCTCAGCGGGTCTGAAGTAGGTCAGGGAGGCTGGACCAAGCCCCTGGGGAGGGGAGTGAGTGGCAGGGGGTGCAGAGGGCCCCAGGCACCTGCCCCAGTAGCCACAACACAAGGTTAGTGCCCACCCCCTGTCCTGATGGGACCCCAGTGTCCCCAGCCCAGGGGATGCAGGTCAATTCCCTAACCCCTCTTTGGTCTCCTGGGGTGGTTCAGGATCCCTCTGCATCCCTGCAGGCTCCACGCCCCTTCTGGGAGCCAGGGTCCCATGGGAGCAGGTTGGGGTGGCTGAATCCTGAGGGACAGCACCCAGTATGGAGACCTGGGGACCTGGTTTTGGGAAGCAAGCCAAAAGCTCAGCTGGGTGGGAGCTGTGGGATGAGCACAATGAATAAGGAAGACAGGAGAGGGACTTCTCACCCTTTAATTGCAGTTAATGATTGATGAATGTGTTTACTTCAGGAGGCAAAGGTCTGGCAGTGTCAAGATGCAAGTGCAGAGGCAGCATCCCCAGGGACACAGCCACAGGTAAGGGATGTCAGCCCCTATCCCGGCCCCCACGGGCACCTTGCTCCCTGCGGGGGGAGGTGAGGGTGTCTGTCAGCTGTGGAGCTGCCCCCGAGCCCTGGCACAAGGAGGGAGACACTGTGGTCGTGCCATGGATCGGACTCCAAGCACTGCTTGGGGAGGCCCTTTTAGGCACAAGCAATGGAGCCTCCAGCCATGCCCAGGGCAGGCTCCTGGGGTCCCCCAAGCACACCCACAGTCTCCTCTACCTGGAGGTCAACCCCGTCCTCCCCTCAGGGAGCCCATGCCCCGGCGTGCAGTGTGGAGCCTGGCGTTTGCTCACCAGCCCAGCTCAGCAGAGGGGACTGTCCCCACCAGCACCTCTCCTGCCCCGGTGGCTGCTCCCCAGGAGGGATTTTGGGGGGCAACCCTCAGTCTCTCAGGCGCTTGTTCCCTGGTGTGTGCCCGCAGGCATCCTGGCAGGATGGCATGGCGCTCGTTGGTGCTGCTCCCCTTCCTCCTGGCAACAGGTAAGGACTCTTCTTGGCATCTGGTGTGGGTGGGCAGGAGGTGTTGGAGCTGCTTTCGACCCCCAACACTCTTTCTCAATTCCCTGGGGGAAGCTGTGACACCAAAACAGCTGCCTACCCCACTGGAGAGCCAGGCTGGGCTGTGGGGAGAGCATGGGGGCTGCAGCTGGAAGAGAAGTGCGGTCTGGAGGTGTGGGATCAGCGCAAGGATGTGAGGGCTGGGGGCTTCCCCTGCCTCCCGTGGAGACCCAAACCACATCTGGGAGCTGGGGCTGGAGTGGAGGAGGTGCTGCCAGATGTGGGTCTGGGGTCTGCCGGGCTCAGTGATGGTGCTCAGCTCCTCTTCCCTGCAGTTTCAGGCAACACAGTCCCCATCTTCAACACGACCATCTTCTACGTGCCTGAGGACCTGGAGCTGGGTGAGTAGGGCGGTCTCGAGAAGGGCCTGGGGTGTCAGAGGAGTGATTGGGGGGGTTCTTGGGCGGGGCCTGACACTGCCTGTGCCCCCAGGCCAGTTTGCTTTCCAGCTGGAGGCTTATGACCTAGACAATGACCCTCTCACCTACCAAATCGGAGGGACAGACGCCTTCTACTTCTCTGCCGACTCCAAATCAGGCAACGTGACACTGAGGAACTCCCTGGACCGTGAGGTGTGGGCAGAGGATGGGGCAGATTTCTCTGCCTGAGTGGGAGTCTGGGGCTATGGGGATGGAGAGCAGAGCCTGTGGGTCACTCCCTGGTCCCAAAACCCAGCTCCTGGAGGGAGAGTTGTCTGGGAGGAGCATCCTACACAGAGGTTGGGGCTCAGCCATCCAAGGATTGAGCCTTGACCGAGTCCTGCCTTGTGTCGCCTCAGCTCCAGGCCAGGCTCACCATCACCGCCAGAGTGTCTGATGGTGTAAATAATGAGGTGAGTGCTGGGGCAAGGGCTGGGTGGCTGCGGTGGGAAGGGAGCAGGGTCCCAGCCAGCGCCATAGACAAAGCTCAGTGGGAAGGCAGTTGGAAGTGGGTGGGTGATGCTGGCTGGCTGGCCAGAGTGGGCATGGGGTGCCAGAACTGCACCCAGCTCTGCTGGCCACCATCTCACACAGCCATCCTGTGCCCTCTCTGACACCCGGTAGGTCTCCCAAAAGATGATCATCATCGTGGAGGACCGTAATGACAACGCCCCGGTCTTCCAGTTCCTGCCGTATAACGCCTTCATTCCCGAGGTACCTTCCTGGGACCTCCCAGCCCCCATGGGCAGCAAGCAGGGCAAGGGTGCCAGGTGGCTCCTGTGGCGTGGGGGTGCCAGCAGGGGGACAACAACGGGCTGGGAACTGTATGATCCCACACCTGGGTGTGTGGTGACGCTGTGTCTGGGCGTGGGGTCACCGAGGGTGCAGCCAGTACCTGGGAGCACTCCGTGACAGGGAAATTCCCGATGGGAGCCTCTGTGTCACCCTGAGGCGCTGGAATATGGCTGGGACTCTGCCCTTGCAATGAGTTTCAGTTCAGGGTGTGCCCCAAGCTGCCTCTCAGCCCAGGACAGGGTGACACTGGATCAAGGTGTAGATGGGGTGTGGGGCTGAGTCCTATCCCCATCCAGCAACTCCAGGGCTGGCATGCAGCCCCTGCTCCCAGGGAGCCTCAGGGAGGGTAGCAAGGGGATTCAGGCTCTGCCTGGCCTGAGCAAGGGCAGCAGCTCATCCCTGTGTGTCCCATGGCACTGGGCAGCAGGGCCAGAGCATCCCAGAGCAGGGCTGGCAGGGTCCGAGCCCAGCATCACCCCCTGCTCTGCCACCAGAACACGAGCCTGCACAGCATCATCTACACCGTGTTTGCCAACGACAGCGACACCGGGAACGCCTCCAAAGTCAGCTACGGCATCGAGGAGGTGAGCACAGAGTGTTGTGGAGTGGGCCATACCATACCCAAACCCCACCCCTGGGCCACCCCTGTGGGGCTGAGGTGCTGGGGGACATGGCCAGGGCAGCCCCATGTCTCTGGGGGAGCAGGGATGTTTTGGGTCAGGACCCACCAGGAAATGGGTGCAAGGTGCTGAACAGTTGCAGGCCGGGGATGAGCCAGGTTGTAAGGGGTCCCCATGAGCCAAGCCTGGCAGAAGGATGGGGATTGAACCCCCATCTCTGCTGGGACACCTCTGCTCCCTGCCTTGATGACACAGGCTGATGTCCTCTGCTCAGGTAATCCCAGACAACACAAAGAACCACCAGCTCTTCTACATCCTGCCCAATGGGAGTGTGGTTCTCAATGGCTCACTGGACTATGCCACAAACACATTCTACCAGATCAAGATCCTCGCCAAGGTGGGGACCAGCCGGGCTGTGGGTGCAGGGCTGCCAGGTAAGGGGCTGTGGGACTGACAGGTGCTTTGCTCCTCAGGACAGCGGGGGATTGCTGCACAACAATTGGATCGTCCAGCAGAGCTTTAACTACCTGTCCCTGACCATTGAAGACGTGCCCAACCTGGACCCACGGTTCCTCAATGAGCCCTACTCGGGCTCTGTGCCTGAGAACTGTGACCTGGTCAGGAGCCTGCCTGCCCCAGTGTCATGTCCCTGCCCCTGGCCCTCCCTGGGGGCTCTGACGCCCTGAAGTGTCTGGGCCACCAGGCCTGTGGGCAGTTGGAGATGTCATAGGTCCTGCTCTGATGGCCATGTCCCCACAGGGCACCACTGTGCTGACTGTCACCGCCATGGACCGAGACACAGGGGTGAATGATGAAATCTTGTACAGCATCACCAGTGAGTGATGGGGCAGAATGGGACAGGCGGGGGATGACACGGTGGAATGAGCAGGAGGGGTGCTCAGGCAGCAAGGGGGACCCTAGAAACTGGTTCTGGGCACCCAAGCTCTGCCAGCCTGACCTACTGGAAGAGAGAGGGCCAGGCCTGCCTTTCCCAGTGGCTGCCACTGGTTCCTGCTGTCCCCTTGTCCTAGATGCCAGTGTTCCTTTTGTTATCAATGTCACAACGGGCACCATCACTGTGAGTGAGCCCCTGGACCGTGAGCAGCTGCCAAGTGAGGAAGTGCTGCTGGAAGTCACGGTGAGTAGGAGGTATCAAGGGGAACCCCATCCTCTTCCTCTCCCTGGGCCTCTCCAACCTGCTCTCTCCTCCTGCCCAGGCACGTGAGAAGAACCTGGATATCTACGGCAAGGAGGCCCAGACCAGCACCCTGGTGACAGTCTTGGTGACTGATGTCAATGACAACAAGCCCCAGTTCTACAACTGCTCCCTGTCCAGCTGCAACTTCTCTGCCAGTGCCCAGGACAACTTCATGGGCAACATCATAGAGCACTCCTCCTTCAGACTGCCTGTGTCCAACCTCAACATCATTGCCCACGACCCAGATAAGGTAGGAGCCCGTCCACAGGGCTGAGCTGTGGTGCAGGTGTCTGTCCTGGCTGCACCACTCACCCTCACTCTTGTCTCTCCCTGGCAGGGCATCAACAGCAGTTTTGAGCTGAGCCTGCAGGGTCCAAATGCCGCCGCTTTCTCTGTGTTCCCCACAACTATTGTGGGCTCAGGGGAAGTCCAGATCCTGGTGCAAAACTCATCCTTAGTGGACTACGAGATAAGCCATGTCATGGTGGTGCAGGTGGGACTTGTAGGGCTGGCCTGCTGTGGTGGGGCAGTTCCTGCTCCCTGCATGCACTGAGGCACATCGGGGCACAGCCCTTCTATTTTTGGGAGCCAACGCAGAGCAGGACTCTGCCCTGGCAGCTTGTGTGGTGCAGGGGAGCTGGGCTAGAGTGTGACAGGTCTCTCTAATGTCTGGGGACCCATGTGAGACACAGTCCCTTCTCAATCCTGCAGATCATTGCTAATGACACGGGGAACCCCACAGACTGCTGCTCCACGGCCACCGTGACCATCGACCTCATCGACACCAATGACCACAACCCTGAGTTCCCCCAGAGCACCTACAACCTGACTGTGGTGGAGAACAGCCCTGATGGCACCATCATCTCCCCAAACATCACGGTCAGGCACTGAGCAGGGAGTGGGCACAGCTTACATCCCCAAGCAGGGCCCTGGGCACACCTGGCACTTCTAGTACAGCTTGTGCTGAGGACACTGATCTCTTCATGTACACAGGAAGGAGTCAGGGCCAGTGGGTACTCAACGGTGGGACCCCTTTCCTATCAGGGCCACATTTTTTGGGGTGCTCATTGCCAGCAGCCACTGTCCCAGACTCATCACTGCTTTGAGGTCTGAAACAGATTCACAAGATGCTTCTTTCTGTCTGTTAGGCCTATGATCCAGACAGCGGTATCCTGGGCCAGATCACCTACCAGCTGCTGCCAGAGAGCATGTACGTAAGGGCAGAGCCAGCCACAACCAGGGCATCATCCTGGAGAGGGGGCTCCAGGCCTGAGCCCCAGTGATGGCTCTGTGTATGCCACAGCCGTAAAATCTTCACCGTGAACGCCACAACGGGGGCACTGCTGGTGCACAACGGGAGCTTGCTGGACCGGGAGACTCGCTCCATCTACTACGCCAACCTCCAGGCCAAGGATGGGGGCAACCTGGTGGGCACTACAGTGCTGGAGATCACTGTGCTGGATGCCAATGACATGGCGCCCATCATCATTGGCTCCTACTTCATCTCGGTGGAAGAGGGGCAGAACGTTAGTACACAGATCCAGGTGGGTACCAACAGAGGTGGAGGGGTTGAGGGATTGTCAGAGAGCAGGGACTGTCCCCGGAGTGCCCGACAGCCCCATTTCAAATGCTGACCTTTTCAGGCCATCGACAACGACGAGCCTGGCAGCCTCAACAGCAAATTGGGCTTCAAGATTTTGCCAGGACTGTTCAGCAACAACTTTACCATCGATGCAGACACAGGTGAGATGCACAGCAAGGAGCCGCTGGACCGCGAGGCCTTGGAAGATGAGCGTGGACAGATGGTGGTGGCAGTGATGGTGTATGACCACGGCGAGCCACAGCTGAGCACCATGGTGAACGTCACCATCACCGTGGGGGTGAGCCCTGGGCACAAGCAGGGACAAGCTGGGGCAGGCTGGGGCTCGGAACTGGGATGGATGGGCAGGGCGGGGATGTGGAATCCCTGGCTGTAGCAGAGGTGCTGTGTCTCCAGGCTTTCTGTGGGGGCAGAGTGAATAGTTGATGCAGGGAGACAGGAGAGGGCTTGTGTAGCTCCTGCCTGTGGGCAGGCAGGTGCTCACACTCTTGTCCCCAGCCGGCTGTGGGGAACCCTGTTTCCTGAAAGTGCTGCAGCCATGGGCTTTGTCTCCTGCAGGACCTGAACGACAACATTCCCGTGTTCCTCAACCAGTCCTATGAGTACTCAGTCTTTGAAGACTCTCCAGGTAGAAGCTGCATGGCCAGTCTTGTGGGACCAGCAGTGGCCCTGAGTCAGTGCCCACTGCCCACTGCGTGTCTGTCTCCACCTGCAGGGTCCTTCGTGGGCGAGGTGAAGGCCACAGATGCCGACCGGACAGAGATCAATTCCCGCATTTCATTCCAACTTGAAAGAAGCACTGGCTCCAGCAACTTCTTGATCCGCTCATCCCGCCTGGGGCCGGGGAACTACAGCGGGCAGCTGTCTGTAGACCCTGACATGTCCCTGGACTATGACACCCTGCAGCAGAAATTCTTCACCTTGACAGTGCTGGCGGAGAACACGGCCGCAGACAACGCAGGGGACAAGGCCAACGTCTCAGTGATGGTCCACATCCTAGACATCAATGACGAGTCCCCCACCATCCTGCCAGACTCACTGCAGGACGTGTCAGTGGCTGAGAATGGGACGCAGCAGGGTCTGATCCACACGCTGAACGCCTTCGACCCCGACACCAACCACTCGCTGGTCTTCGAGGAGCTGGCGGTCACCTGCTTCAAGGGGGACAGCAGTGCTGAGGACGTGTGCTGGGACTGGTTCGTGCTGACACCCAACGGCACGGTGCTGGTGAACAGCTCAGACATCGACTACGAGGTGTGTGACAGGGTTCTGCTCACGCTGCGGGCTGAAGACCTGTACACTGAGAGGGGCAACCGCTACAGCCAGAACGGTACGGCCCCCACTGCCCGCTCCTTCCACCACCACTGGGCACGGCAGGTGCTGGAACCTGCCTCTCCCACCTCCCATGAGAAGCTGTGGGCAGCAGGGCGGGAGCTGGGTGGTTTGGCTATGGAGGGAAGGTGTCCCCAGCTCTTTTGATCTGAGCCTGCTGGGAGGACAGGGCTCCTACAGGAAGCAGAGGATGGTGCTGCAGGGCTGGTCTGTTGGTGATCGGAGCTCTGCTTTCGGGACCTTTGCAGAAACCCTGAGGATCATCATTATTGATGTGAATGACAACACGCCAGTCTTCGAGGCCATCTCAGAGACTTTTGGTGAGCAGCTGGGGTTGGCACATCACGTGGGCTCCTCGCTGCATCCACACGTACCCTGCCACACTCACCAGCAGTGAGGATCTTCCCTGAGCCTAGGGCAGGGCTGTGAGCAGTGGGGGGGCCAGGCTGGGGTTACTCAGTGCTTTTCATGAGGGCTGTGGGGCCAAGGGCAGCAGTGGGGGCTTAGAACCCTGGGGCTGTGTAGGCATGGGGTCTGCAGCAAGTCTGGCTGCTCACCAGCATGACTGCACCATCTGTCTGTCTGTTCCTGGCAGTGGTTGTCCCCGAAATCTCTCCTGAGAACCTGCAAGTGGCTACTGTGAAGGTGAGGAGCCGCCTACCTGTATCTGTCAGTCCATGGAGCCTTGTTCACCTGTCCCCACCATGGGCAGGCAGGGGCCATTCACACCCGTGCTCCTGCCATGCTCTGTCCCTGCAGGCCACAGATGCTGACTCAGGGCAGGGGGGAATCATCACCTTCTCCATCATCAGTGTGGTGCTTGTGGAGGACAACGGGGCCAGTCGGCCCTTTGAGAACCTCTTCAAGGTGTCGACAACGCTCAACAAGGGCACCTACATCGGGAGTATCCAGTGAGGCCATGGGTCTGGGCCAGGGTGGGGGATGCAACTGCTGCAGGGCCAGGGTGGGCTGGAAAGGGGACAAAGCCTTTCTGGAGTCCTGTCTGGACATGGAAGTAGGGTGGAGCTTGAGGGATGGCAGTGCCATCCTGGGGACATCCTGTGCAGCTCAGTGGGATCGCTGATGTCCCTGTCCTCACAGGGTGGCCAGCAACCTTGATGAATCACTGAAGGGGCAGTACAAGGTGACAGTGGAGGCTTACGACGGCCAGGAACCGGTGCACAGAGCACAGACTGTGCTGGATGTGAGTGTCACCCCCATCCCGCATCCCAGGCCGCCACACACCCGGCCCAGCCCCGCTCACCCCTGCTCCCCACACGCAGATATTCACGGTGGATCAGAGCTACCGCGTTCGGCTCCAGTTCGTGACAGTGGTGGAAGAAGTCCAGAGTAACTCGGAAAGTATTAAATTGTAAGGGGTGCTGGGCCGGGGCTAGGTGTGCACAGCTGGACCCACCAGCTGTGTCTCTCAGCTTCACGGACTGTGAACACAGTGGGCCAGGCAGGTCCCCACCAGAGCAGGGGGTCCATCTGCTTCCTGTGCCCATGAGCAGAACACCAGGATGTCCAGCCCAGCTTCCCCCATCTCTCTTGTTCCTAGGGCCTTGACCACCGTGACCAAGGCAGCAGTCTACGTGGTGGCCATCCGACGCCTTGAGGACACCGCTTACACCCAGTGAGTGGTGGTGAGGAAGGGGACATGGTGGTGGCATCAAGAGTGTCACCCTGGGGCAGGGCACCACACTCTCCCCATCTCTCTGACTCTGCAGGGTGGATGCCAAGTCAGTGATGGAGGCCTACTTCGTGTACAGCAATGGCACTGCCCTGGACGTCAATGACGTGAGCAGGTGAGTGCTGGGGCTGTACATGGGCACTGCCACGTGCTGGAAGCACCCCAGCTGCTCACACCTCTGCTTTCCTTGGCAGACTCATACTGTCTGATGCGCTGGGCTTGGCTGAGCTGGTGAAACTGGGCCTAGCTGTCATTGTGAGTGGGGGAAGGCAAGGGGCACAGGGAGAGGGCAACAACCCCATTGGGGCTGGCTGGGAGCATCCACTGGCTGGAACTGTGCCCTCACCCCTGCTCTGTGCCAGGGCCCTGGGGAGGTGACAAAGCCCACCAAGGAGACGGAGCTGATTGGCATCATCGCAGGATTGGCAGCATTCCTGATTATCTTCATACTTGTCATGACCCTGGTTTTGGTACTCACCACCAGGAGGTACAGCACTGCCTGCATCCCCTCCTACCACCCCCCACCGCCCCCATCCTCACCAGCACCCCCAGACCCGTCCCCATCCTCCAACCCACTCCAGCCCACCCCATCCCACAGCCCAGCTCCCCCCTGCCCCTATCACCCACCCCATCCCTGGACTTTGCAGCTACAAGAGGAAGCTGAGTGCGATGAAGGCTCTGAAGGTGGCCACAACATTCAACCCTGCCACAGCACAGCAGGGAGCTGGCATCCCCGGGACCAACCAGTACAACGCCGAGGGGTGAGTGGGGGGCTCCTTGTAGCAGGTGGGGAGAGACCAGGCATGTCCACACATCCAGGGGCTGCAGTACTTACCTGCCACCCATCCCTGACTAGGGCCAACCCCATGCTGAACCGCCCGCTCGATCCCTCCCACGACCTGGGCTTCCACGAGGACTCCCTCTCTGTGACCAGGTGAGCTCTGTGGGCAGGTCCCAAAGGCCACAGGCTGTCACCCTATGCCTCACTTCTCCAGTGTCTGGGTCCTCTTCTACCTCCCACACTTCACTCTCCACAGCATGAATTCCCTGGATGAAAATACAGTAAATGCACCAGCAGATGACAACTTTGAGGTCGAGGTAAGTGTGCAAAGAGCTGCCAGTGCTTGGCAGCTGTGAGTCCTGACAGAGCACCCTGCATCCCCTTCTCTCTGCTGTAGTCCCTAGGGCCTCATGGACCCCTTGTGTCCTTTACTCTGCACCCCTCAAGAGCCCTCAGCTCCTGGGAAGGACGGGTGTCCCTGCCCTACATCTCTGTCCCCATCCCTTCTGACCACGCTCTCCTCCTGCAGCAGGTCAAAATACGGCCAACAGACCCCACTGACAAGGAGGTGCTGGTGGCTGCCCTGAACCTGAAGGAGCCCACCAAAACAGCGTACCTCAACACCACCTTCACCACCACAGACTTGTGAGCAGGCTCAGGCAGTGCAGCAGGGCCAGAGCGGGACTCGGGCAGCTGCTTTGGTGGTGATATGCTCAGTGTCTGGCAATAAAACTGTTCCACAGGGATCACAGTGTCCTGCGGCCATCAGCCCATCTGCCTGGGGGGTTCAGTCAGCTTGGTGTCATCTCTCCCAGCATGAACTGCTGGTTTTGGGCCAGCTGGTGCTGAAGGGGAGGTGCCACTGTGGGGCTCAGCCTGGCTTCTTGTCCCCAGGACCCTCTCCACCCCGAGGGAGGGAGGTGCAGGCAGCCCCATGCAGAGGTTTGTGCAAGGTTTTATTACCCAACATCCACATTGACAGATTGGTCCTCCCGCCCCTTCCTCCCCCCGCCCCCCCCCCCCCAAAAAAGAAATGAAGAGGAAAAACAGAAGAAAATTGGTGATGAAGCTGCAGCGCTGGTGTGCCACAGCTTGGCAGTGCAGGGCTGGAGGTGAGCACAGCCTGGGGCAAGGTGGCAGGGGGATGCCCCAGGGCTCCTGGTCTTCCTGGCACAGCCTTGGCACCACTCCCACAGCCCAAGGCACTGAGCAGAGCCAGGTCCCGGCAAGTGCCACGGCACAGAGCGGGCAATTGCCACGGCCCTGGCTGCCAGCTGGCACTTAAGCAAGCCCTTTGCAGCCCCACAGGGACAAAACCAGCCCAGGACATACAGTGTGGGTTTAGGTGGGCAAGACTTTACCCTTAACAAGGGAAAATGGCTGCAGTGGTGACTCTGGCACCTCGAGCCCTCCTGCACTTCTGCCCAGAGGGGATGGTGCAGCTCCCCAAGCACCCCTTGTTTGCAGCCTCCTGCCCATCAGGTGCCAGACACAGGCGTGGGCCCCCCTTGCTGTGGCACTGTGGGGCTGGTCCTCTGTATGGGGCCAGGCTGGGGGGCCAAGATCCATGTCCTGACAAGACATTAAGGTGCTGCCAGCCATAGGGATGTTGGCCAACCACAGGGACGTTCACTCCCCCTGCAGACTGACCCTTCACTCCCAACGCTCTTCAGCCTAGCAGAGCACAGGCAACGTAGGAACAGTGTTTGAAAAGATGGTCTCAGCCTCACAAGCCACCATGGAGGAGGTGGCTCCAGGCAGGACGCTCATGGCTGAAAGTGTCTCTTAAAAAGCTCCAAAAATGCAAACACAGTTCAATAAAAGCTCCCCTCCCCCCCACCCTGTAAAACCCCAGCTGTAAAAAGTGGCAGCGCTTTGCAGTCATCACATCCCCAGCTGCCGTCAGAGAAGAGCGGCCAGCGGGGCCAGTGGGACACGTGCCCGTGTCCCCAGCACATGGGGCCTTTCCGTCACCACTGGGGCAGCTGGACTGGCCTGGGAGCAGGGCACGCTTCATGCCCACCACCAGCCATGGAGAGGATGTGCTGCTTCCAGGCAGGTCGAGCTGGGGGCCATGGGGACAGACTCCCCAAGCATCTCCAGCCATGGTGACAGGGATGAGCAGCTCTCCATCGCACACGTGGTTGTCCCCTGTCTCTCCCATTTGAAATCTGTGGCCACATCCTCCCAGCTCCAGGGCACCCACAACACGGCAGTGGGGCAGAGAGGACAGGGCTGTTGGGGGACTGGTGCCTGCTGTGGGCAGCCGTGGGGACCCATGCGTGCACAGCCACAGGCTTGTTGGAGTGTGGCAAAGCCCGGGGCAGCTAAAGCAGTGGCAGGGCACCAGTGTCTCTTCAGTGTGGGACGTGATGCTGCTGCTCGGGGTGCCAGAGCTCAGGGCAGCCAGCAGCACCCACCCTGAGCCATCTTCGGACCTGTGCCACGGGCAGGAGACACACAGGAGCAGCTGCCTCCATCTGGAAGGAGCTACGTGCTTCCTCGTGCTGAAAAAAGCCACCAAGCACAGAGACAGGCCACCAGTCTCACGTCCCAGGGCACCTCCACGGGGCTACACTCATGGGAGAACCCCAGGCTGACAGGGAGGACCCCAGAAAAGGAGATACCTTGTCCCAGTGTGCAGTGCTCCATCACCACCGCAGCCCTGCACACTGGCACCGGGTGTCTCAGGACGCCGGGGCAGGGACCCATCCCCAACTTCTCTGAGAAGCCCCGAGGCACCCCCGCCCTGCCAGCATGGGCAGCGACTCACTCCATGGCAGGGCCGGCGCGGGAGCAGCACCGGGGCCGCCGGACGTTCTGCAGCAGAGCACGGAAGACACTGGGCTGCCTCTTGGCCTCGCCTTTGCGGGGCCCTCCCTTGACGGAGCCGGTGCGGGTGCTCTGCGGGGTCACCACCACCTGCCGCCCGTGTTCCTCAATCTGCTTCTCCAGGTGCTTTTGGATGGCCATTCCCAGGACCTCCACCTCCATGGAGGCCCCATACACCTCCCACGTCATCCCCTTCTCATCCCAGCTCACCTCCCGGATGGGCTCCGGAGGCTCCTCTTCCACCACCTCCGGCACCGTCCCCTTCACCTGCACCTCAGGGTACGAGGTCTGTGGGGACTTGGCCACTGGTGTCATCGGCCCAGTGGCCACTGAGCGGGTCTCCACGGGCATGGACACCTGCATCTCCGCATCCTTCTTGGAGGGCTCCAGGCGTGGGGCTGCAGAGGCCGTCTCTCTCTTGGGGAAAGTGAAGGCAGTAGCCCCACATGGGGGGCTCATGGGGCTTAAGGCCACCGACACCAGGGACACACGGCTGTCCACTTGCGTCCCCATGTCTTGTGTCCCAGCGTCCTGGGGTGGGGTCACTTCAAAGGAGTAGGATTCACAAAGCTGCTTGGCTGTTTGGGGCTGCTGGCTGCTCCCAGCTCCCACATCCCGGGCTGAGCTCCCCTCGGCTTTGCCCTGGCCCAGAGCAGTGGAGCTCGGACCTGCCTCACTTCGAACCCCAATCCCCACAGTGCTGGTGCTGGGGGGTTCTGCTGTGCTTCCCTGGGGGTTCTTGGGAGCCTCACTGCTCTTTGTCTGGGGAGCAGCACCCAGGGATGTCCCTTTGTTGTCCTGGGGCTGCTCCTGGCTTGGAAGCACAGCTGTCCCGGTGCCTGCAGTGGGCTCCACAAATGCCACATGTTTGGCAAGACCCGGCGTGCTCCCCATGTCCTTGCTGGTTGCCTGGAGGCAGGGATCAGGCACGGGGGAAGTGGGGGCTGTGTCCTCCTTCTGGGTGTTGGGGACCCCCATCCCTGTGGGACCACAGGCAGGGGCAGCACCACTTGGTCCCCCGCAGCTCCCTGTTGCTACTGACACACTCTGCTCTGCGCTGGTGTCCTGGAGAAGTGTGCCAGCTGATCCTGCTGGTGATAGCACCTTCTTCTCTGCCTTGGTGCCCTGGGACTCTGGCTCAGCCACACAGCAGGTCCTCATAGCACGGGCTCCCGCAGCGCAGCCGGAGCCGGGCAGGCACTCGCCTGCCACTGGGCAGCCAGGGGAGCCGGCACTGGGCTCACAGGAGTCCTCGGCCCCGGCCTGGCGGCTCAGCACCTGCAGCCCCTCGGGCTCCTTAGCGCTGCCCATGCCCAAGGAAGGCTTCTCCCATGCTAGTCCCGCCACGGGTCTGCAAGAGAGAGGATGGGGCAGTGAGGAGCGAGCAGCACGTGGACCCCCAGTACACCTCAGCTGCCGACTGTTTTTCTCCATGCCACCCGTGACAACAGGTTGGGCAGCCACGCAGAGCACTCACTGTCCCTGGCACAGCCTGGGTGGTGGCACACGGTGCCCAGGCACATGGGAAGGGAGGAACAGTGTCGGCTGCCTACCGTAAAAGTCAGCTTTCTCCCGGTGCAGCAGGACCGGGAGCGGGATACAGGTGCTGCTGTGGCTGGTGGAGTGGGCGATGCAGTGAAGGCACCCCTGCGGAGAGAGCGTTACCTGGAGAATGGTCCTGGGCACCAGGCTGAGAGCCAGGGGGCTCGGCAGCCCCCTCCTGTCAGCAGGAAGCTGGGCACAGGGAGGGGTGAGAGTAAGCTGGGCCTGGGGTCCAAGGGAGGCTGCAGAGAAGGGCAGGAGCACGGGGCAGCCCAAGCCCTTCCCTCTCCACATGAGGGAAACATGGTCTAGTGTCACCCAACTGTCCCCAAACCCTTCCCAGCCCCATGGGGCAGAAGCAGGGTGGGAAGCCCCAAACTTTCCGGCAGCCCCCCAGCTTTGCCAATGCCAGGGAGTGCCTGCAGAGGTGGGAGCACAGGCGTCCGGCAGGCGTGGGGCACTCCATGCCTCCGGACACGGCCACTCGTGGGTCCCGAAAAGGGCAGAGCCGAGAGGACACAGCCGGAGCCGATCGAGTTCCTCCCAAGGGAGGCGACAGGAGCGGGTACCAGGCGGTCACCGACGTCCCCCAGCAGCGCCGGGCCCGGAGGCGATGATCCCTGCCCGGTCTGTAGGTTCCCACGCAGCACCCCGATCCCCGGAGGGCCGCGCCGCGCCGCACCCGGACCTGCCCCGACAGCATCCCGATCCCTCGGCGCTGTGGCGCCATGCCCGGCACTGATGCTCCGCGGAGGAGCTGCGAGCCCCGGCACACGCGTGTGCACACGCACGGGCACGCACACGCCAGCACATGGCCACGGGCACACCCGCACGCACGGACACGCGTGTGCACGCCCCGGCCCCGCTCCCCCGGCCGAGCCCCGGACAAAGACGGCCCCGCGGCAGCCCCGGCCGGGGGAGGCCGACCCGACCCGCCCCGGCCGCCGCCGCCCGTCCCGGGGCTGCAGCCCACCCCCCCTCGGGGGTGCCGGTACGGGGCGGGCGGTGGCAGCGCCCGGCCCGGCCCCGCCACGTGCACCCCGGGGCCGCCGGTACCTGCGGCGGAATCGCCCGCCCGGTGCCGTCCCGTCCCGTCCCGTCCGGTCCCGTCCGGTCCCGTCCCGCTCGGCTCGGCTCGGCGCGGCGGCGGCAGCGGCGGCGAGCATGCGTGGGGCGGCGGCGGCGGGGGCGGTACCGTGCCCCGGGCCGCTCCCCCCGGCTGCCGTCCGCCCCGGCGCCCCCAGCAGCAGTGGGGAGGCGAGGGAGAGCCGGCTGCCTCGTGGGGAGTGGGGGTCCCGGCACACCGCATCCCCCCCGGTGTCATCGCTGTCACCACAACGTCCTGCTCTGGGAGTCCCCCACGGTCCCAGAGCCCCCCCCCGGTACCCAAAGCATCACCACCCCGCGTGCCCCAGGGACGAGCATCCCGGCACTCCCCGCTGCGCTCGGGCACAGCAGGACACACGGCCGGGACCGGTAGAGTCAGGGGGTCCCAAACGTTAGCGTAGGACCCGTGGGTGGGGGTGACAGCAACACAGAGCCCAGTCCCCCTCCTACCTGGTGATGGAGACGGCCGCTTCCCTCCCGGGCATTACCGGGGAGGGGGCTGCACCCCAGTCAGCCCGAGGGACCGGGACAACGTGCCAGCGTGACGGGATGGAGATGGGCGAGTACCCCTCGCCCGAGGGTGGGGGAGGACGGGGAGAGAAGAACGGCCCCGTCTCGCTCCCGGCAGCGCTTGCCTCTGCTCCCGGGCTCAGGCTTTGTCTAACTCCTTCCCACGCACTCCCGCTCGCGCTGCGGGGGGGAAGGCGGCCTGCTCGCCTCACTTGCATCCCTGCATCCCCCCCAAAAACCTCCAGCATACCCCCCAAACTTCCCACTGCCCCTCATCACCCTATGGGACCAGGGTCCCCCCACCGATCCAGGGATGTCAGCACAGAGACAGGAGCTATAGATCTACGGGGTCTGGGGGGGCTGGGTGCTAAGATTAGACAGTGTTCCCCATCTTGGAGATAACGTTAGCACCAGTCCTCCAGCCCTATAGATCTATGGGGTTAGGCTGGTTCCATGGGAGCTGGCACACCTGGTTGCTTGGAGACAAGGGAGGCTGGAAATGCTTCTTTCAGTAAACAGCCAGCCTGGAACAAAACCCCGAAGGCTAAAAATAGGGAGGCAGGATATGGAAATTAAATAAAAATCCTTGCCCCCCTCCCTCACTGGGGCAGAACGAGGCACCCCAGTGTCACCGCCAGGCACTCCAGTCGATGGTTGGAGAGGCTGGAGTGGGGGATGTACCCTGCACCCATCAATGTGTTCCCTCCTCGAGGTGTTTGTCCCCACATTTGTGTGCTGCGTGCTGGTTCCAGTCCTGCAGCATTGACTGGACCCAACTGCGTGCCTGCAGCGATGGGGGAACTACCTTAGTGTGATGCACAGGTGTGGGGTTACATCCCATGGTGCCCCATGTGGGATCAGACCCAGTCCCCGGCACATTCCCTTTTGGGTCCAAGGAACACCATGGACTGAGGCAAGTCCTGGCAGAGGAGGGAACAAACGCCTCCTGGCCTCTGGCTGGGACTTCACCGCAAGCAAGAGGCTGCGGGGTCACATCCTGCTGCCATTTGCTTCCACCTGCCTCCCTCAGCTCTGCCGGCAGCGTCTCTCCCCATCCCCATCGTTATCTTGCCACCAGCGTGTCCCCGTCCCACCAGACCTGGCCGGGGGGGGGAGGGGAGAGGTGGGGGGGGGGGGGGGGGGTCATGGGGAGCATCCTCCCCTCCCCGCAGGCAGCCTTCATCCCAGGCTGGCTGCCTCCTCCTCCTCCTCTCCCCGCCCGGGCACCTCAGGGCTGGCAGGAGAACAATAGCGAGGAGGATGAGTAAGATGGTCCCCATTGCCTTGGCAACGCACTCCCGCGCTGCCGGCTCGGGAGGAGCCAGGCAGCTGCCTGAAAAGCGCGTTCTCCCTCGGTGGAGGGGGTGCTGGCGCAGGTAGCACGGCACCCCCTCCCCGGGCGCCGTGGCCCACCTCCCACGCCGCACGGGCAGCTCCACGTGAACGCACACCGGGCTCCCCCGCCGCCGCCGGCGCCCGCACACGCCGGAGCGGGCAGCACACGCACCCCGCACTCGGCTCAGCCCCAGCTTGGCTCCACGGCGTCCGGCTCTCCGGTGCCCGGTTGTGCCGGGGAGCGGTGGGACACAGATGGCAGGGTCTGGCTGGGAATGTGACCCCTGCGGCGCTGCCCGGCAGGAAGGAGAGGGGGTTCCCACGGCCTCTCACAGGCACGTCACCTTCACGCACGGCTGCCCACATGTCGGCGGGCAGGGATGTCGGGTGAGGAGGTTGTGGGGTGTTGGAGTGGGTGGCAGGGGATGCCCAGGGGCAGCAGGATCCCATCTCTGGCCACAGCCGTGCATCCCGTGCTGTCCCCCAAGTCATGTCACCAGCAGGAAGATCCTCAGCGTGCCTGTGAGTGCCTTGGGGTGACAAGGATGTTACCCAGACACCCAAAAGCACCAAGCACCCTAAAAACAGCACTACTTTCCCAGGTGTCTTGGTGTGGATATGCTGGGGGGTATCTGATCCCTGCCAGCACCCTCTGTCCCAGGTGCCCCAAAACACAGCCCCTGCCTCAGCCCTGTGGGACGGGAGAAAACTGCACCCAGGACACTGCAGCCTGGTGGCCGAGAACATCATCCATGGTGCTCCTGGGTACAGACAGGGATACGGCCCCAGGGCCAGCTGGGGGCAGAGGCAGCGACAGGGACACAGAGAGGCCCAGTTCTGCCAGCTGCTCTGTGCCACTGAGAGGGACCTGAGCGTGGCATCAATCAGCCAGAGCTGGGTGGTGACACTGGAGAACAACCCAGTCACACATTTGATCTCTCAGCACAGGATAAGGGGGAGCTGTGGAAAAGAACCAACACAATCGTATAATCAGTGAATGGTTTGGAAAGGATCTTAAAGATAATCTAGGCAGGGACACCTTCCACTAGACCAGGATGCTCAGAGTCCCATCCAACCTGACCTTGAACACTTCAAGGGATGGGGCAGCTACAGCTTCTCTGGACAACCTGCGCCAGGGCCACACCACCCTCACAGGGAAGAATTTCTTTCTAATATGTAATCTAAATTGACTCTTCTTCAGCTTAAAGACATTCCACCTTGTCCTATCACTCCACTCCCTTGTAAAAAGTCCCTGTCCAACTCTCCTTAGGTACTGGAAGGGGGCTCTAAGGTCTCCTCAGGGCCTTCTCTTCTCCAGGCTGAACAGCCCCAACTCTCCCATCCTGTCTCCACAGCAGAGGTGCTCCTGACTTCTGATCATCAATACAGTCATCTATTGCAACCAGATGCTGCTGTTCCAGAAGAGCGAAAGCCTTTCCTACAATGCCTCTGTGCCTTTGTGGTGGAGAGGCAGGGACTCTTCACTTCTTCTCTTTCCTTTCCCAGGGGCTCATTTCAGCAGCTCCATCCATGTCGATGAAATGAAAGCCCTGGCTGCATTAACGGCACACAAACGCACCGTAGTGGGTAAGTACAAAGGGAACATAAAGCACATGGTAACTTGGGCATGGGATGGGGCCATGAGTCAGAAAAGCTCATTAGGGGCTGTGAAAATCAGAAGGTCTTTGCAAGTGCAGGATGCTCCTCTGGGCACAGATGTGTGAGGGCATGTCTCGCTGCAGAACACGCCACTGGCAGCCCGGAATGTTGGTGTTAATCAGGAAGTGTCAAGCATCGTGCTCCTCAGATGCAGTGGCTGTGCCTGGGTTGTCATGGATTCAGCTCTGGCTGGTGGCATTTGTGGCAGGCTCAGGGTCCATATCCTGTCCTGCCTTCGGCTCTGCTCTGCAGAGGCTTCACGGCATTACCAGGGAGCCATGTGTGGTGTGGGGAAGCGGTTCCCCCTTGCCTGGATTCACCAACACGGTCACGATTGCCACAGTCACTTCCTCCCCCTGGGGAGCAGTGAGCTGGCAGAGAACATCTGTCTGCCTTACCCAGCCTTTTCCAGATGTTCCTTTTTGTGTTGCCATGGTGGGTGTGAGGATCAATCCAAGGAAATACTCGGTGAGTTCACTCCTCGTTTCCCTGCCGACAGCCCATAACTCACGCTCCATTTGCACAGCCCTCCCTCTCCATGCGTATCACAGCGATGTGCTCTGACGAGTGGGGGGAGATGTTTGTAGTGAGTAACACTCACCCAGCGACTGTGAAAAGCAGCTTGGGGTGGGGAGAGGGGGGTGAACTCTGGTTTATGGGTCGGTGCATCTGACCGGAGACACACTGAGGGAGCCTGGAGTGGGGATGCTCCCACCACTGCCTGCTGGGCTGGGGGAAGGGGCAAATCAGCAAGGGCTTAGAAGGGCAGTGAGCAAAGGGAGCAGGAGTTCACACATCTCTTTTTTTCATGCCAGGGTCCCCAGCTGCTGTGATTAAACTCCCTGGAGCCGTCAGGCAGGGCAGGGCAGCTGCCAGATGATGTACTGAGGCTCTGTGATTTTTCCTGGGGCCTGTAGTAACAACTGTGTTTTGTTGCTCTTGCACAGGAGCACAAGCTCGAGAAAATAACAAGGCCTTTTACTGTAGAAAAGGCCAAGAAGGAGTTTGTAGGTGGTGGGTTTGTCCTGGCTCTGTAGGCAGTGTGTGCTGGCAGTCAGGGGAGTAGACAGCAGCTGCCTGGCCAGGCAGATACAGAGATACAGAGGCTGCCACCATCACTGCCTGTCACTGCCCTGGTGTTCCAGTGTCCCTTTACACTTTATTTTGCCTGCACTGAGAATTTGGAGTAGAGGGACCCTCAGGCTAGTCCTCTTACTGGGCAGGGTCCTCACTTGGGCATTATCCTGTACTCCCACTGGCCTGCTCAGACTCAGGGAGGAATGAAGGTTTCTCCTGCCTCAGCATGTGATAGAGAGCTCAGAGAGCGCTGGTCACAAGGCAGAGACCTCTACACTCCCTCTTGGTAAGGGCCAAGACAAAGATCCTGTGAAAGCCAAAGCCATTCATGCCTGTGGGACACTGGGGTGGCCCTGGGATATGGGCAGCACAACACATTGGGCAGGGGACTCCTTGGTGTGTCCAAGACCATGACCAGCCCATGGTAATCACCCAGTTGTGGATATGCTTCGGTTGGAGCTCAGCAAATGAGTTGCAAGACAAGATGTGACTGATTTTTCTACCTCCACAGGGCCTGGGATTGATGAGCTGGCCCCTGGTCTCAGTACCTGGGGAGTGGGAGATGTCCTGGATAGCAAATATCTACACCCACACAGCAGGGCACTGGGTAAACTCGGATAGCACCACTTTGGAGCCCAAGAGCTCGGTGGGACCCTGAGGGTACCAGCACTGCATTTTCCCCTCTCCTCCCAGGAAAGACCTTCCCTCTCTTCCCTGCAGACCAGGTCCAGCTCACAACTGCGGTGAGGTGCTTCCCCCTGCTGTAACTCCAGGAGCTCCTGCTCTTGGCCAGGCGCTGCTGCCCTGATCCAACGCCTGCAGCTGCCCATTCCTGACGCCGTTGCCAGGGAGGAATAAACTGGAAAACACACAGCTGAAGTCCTGCCTGCAGCTGGCACTCCGTGTATCCCTCCAAGGCCTCTCTCCCCAAAGCAGCTCCCTCCCCCGGGGAAGAGGCTTTGAACCAAGGCTGCACCCTGAGCTGCTGCCCGCAGTGCCTTCGGGAATGGCCATGTCTTTGCCGATCTCTTTTCTTTCTACACATCCTTCTGCTTTGCTGATACAGCAGAGAATGAGGCAGCTGAAGACTTTGACTACTATGTGGATAGTCCTGCTGTGTTTTGGGACTGGGTTTGCAGTGTTGGTTTTGCTTTTAGGAGCTGTACCAAGCCGGTAAATGCTTTGGGGCAAACAGTGGAAAATCCTCTGTCCCAGTGAGGAGAGTTGAGCTCCCCCATGGCCCTGCTCTGTGCTGACCCCGGGGCAGCCAATCGCACTCCCTCCGTGTGAGGTGCAGGATCACTCAGATTGTGCCTGGATGCTGCATGGTGCCCAGCGAGGGACTGTTTCTCACTGGATCTGTTTTCTATCGGGATTGGCTTTTAGGAACTGAACAGCATGCTGTGCTTGGAACATCATGTCCAGGAGCTCTGAAGGTGATAAAGACAGGAGGAGCTGGAAGATGAGCAGGCTCTGCTTTTCGCTACCCTCTCTCCAGCCAAGGAGATCTCTGTCCTGCCAGGTCCTAGTCTCTATCCAGCCAAAACATTCACCAAGAACAGCTATGCTGAGGTTTCTATTTGTGCTTTTCAGCAAAAGCTCCTGAGAGGGAGCTATTACCAGCACAGAGGGCCAGATTAAATATTTGTCCCCACAGCTTCCCTCTTCCCACACCATCTCTGCTCCATGTCACTGTAGGGCTTTGGCAAAGTGGGCTGAACACCTGCACAAGTCTGGTGCCTGCTGTATCTGTGTGGGGCAGGCAGATAGAGCCATTCAAAATTCCAGACGGATCAACATCAAGGCACTATAAGACTATGAGCAGGTGAGTTGAGCCCATTCATTCCAGTCCCTGTTCTTAAAGGGGTGGTGGTCAGTGCCTGTCTCTAAAATGCCCACAGAGAAGGTGGCTGCCCCTCGTGTCCTACAAAGCCAGCTCTGAGGGCTGTGCTTAACACTGCCAGGCTGGGAACAACAGGACTCTCCTGCACATTCCAGGACCACAGCACCGTAGTTGGCTTCCCAAAAACAGATCCCTATGATAGCAGCATCCTAGAGATGTCTCACAACACCCTCACCCCTGCCACTGTTGAGAATCAGCTCAGGAGGGAGAACACACCCCAGAGCAAGCAAACGTACAGACCACTCCTGACAGACCCTGCACCGGTGTGTGAGCGGCATCAGCGCAGCTGAACCTTGGCTTTAGGAATTCAGCAGCCCAGGAAGGCACCACATCACCACATTGACATCTTGCCTGCTGTGCCAGAGGGATGGAGCATGAGGTGGAGGTGGCAGGTTACATCATTTGGGGGAAGGAAAGCCCAAGCCCTTCCCTTTGCTGGCAGGGAGCAAGGATCCTTGGAGTGACCTTGGCTGGCTCTTCTGCATCCTCAGTCTTCATTGTTGTATCAGATCTGCCCCCAGGACAGAGGAGATGATGCTCTCAAAGGTACTGGGGTGTCACCGTGTCGGCACTGAAAATCATGGGCAGCAGAAAAAAGTGAGCAAAGCAGGGGACTGCTACAAATACCAGCTCCCTCCCACCACTGTGTTCAGGACTGTCCTACACCATGGAACAGTCAGCCAAGGTACCTGAGGGCTCTTTGCCTCACCCATCCTTGTTCTTGGACTCTTTGCTTTGCTACAGAGCCCCTGGGCTGTATTTGAGGGTTTCCCACCCATGGCACCCCATCACAGCTCCTGGCAGGTCAGCGCCAGGCCTGGGTTCATCTTCCCAGCACTGACTCCATCCATCTTGGATAAAGCCTCATGCTCAGCAGTGCTCCTTGTTGCTCCTGGGTCCCTGTCCCTCTCTCTGTTCCCACAAACCTGTGCACCCCATTTCCAGGGTTGTGCCAGGCTTGTGCCTGGTGCTTGCTCATGTGACACTGCCTGCACCCTCCTCATAGGGACCTCTGTCCCCGCTTGCCCCTAGATCCTCCTGGCACACACCAGCCTCACAGCTCTCCTCTCTCTAGAAAATTACAGCCATGACTGCAAGGTACAGCCTGAGTGTGGACAGGGAACCTGGAGCAGGTGTTCACTGTGTTCAGTGAGGTCGGCTGCACCGACAGACACAGCACCCAGGGGAGCTGCCCTGCTGAGGGTCACAGTCCTGCTGTGCACGGGGTGCTGCACACAGGAGACACCCTTTCTATAAACGGTTGGTTTGAGCAAGTTCTCTCCCTACTTTCTGAGTTCCAGCTCTCCCAGGCACGGGCTTGTCTTCCCCCACACTGCCTCTGCTCCAGCTCCTTCACAGCCTCCCTGGCACTGGGGCAAGTCATGCTGCTGCTGGTTTGGGTCTGCTTGCCCATGGATGGCAGAACTGGACAAGGGAAGGAAAAAATGTTCTAGGGGATCTAGCCAGCCAGCCCCCAAAGAGCTGTCTTGGTCCTTCCAACAACGCACAGCGGGTGGGATGAGCACTGCTGCAACCAGAGACAGGGCAGGATTTGCTGGCATCAGCAAACCCGTTGTGTGTCCGTGCTGACTGTTGCAGCTTCACTCCTCGCTGGCAAAGCCGGCGAGCCAGCACAGGTGGGGGATCTAATCTGAGATTCATGGCAAGGAGACTCAGCCCAGCCTCTCACCCTGACTTGTGCTGCAGCCAAGGGGCTGCAGGCTAGCTGGGGACCCAGGCTGGGTTGGTCATCCTGCCCTGGGAGAGCTGAAGGCTCAAGGACTGCGCTGTGGGGTGGGCACAGGACCCCCTGCCATGGTGGACATCCCACATGTGTGGGATGTGTGACACCCACCTGCCCTTCAGGTGGTCACACTGCATCTGAGTGAGCTCAGGGTGCCAGCCACGTCCTCAGCCCCTTGAGGGGAGCAGGGGCACGTAGGAAAGGAGAAACCAATGCTGGAGCCCAGGGCTGTGTATACACTCATCCTGGCTTTTGGTCCTCAGCCTCACAGGGCTCCCTGCAGATGCAAAGCCCTGCAGACAGGCAGGTGGCATGGGGACACTGCCTGCACCCCAAGTCTCAGCCAGAGTCTGACTGGAGGCCTAGGGCACAGTGACCTGCTGTGATGCAGCAGCCAGCAGACAGAAAGGCATCTTGTCCTCATGAGCAACCAGTTCTGCCCACTCGCCCAGCACCAGCTGCATTCCTCTTTCCAAAACTACCCCTGCCACCAAAGCACAGGGCCAACCCCTCCTCAGGGACCCCACAACCAGGACCAGGGGGCTACAGACAAGAGTTGGCTTTATTCACGGACACGGGGGCAGCTGTGTCACTGGCAGCTGCCCTCGTATTGCACATCCAGCGACGGGGGAATATCCATGCCACGTCACAACACAGCGTCGGCACTATGGGACCTCGGGGAGGGGCGCGGGCACCGTCACCACCCAGCAGGCTGGGGAGCGGGCTTGGGCGCCAAGGGTTCACAAAGGCAAAAGACCCGTCCACCCATAGATAGAGAGATATATATAAAAAAAAAAAATAGTTCCACGATGACCAGAGCAGAACCACAGGGACACGCGTGCAAGCGAAATGTACAGCAGCCCGTGAGCAGGTAAACATGCTTTGTACACACACGGACACGCCGGGACGCAGCCGGGGTTTATGGCGCTGGGAGGGAGACAGAGCCATAAACCCGGGCTTCACACACACGCTCACACTCACACGCACACACACCAGCCCCTGCGGGCAGCACCCACGGCTCGGGCACGCGCCGGGGCTCGGGGGCTTGGACACAGCGGGTGTTTCTCACTGCTAGACATGTTACGGAGACACGGACACGGTCCCTTGGAACGGAACTGGAGGAAGAACTCGTGAGCGAACGGGGCAGGGGCACCCCTGCTCCTCCCCGGCACAGAGGCACCGGCCGGGGCCGGCTGAGGAGGAGCAGGGGGCTACCGGCGGTTCGTTGTGCTGCTGGTGGAAGAGGCAAGGATGGGGGTCCATTATGCCTCTGGCTCGTATTCCTGGTATTCCTCCTGCAGGATGGGGAAGGAAAGAGCCAGTGAGAGAGTTCAAGTGGGGCACGGAGCTCCCCTCTTCTCCAGCCCAACACCAGCTTTGCTCTGGACAGTGCACTGATCACTGTCACACTGTGTCCACTGTGCCACCCTGTCCCCTCACCTGTGGGGGTTCCTCGTAGTTCTCCCCCTCTGGCTCCAGCAGCGGCTCGACCAGCGGCTCCTCCACAGCCTCCTGGGCCACCTCCTCTGCCTGAGAGTGAACCAGGAGGTCAGTCCCACACACACACAGCCCCCCACACGGCACCCACCCTTCCTGCCCCTGCCAGACCAGCAGTGCACTCAGGATACAAGGGGCTCTGTGAGGAGCCAGCAACACCCCGGGCACACAGCAGCCCACCTAGCTGGGAGGTGACATGCACACGTCTGTGGGAGCAGGGGCTGTGTGTTTATGTACCCACACTGCTCCCAGCCCCAGCCTCGGGCAGGCAACGAGTGCTGGCACCACGTGGGCCTCGACAGGCTCCAGGCGCTGGCAGAGCTGCAGGAGCATCCTGCATCCCTGGCAGGGGAGGGCGGTGCTGGGTAACCCCTCCCTGGGGCTGGCAGGCGGGAAAGGGGGGCAGCAGATCCCCCTGTGCAGCAGCGGTGGCGGCGGTGGCCTCATTTCTTCAGCTGATGCTATTTTGGGCTAAGCTGGAAGCCAACGGCTCATGGGGCGGCGAGCTGGAACCCGCTGCCCCTCCCGCAGCTGTCAGGTCACCTCGCAGCTGCCGGAGCGATGCGCCGTGGGCCCACGCCGCCGGCCGCCATGCCAGGGCCCGGGCACGCACACGTCCGCAGACACCGCGCACAAGGCCGCACACACCGGGGCCGCGATGCCCGCCTGCCCTGGGCATGGGGAGACCACCTGGGCACCCTCGTGGTCCCTCCTCTGGGACTGGGCAACAGCCAAGGGGGTCCCCACCAAACCTGGGGATGTGCCAGCCTCCCCATGGGCACGGCAATGCCTGGGGACTCTCACCTTCAGGTCCGCAGGGAACTCCTCCTTCTTCACCAGCCCGGTGGCCGCCGCAATGTTGCCGGCGCCGGAGAATGCCGCTTCGCCCAGCTGGGACGCCTGCTCCTTCGCTTTCTCAGCCACTGCAAGAGCCGGGGGTGCCCCATCAGTGCCCCTCCCCGGTGCCAAAAGGGGTGCCCAGCCGTGGTTTCATGCCCTGAACCACCCGTGGGGGGTGGGGGGGAACTGGCAGGGAGATGCTGGGCAGGATCAGGCTCTTCCCACTTCCTTGCCCTGATGGGGAGGGGAGGGGGCCACGACACTCCTCTGCAGCTGGGCAAGGAGTGTGAGCAGCCGCTGCAAATCCTTGGTTGCCGGACCTGTTATATAAGAGGCTTTAGCAGAGTGACATCAGCCCCTCAATTAGCCTCTGATCTCGTTAGTGTGGCCATGCTCTCAGGGCCAGAGGGGTACCACAGCGGGGAGACAGAGGAGCCCTTACCTGAGGTTACGCCTTGCACCACACCTTGGGTTTTACTCCCTGAGGGTAGAAAGAGACAGAGATCAGGGTAGAGGGACTGACAGCTGGGCTCCAACATGTGCCATGCCCGGGACCCTGGCAGGGCTCTGAGCCAGGACAGCATCCTGTCCACATCCCATGCCAGGGCACCTGGGGGACTGAGCACTTGCCTGGCTCCCCTCAAGGCTCCTCTTGTCCCTGCAGGAGCCAGAACTGGGGCAGCACAGGGCCACCACCACATGCCAGGCAGGGCAGAGACCCCAGGGCCCGTGTCAGGGCACAGCCAGGCAGGGCGAATGGCAGCCACGCTGCTGAGAAAAACCTCCCACAGGATCCAAACCTAGAACCAGCACGGTATGGGAAGCCCCACAGCTAGAGTGCCTGGAGTTGGCTGCTGCTGCTGCCTGTGCCAACTCTGCCAGGCTCCCTCGAGCAGAGTGACACCACCCAGGATACCCCACAGAACGGGAGTGGGGTGTCTAGGATAGAAGGAAAGGTAGGGTGGCTCCAGCAGGATGGGGCCTCGGGGCATTGCTTGAGCTGCTGGACCCAAGTCCAGCACACACACCCTGGGGAGGATGGGGGCCCAGGGCAGGCACTGCCCAGGGGAAGAGTTCTGCGGCCTCAGCTCTCCCACAGAGCTTGTGCCCTCTGGAGCAGAACAGAGCCTCAGCCTTGCGCCTTCCTCCCTCTCCCTGCAAGCAGGGTTGGCCTCAGCTCCCTCCCTGGACATTCCAGCACCACAGCCAGGCACAGACTGCCCAGGAACTGCTCCTCCTGCCAGCCATGTCTTCTAGGATTCGGCCCCAAACAGATCCCGGCCCCAAGGGGCAGCACGGAGGGACCCCTCAGTCCCCAGGTGCAGGGGAGATGCTGGTGTGGGATCAGCTCCAGGGCATTACCTCTCCAAGGGGAATAAACATGGTCCCCACCCCCCTGCCCCAAGACAGGCACATCCCAACACAGGGGTCACCACCTCCATCATGGTCCCTCTGCTTTCCTGCCCCAGAACATCCCGGGAACAGAGCTGAGAGACCCTCGGGCTCCGACTGGGAACTGCAAGAGGTCCAGTCCCCGAGGGTCCCAGCCCCTCAGCCTGGGGAACAGTCCCCGACTCTGCTTCTGCCCGCGGAGCCCACTCTCCTGCCCTGCAGATTCCCGGTGGGCATCGAGGCACTGCGGGCACCGACCCTCTGCCCCGGGGCACTCCACCGCAGGATGGTCGTGGCAGGAAAGGAGCAGGGGAGAGGGGGAGCGGGACCGGAGACAGGTGGGGACGAAAGGGGGACTGCAGGGGGATGGGCAGGAGGACGCAAGGGCAAACGCAGGAACAGGCAAGGGCAGGCAGATAAGGCCGGCAGGGGAAGGCAGGGACGGGCAGAGATTAGCCGGGGGTGGGGAGGCAAGGGGCAGGCAGGGGCTGTCAGGGGGCAAGCAGGGGGCAGGCAGGGGGCAGGCAGGGGGCAGGCAGGGCGAGCCGGTCCTTACCGACATAGAGGACCCCTTCCTTGGTCTTCTCGGCGGCCTCGGCCACCCCCTGCTTGGTCTTCTCAGCTGCGGCGACCACCCCCTCCTTGGCCTTGGACAAGCCCTTCATAAACACCTCCATGGCGGCTCTGCGGGGAGAGGCCGCACGGCTTCACCCCGCCCCGGCCCCGCGCCCGTCCGCCCCGCGCATCCCGGTCCCGCGCATCCCTTCCCCGCGCATCCCTTCCCCGCGCATCCCGGTCCCGCGCCCCCGGCCCCGCCGCCCGCCCGACCTGGCTCGCTGTCGGCGGGGACGGGCGGGCCGGGCCGGGCCGGGCCGGGCTGCGGCGGGGCGGGCTCAGTGCGGCTGTGCCGGGGCCGCGCTGCGCTGCGCCGCGCTGCGCCGTGATGCGCGGGGGGGACCGCGCCGCGCCGGGCTGAGCCGGGCTGAGCCGTGCTCGGCTGTGCCGAGCCGTGCCCCGCCGCCCCCGCGCCGCCCCGCACCGCCCCGCAAGCCAGCGGCGCCCCCCGCCCTTCGCCGTCGCAGCCCCGCAGGCTCCGTCCCCGCACTGCGCGGCTCCCCGGGACAGTCGTTCTCCCCAGCCCCATCACTCGTCGTGATCTCACCCCACGCTGTCCCCGTGCTATTCTGTCCTGACCCCCGTCGCATCCTTTCCCACCCTCTCCCTGTCACGTCTCCTCCCGATCCTTGTCCCATCTCATCCCAATCCCATTGCTTTCCGTCTACAGGCTGCCCTAACCCCATTCCATCCTTATAGCCATCCAACTCCCTCCACATTCCACTCTGTCCCTATGCCATTCCCATCCCCTTCTCGTCATGTCCTCTTCCCATCTCATCCCACCGCATCCAATTCTGGTCCCATCCCCTCCCCATCACATGCCCCACTCTCCCCATCACATCCTATCCTGATCCCATCCTCCCCATTCCATCCTATCCCTGCCCTCCAACCTGATGCTATCCCACTGTGTGCTATCTCTGTGTACTGTCCTGCCCTGCCCATACCACATCATGGTCCCAAACTTACACAATTCTACTCTCTCATCCTGATCTCATCCCACTCTGAGCCCCTGCCCTCATCCTCCAGCTCCCTGCCCTAGAGAGGGATCCCCCACCTCTCTGCTCCCCAGGACACCACCCTCCCACTCCACCAGCTGCAGCTGGGATGGCTCCTCATCCCACCTGCCTGCGGGTACTTAAGAGCCAGAGGCAGCCTAGGGGAGCCTGTGCTAGTCAGGATGGCTACAGGGGAGCAGGTGAGTACTTGCCCTATGGGCTGGGAAGGCTGTAGAACACAGACAACCCTCCCAGCCCTCGGGGTACCCGGTGTGGGAGGTATCTGGGGGGCTCCAGGCTCCCTGTTGGGGTGGTCATGGGGCTCTTCGGGGCTGTCCCACCTTCCTCTGCAGAAGCAACAGGAGCGACGACAGCAGAGGGCTCGGCAGCAAGAGCTGCTCCCGGCAGAGATCCTGGGCAAGCACCCCCTGCAGAACAGGTATGGGGGGCCTGGCCATGGACAGCCTCTCCCAGCACTGGGAGGGGTGTGCTGGGGCTGGAGGGGGATTCCAGCATGGTTGAACACCCCATTTCCCCTCCCTCCCCAGATGGGCACTGTGGTTTTTCAAGAATGACAAGAGCAAGATGTGGCAGGCGAACCTGCGCCTCGTCACCAAATTCAGCACTGTGGAGGACTTCTGGGCGTGAGTGTCCATTGGGTGGGCACACCCATTGTGCCCCTTCTGGAGATGTCCTAGTGGGGGGGGTCTGAGCCTAAGGCACCTATTCTCACCTGCTGCTGTGTCTCCATCTAACACAGGCTGTACAGTCACATCCAGCTCGCCAGCAAGCTCGCAGCTGGCTGTGACTATTCCCTCTTCAAGGTATGGTACCTCATCCTCAGAATCCCCACAGCACCCAGCATTATTGGGGCACACTGGGTGCTGGTCAGGGTGCCCTGGCCATAAGGTGGAAGGGGAAGTCTGGCTGGTTGTTCACAGCTCCCCAGGCCAGCTCTGGCTGGGTACTTGGTGCCCCTGACTGTCTGCTTGCCCACCCCTAGGATGGCATTGAGCCCATGTGGGAGGACAGCCAGAACAAGCGTGGTGGGCGCTGGCTCATCACCCTGGCCAAGCAGCAGCGTCACACCGAGCTGGACCGTTTCTGGCTGGAGACAGTGAGTGCAGCCCCACTCGAGGGTCCTGGGGGTCCTGGCTGTGGTGTTCCCCCTGCCCCAGGGCTGAACTGCAGTGGGGACTGTCCCAGGCTCCTCTTCTCCTCCCCACAGCTGCTGTGTCTCATTGGGGAGATGTTTGATGAGTACAGCGACGAGGTGTGCGGGGCCGTCATCAACATCCGCACCAAGGGGGACAAGATTGCTATCTGGACCCGGGAAGCGGAGAACCAGGAAGGGGTCACCCACATTGGGTAATGCAGCTTCAGGGGAGGCTGCACAGGGGAATAAGGGTTCCCCTTGTTTCGGGGAATAGGGCCAATAGCAGAAGTGGTGCTGCCCAATTCATGCATCCCCTTCTCTCCTCCAGGCGTGTCTACAAGGAGCACCTGGGCCTGTCACAGAAGGTGACCATTGGGTACCAGGCCCATGCGGACACGGCCACCAAGAGCAACTCCCTTAGCAAGACCAAGTTTGTGGTGTGACTGTGGGGGGAGCAGGGAGCTGCCTACGGGGTCCCCATGTACTGTCTCACAATGAATTTCTGCATCTGAGCATGATCTGTGTCTCCAGGGCTCTTGGCAAGCTGGGGTGGCTCTTGTTCGGGGGGGGAGGTTTCCTGGGAGGGAGGTGGCAATGTGCCATATCTTGGCCCCTCCATTCTGGGTGAGCAGGGCCAGGAGAACAGAGCTGGCATCACTGAGGGATTGGGACACTGCACATGTCCCCTCACCTCCCCTAGAGCCCGGGACCAGTGCCCCTCTCACTGGGGCTGTGGGGGTGTTTTGGGAAGCCCTGGATAGCCCCCAGAAGGATGCTGATCTGTCCTTTCCTGGCCAAGGCACGGGCACAGCTCGCTGCCCTGCAAACCTGGGCATGGGAGGGACTACTGAGGCCCAGCTCATCTGCGTCAGCTCAGCCTGGGGAGCGGGTCCACTTTTCTCCTAAGTCCCTGCACATCTGTGGGACATGGGTCTGCCTTCTCAGGAAGAGCAGTTTCCCAGCTGAGGACTGGCAGTGTCCCTGCAGAGTGGGTGCTGAGGCTGCAGCACAGCACGGTCCCCATGCTGCATCCCCTCCCACAGACACTTGCAGCATAGGTACTATGAAGCTTATTTTCTTCCCAAGTGTTTGTTGGTGCCAGACCTGCAGGTTCACAGCCTCAGTCTTTTGAGCCCTGGGACTTTGCTGGCTCCTCCTTTCCGTGGCTATCTTCTGCTGTCCCTTCTGGTGGTCCTGGTCCCTCATACTCCCTTCCAGATCCACCCCACGCTCTGTCCTTTAATCTTTTTGTGTGTTTGTGTGCTCTCCTGCCTAGTCAGATTCTAGAGGTGGAGCTGTCTGCTCACCTCCTGACAGTGGTGCCTGCAGTTCTGCCCTCACTGCAGCTCTCATCCAGGAGCTGAGAGCTCCATTCCCTCCAGCAGCACCCAGGCTCCATCTCAGCCCAAGGTTGCACCTTGTCCAGGACCACACATCCAGCCCATCTATGCCACCTCATCAGCCCAGAGCCGGGGTTGCTTGTGCCCTGCTGTGATGGCTCAGTGCTGCCCTGCCTGCAGATGGGCTCTGCAGAGAGCTGGTCCTGCAGAAGGACAAAGTATTGGCCACTCTGTTCTTGGAGCTGGCTGTGACCTGTCTGGTCACAGCTTGACAGGCAGCTGGTGTGGCTGTGTCAGCCGGGGTCTGGACTGCCTGCAGTGCAGCCCGTGGGGCTGAGCTTGCTGAGCCCTGCACTGCCCTGGGATGCTGCCTGGGCTGCAGAGAGCTGTGTCCCTGGGACTCAGCTGCCTTTCTCCAGGGACATGAGCCTTGCAGCTCCCCCAGGGCAATGCAGAGCCCTCCACCACCCAATATTGCCCCTGTTCCAGGCAGAATATGCTATTAGGGAGCGAAGACAGGAGCTCACCCCTGGCAGGCACTGTGTCAGGCCATGTCCCTGTGTCCTTGCATCGTGTGATGGCTTTAGGTCACTTCTCTGTGCAGGTGCAAGGGCGACAGGGCAGGGGAGGCCTGCAGGCAGCAGGACCGGGATGAGGGGATGCAGTATGGGGGGGATGCACCCTGCTACGGGGATGCTGCAGGTGGCAGGAGTGGGATGAGCAGATGCAATATGGGGTTCAGCACCCCAAACTGGGGGTGCTGCAGGCAGCAGGATGGGGATGAGGGGATGCAGTATGAGGGGCAGCACCCCAAACTGGGGGTGCTGCAGGCGGGCCATCAGGGGGTGGCTCTGCCTGTCTTGCCCACCGGTCCCGCATGGGCAGAGCGTGCCGGCAGCCCGAGTGCTGCCTGCGCTACCTGTACCGCCCGTCCCTCGCCACGCGATGGTGCCGCTCGCCCGGCCTTGGCCAGCTCCGGCGCGGCAGGGCTGGCAGCCTGCCGTGCCTGCGGTGGGGTCTCTGTCTGCCCTGCCCTGCCTAGGTTGGGGTCACAGCGCTACCCCAGCTCCTCCCTCCCCCCCAGAATGAAATGTAGGTAGAGCCACGCGTGGGGCTGGCAAAGCTGAAGCTGGAAGAGGGGTTGCTGAGACCCCCTAAAACGAACCATTAATGCCCCTCCCCAGCAGTGAAAGTGTCAAGTGCGTGAGAAGCAGGGGCTGCCTGTTCCTCTGTCCCTTCAACCTACTGCTCTGCCCCACATGGCCCTGTCATCGCCCCCCACCTGGCTCTAGGGCCGAGCCCCCCGCAGCAACACTGGCACACTGGTTTTGTCCCCTTACCCCAGCAAGGGCATTGTGCTCGTGGGGTGCCGTGTGCCCATCACAGCACAAGGCCAAGGTTAACTGGGGCAGGAGGGGGTGCAGAGGCTGCTGTGCTGCCGTGGTTCATCACCATTCTCGTGTAGCCACAGTGGGATTTCATTTGATTGGAAAAATAATAGGAGCCATTTATCTCCGTGGCTTTATGGGTTCCCATCAGCCCTGCAGCCCAGCCAGGCTGGGGGGCTGGCAGTGCCCACCCAGAGCCTGCCCTTTGGGGACACAATAACCTTGATCCTCAACTTCTACACCCCACAGTCTCTGTTTGAGGGCCAGAGGGTGCTGGGGGGCACAAAGGCAGCCCCTGGGCGGGCAGAGCAGTTGCCAGGAGCCACACAGTGAGTACAGCAGTGCCAGGGCTGCCCCCGGCCTGTCTCATTCTGGGCAGCTGTCCCAGCTGGCAGCCGAGCTGGCAGCCCTGTCAATAATAATAATTAAAAATTAATACTAATCAAAAGGGAGAGGCAGATGGCAGCAGACATGAGGCAGGCCTGGTGGTGGGGGTGGGAGGCATGGCAGACAGAGGGGCCTGCAAGGACAGGGGTGGGGGGGCCAGGAGTGCTGTGGGGTCTAGCGGGGATGGGAGGCGCAGGTCAAGGGACCCCCGTGGCACAAGAGGGATGGGGAAATGGGGCTGGGGTTGCTGTGGGGCACAGCAGTGATAGGGATGAACTGGCCTGCTGCAGGGATGGGGTCCTGTGTCCCCCTTTCCATGCAGGGGCTGTGGGTCAGTGGTGCTGGGTGCCCCTGCAGGGTCACCTTGCTGGCAGCTGGCGTGCAGCCATGGCCAGGCACTGCCAGCCCAGCTTTGCCCTGAGCCACCAGCTCTGGTGGCTCTGGCAGCAAGGACAGATTCTGCCTCCTGCCCCCGGGCACACGTCTGGTGCAGGCACCCATTCTTGCAACCAGTGGGTGCTGCAGGGTTAAAATCCCCCAAATAACTGGGGAAGGAGCTGCTGGCTCCGTGCAGGGTGCGTGGGCCGGGGAAGAACAGGCAGCGCTGGCTCACCGTGGGAGTGGGCAGGCAGCGTGGCTGCCGGCGCTGAGGCTGTGCCGCGCTGTTCCCGCAGTGCCTGAGCCCACCTGCCTGCCCCATCACCCAGCCAGGGGCCGCGGGGGGGCTCTGGACCCTGCAGGAGAGGTGTGGGTACACACGGGACCTCCGGCTCTGGGTACTGCCAGCATCCTCATGCGTTCTGGACTGGAGCTGCCCGTGCCCTCCCTGCCAGGCCCTGGAAAGGGCACCAGCTGCACCGACGCTCCATTCAGAATCACGGTGGCACGCAAGGAGGGGTACTCAGGGTGAGGGGTACCTACAGCGTACCGTTCCCATGACAACCTCCCGGGAGAGACAACAGCCGGTGCGGGAGCTGTGGGAGGCGAGGGGCCTGTGGACCCCTCCGAGCTTGGGCTCCCACGCCTGGCAGGACAGAGTGGGGCACAGCACAGGGGTCGCACCTCTGGGTCTTGCTCCCAGGCTCGGGCTCTGCCTGCTCCTTCCTGTTTGCTGCAGCTTGGGACGGGCAGACGTGGCAGTGCTGCTGCTGGGCTGCTGCCCTCCAACTACAGCTGGTTTGCACGGTGGGGAAGTGGTTAAGTGCCTGCAGGGTCGTCCCCAGTGCCAGCAGCAGAGGAGGCGAAGACGGGGACAGCATCTCCTGCCCTGCGCCTCAGGGAGCCTGTACCTGAGAAGGGTCCTTTGCTGTCACTTCTCATCTGGGTGGATACCAGGCTCTGCAACACGGCTGAGCACTCTCCTTCCCCGCAGGGACGGGCTGGCACGTCTCGCTTGGCAGAGGCAGGCGGGGGAGCGGGCAGGTGGGATGGGGACAGGAGCTGTGTGGCCACAGACCTGCAGGCGTGTCTGCAGCACGGGGCTGTGCAGGCTGTGCCACCACCCCTTTGGCGTGTGTTCTGCCGGTCCTGTATCATGGCCTGGTGGCCCCCCAGCTGGCTGGCACGTGCCCACAGAGCCTTTCCCTCCCCGAGTCACCGTGTCTGTGCTGCCCCCGAGACTCTGGCACTGCCCCTGCCCGCAGCCCCCTCCCTCAGCTCCCACAGTGGATGCCACCGGCTCCGAGGGACCACCCTGCAGCTCCCTCAACACAGATGCATCCAAACATTAGCACCCGCACGTCCTCCCAGCGTGACACAGGGACCAGCCACTCTCCTGGTTCACAGGGGAGCAGGTGTCAGCCCTGAGGCTGCCGGCACGCAGGGCATGTGGCAGTGCCAGCGGTGCCTGTCTTTCCCTCCTGCCCCTGGTGTGCCCTCCCAAGGGGCTGGTCATGCTGCACCCATAGCCACCACCCCTCTCGCGGGGCCGGGGGCTGCCAGGCTCCTTGTGTGCCCCAGCATCACAGCTCTGGCTGGGAGGGCTGGAGTTCCCCCGGCCGGTCGATGTGCCCATCGATCCCGCACAGCTCCGCCGGCTGCTCTCCCACCGCCCTGCTAATTAATTGGCGGCTGCTGCTGCTGCTGCTGCTGCTGCTGCTGTGGGAGTGCTGGGCACGGGGCTGCTTGGGCTGCCTACACCCTGCCTGCCAGCACAGAGGCTTTGCCCCACACGTCAAGGAGCTGGCACAAACTTCAGACCCACTCCAACCCACCCATACCACAAAGTGTGGGGTCTGGGTCAGGCTGGGGGTGGGACTGGCAGGCCCAGGGCAGGGTGAGGGGTACAAGGGATGGTTGGGGGCCAGCAAATGGCCACTTGCAGCCTGCTAGCTGCCCGTGTCCAGAACAGACTCACACTGCTTGCAGCTGTGCCCACCTCAGCCTGTGCCAGCCCCCAGCCTGGTGTGGGGACAGGGATGGGGACAGGTACGCTGCCTTTGTGCCAGTCTGTAATGAGATTTCTGCTTGGCTGCCTGGATAGAAAATCCCAGCCAGAGGATGTGAAAAGCCTCTCCAAGCCCCAGCCTCCTGCCCCTGCCTAGCCCAGAGCATACAGATGTGGCCCTGCCCCGGCACCCAGGGTGGCATCAGCACCAGCTCCATCCAGGAGCACCCACTGCACTGCTTGGCATGGGGCACCCATGGGATGTGCAGTCCAGAGGCTTTTCTACATATTTGTCCCGCTGGCCCCTGTCCCAGCCCTATGCTGGCACTGGTCCAGCCTCCCCATACCCAGGCTGGGGGTGCCAGGCACACCCGTGGGGACCCCAAGCTGCATGCCAGCACCATGCCCATTCTCCTGTAGTCCTGGGTGCTGGAATCTGCATGCCAGTGCTGCCAGATGCTGATTCTCTGGGGTGAGGTCCTGGCACCCTGGTACTGTGTCTGCAGAACCTGTGTGTGCAGGGTGACACCACACTGTGCTCCTGGCCACCTCATCTTCCCCCACAGCAGCAGCAAATCCATCTCTTCAAAAAGTGGAGAGTGCTGGGGCTACAGGGAACAGGCTGTGCCAGGATGGGCTTTGCTGCACATCCTAAAGGAGCCCTTCCCGCCTCCAGCACCGTGCGCCATTAATCTACTCTTGCAAATGGCTAATTTTGAAAATCCTCTTATCAGAATTAGGTCCTCAACATCCATATTTATTTACTTTTCATTTTCATAATCTTTCTGCTCCTTGCGTGGCTGGGGTTGTTCTCACTGGCTCCATTTCTGAGCATCCCTGTGCAGGATGATCCCTGGGATGTCCCACACCACGCCACGTTATCCCAAGCCAAGCTGTCCCATGGCGTGCTGTGCTGTGCCATGCTCTGTCACCTATCCCTCATACAGCACACGTGTTCCTCACACCTTCGGCTCTGCCAGTGACACCACCAGCACCGGTGGCCCCTCCCCACTGGAGCACCCTCCTGCCCCATGCCCCGCACAGCCCAGTCCCTGCCTGGCGCCAGGGCAGCCGCATCCTGCCCGTGGGTCCCTGCATTATGCATTGTTTATCCGTCAGCACCTTCCCTGTTTGTAACTCAATTAAGCAGGCGCGGTTTTGCTAATACAATGGTGTTTAATATTCGGCTTCCTTAAATACCACAAATGGATAGGGAGGCAGCTCACGGGCGATCCATTATACATGAGCTCAAATATCTACTTAAATATTTGATGCGAGTTTAGAAAATCTCAGGGCTGGCCTTGCCCGTGGCTGCCAGGGCTGGGCAGGAGGTCGGGCACGGCACAGACACGGGCTTGCCAGGCTCTGTGGTGGTGGGAGCTGCCTCACCTCAGCTGGCCCAGACAAAAGTGGCACCTGGGGCATGTGGTGAGAGGTGAGCAATGCCAGGGAGGTGACATGCCTAGAGAGGTGGTAGTTGCAGCCCATAAAGCTTGGGTACCACTGCTCACCAGGTGATGCCCTCCCTCCACCTCCACCTTAACCCAGTCGTTTTCAGAAGAAAGCCCTGACACAATGGCTGTAGCACGTGGCTGAGCCATGACCGCGGAACACTGGAGAGGAGAATTAAATTTTAATTCCACCTTAATTACTCTGAGTAATAATCCATTTACAGCACCCAGTGGGACTGGTGTTTCTGGCATCCCCCTGGGGCTCACAGGACGCCCAGATGCTGGGCATGTGGGCCTGGAGGCACTGGGCCAGCTACGCACTGCAATCTCCTCCTCAAAGATCCTGATTCCCATGGCTCCCCAAGTGCTGCAGCCCCTCACACCACCCTGGCAGGTGGTCAGGGGTCCCAGATGCCCCCATGGGCATGAGCCAGGCAGACATTGACCCTTGGCAGCAGGACTCAGGACTCTGGCAGCTCCAGAGCAGGATCTGGCTCATCCATCCCCTCAGTTTCTTCTCAGCAAGAGGGAAAGCAAGCGGAATTGAAAGTGATCTCCCCAATCTGTATTAATTAGAGTCTATTAATTCGTCAGTGCACCCTGCCACTTCTCCACTGATGACCCAGCCATGCTGGCCCCCAGCAGAGGAGGGACATGCAGGGTGACTTCACACAGGCTTGGCACGGCACCTCTGTGCCATCAAGCAGCACCAGCACTCGGCGAGGGGAACTGGGAGAAGCTGAGGCAGGACTGGGCACCACGGGCACACTTGGCTGGGCACCAGGACAGGGAGGATGCAGTGGGTGCCCAGGGGGTGGGAGTGTTGTTGCTGGCACTGCCGGCGCAGTGCCAGGAGCAGGAGCTGGAAGCCATCCCGGGAGAGAGGTGCAAGGAGCAGATGGGGCTGGCACCGCACTGGGGACCCCCAGCCCCCTCCCCGGCACGCTGCCCCAGGGCAGCACCATGCTGGGTGCCCACCTCAGGTGCCATGTGCACTGGGTACCCCCACCTTGCCCTGCTCTGCTGCTTGCCTGGGGGGTTTGGCCACCGTAGGAGCCAGAGCTGGGGGTCCCGGTGCTGCGGGGGAGCTTGCCCTGGTTCCCATGGCAGCCCCCCGGAGCTCATGTGCAGAGCGGTGACTTCAGCAGGAGCAGATGGAGCCGCAAGGAGTAAAAACATCCTGTTTCCATGCAAATGCCATCAGTAATAACAAGCCAGACTGAAGGAGGGTTGTTATTGCTACGCCAGAGCTCTGCCCACAGGGGTTGGGGGTCTCCTCTGCCACTGGCCCCCACCAATGTCCAGGCAGATGTCCTGGGGCTCATGGCTCTGCCTGGGGCAGCATGGTGGGATGAAAATGGGCACCCACAGGTGTCACCCCACACTTGCTGCCTTTACCTGTGTGCATGGCTGGTCCATGACTGCATTGGCACGGGAGGTCCCGGGAGGTGTGTGGTGATGGGAGATGGTTCTGGCCTCGTCCCAGGGTGGTGCTGGTGGTGGGCTCGGCTCTGCCTGGCACTGCCAGCATTGTGCTGGGGTGGAGAGAGGCCACGGCACAGCTGGTGCCACCAGGGAGAGCTGCGCTGGCTCCACACGCGCTTCAGCTCTCAAAGGCATCAGAGCAGTTGTTAATTGTTCCTGATGCCACTAATGAAATTATTGCTGCACGATGCTGGGAGCCACTGCGTGGTCCCCGCTGCTGGGGACGGGGCTGCTCGGCACTGCTGGCGCAGGCTTTGGCTGCCACATGGTTTGGGGAGCACCTCGGACATCCCGGTACAGCCTCAACACCCTTTGACCCTTGCCCAAATCACAACTGCCTACTGGTGACGGCAGCACTGCTTGTGGGCACCTTGGCTGGGTGCAGGGAGGGGACAAAGAGGGAAGGGGCCGCATCCTGCAGCCACATCCCCTGGGAGAGGCCAGTGTGGCTGAGCATGGGGTACTTTGAGGCCAGACCGCAGTGTGTGACAGTAAGGTGGGGCCCCACAGACGACCCACGTTGCCTCCAGGATTGTGGTCCCTCTTCTACGACATTTCCCGTGGGGTACAAGCCTGGGCTGGGGAGCATCCCTGGGCATCACCTGGTGGTGCAGCGGGGGCTTGGGGTAGAGTGGGGTGGGGAGGGAGATGCGGCGTGTAGCAGGTGTGAGCTGCCGGGGGGTGTCCCGGGGGGTGCAGAGCCCGCGGGTGTCCCGGAGAGGGGGAGTGACGCCGTGCCGGGGGATGCGCCGTGCCCGTGGGGGATGCAAGCCGGGGGAGCCGCGCTGCGCTGCGCTCGGGGACGGTGCGGACCCCCCGTGCCGGCCCGGGTGTGTGCAGAGGCGGGGGGTGCAGCGCCAGCGGGGGGAGCGGTGCCGGCGTTGCGGGCGGGGGGCGGTGGCGGGGGCGCGCCCAGCTGTTGCGCCGTCCCTTCCGCGGGCGGGTCCGCGCTCCCGCCCCGCATTGGCGGCGCCCGGGCGGAGCGGAGCGGCGCGGCGGCGGGCGGCAGCCGCGGCGGGGCCGGTGGCGGTGGCGGGGGCGCCATGGCCCGCTGAGGGCGGCGCGGAGCGCGGCCCGCCCTGCTCCCTCGCCCCGCAGCGCTCCGCGGGGCGCGCCATGGGTGCACGGCCGCCCCGCCGCCGGGCCCCCCCCGCCGCCGCCGCCGCCGCTGCCGCCGCCGCGCCGGGGCCGCTCGGTGCCCTGCTCGCCGCTGCCCTGCTCGCCGCCGCCGGTGAGTCACCGCGTGCCCCCCGCGGGCACCGCGCTCCGGGCGGGAGGGGGGACCGGCGGCGCGGCGGGGACCCGGCACCGGGACTGGGAGCCGGGCAAGGTCACCCGGGGAGCGGCGGCGGGTGGGCGTCCTGTGGGGCGCCGGTGCCCTCCTGGGGACGGGGGCCGTTCGTTCGCGGTGCGGGAGGACCGCTGGCTGTGGGAGGTTCGGGTGCTGGTGGGGCACCCTCCCAGACCGGGGATGTGCCCCCCGCCCCACGGCGAGCACTGCCGTCCCCCGCCCCTTGCCCAAGCGTGGCCGCACACAGTGGCACTGCCCCGGACGCTGCCCGCACTGGGGGGGGGGGATTGGCGCTCCCCGCCTCGCCCGCACGGCTCCGCTCCCCCGGGGCTCTACCAGCGCCGGGCAGTGGTGTCCGCAGCGCACCTGCCCCACGCGTGGTGTCCCCGCCCCACGCACAGCATCCCTGCCGCTGGCATAGTGTTCCTGCCGTTCCCATCACTTGGCCGGGACACGGGGGACCGCGGTGACGGGATAGCCCGGAGGGTGCTGTCACGCCGCGGGGGTGCGCGTGGGTGGTCGTGACGCGGGGAGTATGCGGGACTGTATCGGTGGTGCTGCAGACGCGGACGGTCCGGAGTACGGCTGCTCCCGGCAATGCCCCCCCGGGCAGGACCCGGCGGGAGCGGGAGCAGCCGGGTGGACCCCCGGGGCTTGGCCGCTCCGGCGGCCGGTCCGTGGGGCCGGGGGCCGGGAGTACGGTGGGTGCCCGGGGCTGGCGGCCGCTGGCAGGTGTCACGGCAGACGGGAAGTGGCGGCTGCAGACAAAGGACCAGGCTGGGGGCGGGGAGCTGCGCGAGGCTGGACGTGAGCTCTGCGGGGAGTCCGAGGGGGGGGGACGACTCCCCCACTGCGCCCGAGGGTCCCGGACCACTGACCCTCCACCCGCCAGCGGAGATGTCCCCTAGCCTGGCCTCAGTGCGTCGGTGAGCACGGCAGACACCCAGAGGGGCTGCAGCCCCAGTGCTCCCTGCAACCGTCTGGGCATCCCTAGGGATCCTGCGTTCCCAGCATGGCCCCGTCTGCAGGGGGACGCTGCAGAGCCGGCGCGGTGGGTGGGCACCCCTTGGGTGCAGGGGACCCTATATGGAGGGTGCTGTGGGTACCGAACCCCAGCTGGGCATGGACCGTGGCTGTCCCATGGTACCGGTGGGAACTGTGAGGATGGATGGAGATGGAGGGCAGAAGGGCAGGGAGTGCACCAGAGCACCCCACGCCAGCCCTGCGACAGGAGGTGTGGGGAGCCTGGCGGTGCCAGCACTGGCTCGGGGAGTGTGGTGTGGTGCTGGTCCCCATTGCTCGCTTGGCAGGCAGCTCACAGCCGGCCGCGGCGCGACTGAGCCCAGTCACCTGCGCAGCCACTGCTTGGCACAAACGGGGCAGGGCTGGGCCGCTGCTCCAGCCTGGCAAGGAACGGCACAGCATGGCACAGCATGGCATGGCACGGCTCCCCTCACCAGGGTCGTCAAGCCACAGACTGGGGACAGGGAACCCAGGTGTCCAGGCAAAGGGCCCCTGCTTGCTGGTGGAGCAGCATCCCTGGTCGTGGGCTGCCCACTCTGGCTGGTGCCCGCAGGGGATGGGCAAGAGCAGCAGCGAGGACCGGGGCTCACCCACGGGCAGCAGTGAGGGGTGAGCTCCTGGGGTGGGGGGCTGCCCCGCTCGGCTGCTGCACTGGCAGGTGGGCAAGGGCAGAGGGGCAGGGCCCTTCCCAAGAGCTATCCCTGGCCCAGTTGTGCCGTGGGCCCTTCCCCGTGGCATCGTTGCAGCCAGTGCCAGGCCCTAGTGCATCTCCTGTCCCAGCCCCACAGCGGCTCCTGCTCCAGCTCCTCTGGTCGGGGCCGCGGACTCTGCTCTAACCGCACACGAGCCACGTCGTGCTGCTGACTTGACTGGGCTGCCAGGGACCCCCGGGCTCCAGCAGACATTTCCCAACCACTGTACTCCACAGCCTGATGCCCCGCAGCCTGGCACCCCAGGTAGTTGCATCATACAGCACCCCACAGCCTGTGCCTTGTGCCTGGCTGGGCACTGGTGGCTCCGTGGCATGGGCAGGAGGGCAGGGTGGCGGGCAGGGCTGGCGAGCGCCAGGCACCTGGAAGCTGCCGTGCCGGCTGTCAGCACGAGCACGCGGCAGACGCAGCCTGCCCAGGGCTGTTTGTTCTGGCTCAGTGCCACGCGGGGCTGGCACTACATCAAACCGTGCGGAGCCTGGCAGGTGCTTGCGGGAGGGAACCGGGATGCTGACGGTGACACCAGAGGCTGGGCACCTCCGGAGTCAGTGCGAGCACCTCATAGCGTGGCCCACCTGGGTGGCCAGCAGCCCACGAGGTCACCACGTTACTGGTGCCAGTGCCCAAGGGATGTTGGCATGAGGACTGTGTGCTGTGCATGTGCCACTGTCCCCCCTTCCCTGTGCCCAGGGGTGCACCCTCCATGCCAGCACTGCTCTGTCTGTCAGCACAATCGCTGGTCCATGTACTGCATGTCTGCCCATGGGAAGGCGGGGGTGGGCTGGCTCCAGACTGGGCACACTGGGACCCTGTCCTCATCCAGTCAGTCCCAGTTGCCCAGTACCCCTTGGCTCTGCCATCTGCCTGCTCTTTGGGTGCTGCTCCCGGGTGGGTGTCAGGCAGGTTGCTCCCCATGGGTCCCCAGACCCTGCTCTGCCGGGGCTTCTGCAGGACGGGGTTCTCAGGTCCCAGATGCCTCAGCCAGCCCTTGCTGCTATTGGGTTGTGAGGTGCCAGGGCTGCCATCACCACTGCGTGGCACCCATGGGTGGGAGGGGAGGGACTGCGGGGCTGGACCCTGGCACCTGGGACTGTTGTCCCCTGCCCATTCCGGTGGGATGCAGGACTGAGGGTGACCTTGGCACTCCTCCCAGCGGGGCCAGGGCTTGGCCAGAGCTTTTGCTTCTCACTGTCTGTTAAAGGAGAGCCACGAAACCCACTCGGCTTCCCAGGACCGGGACCCCAGCGACAGTTCCCACACGTTGCACAGCGCCAGTCTTGTGTTCCCCACCATCCCAGTGCTGCTGGACTGGGCTGAGGGACACCCTCATCCCCCACTGAGCACGGGAGGGGCTGGCAGGTCTTGGCACGAGTCCTGCTGGCACAGAGGGTCTGGGGTCTGTGGGGCTCTTCAGGTAGCCAGAGCTGGTCGGGAACATGTCCCCTCTCAGCCCCGGCTCTGTTTGTGCCTGTGGAAGAGTTCCCAGCACTGGATGCCAGGGCTGGTAGCCCTCATGCAGGCAGAGGTGGTCCCTGGGAAGGGGCTGCCACCGCCGGTTGCCTTTGGTGGCACTGGCACCATTATCCTCAGACCCCGGGCATGGTGCAGCTTGGGTCATGTGCGGGCACAGCGTGGGCACGGCCAGGGCGTGCAGCCCTGGGCGAGCGCTGGGAGCCCTGCCCGCCCTGGCACATGCTAATTGCATGTAATGGGGAGAGCAGTATCAGCTCAAATCCGTAATTAGGCAGCTCCATTGTCATGCAAACCCGCCTAATTCATTCACAACCAGCACTCGCTTCATCAGCGCCCAGACGCTGCCAGGCACTCACCGGGAGACAGGCACCTCCGCCCAGCCTCCCCCGTGGCCGTAGGGCCGGCACGCGTGGGCCACACGCCTGAGAGGCCCGGACAATGGCCAGCTTGTGGGGACATGCCAGGAAATTGGGGACACGGTCCCAGGGCAGGCGGGGGCACCCCCGGGGGCACGGTGCCCACTGGAGCGTGGGGGCCGCGTTGGCATCATGTGCCCATAGTCGCATCGTCCCCAGTGCTCAGCACGTGCCAGGCTGGCCGGGAGCCAGGTCCTGCTGCCCAGCATTGGCATCCGACCCTGCTGGCTCCCTGCCCAGCCGGGGCTGGCACTGGCGCCCGCCTGGCGTTGCCGTGGGACTGTGTGGGGTAGAGAGGTGGGTGCAAGGGAAGCATTTTCAGATGTCCTGATGACCCAGATGAGGGTCAGAGCAGCTGGGCAGTGCTGGGTGATGCTGTGGGCCGTGGCTGGGGGTCTCCCAGAGGCAACACCAGCTCATCGTGGCTCAGAGCCAGCCTCTTCCAGCAGGATGGTACCCAGTTCAAAGCCTCAGACGAGCTTTTTGATTGTAGTGAGTTCTGCCAGTTCCCTTCTCTGCACCCTGCAGAGAGCAAAGTGCCAGCGATGGGGACCCCTGCATGCTGGGTTGGCACCCCCAGGCTCCCCTGGGAACAGATGGGCACCCTCTGCCCTCCCCCTGATGCCCACCCTTCCCTCGTTAAGGCCGGAGCAATCAGCAGCAATTATGGCTTTAATTACCTGCTGCTGGGGCGCAAGCCCACCGCCGGCAAAGTGTGAGGAAATCTTTCATGTTAATGGTGTGCCAGGCCTGGCACGGACACGATGCATGGGGCACCAGCTGGGAGCGAATCTGCCGGCTGCAAAGCCCGCAGGGATTCGGTGAGGTCCACAGAGGGGCACAGTGCTGGAGGCAGGTGCTGGCATTGAGGTCCCCACGCTGCTGTGGGGACCTCCAGAGTGGCAGCAGCAGGCAGGGGAGTATGCAGGGGATGGGGGCAGAGGGAGGATGGGGTGGGATGCCCCATCGGGGCTGACTGATGTGGTGGGCAGCAGTGCTCAGAGAGACCCGTGCCATCGGAGGGCTGTCCCACTGCAGGCAGCCACCTGCTTCCTCCCAGGGACAGCTGTGCCACATGGGCACCCACCGGCCGTGCCGGGGCTGGCGCTGCCGCAGCCACCGGCGGGCAGCCTCTCCTCGCCAAGAACACGCTGACCTTCTCAGTGTCTCCCCACGGCAGGCACAGAGGCACCCGCCAGGCTGCTCCTGGCACCACTGGGGACTCTGGCACCGTCACCCAGGCAGGATCAGCCCCTTGAGGACCAGAGAGACCAGACTGGGGGCACCCGCTGGCGCCTGGTGGGTTCTATCAGTACCCCACCCCCCCTCAAATTGGGCAGTGCAGTGTCCTGCGGTCTCTCCTTGCCCAGTAACACCAGTACACCTGGTGTTTCTGCTGCTGGGGGGCCCAGGTGCTACGGTGAGAGGCTGTGTGACCACCTGGGCTGGTAGAGAACAGGGGGAGCTCTGTACATGGGGGGGTGTGGAGGTGGGGAGGGACAGGAGCAGCTGGGGGTCCCACAGTGCTGGGATGAAGGCGGGGACGGCTGCCCGGAGCTCACAGCGGGGCGTCTCCATCCCCTTTGCACCCTGAGATGGGTGTCACACACTTGCTCCCCAGCCCACCACGCTGTCCCTCCATCAGGCACCACTCGTTAGCCCACGTGTTGGGGGGAATAATTGATATTAAAGCCCTGCTTAACGCACCGACTTTGCTGGCTGGGATTTATCGGCGCTGGAGCAAACTGCGCTCCCAGTCACCCTGTGGATGCAGGGAGAGAGGCCGAGGCTGTGCCCTGCCACGGTGAGGGGGGGAGCCGAGGGCTGTGTGGAACCCCGCGCCCCCCCCCCCCCCCCGCCCCGCCCCGTCCCCTTGTTCCCCGTCCCCGCCGAAGTTCCCCGGTTCCCTTTGCCAAGGTGACATAAGCATCTCGCCTGTTTCCATGACAACGCAGCGGCAGGTGAGCGCGAGGCGGATGCGGGAGCCGGCACGCGCCACGTGGGGGGCCGCTGCCCACAGGGCGCCCACGCTGCGCCCACACCCACGGGCTGGGGGTGCCACGCTGTGGGGGGACCCACAGGACGCGGGGGGGGCCCGCAGTGCATGGGGGGGGGACTGCAGATCAATGGGGTGCGGGGTGCCCGTGCTGTGTGGAGCGTCTGTGGTGTGGGAGATGCCCACGCTGTGGAGAATGTCTGTGGCGTGGAGGGGCCCGCAGGACATGGGGGGCCCAAGCAGTGCATGGAGGTGGCTGCAGAGCGTGGGGCGCCCACGGGTTGTGAGGTGCCCACGGATGGCACGGGTCTCTCTGAGCACTGCTGCCCACCACATCAGTCAGCCCCGATGGGGCATCCACAGGGCATGAGATCCCCGAGGTGTTTGGCGTAGCTGTGATGCGTGGGGCGGCCACAGTCCACTGGATGGTCACAGAGTGCGTGGGGTGCTTGTAGTGCATGCAGGGCCCACGGGGTGTAGGGTACCTGTCATGGATGGGGTGGCTGTGGTTCATGGGGCACCCAAACCACAGTCCCCCCTGCTCCCTCACGGGGCTCCAGGCCAGCTCCAGCCTTCTGGCTGTGCCACACGGCTCCACCCATGCCCATACCACAGCATAGAGACTCACCAGTGCCTGGCATGGTGCTCAGCAGCTGCGCATCCAGGGCTGGGCAGCACCCCGGCTCTGCCGCTCACTGCACATCCCCAGCTCTGTTTGCTGTCCACGCTCCCCCCTCCCCGCTCACAAGGCACCCAGAACCCCGCTTCGGTGGGCAGCTGGGGGGGCTCCATACCCATCCTGCCTCCGCCATGCCTTGCTGCTGGTCCCAGGCTTCCTGCGCCCCTCCACTCAGCCGTGATGGATAGACACGCAGCTCGGCAATCGCTGTACTCATTTCACGTGTGATTAAAAAGCTCGTCCCGCAGCACAGTTCACCCGGCGCGTCTGTCACGGCCGCCCGGGCGGGAGGCAGCCGTGGTGCTGTGCAGCAGCAAACATGGCATTTCATAAATAAATTGGGTTTATTTACCCAGCGCCCACGTGCCAGCACGGGTAGTGCCGTGTGGGCACCCGGGGTGCCCGAGCAGCAGGCACAGCGGTGGCACCCGCGGGTGATGCGGCGAGCTGTGCCGCAGCCGGCACAGGGACGGCACCGTGCTGGGGACCGCAGCGCCTGTCCGCGCCGTGACCCCCCGGGCCGGCCCCAGGCTGCGGCTGGGGGGGTCGTTAAACCAGTGAAATATGAAACGCCTGTATATCCCCGACAGGAGTTTTAATTAAATTAATTGCCAGTGACATTGTAAAAGTGCTGATGGGGTAATAACCGGCGCGTTATGGTCGCCGTTTATCTTCCCCGCGTAAATTAGCTGCCGCACCTTGCCCGTCCCGGCGGGCATCGCCGTGGGCTCGGCGGCACCCACTCCCCGGGTCCGAGGGGCCTGAGCCAGCTGGGGGGAGCAGCAGGGCCTGGAGCCTCCCTGGGGGGACTCAGGCAGGGCCCAAGGGACCCTCGTGTCGCTCGCGTTCCCGTCGCACGGGAGGCCATGCCAGGCGGGAGCCAGCGGGGTGGGCACGGGCACTGGGGTCCCATGGGCACATGGGGAGTGGCTGGTGGTTGCCAAACGAAGGCACTTAATTACTGCGCATTCCATCCCATTTAATTGCTTATTAAATCCTAACCAGCCAATTAGCAGAAGCAATTACAGCTTCATTCAGTGACACAATCGCTATTTTATCGTTTGTTAATCAAATGCTTATTTAGGGCCCTGGTTTATTAACTCTTTCCACAGCAGGCACCGGCGGGGTGGGGGGAGCAGGGGCACCTGGCTTTGTCTGGGTTGGGGGATGTGGATATCGTGGGCCTGTGCTATGTGTCATGTCCCCAGCACTGCTGTCCCCATGGGGGCATGTGTGTGCAGCACTGAGCCATCCTCACCACCCTGGGGACAGCCAGTCCCCATGTGCCATGTCAGTGGCACAGGATGGGGTGCACTGCTGTACCAACCTGCCGTGTCCAGCATCCCTGTGCCACTCTGGGGTGCAGCAGGGCAGATGTGGCCCCCGGTCAGTGCCTCACAGCGTGCTGGAGAAGGGGGTGGCAGGAGCCCCGGAGGCGTGAGCAATGGCCCTTGTTGGTCACACTACATTTCCTTTTCATTAGTGCTAAGTGTGGACATGAGGGATCGGCAAGGGTTCAGCGGGCTCAGCCACTGCGCGGCTGCTTTCCCTGATGGATGGCAGGGTGGGAGAGGGCTGCCGCACTGCTGGTGGAGGGGACAGTGGGGAGGCACAGGGCCACTGGCATGTGGCTGTGCCGGGGAGGGTGATGGCCCGGCCAGGGCATGCTGGAGGTGGCCGAGCCCCATCTCCCCACAGGTGCTCAGCAAAGCGCGACCGTGGCCAACCCGGCATCTGGCGCATCCCCGGACCTGCTGCCGCACTTCCAGCTGGAGCCGGAGGATGTCTACATTGTGAAGAACAAGGCAGTGAGCCTGGCCTGCCGTGCCACCCCTGCCACCCAGATCTACTTCAAGTGCAATGGCGAGTGGGTGCACCAAGGTGACCACGTTACGCAGCACAGCACCAACCGCAGCACTGGTGAGCGCCGGCAAGAGAGACGGTGCCAGCCCTACTCCTGGGAAGCCACGTGTGCCACTCTTGGCGGGGCTTGCACGGGGCTGGGGCCACGGGGACAACTCCCAGCATGCCAGTGTGACGTGCCACTCTCTGGTCCTAGGGCTGCCCGTGATGGAAGTGCGCATCGAGGTCACCCGCCAGCAAGTGGAGAAGATCTTTGGGCTGGAGGAGTACTGGTGCCAGTGCGTAGCCTGGAGCTCCTCTGGCACCACCAAGAGCCAGAAAGCCTTCGTGCGCATTGCCTGTGAGTGTCTGCGGGTGCCTGGACAGAGTGTGGGGCACTGGCCCTGGCCCCCATCTCACCCCTGTGCCTCCCCAGATCTGCGCAAGAACTTTGAGCAGGAGCCGACAGCCAGGGAGGTCTCCATTGAGCAGGGCATCGTGCTGCCATGCCGCCCTCCCGAGGGCATCCCCCCTGCCGAGGTGGGTCCCTGCAGCTGGTCAGGACAGGCTGTGGCTGAGGGTACCCCTCACCCAGAGGGATGCTGTGTGTGCTCCCAGGCAGGCACACAGTGATGTCCCTGTGCCCTACAGGTGGAGTGGCTGCGTAACGAGGAGCTGGTGGACCCAGCACTGGATGCCAACATCTACGTGACGCCAGAGCACAGCCTGGTGCTGCGTCAGGCCCGCCTGGCTGACACTGCCAACTACACCTGCGTGGCTAAAAACATCGTGGCCCGTCGCCGCAGCGCCTCTGCTGCCATCACTGTCTACGGTATGGCCCCTCCACGCCAGTCCCCACCATGCTGCCCTGGTGTCACCCTCCCCGTCCTGTCCCTCCCTGCGTCCCCTTAGCGGCAGGGCGCTGACGGGTCCCTCTCCACCCAGTGAACGGCGGCTGGTCGACGTGGACGCAGTGGTCAGGCTGCAGCACCAGCTGTGGACGGGGCTGGCAGAAGCGGAGCCGGACATGCACCAACCCCACACCCCTCAATGGGGGTGCTTTCTGTGAGGGCCAAAATGTGCAGAAAACCGCCTGCACCACCCTCTGCCCAGGTACCTGCCCTGCTCGGGGCACCACCACCGCCCCGTCGTGCCGATGCTGCACTCCCCACTGCGCCCATTGCAGTCCCTGTCCCCACCAGGTGTCTTGTCCTCCAATTCCCCTGTGTGTCCGTCTCTGCCGGCCCCGGGGCAGGGAAGGGGGGCGGGAGCAGGGCACTGACCAAAGGCTGTGCCCACAGTGGACGGTGCCTGGTCGGAGTGGAGCAAGTGGTCGGAGTGTGGGGCCGAATGCACCCACTGGCGCAGCCGGGAGTGCTCGGAGCCAGCACCACGCAACGGAGGCCAGGATTGTCATGGACCCGAGCTGGACACTCGCAACTGCACCTCCGAGCTCTGCACCCATGGTGGGTGAGCACAGTGGGGATGGCAGGGCTGTCCCCTGGGAGAGGGGACCGGGGAGTGGCCATGTGTGCTGACGCCCTGTCCCACACAGCTGCCCCTGGCGCAGAGGATGTAGCGCTGTACGTGGGGCTGGTGGCCGTGGCCGTGTGCCTGGTGCTGCTGCTGCTGGTGGGGGTGCTGGTGTACTGCCGCAAGAAGGGGGGCCTGGATGCTGATGTGGCCGATTCCTCTATCCTCACCGCCGGCTTCCAGCCCGTCAGCATCAAACCCAGCAAGGCTGGTGAGTGAGTGTTGCAGGGACAGGGCACCCACACTGGGACATGGTGTCCCCTGGACCTGCAGGTGTCATACGGGGCAGGGGGTCTCTGGGAAGGGGCTGTCTGCTACAGGGCATCCCTGGGTGGGGTTTTGTGCTCTGTGGTGCTCCAGATCTTGAGTAGGGATTCTTTGCTTATGGGATCCCTGACCTAGGGACAGGGACTCTGCAGCTTAAAGAGTTTCTGACTGCAGGGTCAGTGCTCTGTGCCACATCGGGTCAGATCCCTAGAGTGGCTGTGCTCACTATGGGGTCCTCACTATGGGGCTGATTGTGCCCTTGCACCACCTGTGGGGACCCCCTGTTTCTGCCTTGCCCCAGTGCTACAGTCGTTTTCTCTGTGCTGCAGACAACCCCAGCCTGCTCACCATCCAGCCAGACCTCAGCACCACCACCATGACCTACCAGGGCTCGCTCTGCCCACGCCAGGATGGCCCTGCCAAGCTCCAGCTGCCCAATGGGCACCTGCTGAGCCCGCTGGGTGCTGGACGGCACACTCTGCACCACAGCTCACCCGCTGCCGAGGGTGCCGACTTCGTGGCCAGGCTCTCCACCCAGAGCTACTTTCGCTCCCTGCCCCGTGGCACCAACAACATGGCCTATGGCACCTTCAACTTCCTGGGGGGGCGGCTCATGATCCCCAACACAGGTACAGCAGGGTGGGGGTTCCAGAGCACTGCCCAGGTCAGGCAGGGTCCTCATGGGGCTCACCCCCCTGCCTGCACCCCCATTCCCACCCAGGGATCAGCCTGCTCATCCCACCCGATGCCATCCCACGGGGGAAGATCTATGAGGTCTACCTGACTCTGCACAAGCAGGAGGAGGTGAGGTAGGTGACAGGGCTGCTGGGGCACGGGGCTGTTGGAGCAGGGTCTGTCCTGACTCAGCTGCCCCCATCGCTGCCCCAGGCTGCCTCTGGCCGGCTGCCAGACGCTGCTGAGCCCCATCGTCAGCTGTGGCCCCCCCGGGGTCCTCCTCACCCGCCCCGCCATCCTGGCCATGGGACACTGCGTGGAAGCCAGTGCTGAGAACTGGAGCATCCGGCTGAAGAAGCAGTCGTGCGAGGGCACGTGGGAGGTGAGCGGGGGCGAGGGGTTTCGGGGATGGAGGAGGGACAGCCATGGCTGAGGTGCATCTCTGCCTGGGTGCCGCAGGACGTGCTGCAGCTGGGCGCTGAGCCGTGCACGGAGCTGTACTACTGCCAGCTGGAAGCGCAGGCTTGCTACGTGTTCACGGAGCAGCTGGGGCGCTTCGCCCTGGTCGGGGAGTCGCTCAGCATGGCGGCCTCCAAGCGCCTCAAGCTGGTCCTGTTCGCGCCGGCCGCCTGCCCCTCGCTCGAGTACAACATCCGCGTCTACTGCCTCAGTGACACCCAGGACGTCCTCAAGGTACCGGCATCCCCAACCTGCCCATCCCGGCTTGGAGCGAGAGCAGCGCTCCTGGTGTGTGCCATCTCCTGCTTGACTGCTGCTTGTGCTGGCAGGAGGTGATCCAGCTGGAGAAGCAGCTGGGGGGGCAGCTGATCGGAGCTCCCCGGGTGCTGCACTTCAAGGACAGCTACCACAACCTGCGCCTCTCCATCCACGATATGCCCAGCTCCCTCTGGAAGAGCAAGCTCCTCGCCAGCTACCAGGTGAGGAGTCTGACCAGTGTGTGGGGATGGGGATAGAGGTGTAGGGGGGTGTTCCTGCGACTCTGATACCCCCAGCTCTGTCAACCCACTGCAGGAGATCCCCTTCTACCACATCTGGAGTGGGCTGCAGCCCTTCTTGCACTGCACCTTCACCCTGGAGCGCCTGAGCACCAGCACCTGTGAGCTGGCCTGCAAGATCTGGGTCTGGCAAGTGGAGGGAGACGGGCAGAGCTTCACCGTCAACTTCAACATCGCCAAGGTGAGGGCAAGGCTGGGGCACTCCTGGGGGTGGCCGTAGGATTGCCTCACATCCCTCTCCCTCCCTGCTGCTGCTCTTCCCTAGGACACGAGGTTTTCAGACTGGCTGGTCCCCGAAGAGGTGGGCACCCCAGCTCTGGTGGGCCCCAGTGCCTTCAAGATCCCCTTCCTCATCCGCCAAAAGATCATCAGCAGCCTGGACCCGCCGGGCACACGGGGAGCTGACTGGAGGACACTGGCACAGAAGCTCAACCTCGACAGGTAACTCAGGCTGAGGATAGTGCTGGGGATAAGGTGGCATGGTGGATGGGGACAGGGGTTCTGGCCTCATCCTGCACCTATGGATGAATGCTGGAATGCTGTGGGATCCTGGGAGTGGGATGCTGCACAAGGTGAGGCTAGCACGGGGGTGGTAATGGGATGTGGAGCCATCCCTGTGTCCTGATGTGGTCCCTCTGTCGCCTTCCAGCCATCTCAGCTTCTTCGCCTCAAAGGCCAGCCCCACAGCCATGATCCTCAACTTGTGGGAAGCGCGGCACTTCCCCAATGGCAACCTCTCCCAGCTGGCTGCTGCTGTGGCCGAGATCGGCAAGCAGGATGGTGCCCTCTTCTCTGAGGCTGAGTGCTGAGCATGGCGGGTCCCAGGAGACCACCACCACGGGGCTAAGGGGGGCCCTGGCTGGCCCACCAGGCTCCTACTGCCCCACAGCACGTGAGGAGGGCTGCCTGGCCCCCTTGGGAGGGCAGGATGCCCCTGCCCCACGGCAGTCAGGCCCCTCCAGCACTGTGGCGGCAGGACTCAGCCCAGCCCTGGGGGTCCCAGAACCCCACGGTGGGGGGCTGGGGGGCACTGGGTGTGCGTCGTGCGTGCGGTGCCGTCGTGCTGTCTGCGTGTGGGGCCGGGCGGCCCCGGGCCCCGTGCCGTGTTGTGTAAAGCCCGTTTTTTTAATTCTGTATTAAGTGCATTCAAGTATTTACACTTGGCCTTATGTACATAGCGGTGCCGCGGGCGGGGGGTCTGCCGGACGTGAATGTAAATAAATTCGATATATATTGCTACGTGGGGCTGTGCCCGGCCGTGCGCTGCCCCACGCCCCTCAGGAGCCCCCCAAGAAGTTGGAGGTGTGGCGCAAAGAGCTTTATTAGAGTGGTGGCTATTGCCCTCCGCTGGCAGTGCGACAGGCCACGGCTGCCACGAGCGCGGCCCCTTTCCCCGAGCCGTCCTCTGAGAGATGGAAGGACACATCGCAGTTGGGTGCCAGATCCTTCACTGTCTTCTGGAGGTTGTGGGAGAAGCTAACCAGGACAGGAGGGGAGGGTGAGGACTGATGCCCCCACCCCATGCACACCATGCCTCCCACCGCAGACTCCTTCATAGGGGAAGGATGCCCCATAGGTGCCTGCCGCCCCTGGCCCCACTCACCATGGGTGCAGCTTGTACAAGGTGCCATCCACCCCGACAGAGACAGACAGCTGGTCCAGGCCCCGGTTCTCTCGCATCTTCTCCACCACAGCAGCCAAGCCAGCAGCACAGAGCTGGGCCGCCCGCAGGGACACGGCCTGGCACACTTCCCGCAGCAGCACGCTGTCCTCAAAGCTGGCATCGAGCTCCAGTTCGTTCAGGATGGTCCGTATCTGCCGCAGGGCCAGCCCATTGCTGCTCCGGACCAGTGCCACTGTTAGCAGCAGAGTCCCCATCCCCATCGCTGTCCCCATCCCTTAAGCTGGAGGTGGCATCACCCTGCCCGTGCCACATCAGTGTAGCCTGGCCCCTCTCTTGGTGTTCTGATACCCCCACCCCGGGTTCAGGGAACCCACCGGAGCCCAACACTCACAGCTCGATGGTAGAGAGGAACTTGGTCTGGAAGATGTTCCTGGTTTGGAGTTTGGAGGTGGGTCTACCTTGGAACAAGAGCTGTTTCTCTGTCATTACCAACAGGATCTGACGCACGATCTCGCCCAGGTACATGCCGCTGATGAGCTTCTCGAACCTACCCAAGGCACAGCCTCAGCTGGGCGCAGACACCCACTCCCAGCCCCTGTGCCCCAGGGCCCTCACCCACCTCTGCTTGCCCGGGTTGATGGTGGTTTCATCCACCACCCTGTCGAAGTGCGTGAAGATGTGGTCTAGGCAGCCGTTGTCCCCAAAGGCCCCCCACTCCATGTTGATGCACATGCGGCCCTGGTCCCCCTCCACAGTGCCCACGTTCCTCATCTCCTCCATGTAACAGGCATTGGTCCCTGTCCCTGCAGGCCCCATGCTGGTGTCACCCCCATCGCTATTCTGGCAGAGGCATGTGGCCCTGCCACATGGGGTAGAGGGGTGGTGAGGGGTTGGGGAACCTCCTGAACGCAAAGGTGCTCCTCACCCACAATGAGGCCAATTTCACATTTGGGGTCATCGTAACCACAGGACATCATGGTTCCCACCGTGTCGTTGAGCAGAGCCACCACCTGCAGCCCTGAATGCTGCCAAACAGGAGATGGGGACACGTGTTCGGGTGGCACCCAGACAGCTCCTGGGGCTGACACTGCCTGGGTGCAGGGTGTATCCTGGGGACAGGGACAGGCCACCAGACATTTCCTACCTGTTTGCGCTGGGCAGCATCCCGCAGCAGCTGGACAACGTCCTGTCCCACGCAGCCTGAGGCAGTGAAGCCTTTGGTCCAGGTCAGCAGCAATGCCTGCAAGAGTGGCAGGAGCAGGGGCCAGGCAGCTGCCTCACACCAAATCCTGGGGTCCTTCCCACCACCCTGGTGCTGGAGCCACTCCCTCACCTTATCCAGGCCCACTTGCTGGCAGGGGAAGGAGAAGGTGAAGCCAAGAGGCAGCGCCTGTGTCATCAAGTTCTGCTTTGTCTGGAAGTCCACGATGCAGTCAATGATGTGGTCAAAGAGCTGTAGATAGTGGCCGTGGTCAGCATGGCTTCTCCTAGCCCCATCATGGCCCCATGGAGAGCAAGTAGGGAGGCAATGCCCACCCCATCGCCCCAGCCACAGGTCACAAGTCCTCAGCCTCACCCCCTCGCCAGTGCCCCGCATGATGGCAGCTGGGATGACGTAGATCTCGCTGGCCATGCTGATGCCCTCCTCTGTCACGTGCACCACCAGCACACGGAAATTGGTCCCCCCTAGGTCCAGCGCCAGGAAGTCACCTCGCTCTGTGGGGAGCCAGCACAGTGCATTAGCAGGGCCACGGCCTCCTCAGCACCCCACTCCCAGTGTCCCTGTCCCTTACCGGTGCCATCGGGTGTGTGAGAAACGTAGGTGGGCAGCATACGGACAGAGGCAGTGGCATTGGTGTGCTTACCCAGGCCCCGCTCCATCTCCTGCCTCATCAGTGCCTGGACTTTCTCCAGGTCAGCGTGGGTGAGCCTTAGCGGGCCCAGCACCTCGTTCACCACACGGCGCTGGGCTGCCAGGCGCAAAGCCACTGCTGTAACCATGGCTGCTCCCCGCCCAGAGCCATCTCTCGAGGGCAGGAGGGTGGCCAAGCACTCAGGGGACAGTAGTCTTGACACACTCTGCAGGATCTCCTCAAACCTGCCAGAGGATGAAGGTAACATGGGCTGGGTGTGAGGCATCTCACTGGGGTAGCACCCCACTGGGAGCCCTGTGTTCCTCATCACCTGCTGTAGCCTTTGTACAATTCTCCATCCACCCCCACGTTGACCATCAGTGTCTCCATGTCTCGGGTCTGGCACATGTAGCTGAGGATGGCAGCCAGCCCAACGGCGTGGAGTGTGGCAGCACGCCCCACCACTGCCCGGCAGATCTGCTGCACCCGGCCGCAATCCCGCTCGCTTGGCTGCAGCCCCAGAACCTCCAGAACCCTCTTCACGTCAGTCGTGCCATCCTCGTTGCTGCAAGGCAGATCACAGCCTTGCACCACTTCCAGGTCTGCCAGCTTGCAGTCAGGAACACCCCATCCATCACCCCCCATCTTCCCACCCACGGCAGCTCCTCGTCCCCAGACACTCACTTGATGATATCCAGAACATGCTGGATCGTGAACACTCCCTTCTCCTTCAGGACAGCAATATCGGTCCCAGTGAAGAGAGCTTTCTCAGCAGTCAGAGCAATCAGCGCGTGCCGGACAATCTCCCCCAGGTACAGGGTGCCCACCAGCTTCTCAAACCTGTGTGCAGCCCGCATGGGAGTCAGTCATGCCTCCCTAGCAGCACCCCTTGGCCCTTTAAAAGCACCCAGGAGCATTGCGGGGGAATGTGTGCTCCTGTTGGTGGGGCCTGACATGCTCAGGGATAGATGGGGAGCCCCAAAGGCCCTGTCCTTTCTGGGGGAGAAAGAGCACCTCTTCTCCCCAGGGTTGGAAGATTCCTCATCCACAGATTCATCATAGGGTGTGAAGATGTCATTCAGGCTGCCATCGTCCCCAAAGCAGCCCCACTCAGTGTTGACACACATCCGCCCGCTGGTCTCTTCTGCCGTTTCCACCAGGTATGCCTCGGCCATGAAGCAACAGTTGGAGCCCTTGTCTGTGGGAGTGATGGGGCTGAGCACTGGCGCAGCCCCCCCAGCGCCCACCGCCGTGGCACGCGGGGTGCCCAAGTCTCACCTGCGACCACGGCGATCTCACACGGTCTCCCCTCCGTGCAGCAGGTCATCATGGTGCCCACAGTGTCATTCATCAGGGCCACAACCTCCACGTGGGAGAGCTGGCCAGGAGCAAACTGAGAGGATTTCCAGCCCCTCCATGAGGACAGCCACCGGCCACCCTCCCCATTGCCCCCCACCTCCTGCTTATTGATGGCTGACTGCAGCATCTGCACAACATCCTTCCCCACCACACCACTGCAGCTGAAGCCCTTGGACCAGGAGAGGAGTTCTGCCTGTGGAGAGCATGCAGCACAGTTGTTGACCTCTGGCACCAGGATTCCTCTCCCCAGTGCTGCTGTGCTGTGGTGACAGCTTGGGACAGGGCTCTCCCCCTCACCTTGTCCAGCTGCGTCTGCCGGCAGGTGAAGGGGAAGACAAAGCCCAAGGGGAGGCGTTCCTCAGAGCTGCTGGTGTCAGAGGTGGTGGTCTCAGCCAGGAACTGGGACACGCATTGTGCAATGAAGTCAAAGAGCTGCAAAGTCATGACTGGGGGTAAGGGCTGCTTGCCTTACTCAGTACCCAGGCTGTGGAAGGCAGCCCAGAGCTCCAGCACCAGCCCGGAGCCATGCTGAGCTTCTGTGGTGCTGGGCAGCCCAGCACCAACCACCCTTTGCCATGGCCTCTTCATACCGCTTCCCCCTCGCCCTGCATGATGCTCTCTGGCATGTCAAAGATCTTGTACATCATTTGGGGGCTCATGTTTCCATCTCCGTAGAGGGTCACCAACAGGGTCCGAACCTGGTTCTGGCACAGCTCCACCACCAGAAAGTTGCCCTTCTCTATGGGGGAACAGAGGCAGTGTCAGGCAGAGACCTTCCCTGTGGCAGATCTCCTAAAATCTGCTCCTTGCCCTGTCCCAGGGACACTCACTCACCCATGGGGGAGGCTCCTGAGAGCCTGAGACTCTCAGAGAGGCCAAGGGAGCAAGCTTCTGGCTACTGTCCCTGCACTGGGGACTGGCAGAGGAGAAGCTTATGGACCCCATAACTGATCCAAGAGTGGTTTACCCCTCCCTGGCACCTCCAGGGCCTACTCCAGAGAGGTGTGCAGGTCTGTCAGCAGCAGAACAGTTCATCATCAGGCTGGGCTGCCTTACCGGTGCCGTTGGGAGTGGAGCAGACGTAGGTGGGCAGCATCCGCACTTTGGCCTGTGCATGTGTCTGGCGGCTCAGCCCCTTGCACATGTCCTGCATCATGTGGCCCTTCATAATATGCAGCCTCTCCAGTGGGATGCAGAGCGATCGCAGGGCTCGTTGTATCTGGGGATGGTGCATTAGGGCAGAGGTGCAGAGGCAAAGGGCAGGGAATGACTGGAGCAGGGATGGGCCTTACCGGTGTGGTGTGGGAACTACCATGGTGGTGGCTGTGATGTCTCGATGGGAACCTGCATGAAGGGAGGTGGTGTGTCACCCACTGTGCTCCAGCCTGCAGGACAGGACAAATGCCTGCCCTTGCCCAGGCACACAGTGGGGCTGGGGGGCCTGTACCCAGCTCTGCTTCCCCCACCTGTTGTCTATTTCCATGCTCCATGAGGAGTCCATACTGTCGCTCCTGTGCAGTATTGTCACACTGCCTCTGCGGTTGTGGAGGAGGCAGCTCTGCCCCACCACGGTCATAGGGCCGAGCACAGGGGGGTTGGAAGGAGAGGGTCCCCACCACCTGCAAGAGGCCAGAGGCTGATGTCTCTCCCCTGCAACAGCCTGGGGGATCTGGGGAGCCTGCACGGCCCCATCCTCGGCCCCACAGCGGTCTCCACAGGGCAGGAGCCGCTCACCGGTCCACGTACCGACCGCCCCGTTCCTCTGCGCCCAGATTTCGCCTCTGGTCTCTTCTGTCCGCCCCGCCGAACTGGCCAGATGGGGACTTGGGCCGGGTGCTGCGGCTGCCCATGGCGGCGGGCCGGTGTGCGGGGCCGGTGGTGCCTGGAGCCGGTGTGCGGGGCCGGTGGTGCCTGGGGCCGGTGTGCGGGGCCGTTGGCGGCCGGGCCGGTGCCGGTGTCGGCGCGGGCGGGGCCGTTGCCGCCGCCGTCCCCCCGGCAACAGCCGCGCCCCGCCCCGCCATTGGTCGCCCCGCCGCGAGCCGGCCCCGCCGCGGCCAATGGGCGGCGCCGCTCCGGGCCCCACCCGCGGGCGGGGCCGCTCCCCGCTGCCCGCTCCCCGCTGCCCTCTCCCCACTCCCCGCTGCCCCCTGCCCTCTCCCCTCTGCCCGCTGCCCGCTCCCCGCTGCCCGCTCCCCGCTGCCCTCTCCCCACTCCCCGCTGCCCCCTGCCCTCTCCCCTCTGCCCGCTGCCTGCTCTCCGCTGCCCGCTCCCCGCTGCCCTCTCCCCGCTCTCCGCTCCCCGCTGCCCGCTCCCGGCCGGGCGGCATCGCTGCTTAAAGCCCGGGGTTTAATGAGTTCCGCACCAGCTCGTGCCATTAATTTGGCATGGGTCGCCCTCCCCTGTTCCCCGTGAGGATGCTCCGGAGGAGCAGGTCCCTCCAAGGCCCGGTGCGAGGCAAGCAAAGCCCCGCTGTCCCGGGGAGCAGGCGTACGGCCGAGCCACCCGGGGACGGAGAAAGCACCAAGGACACGGGGACACCGCGGCCGTGGCTCCTCCGGTCGCTGCATCCGCTGACTGCGGCTGTCAGATGGCACCAAGGTGCCCTCCGCCACTCCCGGCTGGAAATGTCAGCGCTGTGCTGCTGCATAGAGCACAGGGCACTGCAGCCCCGAGCGCCCCCACCAACCCCAGCTCCAGGAGAGGCCTGGGGAAGTGTGATTTGGGACCCACCGTCTGCTGCTCCTCCTCTCCTCCCTCCAGCGCCCTCCCATTCCCTAGAGAAAGCCAGCAGAGCTCTGCCGTGGTGCTGCAGTTTCATAAAAACATACATAAATATATTTCCATTTCTGTAACAGAGAGCAAAGCTGCACAGGCACCTATAAAACACATAGTCGCTTCTCCACCCAGCACTCCCCGCACAGGTCGTATAAAACATATAAAAGGGGCGTGGGAGACAAAGGCTGCAGGTGAAGCAGGGGTACAGTGCCGAGAAGACCCTCCCTGGGGCACAGGGAGCTGCTGGGGGTCCCTGCAGCACGGCCAGCCTCAGAACTTGTGCCTTCTCCGGCGGCAGCCTTTGATCCGTTGCTGGCTGCCCACACGGAGAGCCACACGTGGCTCCGAGTCCACCACACCATCCATGGCTTCCAAGGAGACGCCGGGTTTTGCAGGGGAGACATGGAAAGGAAGGTGCTGAATGGAGGTGGGGCTGTCTGCCGACGGCTCCCCATCAGCGGCTGAGAGTGGGGGAGAGGACTGTTGGTCTCCTAATCCAGTGAGGGGAGTCCCCGCGTCAGCACCTGCAACAAGAGCACACATCAGCCCTCCTGTGTGAGCCACGGGTGCTGCCAAGAGCACCTCTCCCTGCTCTTCTCCTCCTGTCCTTGGATCCATGGAGGGAAGTGCTGGTGCACAGACAGGGACAGCAAAAGCCCCCCACATCCCCCAGGAAGATGGACGTTGTTTTGGTGCAATGGTTCAGAGTACACCCCTATCCCTACAAGGACTCTGGGCTCTGGTGTGAGTCCAGTAGGCACACATCCAGTGGGTACTGGCAGGGATGTGTGCAGCCAGCTGGGAAATGCTGACAGCCAGCTAAGCCCACAGCCTCCTGCTCTGCTCAGAAAGAACAGACCCTTCCAAGGGGAATTTGCTCTCCCAGAACAGCCCAGGACGAGCCAGGAACAAAAGGGGAGAGCTGGGAAAGGGCAGCCCTGACACAGCCGGGCTGACATAGAAAGTTTTCCACCTTCAGACTTGCTCTCCGAGAGCTCCAGCATCCTGAGGAGTCCTCTCTCCTGCCTTCCGGTGTCCTGCCAAGGAGAGGAGAACCACCATCACAGCACTGCCACCAGGGAACCCCTTAGGCAGGATGGCCTCGGGGACACTTTTTCCTCGAGCCCTCAGGGTCAGGCTGGGCACAAGAGGGAATGCTGCTTATCCAGGGCCTCCAGCCACATGCGGGAAGGGCACTGCTCCATGCCCAGCCCAACTAGTGCTCAAGCAGAGGCAGAAAAGAGCAGCTAAACAAGCAGAACCCGGTAAAGAGGGAGGCCAGGGTACGGGGACACCATCCCCAAGCCCAGCCAGCAAGCACAGGGCTGTGACAAACAGGGGCACCAGGGGCTCTGGCACAGCTGGCACACATCCCCCAGCACTGCATATCCAAGGGCAGACTCGTCCCACTCTGTCCAAGGATATTGTGGCTTGGTGCTGGAGGGAAGGGCCTTCCTTTAGGGCACAGCCAGATTAGGAACACACCTCGTGCCCTCTCTCTGCCCTGGGAAGATGCAGCTGTGCTGGTCACATGTGTTAGGGGAAGACCACTTGACCTGGCTGATTTGAGCCTCACTGGCCCAGCAAAGTCCCCTCTCCTGGATGCTCCCTGCCCCCAGAACTGTTCTGGAAGGTACTGGCATCCTGACTGTGGGGCTGGAGCTGCAAATCACCCCAAAATGGGCCATAGCAGGAAACTGCAAGCCCAACAGTGCCATTAGGAAGCTTTGCAATGGCCCAGCCCATGGCCAGGCTTCCCCAGTGAGCTGCCATCTCAGCACAAGGCAGGGACAGAGGTAACACAGAGCCTTTCTGAGCCTTCCCAAAGAGTCCCCTGGCTTCAGCATCTCTCCCCCCATACCCTGTGCCTGTGCCTGCTTGCAGGACCCACACACCAGCCAGCTGTGGGGCACAGGGACAGAGTCAAACAGCCCCCACAGAGCCGGTCACATGCAGGAGCAGCCATGCCCTGCAGTACTCTGAACCACACAGTGCTTGGCTGTATCCCAGCCAAAATCATCAACCAGAAATCTCATCATTTGCATCTGAATCCCCAAAGGGCTGAGGTCTGTGATGGATTTAAGGGATTATACAAAACTAAGACATCATGTTGCATCTTCATGCCGTGAATCACATTTCTGAGTGCAGGCAAAGCTGCAGCACTAGGGTTTTGCCTGCAGGAACCAGCAGGAAGGCCTGGAAGGGCCCTCTCTGTGCTCCCCTGGGACCACCACGAGCAGGAAAAAGCACAACGGGGGCTAACACCTGGCGAGTGACTGTGAGCCAGCTGCCACCCACGCTCCTGCCTCCCACCTCCTCTAGCAAGGCACATTCCCCACACCCAGCACACCTCCACTGTGCTCGCTCCCCCACAATTCTCCTGGGACACTGCTGTTTGCTCCCAGCACTGAGCAATTTCCCCTGCTCTGACTCTAAAGCTTTCCCCTTGGGAATGGGCTTGTGGATAGTCAGATAGGTTTGTCATCCTGATGCTGGCCTCCATTCCATCAAAATTCAGCTGAGGAAGGCTGCAGGACTGAGGCGTGCTGGCTGGCAGCGGCACAGCCCTGGCTGCCTGCCCGCTGGAGAGGTTGCTGGCAGCTCTGCTGGATTAGCTCACACCTGGGACTGGTCCGTGCTCTCAGAGAGCGTCGTGGGAAGGAGGGCAATGAGTTCTCTGTCCACAGTGGCCCACAGGGACAGGCAATCCTACATCAGGTCAGCTCATCCCTGCCAACCAGGGAAACAGCTCTGGCTGCCAACCCAGCCCCACACCCAGCGCAAAGCAAAGGGGATGGTGTGCAGGGTCGCCCCTCACCTTGGCTCTTCGCAGCCTCCTGGTTCCCTGAGCTTGCCTAGCAGCCTGAAGGCAGCTGTCCACGTGCCTCTGATACTGCAGCAGTGGCACCAGTGACTTACAGAGGTAGCACTTCTCACACCTGCCAGGCAGCAAAGGACAGAGCACTGCATTAGGATTCACCCTGCACTGGGCTCCCAGACACCAGCGGTGACTTTCCTCCTCCAGGCCATGCCTTGGAGAAGATGTGTCACCAGATCCAGTCTCGCTCAGTGGGGTCAGGCCGGCACCAATCGCAAAGACTGAGTGATTATCAGTTTTCCCTGCCTGTTCCTCTGTATCCTGCTGCTGCAGCAGTGGGACAGTAATCAAATCTGCTCATCTAACTATCTCAAACACCACTGATTTCTCCCCAGACATAAAGCACCCTGTCAAAATCTACAGAAATGAAGTGCAAGGGCTTTGCAAAGGGGAGTTAAATTCTGCCTGAAAAGCAAACCAAGTGTGTTAAATCAGAGAGACATTTTACCAGGGCTGGATGAACTTGTCTGACTAGTAAATCAAGTCTTTCTCTGCACTGTCTCCATTTTACATCATGGCATGCAGGGAGAAGAATTGCAGAGCACATGCTCCTGCTGGGGGGTTGGCTTAGCCTGTTTCTCAAACCCTCTCATTTGGGTGGAAGATGGTCAGGCTCACGCAGGACAACTGAGTGTTCTTGGGAAGAAAATTATTCTGGGTGAAAGGAGATGAAGGTCAGGCATGGATTTACACAGCTACACTCGCTTCCACACCAGCTCTCAGCAGGGACTGAACCCTGCAGAAGAGGACACTGGCTCTTCAGGAGGGGAGCTGCATTCAGGAATGGACTATCTCCAAGAAGAGACAAAGCCCACAGGGACCAGCCCCAGCAACATTGTGTTCAATTTGATAGTGGTACTCTCTTAGTGAACACCCCAGGCTCTAAAATGCATATGGAGAGCCCCCATCGAGCAAAACTCTGCAGCACTTTTTCCCGTATTTTCTTTCCAGTCAGTGCTGATTACCCAGATAATGTGTCTAAACAGAAGCTGTCCTCTCTATAATTAGCCTAATTCCATTAGTGATGTTGCCATCCACTGTTTGTAACAGCAAAATTGCTTCCATAGCAGGGATTTTACTGTCAGATCCTCTCTTATGATGCTTTGTGTGGGTGGCAGGAGGAGGGGCTGCATGGAGAGAGATTAAACAAAGCCACTGCTATTCTGAAAGTCTAATTTAATTAAGAATATCACTACAGGTGCCATGTTGACAGCCTCCATGTCCTGGCCTCTTCTTTTCCTGGGGTTACCAAGCTCAAACCTCCCATCAGAAACCGGCTGAGTTAGCACCATTTTAGCTACAGCTCCCCCCCAGCAGCCACGCACCCCTGACCCGTCATGGATTGGGCTGAAAGGAAATCAGTGCAAAAATAAACAATCTGAGAGCAGCAAATTCCTCTTGCTTTGGTTTAAATATAGCCAGCGCTGCAACAAGAGGCACTGAGGAAAAGCAATTTCTTAGGGAAACACCTCTATAAAGCCAACAGCCAGCATTTGTACAGGAATAAAGACATCCACAGTCAAGCTAGAACAGAAGCATGAAAACAATCTTGGAGGAGCAGGCATACCTACTTACTTGTCAATGTCTAAGGATGGTGGGCTGCTTTCACCACTGGCAGCTTTATTTCTTGCCTCTCTCTGATGCCGGGTGAGCACTGGAGGAAAAACAGAAAGGGTTAACAAAAAGGGTTATTACCGTCCACCCCAAAACCATCCCTACATCATGCCCAAAGGCACCAAGTTTCCATCACTTCCACTCAAAGCTGCAGCAGAGGTGATGGCAGAGGTGAAGAAACACTGGGCTGGGACAAGCAGGGTCTTCTTTCCTGCCGAAGAGGTTGCTGGACAAGTGTCCTTTTCGGGGGGGATACTGAAGAATTTACCTTTCCCAGACTAGGAAGCCAGCTGACCATTTCACACCTAACTTGCCAGAAAAAGCTGTATCGACAGTCTGTAGTTTACAGGAATTTCAAAGCTGATGCACAGCAGTGCAGTAGCCTGGGAGCAGCGTTATCCAGCTGTGCCGGCAGCACGGCACCGCTCCTGCCAAACCAGGCTCCTGTGCCTGCTGCAGGGAGGGACAGTGCCAGCTGTGGGCTCAGGGGAATGCAGAGCTGAGGCAAGGGCTGTGCAGAGGCACCAGACCTTCTGCAGATGTGGTAGAGAGAGCCTGGCTGGGAAGGGACACAGCTCACACTGGAAAGGGGAGGCTACAGCAATTAGCCCACACTCATCACTTTCTCACTGCCCATGTGAAGCGTGGTGACCGGTGCTATTGTCCACAGACAGCCCTGGGAGTCCCCTGGATGAAGATCTCTACCAGGAGCAGTGCTGCTCTCCAGAAGCTCCAACACATGGGTAGCCAGTGAGATCCCAGCTGAGCAGCTGATGACAGGTCCAACCATTTCTGTTCCCCCAGCAAGCCCAAGCAGCCTTTCCCAACTGGCTCTGCAGGCATCTGCAGGGAGCACGTTGGAGTGTTGTCCCTTTCAGTTGAATTCCTCTCAGTGTATTCCTGTTGACATACCACCAGCAAAGATCCTCAGGGAACATTTCAGATAGCTTAGCTTGCTTCATCAGGGACGTTCAAGACTCCAGCTCCAAAACAGATGTCACAGTAAGCGCTCTCAGGCATGCTGGCTAAGGGGACAATGCAGGGAGCTGTTTTACGGCTTGGTGATGCTGCTTCCCATACTCATGAGGAGAAAAGTCTGAATCCAAGGTATGGGTACAACAAACCTGTTATTGTTAGCACATTGTCTGTGATAAAGAAAGTGAAGCACAAAATTTTGTGCAGAACAAAGGGAATTCTTCTGAGTTTTAGCAAAACTCCACTTCCAGAGTGTTGGGCAACCCCAATATCTACCCACAATGCAACACAGCCTTTCCTTTAGCAGCAATCACTGATCTGCAGCTACAGCCAGCAATGTACTGTGATGTGCTCAGGAGCTGTTGGGGTTGACAGGAGACAACCATGCTGAAGAAACAAGCTCAAGCATCTCCTAGGATGTGGGTATTGTCTCATAGGCGATGACTGATACCAACAGCTCATGACTCACAGGAACTAAAGCAAACGTCTCTCTTTAACATAGCCTGGCCCAGATTTGAAGTGGCAGCCTGACTAGGAGGACTGGTAACAATGGCCAGCCCCCTGGCCATCCAGCCTCCCAAGAACCCAACCAACATGTGCATTTGACAGCGTGGTGAGAACTGCTCTCCAAATCAGCGTGCGCTCGTTAATATTCCTTAACACTGTCTCGGGAGCCTTCTGCACCAGCTCAGGTGTTAATCAGTTCTATTTTCTTCCAAAAGCAGTGAACACATCTGGCATAATGGCCCTATTAGAGATAGGCTCCCTATTAGTCTGGGACTAGCTCTGCAGCTGCCCAGAAGGAGACTCTCAGTTGTGTTGCTGGAAGAAGCAGCAAAGGAGAGAGAACAGGACCAGCTGGTGAGGTACAATCCCTGCCAAAACACGCTGGTTGCCCCCAAGAAGGGGGTTCAGAACATAGGAAAAGACTTGCTACAGGGAAAGCCCCCACCACAGAGCAGTGCTGACCTGCTTGTGTGACAGGAGCCTTGTAACTTTCCCAAACGCAATGCTCTTTGCTGGGTCAGACATACTCTGTAGCCCGAGAATAACCTTCTCCCTCGCTCAGCATTTCTTCTGGTTCACAAGTCATCCTTGGTCTGTTTGGCTCCAGCATTCACCCTGGGGAAGTGCAGCAAACCCTGCCCAGTATGGCCTCACTATCAGCACACCCAGCCTGAGCACCTCCTGGGGCTGCCAGGTCTGGCTGGCATGTGGAGCCGCGAGGTCAGAGCCACTGAGCTCCTTACCTTCCTGCTCAACCCACCTGTGGTCTGACCCACCAGCTCCCTGTGCTCACTACCAGCTGTGCCATCTCCTTGCAGGATCTATTAGTGTCTGGCTCATGGCATCTTGTCCCTTCTCAGAAGCCATGCAGTTTTCCTCTGCACCCATTTCATTTCTCTCTCTGCCATATCAGTGCCACTTCTACTGATGTCAGGAGCTTTTTAACAGCACCAGTGCCACTGCTGAAGTCTGACAGCTGCATCAAGACTGCATTTGAGCTTTGGGAGGAAGGGATATACCAAATCCTCATTTTCCTGGGCTCACTTGGGAACTGAGATGTCGGATGCATGTAGACGGGGGGTGAGAGGCATCGAGTATGTCACAAAGCCGGAGAGTATTTGCTGTACTCAGCTGCAGCCAAGACTCGCTTCCAGACTGAGACCAGCGGATCCCTGCATTGGCAGCAGCAGCGGGCGATGGATGTGGTGACTCCAGCAGAGCCCTCTCACACAAGTGAGCCCCTTCAGTTGAGTGCATGAAGAAAGAGGGAGTTGGCACAGCAATTCCACAGCTCCACTCATTCGCTTGGAATTAACACCAGCCACTGAGCTGGAAACCCAGGACCTGAGCCCTCTGCAGCCAGGTACAGTAGCTAACACAACATCAGGCTCTTCTTTCTTATTTACTCAGATCACAGGAAAGTGGAAATTCATGAAAAGATTTTCATACTGCCCAGGTACTGTGGTGGTCTGGGCATCCAGCCAGGGCAACCATGTAAGTAGGGGAAGCAACTGCAGCTCATCTTGCCCAGCTGCTCATTTGAAAACCTGCCCTTAGATATCAGCCAGACTGAGCTGGCCTCCTGAGACACTGAGAGACTTTGGTGCATGATTAGAAGGAAGAAGAGAAGTAAAACCAGCAAGAACCCATCCTTTTGTAGTATTAAAATGGAAACCACTGACAGCTACAGTTTGCAGGACTGCAATTCTAGAGACATCAGGAGTAAGTCCAATTAATAAATCTGAAGACAGATCAGGAACACCTGACCCAGTGCACCAAAGGAAACCTGAAGCCATCTTTTCTTAACAGATCAGGGCATGGTGTAGAGGGCAGAATTTTGACTTCCTCTTTGACACAAGGCTGTTGCTGTGCTCCCAAGGAAGCCAGCAGCCAGCCAAGAGCATGCAGTGCTGAAGCAGTAGAGAACAGCTTCTGGACCCACACAGGAGCTGGCATTTGCTTCAGAAGAAAATTCTCTCACATCTTTTTTCTCCCCATGAATTAGCTTTACCTATGGATTTTGTGTTAGTGGTGGATGCCAAGGTAACAGCCCTGGAAACAGAGTCCTTTTGTACCTGCACAGCTGTGCCAGGCTCCTGTCTGGCCTCTGCTCAGAGCTGAACATCATATCTGCCTATTCAACCCAAATCCCACGGACCAGCCCAGCAGCTGAGAGCCCTCTGGGTGACAGTTGCCTTCCAACAACTGTTGGAAACTGGCCCGAGGTGCCCCACGAGCCAGAGCCCCACAGGCAGGCAAGATTCTGCCCAAGCCCAGGAAGCCCTTGGTCCTGCAAAGAGTCTGGATGCAAACAACACAGGTGTCTCAGACTGTTATGGCTAATAGAGCCTGGTCTCTACAGGGAAAATACTAGAATAACTGCCAATAGAAAACTCAAATTACTGTGATTTTGTCCCAAACCCATTGCTCTGCTTACAGCCATTACTGCAGAGAAAAACCCCTTTTATTCCAGGCTGATTTTCTTACAGGAGGATTGTTCTGAACAAGCCAGAACAGCAGAGTAGCAATTCCAAAATAACTACCCTTACAAACATCCCCAAGGAGACCAGCCTGGAAGCAGAATGGAGAGGCCAGCCTTGAACTCTGTCCTGCTGAAAGCAAACACCAAAGAAAAGAACAAATTCCCTTGCACTGCCAAAAAATTCAAAGCCTTTTCCTGATCACAGCTGGGATTCCCCAGGATCAATGGATACACTCACAGTCCAGCCACACCAGGGACCGGAATACCACAAGGCCAAAGACATTCCTGCTAAAAGGCACACTAAAAATGCTGCTCCATTTTGTAACACAAATAAGACCTTTATCAGTCTTGAGGACAGGAAGGAACTATGATAATTTGTAATTTGCCTGAGCCAAATGCTTTGTATCAGTACCTGGGCTGTGCCTGTAGAGAGAACCTTCCACCAAAATTAAGCACCAGCCAGCATCAGCCTCTACTCTGACTTCTGTTATCTTGACATGTCACATCCCCAAAGGTTTAGTATATCAGGAACCTTTTATTTTAAAACTACATCAACTCTGCATTAAGATTGCATGGTGAAACTTCCTCCTGCTAGAGAAATGCAGAAGTTACAGTTCTCATACTAGCTCTGATTTGCTCAAATTGCTTAAACATCATAGATTTAGGTTGCATTTAACAACCCAAATGTATGCAACCAAAAATTATATATTCACAACCTGAAAAGTTAATCTTATTACAAGCTACTACTTTGATATTACCTGACGTTGTGCTAACACAGATTTTACATTTCAAGCAGCAGCTAAAACATAACTTACTGAATATGTTGATAACCAACCAGTGTATTTGTTCACTTAAGCTCCACAAAGGTTGGCTATGGAAAACTGATACGAAAAAGAATGCAAAGAGGATTAATATGGGCAGTCTCACTGTGCTTCTATGCCTCACTCTGCACATGAAGGAGAAAAATCCACACTCCCAGACTGATAGTTACCATTTTGCAATTTTAGTGAAACAAGAAGGAAACTTTTCTGCAGTATCTGCCACCCAAACAAGCCATTTTTGCACATACAAATGTCAGACTTCATGCAGAGCACAGGCCATGCTTGGAGTAGAACAGAACATTCCCCCCTCTCAAGAGCCCTGAAGGACGATTGCCCATGTGGCTCAAGCCTTCCATTTTCTACCACTGCCACATTCTCTGCAGGTCCTCAACAAACAACACAATAGACAGATCTTATGAGTACTGCTTGAAGCATCCAGGACTAGGATAATATTCAAGAGTTGGGATAATATCCAAGAGTTGATAATGTGGTGAATTATTGTGTGAAGTCAATCAGAGATGATGTCTCTGTGCAGGAGGTGCTGGAAATACCAGAGCCTCCAATAACATCTCCTGGGCAGCGTGGAGATGGAGTAAGGCAGAGTGAACAAACCTCCCCACACTAAATATCCTGAGAGAAGATTGCAGCACCTGCCTGCCAAGTAACAACAGGGAAGGGGGGTGAGCACGAGGAGCAAACACGTGGAAACAGCACTTGGCAGACCTGGAGCGTCCTCACCAGGCTCCGGCCCCGCGATGCCGTTGCAGTACATGGCGTGCACCTCGATCTCGTCAGCTGGGAAGCCATGGTCACACAGCGGGCAAGACACACGGGCAGCAGCTGTAGGACTGCACTCAGACACAGTCCTGCCAGCATCTTCATCTCCACCAACCTAAGGAAGAAGAAGAAAAATTAGCCAGACAGGGTTGTCTCTTTTTTTTTGCTTAGGTGCAGAGCTCCATGCTGTCTGGTAGCTACTCACCCTCCCACAGACTCAGATTTTCTTGGAAAGTTTTATTCTTCCTTCATCACATAGTGGTCAGAAATAACACCACTGGCTGAATAAACTGCGCTGCACTAATAACTAATTCTTCTTGCAAAGGCAACATGTCCTCCTGAATCATGGTGAAACTCCCTGCACAGTCATGCACACCGTTTAAGGCAAACATCACCTGCACTACAGTGGAAAAATGGCAAAGCTTCCATTAATCAGGAAACCTCAGAAGCGAAACTGATGGAAAATTCATGGGGCAAAGCAAGAGTTCAACACCTGACTTGTGCTCATCAGTCTCTGGACATGATCCATGCTACACAAGCAGCACTGAGTGGAAACACAGCTTGCCCCAGGATGAAAGGAGGCTGCTGTGGTCTTAGGAAGCCCGGAGAGATCACTGGAAGCTCCTCCTTTATAGAGGAGGTGGCTGGAGCAGTCATGAGAGGGGACACCGATCAAGGAGAGAGGAAGTACCACTAAAAATCTGTGTCACACAAAATTACTAGCAGAGGCTTTTTGCCAGGGCACAATATCACAGCTCCTGTACGTTCTCGGGGTGCCATTACTACTTACGGACACTCTCTTTTTGCATTGGTCACACAGCTGCAAAGGTGCTCCACTACCAACCCACACAGATCCAGCCTGCTCCCTACGCCACTGACATTCCCAAATGCAGCAGACTGCAGCCATCTCACTTGTAACTGCATGTCTGCCTAGCTGGGCTTGCTGCAAGATTTTTCCACATTTAAGAAAAAAACCTTCCCCTCCCTGCAATGATTAAGAAAAGCTATTTAAATATTAACCATGTAGAGAAACCTATAGAAAAATAATATGGGAGAGGTTTCTGTTCTTAGAGCTAAGCAGTGACATGTAGACAGTGTGCAGCGAAACTGCTGTCTGCTTCCCTCCAACGGTATCATTTCAGGGAAGCAGTAATTGGGGTCAGCCAAGATGCTCCATGCCACTGGAGTGCTTTGCTGTATTACTCGGTTTATTACTTCCTTTCCCAAATGAGGATCTGATCCTGATTTTTATGTCCTAAAGGGAATGAGGGTGCTTTGTTGACTCAAAGGAGCTATGACAAAAATTGCAGGGCTGGGCCTCAAACTGAGATTCCGACTCTCAAAACGCTTTTCTCCCGGACACCAGCTGAAAGGCTGCAACAGAGAGCCCCAGGAACATCCCTCATTCCCAGGGAGGCTCTCTGCCCTGAATTTCTGTGGAGGACTTGCCACAAGAGTTCCTCCAGCCGAACAGAGGCTGCTGAAGTACATCACTTACAGCATTAACACTCGTACCCCTCACTCACATCTCAGTGTCACTACATCTTGTGAAGTCCTCGCTGTGGGATGTCACACTGAAGAGCCATAAAAAACAAGATGTGTCAAATATGAATGATCAGATCAAACCTGCACTACACAGACAACACACAAAAAATATGATGGGAAAAGCAGCAGGCACTGCTCCTTCTAGCTGCCTTTTTTAAAGCAATCTTAGGAGATCACCAATTCTGCACACCCTGCCCGCCTACATTCAGTGGCAAATTACTAATTTTAAATGGAAATGCAACATTCTGTAACAAAAGACTGCTTGTACAAAACCTTGCTGTAGCAGTCTGGAAAACCTCAAGTGCAGAACCAATCACCCCTGTCAGAGCCAGAGACAGTTGCCTCTGCTTTTTAGCAGAGGAAATTGCCTACAAGACATAGTACTTGCAGCCAACAGCCAGCCAAGAGCAATGCTAGAGGCTGAGCTCAACAAGACTCCTGTGTCCTGGCTCAGCATCTGCTAGGAAGAAGTCAGTCCCAGTGGTCTCTGCTTGGCTCCTGCAAACCACTGACGCCATGGTAGCTGTTTCTGCTGTTTTCCTGGAGGGCTGTGGGCTCCGGACTGGGACCTGCTGCCAACCATAATGTTGTCAAACAATCCCTAGGAACCCGCTCCCCATCACCTTGTGCCATTCAGGCAGAGGTGTGAGACACAAGGCACCCTCTGCAAAGCACAAGGGGACAGGGCAGTGTCCTGCCCACAGCCAGATGGGTCATGAATGTGCTCTGGTGGCCAGCCCAGGACTGCCTCTCTCATTGCTGCAGTGCCTAATTGACTGAGCAGTGCTTGGAGATACCTGCAGAATGAAAGGCACACGAGAGCAGAAGATGGTTTATTAAGAGGCCTGTGAGAATGAGACATTGGAACTGCAGACGTGCTGTACAAGCTGCAAACTCCCAGAATGAGCTTTCCACAAATGAATCCTCTTGTCAAGAGCTGTACGATTCTGTATTCATGTACCCTGCCAGAGGAGTACTTGGCAACCCCTTTGATATCACTCTCTAAATTAATAGACAAAGGGAGTTTTATCAGAAGCAGGAACTGGAGTCAGATGTTGGTACAGTGACAGCTGCAAAGCAATTGCTGTGCAGGTGTGACAGCACGGGGAAAGGGGCTGCACACAGCGCACATCTGCAGCAAGAGGTAAGAGGATGGCCCTGACACTGACTTACTATTGCTATTAACTATTACTGCACAAAACTCAAGATTCCCGGACTCAGGACACTCTGCTTGGCCTGAAAACCACCACCAGCCCTCAGCACTTCAACAGCATCCTTATCCCAGTCTGATCTCTGGGTGAAGCTCTCCTGTTAGCCTCTTGGATATGGTCTGTGGAGAGCAAACTGGATTTCAGAGTAACAGGGAAAAGCAGGTCACAACACAGGTGACTGAGGTTTACTTGGACTCCCCTCAGAGCTCCTGCGGTCCCTCTGCATCACCAAGCATCACAGCCTGTACCCCTGAGCATGGGCAAGCAACAGCACTGCCGCCCACGCTGATGGCATCCTCCAGCTCAGCAGTGCTGGGATATAAAAGAACAGGCTGGAATTGATAACAGCTCTCCAGCTATAGGACTGAAAGGCTCCAGAAGCAGCTGCATGCAGTCCCCAGCCAAGAGGGACTGGAGATATGAAGCAGTAGACAAAAGCAAAGAGGGAACTGTTTGTGAGGATCCAAACAGCAGAAGTCCAAGCTTCCAGCTACCCAAAGGGAAATGCCAGCAAAGTTCAGCTGAACCAAGGTCTAAAAGGTAGGACTGGAAACAGGACCCTTCAACTCCAAGCTCTTTTACCTGCATAGGTGCACCTCTGCTGTCTGAACAGAGCTCTTCTCTCTCCTCCTCAACAGCTTCCAGTGGGCTCGGCTGTGTCTCTGCAGAAAAACACCTCCGTGTCAGCACAGGTTTGCAGCCCCCAACTATCTCCTCACTTGCTGATGTAGCTTAGCCCTTAACACTTCTTAAGAGTTTTCACAGTTTCAAAACATTCTTTAGACTCACCACAAATGTTACCAGACAAAGCGCAACAACACAGCCAGATGAGGGGTTAAAGTCACAGCATGGTGGTGTGAGGACAAAGGCACTGCGGCTTTGCAGCTTCATGGGGAGTGAGATTAGACACAGGGAAAGTGAGTGGAACACTTGCTGGGATGGAGACAAAGCAAGAATAGAGCTGCTCTCTCATTGAGACAAGCAGAGCTCCCATTCCGTGGACTGTCTCGCAGACACACCTTCTTTAGACCTCCACATCTTCCTTGGCAACAACAAAACATGCCTCCAAGCACCACCATGACCTCTACTGCTACAGCTGCTCGTGAACAGCAGCAGCCTCTTCATTAATTTTCTCACTTAAAACCCTGGACTAGAAAATCTCAAACATTGTAGGAGAGACCAAGGAAGAAAAACTCCTTGGTCCCAAACATCTTTAATTAATGTAAGACAAAAATTATTTCAGCTCTCATGCTTTGCACATTATCTTAACATTGAAAAATCTGAATATTTCATTGCATTGCAGAGACACCTTGTTTTGAGTGATCCCTCCATGCCCAATGCACATCCAGGTATGTCTTCAGCAAGTCTTCAGCAATCCCTGTCACAGAACTGTCTTAGAGGAAATGGGTCCAAAATTAGGGGATCAAACTAAATTACCTGAATAATTTTAGCCTTGAGAAACAGAGATGGGAAAGTAATCTAGTTTTGTTCAAATAACTTGAAAATTCTCTTTTCTCTGAATTTCCTAAGCGTGTAACTTTTGGTACAAAACTCATAACAGTCTGAAGTTCCTCTTACCTGGGCAAACGGAGAGCTCTTCTTCAGCAGAGTTTTCTGTGGCAGTATTGGGGCTCCTTTTACTGCCAAGTGGGGTCATTGTGGAGATGCTGCTCAAAATATAAATATAACATGAATCTCCAATCCAGTAGGTGTGAGGGCCACACCTGCCTTTCTCACGCAGTTCAGAACAGCAGACGATGCCGTAATTTCCAAGTGGTCAATATCTGACAGCCAGAAATGACCAGAATAACAGCACAATAAGGATCTAAAATGCTATCCTAAGCAAAAACCCCAAAGGGAATATTTTTTGCTTCCAAAAAGGCAGAAAGGGTCATTATCTCTTGTCAAGGGAGCAAAAACACCTGCTCACAATTGTGGGACTCTCTGTGGGAGAAAACGTGGGAGTTGTGCAGGTACCAGCACTGTGCCTCTTTCTGTCTGGGGAAGGAAATCCTCACTGAGGAAAGACAGACCTGCTTTATCTCGCATTATCCTCTCCCTCCTCACATTGCTTGTTTTCTCCCTTATCCCTGTGCACAGCAGCCAGAAGCAGCACGGATGTGACACATGGCATTTTCCCTGCAGCAAAGTCCTTTCAGCATTAGCATGGTGGTTCCTCAGAGCAGCACCCAGCACTGCTCCTCTCATTTTGACCTTTGGATTCCTCCTATTTTTTTCCTCCCACCTCACTGCACAGTGGCTTTCTGACACAGGCAGGCATTGCTGAGTAAGTCTGGCACCCATGCTGACACACTCTGTGCCTTCCATGACTCTCTGATTAGTCTGATCAAGTATGCAAGAACACACTTTAAAAAACATGAATCCCCGCACTGACAAACACAAGATTTATTAAGCTCAACCACAGGCCTTAGAGAAGAGAGAACAGCCACTGCTGATTTATGATAAATAAAAAAATTCTGATAGGAAATCACAAGTGGCTTTTCTCTCTAAATAAAGCATCTCAAAGCATTTGTTATGAATCCAGGCTGAGCATGTTTTACTCTGTGTCTAACATCAGGGCTCTCTTCAAAAGAACTCACACAAAACAACTTGCTATGACATTTATAAAATGGGCTAATCAATTTGAAGTCAAACCACATTTCTTGCTACACCAACTATCTCCTGGTAACAAAGCCTATAATCATTTATTAAAACCCCAATCTTCCATGCTCTGTACAAAGCGTGGAACAAGCGGGGAGAGCAGCTCACAGAAAGCAAAGCAGCTTCTTCACAGGACTGGCACTTCCTAAACTGCTCCACTCCCTCCAGACAGCTCAGAGCCATGTTTTCCTATTAAGTGGTGCTGAGGCCAGCCGGTTGGGGTGCCTGAGCCATACCCAAGAGAGCCCTGTGCTGGCAAATTGCCAGGAGCCAGATGGCAACACTTAATGTGCACAAAACTGCAAAGACTGCAGCCATTTCTTGCCTTGCTGCAGATGTTCCAGCTGCCCAAGGAGGGGCTGCTGCATCCAGGTGCATCCCACCCCAAGGCGGGCAGCCAGGAGCTCCTGGGCAGCTTGGGGAGTGTCCCAGACTAACCTCACCAGCTACATCAAAGGAAAGAGGTGCTCTCAGGCCCTAAGCAGGCAGGAGGCCAGCGCTGCAGAGCGCTCACCTCGCTGCCTTCTACGCAAGCTCAGAGCTCAGCTGTCACAGGCTCATCAGCCTCGGCGGCAGCAGCGGCAGCTGCAGGTTCCTCCTGCTCCCCAAGGCAGGTTTTAAGCTTGTTAGAAAGGTGCAAGCAAGAGGGATTTTCATACTCTGCATATTGATATTAACTGCTCAGGCCAAATGCTGTTAGATCAGAGGAAAGTTGGCAGTTTTTTTCCAAAGCAGGTTTAAATTATAAAACCCAGCAAATTAAAAACATGACATTATCTGGCCTTTCTTGTAACTTGCTCCCTGAATCCTCTCCCATTTGTCCTTCTTCTCCATAGCCTTTGCTGCAGAATTGCATCCCACAGGAAGGAGAGGAGAAAAAAAAAAAGGAAAAGAGGAGTAGGCTTAAATCTGAAGAAAATCATGTTGACTTGTCCCACACCTGTCATCTGCTGAAGTGGCTTTTCTGGAGCACTGCACTCTATCTTTGGCTGATAGGCAGTGCCGTCTGGCTTCCTCCTCCCCGCTTTCCTCTTCAGAAGTAAGGCAAGAACATAAAAATACACACAGAAATCCAGTAAAGCCATCCCCATGCTGCCAGTGCGCCTTCCCCGACACACACGTGATGGCATCGCTGTAACTCACCTCCAGCTCCCCAAGGCTTTACTGCACCGTGTCACAGGAGCTTCAGAGGGCAAGGAGCAACTCCTTCAACTTGTACAAGGATGCACCTTGCATGTCTTATAAAGTGACAACAGCAACTGATCCCTTCTCCTCAGCTGTGCCCCACTTCTCCAAAGCCATGTGTTTCCAGGGATATTAAACAGCAGTGACTGCAGCTAGCCTTTCCAGCAAGCCCTGCAGTGAGCTGTGGTGGGACTGCACCCCAAAATACTCCAGGGAGAGTGGAAGAGCTCATATCACCAGAGAGAACCTATGAGCCCCACACTCTGAACACCTTACTCACCTGTGTGCAATTTGCATGGGTTCCCCATCTTCAGGCACATCCTCTGCAGGCAGCACCTGGGAGGGCTGGAAAGGAAAATTCTGGTGTTATATAAAACAACGTGCACAGCTGATTGGGGTCTGCTGGGTCATTGGATTCTGTCCATGACATTGCACCCAGTCTGCTGTATATTTTTATCTGAAAATGGCTCAGTATCCATCCGGAACTAGTCAGCTTTTTCCCTCCATCCCTCCTTTTGGCAAGGTACTCCCTGCAATAAAGCCTGGCAGTACTTTTCGCTACCTTGCTGCCTAGACATGTTCTTGGACAGTCCATGACCATCCACTCCTCCCAACATTGCCCATCATCTTCCATGCTCTCTGCCTGTTCTCAGCATTCACCTAAATGTACTTGTAGGCAACAACCATAGCTCTTCTCCACCTTTACCTGTGCTGAGCTTGAAACAACCCAAGGTTTTTAATGTCCCCTGTGCTCCCCCAGGTACCCCAGCAGCCCTCACCTACTCCACTTTAAAACTTATTTTCCTGAGCCACAATGACCTGATCAACTGATACAGCTGATGCTTGACCATGACAAGCACTTTTCTGAAATTTCCTAGAGGTAAAATCTGTTGCATTTTTCTTGCCTGGGAAATCAGCTGTCCCATAAAAGGAAGGGAACCGATTAACCTGCACAGTCTATAGCTGGAAAATCTGAGTGCATTTTACCCCATTTTTTCATTTAGCTCTATAACTACACTTATTCTTTCCTTTAAAATTTGTTCAAAAGCCTTATGCACTGCCAAGGTCAGGCTAACATGCCAGTCATTACCCAGATCCCTTTCTTCTTCTGCAGTGTACATGCTACACTTGCCATCCTCTAATCAGGTGGAATTACAATGGTTTATTAGCAGTCCTTGCTGTCAGGCCTACAATTTCTCATGCTAGGTCTCAAAGAAACCCAAGGAGTTTTCCTCCCCCTTCCTTGAGTCTATCAAATGCTATGAGCTTGATTTCTACCACAGGTTTCAACTTCAGTCAGCTCCACTCCTGGATGTACTTCCCCAGCAAGCTCCAAATCAAGACCTCTCCTGTAAAATTTCCCTAACATGACTCCAACCCCCAAATATCCTGTTTTATCTATGCTCTCTTTACTTCTTTGCAGGCTAACTCATCATTAACATAAAATACTGCACCTCCTCTTTTATTTTTGTTTGGTTTTGTACTGAACTGTGCATTTCTTAACAATGCCTCTGCCCTGGTCATGAACGTTCATCCACGTTTCTGGTTTTCCTTGTACATCTGTTATAAAATATGGCACTAATTCAGGTCACCAGACTCTAAATCTCCCGAATTGGGTCTTTTCCCTCTGAATCTTTTAAAGACCAAGAGTCCCCTAACCTTATCTGAAAGGCTCTGAAGAAATTGATTCTATTAGCACTGAAGTTTGTTAGTGCAGGTTCACAGGCTGTGAGATCTCCCGACAACCAGGATTTGCTCTGTGCAAACATCCCTTGGCTGCGGGAGGCAGTGGCAGCAGTCAACTGCTGCTGGGGTGGAAGGTCTGTGCCCACTGGGGTGGAAGGTCTGTGCCCATTCCAGGTGGGGGTTTCAGGGCAGGGACACAGGCAGCCTCCCTCATTTCCACCTTCATTTCACACATGGCATGAGGCCACGTCCTTTTTCAAGGACAGCTTTGAGTCCTCAAGGATGGTTTCTAGACTCAGCACAGCCTAAAATCTCCCACCAGCCCCACCAGCAGAGCAGCCCTGGTGGCACTGGGGGAGCCCCAGGGCAGTACAGGAAGCAAAGGGTCTCCTGGAGATGCAGCACACTGGAGACATGACAGCTCTGGGCCCCTCCTTTGTCACTGCCAGTGGAATTGTATTTGATAGAGGGAAAAAAATGGAGACAAGGCACAAGCAAACATCAAACATATCGATTTTGCAAGTAAATCACCTGCTCTGGCCTCAGTGTGCGACTGCACAGAGAGGAGAGAGAAAGGAGCTACCTCTCATGCTGGGTGTGATAAAGCAGATGAAAAGGGATTTAGAAATTATTTTCTCTCGTGTAAATAAAAGACTGGCAATTTTTGGGCTAGGCTTGAAATTGTAAAGTCTGCTCCCCCTCCCTTATTTTTTCACCTTAAAAATATCAGAAAGGCTGCATCTCTCCGTTATGGCTCCGAGAGAGCTCCCATGGTCAAGAGGAGTAGCATACAAGTTACCACTCAGCACCACTAAAACCTCTTTTCTCCCCAAGAATTAATTAGGTATTAGCATTAAACAGATAGTATTTTAAAAAATACCACACAATTTTCAGCACTGATTAAAAGTTCATGCCCTTCCCAGCTGCCGTGGCTTCCCAAAGGCTTTAGAGTACACATCCACAGACCTCCAGTCACCCCAATCTTCCAGTATAATGATACCTTCATTTCCAGAGGAAAAGCTACAGAAAAAAAAAAGTGCAGTTTGCTTTAAGAACCTCTCAGGTCTTTTGTATCTATCCTAAGGAAATGAAAAAGGGCACAAGTCAGTTCCTTTCCTCTGCAGATCACCTCTAAGGCTTGTTTAAATCTCCATCCCCTAAACCCGAGCCAAAGCACTGTCATGAAAAGTCACATTTCAGCACAGGCTGCTCTGCTCTTTTTCGGCAACCAGAAAATGCAGACATGACGTTTTTTCCTAAGTGCTCAATATTACAAGACGGAATATAAATATCACAAAACAAGTTAAGTATCTTTCTAACACCAGGGTAAATGATCAAATACACTTGAAAACAGGAACAACAGAGCCAAGGCTTCAGTCGTAGAGAAGATAAAGTTATACAATGATCCGGGAGTGAAGTCATTATGAAAAATGAGGGTTGGAAAAGGCTGACACAAACCTAAAATACAGCAGTAATAAATACTTCATCTGACTAGCAATCTGTTTAAACTTAGCAGTGACAGAAAGCTGCCTTCCGCTCCAGCAGGAGAGCCCTGACGGAGACAGAGGCTGACACCTAGTGTCTGGCACACCCAAGCCCCAGAGAAGGTGCCCAACACCAGGACAAGGACAGGGAGCACCACTGCGGTGACACATCACCCCAGCAGGCAGAAGATGCCTGTAACCACACAGAGCCTCTCCCAGCCACAAAGGAAAAGAGCACTTCCAAGGGGGAAGCACTGATGGACGCAGATGAACACGGAGGGGCAAACAGGGAAGGCTGCGCCGCAAGGGCAAACCTACGTCTCTATCTGCAAAGGGAAACCCAGGCAGAGCTCCCCACACAGCCACAGGTTTATGAACTGGTTTGCCAGTGCTGGTGGTGGTCAGCAGCACTTCTGTGCCCTCTACCTTGACACACTGCCAGGCTACACCCTTCTGAGAAGGATCAGCTGGATGAGTCAATCTCTGGAGCACTAATGATGACTGCCAGGCTGCTCAAAATGGCCCCTATCTCGTGTGAGCTGGGTGTCAGCCTGTACACTTCTCTCCCTTCCACGGTAACTGTGTGGCTGGGGGAAGAAGTCCCCCAATTTCAGAGAGGCATTAAATAGCAGTGCCTGCTTTGCAGAAGGGACTGAACCGTAAAATGGACAGAAGGGCATGGCTGCTCAACCTCTGCTCAGTGGCAAAGCTCTTACCTGGCAGTAGCTGGTGGTCGGCTCATCATCAGAAGTGGAGTTCTTCTCTTCTTCCATGCTGTGCCCTGGACTCTCTGCCTCCCTCCTCTTTGAAGGGTGGAGCCAGGTGGTGTTTTCAGACTCCTGTCCCTCTGTGCCTCCATCTTCTGTACCATCAGCAATCCCATTCTCCCTGCTTATCTCCTCTCCTTTCCCAAGCTCATTCTGGCTCAAGGAAGAACTCGGCACAACTGGGTTACCAAACTCCTTCTTATGCAATAGCTGCCTCTGAGCCTGCTTCAGGCTCTTCTGGTAAACCTCCAGCTGACACAAGATGACTTTGGTGTACTGGTTGGGGTCCACCCCTTTAGGACAGAAGGGGATGCCCCAATAATAGTGCACTGTTTCTTTTGCCTCCTCCTGTTTGTGCTTCTCCTCCACTGCAGTCTGCATGCAAAGATGAGGGGTACTGCCAGACCCCTTGTTCTGCTCTGCTTGCTCTGTGGAAACACAGACCTTGGCAGTGTGCCCAGGCTGTGAGCTGTGTTTGGTACCTGCTCCTCCACCACTCCTCCTGGGGCTGTCACATTGTTCTGTGGTCCTGCTCTTCCAGAGCGTGGCTGAGCTCCCAGCACCAGCTTCTCCCACAGAATGGCCAGTGCAGGGCAGGAGCTGCTCTTTTGGTTCATGGCCTGTTGCTTCGGAAGAGCTGGACGGGCTGGTGAACAGTCTCCGAGGTGTCAGTCGCCAGGAGCCTGAAGCCACCTTGCCAAAGGTGGGACTCAAAGACATGAAGTCCTCTCCGACAGTGCTGGGTAACACGTCACTCAAATCACTTTGTGCTGGTGAGGAAGACTTTTCACTTGACCTTGTCACAGGCTGGCCCTTCCCCGGAGACACGATTATGCTGGATACTAGTGAGCTTTCAACGATTTCCTGGCTTAACCTCCTCAACACTACCAAGGGGCTCCGGGCGACATCCATCTGTCCGTTCCCATCAGCTCTGGAGCTCTGTGAGTGGGAGCTGCAGTCGGAGGGAGGGGTGTCAGGGCAGAACGCCAGGCCTCCCGGGATCTCAGAGCCTTCTTTCTCAGCAGGCTGGCTTTGGCCCTGTGAATCCAGTGCTTCCACTGACAACTGAGGAGTTGAAGTCAAGGAGTCTGAGGGCTGACAGCTCTGAAAAACAAAAGGTTGACTCTCCTACAGATGTGTTCTCTATCAGCACAGCACACCAAGGACTCCCCCAGCACGCTGGCAGCCATCACCTGGACTGCAGGTTCCCCCACCCTGAATCAGAACTCTGTACCCCAAAACAGGGACATCTGGGGTTACACTTCACATCCCTCTCACTAGGAATGGTAAAAACCAACTATTCTGTGCCTACTGTAGTTCCAGCTTGTGCTGGGAGTATCTAGGCCCCCCCCAGTAAAACTTTCTTTTGTGCAGCATGGTAAAACAAGCACAGACAGAGACAGTGCTGAAGAACCCTAGTGAGCCTCTTCACAGAAGTGCACTTACACTAAGGCTTTCAGCAATGGCCTTCCTCAAGAGCTCCTCCTCTTCCTCTTCCTGACAGTTCACTTCTCTAGCTTCTTGCTCACTCATTTTCAGGGCCAGTGCAAATTGTTCCTCTTCAGTCATCTCTATAGCAGAAGAAATAGGATAATGTCAAGTCACATCTGCAGGTGTATGTAAACAGTCAGTGAATATACAGCGTGTAGGGAGAAATGGGTGAGAGTCCCACCTCTCCAGGAGGAATGCAGAGCAAACCGTCTAAACCTCAGCTGTCCTGAAATGGTGTCACCAAAACTGGAGCAGGCAACATTAATGAGAAAGGTAACTCAGGTCAGGAACTTCACTTCAGGTTTCTACAGCAATCTAAGCTCCCATTCCCCAAGTATATTAACTGCAACATGACATTTTATTTGCGATCAAACAATACACACTGCAGCTGCAGAAGGCATGTTCAAGGAGAAAGGAAAAGGACAGATTTCTAAAGCGTGCTCATTTTTATATTGGATAGGCTCAGCAGCAAGGCAGGCTAAACAACACATCTTCTTTAGAAAGACACTTTTTTACTAACCAAGTAGCACACCTCACTGCCTTCTGACACACAGATACCTGCAATACCACAGGAGACCTACCCGAGAGAAAAAGAGCTACATGTTGTTCACCCCAAGCCGCAGGTGGAAAGCTCTGTGAAGGATAATGTTACTTGCTTGGTGGTATTATAGAGGATATTTCACATGCATACATCCCCCTTCTGCTCACATCACCACTCCACTGCATCACTAAGTCAGTCATGCATGGGAAACAGGTTTCCTACACTTGTAACTGCTATTTCAGCAGAAAATTTATTCCTGAAATATTCCTCACTCCAATCAAACCAAAAGTCTAGACTGGCTATGTAGAAACAAAGCAGTTACTTACTTTGGAAAACACTTATTTACTTAGATTCAATCCAACACTTTCGCTCTGCTTAAAATATACAGTGCCTGCAGAATGGAGTGCAGCTTGAAAAACAACTCAACAGCACTCTCAGGAGCTGAAAAATACATCTTCTCACTCGAAACGAATTGACAGATTTCCTTCAGAACCCGCTCCCTCCTCCAGGCAGAATCCTGCACACGCCATCTCATGCATGAACCAAAGGCTCACGCTCTCCTACGGGCTACAACATCTTTAAGACATGCCATTTGAACAGGGAGGCTGCCCAAGCACAAAACGTGTCTTCACTGCAGCCAGCTCCAGAGACAGGCGTTTCCCTGGATAAAGATGCATTCACAAGTTGCAGGCTCCCATTTTCTATCCCATCCTCTCTCATACCAGCTGCCACCCAAACACAGCAGTGCAGCCGTGCTCTGGCCAAAGCACAGCCTGTCTACGACCGCTGCAACCAGGAGCATCCACAGAGTGGAGCTTCGCTCTGCCCTTCCCCCAGCTCCTGGCTGATGGCAGCCTCGTGCTCCTCCACCCAAGCAGGATCTGAAGCATTTTTGGACTGATTACCTTCGGATTCCTTTATGTGTCCTGCTAAAACAGCACTTAGCTTCAGGTTGTTGGTTTGGGGCAGGGTGGGGGTGGGGGGTAATTCCTTTGAAAATTAAGAAAGACGTTGAAGGCAAAGCAGACTGCTGTGCTCTCAGGGCTCGTGGGGATCTTTTGTCCTTGGACAAAGTCACTCTATGATGTTACAGCCAGGAGGGACCAGGGCAAAAAAAAAAAAAAGCATCTTTTAATGGAAAGCAAACGACAGTCCAGTGTATGGAGAAAGCTCCCAGCCCCAAGAACAGCGGCATTAAACAGAGTATCACAGAGTCAATTAGGTTGGAAAACACCTCCGAGATTGAGTCCAACCTTTGACCAATCACAACTGTGTCATCCAGACCACAGCACTGAGTGCCACATACAGTCTTTTCTTTTTCCATTATACCAAACACTTTCCAAGCATTCAGAAAGTGTGTGCTGATTTGTTTTCCTGCCTGAACCATCACAGCAATCAGGCCAGATCCTGCAAACTCTGACATGTGCAGGAAAAGCAGTGCACATGATCGGCACCCTGCAACACACGACTTTCCACGTGCTTCAACAGGGGCCTGAGCGTTTGCCAGTTCAGGCTATCAACATCCATGAAGCTTAATAAAAAGAAACATTTTTTGGCTAGTTACTGCTGTACATTTTGTTTTCTTCTCCCTCCCTGGCACAGCAATTTCCCCTCTGGGGACAGAGAATGTGCCAGACAAATGCTGCCTCTGGCAAAGAAACCAGTGACAAACAAGATGCACTTAGTGCATGTTCCAGTTGAGTAGGTGCTCTGGAGATGGGGAAATCTCGAGTTTAAATCCACCTGGCATTACCGTGGGGAGAGCAAAGAGCAGCTCTGCTCATGCCTACCAGCAGACCTGACCTGCTTTAAGCGGAGCCGACGGTATTTCGTGCTCCAGGACTGATCACTTCTCAGCACCGTGTGTTTTATTAAAGTTGATGCTGATTGCAGCCGTCATAATTTATGATGATTAGAGACCCAGAGCGCTGCGTTAGCCCCCAACCACTGTGTGCAAACAGAGCTGGGGAGAGAGCTCAGAGCGTGCGGCGGGGGCTCCACAGATCCCGGGAGAAATGACCCCTCTCCATCTGGACCGATGCTCAGCTCACACTCATCACTCGCCTTGCAGGAGCCCATTCCCAGGGGGAAGCACCGGCACTGGGAACTCTGCATCTCACACTTCAAAAGCCTCTCATCACACATCCATCCCAACGGGGCAGGAAATCCCAGTGCCCCTCTGGGGACCAGGGCATCCAAGAGACCCGAAGATAGGAAGGAGGGGTCAGAGAGAAACTGTTTTTAAGACAAGGCAGCCCTAAACAAATTAAACCATTTCAGAGCCTTTTTAAATGCTAATATGGCGATTTGCAAAGCGATTTATGTTCCATTTTGACATTTGCAAAGTGAATTAGATGCAAAACCCCACTAGTTGTAGTTACAACACTTACTAATAAGAGATTTACTCAAAAATAACAGAAATGCAGGATCTCAGTATTTTCACATATCCAAAGTGCAATTACAGTAAAAACATTCAAATGTGCTTTAAAGCACTGACTTCCTCCGGAAAAAGAGAGAGAGACTTCTTTAGGTTTTGTATTTCCATTTATCCTGTCAGGATGAAACGTCACAGATATATTTTAGTTATGGCTTTAGGTTAAAATGAATAAAACCACAACAAAGCAAAAAAGGGAGGATACGGTTTATAACGAGTGCCTGCCAATATCCGAAATTTTCCAGTTTTGAGGAGAAAGAACTTGCTCTACCCAGAAGCACCCAGTCTTTACAAAAGACCAATTTGCCTCGCAATTCAAAGAATTTATTTAAAGACATTGGGAAAAATAATTACTACTTCAAATCTTAATTTGCCTGAAAGCAAACACCAAAAGTCTAATTATAGCTTCCCACAAATGAGAACAGCCCCACCATCACACGTGCTTAAATAAGCCCCCGCTCTCCGACCGTGCAGCACGAGGCACCCCCAAACTCAGACGTGCACACTAAGCAACAAAAAAAGGCAGCTTTTGCCCCAGGAAAAGAAAAACTATTATCAATAATTTCAACATCTAGAAACACAGCAGAACTCCTCCATTACACAATGTCTGGAGAGCCGGCCCTGTCTCCCATGGATTTTCTGGAGCGCACTGAACACCTTTTGCACAGCACCAGCTCCTGAAACCCTACATGCTCAATGATGCAACAAGGACATCCAACTTCAGCAGATCCCTGCTCTTACCACCATATATTTGGTCACATTTTAGTGCCATCTCCAAGGGGGGTTTCAGCTTTAATTTGGTGCTCTGTTTCCTTTGGGAGAAAAAGAAGAATAAGAAAAAGAACTCTTTCCCCATCTCTGACTTTGCTATCTTACTTGCTCAACACAGACATGCACAGTGGGCTGCAGCTCCCACAAAGAGCTGGGCTGTTCTGTGCTATGGCCTTAGGCCTCTATTAAAAACAATTTAATTCACACAAGCCCTGTGAGGACTGACAAGCCCAACTCCTGCTGCTTGTGGAGCACTGGCGTGCTCCATTTTGTTCAGTGATTGCTTTGGGTTTTGCAGGAGGTAACATCTCTCCCATTTTAAAACGTCCTGAATTTTATGTGCTGGATGGACCACTGCCTCACAGAGCACAGGAACACGAGTGGGGACCCTCTGGGGCCTGGCTGCTGTAATATGTGGGGCGGTACAGGGAGCAGAGGCACCCTGGCCATAGTCAGTGGGCACTTCTGCCTGTACATCAGAATATGAGCGGGAACATCCCAGCCTTTAGCCTCTGTTCATAGATTTATTGTCCATGAATGCATTTAATCCCTTATTAAAGCTGTTGATACTGACCCCTCCACAACCTCCTGTGACACAAACTTCCAGGAGTTCACCCCATGCTGTGTGAAGCATTACTGTCCTTCACCCGTTTTAAACTCATCTATCTCTTGCTATTTCCACTGATACACCCCAGGAGCCAGTAAACAACAGCTCTGTGCTCAGCTGAGGCATTGCCTTCCTGATGGGAACTTTGATCCCACCGTTCTCTCGTAACAAAGCAGCCCCAGGCTTTCCAGTCTCTCATCACCAGGCAGCTGTTCCACCCCTTCATGGCTTGGGCTGCCCTGCTCTGGATGTGCCACTGTGTCCTTGCTACGCAGAGGCCAGAACTGCACATAGCACTGTGACAAGGGTGCACCAACACTTTATGTAACAGCAAAATGACATCAACCAAATCCCTTGTTCTTAACACCCTTCCTTATGATGCCCAACGTTGCTGGTGCTCTGGCTGCCCCCACACTGTGAGCTGATGATTTCAGAGAACTGTCAGCTGCGACTCAGATCCTTCCTGAGCGGCAGCTGTGGGGTCAGAGCATTGTGATGTTTCAGGGACAGACAGAAGCAGAGGGGCCTGGACAGGAAAGCAGTTTGTGACTGACGGCACGTTCAGATCGGCCTCAGCCAGTTTTGAACCCGGTGAGGTACCAACACCCTCACACACTTGTTTTGGAAGTGCACCGGTCTGCACGCACACTGCCTGGGGAGCAAGCAAGTGACAGAGTGCCTATTCTGACAGGCAAAATTTAGCCCTTTGAAGGGTCTTTTCTACATCCTCAGCTATGTAACAGCCTTTCTGAAAGGGAAATAATCTCTAGCACAAACAGCAGAAGCTGCTCAGCACCAGACAACTTCCCCAGCCCCACAATCGAGACCTACGTGCAATTTTTCTTTTAGCAGCAAACTTCGTTCGATCCAGCTGCTTTGTTCTCTTCTTTTGCAATCCACTCTCTTCCTTTGACTCCTGCTGTAATGGAAAAGAACATGGTGAGTGCATGCAATATGTAAGAAATACTACCAGCCCCCTCCCCCCAACTACTCAGATGCAAACACTGGTTCAAGAACAAGCATCTATTTGAGTGAAATTTGAATTTCAAACGTAATTCAAACACATTCTGTAACTATTAAAAGCTGTGTGATAAGCATAACGAGCAAAAAGAGTTACAGACTGACATAAACAGAGAAGTAGGAGAGACAATAGACTTCATGCCAGTCACCACCATGCACTGCACCTGCTACCCACAATTTTAGAGAGAATTTGTTTGGTCTTGCTAAAACATTGATATTTGTAAGCACTCAAAACAGGAAAATAGAACCTTTTTGTAACTGAGCATCACACACCTGTAAGCCAGGACTGTTTCCTGCCATGCAGCTTCTAGTACTATGCCCAGGAAATTTCAGGTGGTCAAAACTAGAACCTCTAGCCATTTTTGGAGACCCACACCTATGCACCCCAAGGGCAGGAGAGCCAGCTGTATTTTCTCCTCATGCTATTATCTCATCTTATTCACAGAATCAAGGAATGATTTGAGTTGGAAGGGACTTGAAAGCTCATCTCATTTCTAGCCCCTGCCATGGGCAAGGACATCTTCCACTAGACCAGGGTGCTCAGAGCCCCGTCCAACCTGGCCTTGAACACTTCCAGGGGCATCCACAGCTTCTCTGGGCAATATTGCCACAAGTATTTCATTTTTGAAACTTGAATACTTGAGAAACTTTTTCTCTCAAGGCTTCCTGGAACAATACTCCCATGAACAACCTAAGTGTGTGCTGTTTTAAGCACAAGGACTGCAGCACAAATGGGCACAGGCTTAAACGACACAAATTTCTGCAAGCTGCTGTCCTAATGGCTTAGGCAAGGGTGCACACATTACCCAAGGCTGGCACTGGACCCTTTCCAATTTGTCTCTCTAAATCAGGTAGGATTAGAATCAAATCCAGTGTTTCAGGCAGAGACCCACGCCTGGCCAGGATGAGCTTTGCGCTGCTCCCTCTGCAGCTGCACTGAGTTTTGCCGCCCATGAGACACGTTGGCCACACATTTGTGCCTCATTCCACCTCCTGTGCCAGGAGGAGGGTTCAAGGAGGGGCACATGGTTTAACATACTTTAACACAAACAGATACATTGATTATTTTCGAGTGTCATCAATTTTTTTTGTCCTTTGCCCGTGTTTCTGAATCTGTGAAGTTCTTTGGACTGCACCTCTGTGCTCAGTTTTGTTGAAGATATCTCTGGCTTTAGTGTTATCTGTAGATTTTATTAATCTATATACACCACTTGCTCCCTCTTACAGATCATTAATGAGGATGTTAAAACACACACAGACCTAATATTGATTCTCTTGGCCTCAGCTTTACATCTCCCCCAGATGAGCCTCTCTTTTGTTCATCAGCAGCTCTTATTGACAGTCTTTTAGCAGCATTTCAATCCAGGAATGTTGCTATCTAGACCAAATTAAATTATTTATCTAACTAAGATTTTGCAAGACATACTATTAGGTGGTTTCCTGAAACCCTAATACATTACAGCTTTTACATGCCCTAATACCTACACCATTCCTCACTTCCACTGACTTGAGAATCACCTCACAACACAGCAGCAATCATGTTTGGCAAGTCCACACACACACTCATGCTTGCTCCTAAGGGCTTTTTCTGTGACTGACTCCTCCTCTTCCCCACACAGACTGGTTTGGGCACCCCCTTTCCAAGATCTGCCACTGGGTCTCCAAAAGGCTGCTTCACATCCAGAGTCTCTCTTCCTAGGACATGGATGCCCAGCTCCTGCTCAAGAGGTGAAATCCTCTCTCTTCCAGGGCCCTGGCATGGTGCCTGTCTCCACAGTTTTCCATAAGCCACAGGATCTCCCACTCCAAACTGCCCTGTGTTGGTCTGCAGCACCAGCCCCACGCTGACCTCATGGGCTGCTCACACCTCATGGGATGGGGAACAATCCATGGGATCGCATCAGGATTGCACCAGGATTATATGCTGGAGGAGGTTCAGCAACAGCTCTCCTGCCCTCCCCCAAAAACCTGTCTAACAATGCTAAACCCACGCCAGCTTAAAACAGGGGCAATTTCATCCTAACAGGCTCTGTAAATCCCCAGCTCCTCTCTCTAGGCATCAATCTTCCCCTCATCACTCCCGCACTTGCTGGAAGGTCAACCCTGACACTCTCATCTGCACCTCTCTTCCAGGGCACGGATGTGATTTATGAGCATACCAAACTTTCCGTGGCTGGGAGTGCCTGCTCTGTGCACAGAGACACACACTTACAACACACATCAACACCACAGGACAACCCAGGGCTCAAACACCTCCAAGGCTTCCGAGGGCAACAGTGTGCCCGGCGCCGGGCGCGCTGCCCGGACCCACAGCATGGCCAAGTACGTGCCTCAGGTTCCCTGTGCTGGTCCTGAAGAATCTCGACATTTACATCAGTGGCAGGAGCAAAATTACTGCAGGACACGTGTTGTATGAACCTCATACATTTGAGAAAGATGTTTAAATTGCTCAGCAGCATTCTACTGAAGAGCCACGGTACAGTGAACTGCTGAAGCAAATCCAATTAATCCTGATGGGCCAAAATATATACACACATCTCAATTCCAAGAATTCTTAAATCTTCTTTATTTTTAAACCCAGAAAATAAAACATACCTTTTAATTAGGATTTATGGCTGTTTGTACCTCTGCTGGGAGAGAGCCCTGCAGGCCTCAGAGTGCTCTGCATAAATGCAGGAGTGGATGGTAGAAACAGAAGGGGCCAAGAAAATTCAAAGAAGACAACAGGGCTTGCTCTTCCTGACCCAACCTTTTAATGCTCATCTATCTACAAGGATAATAGGAACTCAAGGGGCCACTCAACCAACTGCCTTTCTAATAAGATCACTAGTCCAAAAATAATCTTAATCAATTAAAATATTCCCAAACTGCAGCCAATACTCTCAGTTACAAGGTCATCTCCAACACATATCTTCCAAGGGAAACTAATTATTATAGTGGAGGCGAGGTAGGAACTGCACACCTCTGCTCAGTGCCAGCCTGGAGAGCATCCCTCCTCCTCTGCCGTCAATTCAAGGCGTAACAGCCAGAAGGAACCCAAATTCTCTTCCTGTGTGTCAGGCTCTGCACTTTAATTTATGATGCTCTCTTATGAGCAATTTCACTGTCAGCATTGTACACAGATCAAGAAATAGACAGGTTTCCAAAGTTCCTTACACATCTAGTGGAAGGCAGCCACTGTTCTTCTTCCTTGTTTTTGTAACCTGCTTGGTTTCACCAGACAGCAGGAAATCAAATTCCCATTTTAAAAATGCTTTTGCACATACTTAAGAGAACCTGACTCTGCCAGCAGAAACAGATACAGCTCCACTCGTTCCTAAAAGCCCATAAATGGAAGCCAGTAGCCAGCATCCCACATCCTGCTCCCTCGAATCCACATGATAAACCACAGAAATCAGCTTCTACTGACTCAGGGAAGGAAAGGCTTCAGCAGAATGTCTCCACCCCTAGCGGTGCAGACTGCAAAGTCAAAAGGTCTGGGTAATTTTACTGCTCAACAGCAGTTGGGACCATCTAACAATAGGGTACAGCCAAACACCACACGTCCTGCATGGGAAATATGCAGATGAAAACCAGACTAATTTATTTTTAAAAGCCAATTAGATGTTGGAATTGCCATGTTTGGCTCTTGCCAAGGCTGCTGCTGAAATTAATATCACACCCTACTTTATTAGTCTCTGACTTCAGTTCAGAATCTGTTTCAGCTTTGCTCTTTCAGCTCATTAGAACAAACCTGCTGGAAGTGGAGATGAACAACAAGACACAACGGGGATCGTGCCAGGATACGCAGTTCCTGACACAAGAGGAGAGAACTCTGTAGGAAAAAGGGCTTTTACTCGTCTGTGAGGAGCCTGGATTCAGATCAGTCTGATTTTCATCAAGTGAGCTCAGCAGAGCCACGAAGCCTCCTCCAGAACCAACTCACATTGCATTCTCCTCTGGGAGATGGAGGCACCGGGTCCCTTGGCACCAGCAGAGCCCACGGAGACAGCAGGGCACTGCAGCAATACTCCCACGTGGCTCTGCTTCGCTCGGATGGTCAGTGGTGTGAGTGAGGTGGTGTCCTGGGATTGAGTTAATTTTATTCCTAGTAGCTGGTGCAGTGCTGTGTTTGGATTTAGTACGAGAATAACGTTGGTGGCACACCAATGGTTTAGTTGGTGCCAAGCAGTGCTTACTCTAAATCAAGGACTTTTCAGTTCCTGTGCTCTGACGGTGAGCAAGTGCACAAGGAGCTGGGGGAAGTGGGCAAAGGGATGTTCCATGCCACAGAACCTCATGGCCAGTGTGGAAACAGGGGGGAATTGGCTGGGAAACACCGACTGCTGCTCAGGGACTGGATGGGCATCGGTGAGTGGGTGGTGAGCAACTGGATTGTGGCACCGGTTTCTCTTGGGTTTTACTCATAGAATCACGGAAAGGTTTGGGTTGGAAGGGACCTTAAAGATCATCTCATTCCAACCCTCCTGCCATGAGTACCTCCCACGAGGCCAGGTTGCTCATTGCCTGGCCTTGAACACTGGCAGGGATGAGGAATCCACAGCCTCTCCGGGCATCCTGTTCTAGTGCCTCACAACCCTCACAGTAAAGAATTTCTTCCATATATCAAACATAAATTTCTCCCCTTTCAGTTTGAACCCATTCCTCTTTGTCCCATCACTACAGTTCCTGATAAAAAGCAGCTCCTCTCTCCTTTTTTTTCATTACAATTATTCTTGATATTATCGTTAGGATTATTAATAGTATTATTATATTTTATCTTGTTTCAATTATTAAGCTGTTCTTATCTCAACCCATGAGATTTACTTTTTTCCCCACAATTCTCCTCCCCACCATGGGGTGGGAGTGAGCAAGCAGCTGCCTGGCACTCAGCTGCTGGATGGGATTCAGCTATGACAGGTGGGCACTGCCATTCTGGCTGTGACATTTCCAGGGCCATCTTCTCCACAGCAAGATGTCCCTCAAGCCATGCCTGGTCCTGAGGTGAGTGCCCACTGTCACAGCTGATGGAAACAGGACAGGGCAGTGGCTGGGTATTCCAGCCAATGCCTAAACACACCTCCCTCTGCACCACAGCCAAAATCTGATCTGGAACATCAACACATGCTGTTGATTACCCTGACTGTGAGTATCTCCAAACACAGAACGCTCGGGCAAAGGGATGTTCCACACCAAAGGGAAGACAGGCCATGCAGAAATAGATGGTACCATCACCCTGGAGTCTTGTCATATGTTCCCTGAGGGCTGGCAGAGCTGATGGATCTGGCAGAAAGAGCTTGTGAGACTTGATGCCAACTTTGTAAGTGCAGGCAGGTACTCTCAAAACTCCCAAAGGATCTACCCAGGAAAAAGATCCTTCCAAAAGGTCCCAGACCAGATCAGCAGCATTTGAAGATCAACTGCACTAACGGCTGCAGATCAGTCTAACAGGTCAACAAAACTTTTGGGCTGTGCTCAGAGTTCATGCTTGGCCAGGCCTCATGCTGAGGAACAGTCATCTTTCAGATGTGGCTTCAGGGGTCTTTACCAACAGCCCAATTCAAGCAGGAGGTTCAGGAGACCAGGAATTGTCATGCTCAGAGAAGGCATTGTTGGGCACTACTTGCAATGTTGTGTATTTGTGAATGAACAGCCATCTTCTGGCACAGGCAACCAATTCCCTGTGGGATTAAACAGCCAGGGGAGATGGGAACCACTCTACTCATTCAGCACGTCTGCATTTTCACAGACACAGTCTGCACAAAGAAGGTCAACTCCTCTGGTTTCCACAGAGCCAGAGAGACTGTTCTTATTTTGTCTGACCCTTTCCAAAAAAAGAGACCTGTTCCCCGAATCCAGGATGATATGCAGACATCAGAAAGCCTCACATCCAGAAAACTTTTTTCTGATGCAGCTCTGCAGATGCCACAGCATAGACATGAGCAAAGAAAGGGAACTTGGCAAAATAACATGGATGAGCTTGATAATCCAGCATGACTGAAAAATTCCTGGGAGAGGCAGTCTGCCAAAGATCATCAAAAGTGAGAAGCTGGAGGCTTTCCAGGTGCAGCTGCTACAAGATCTGCTGGTCTGGAAGCAGAACTAGGGACTTGTTCTATAGATACCTGCCAAGAGACTGCCAAGGAAGAAAGCCGTCGAATCAATGATGCCCAAATTGTCCTTGTAGCTTTTGATTCATAAGGAACCATGTCCTAACAGATGCAAGATTAATTGAGAATGTATTGTTCTCTAAAATTGCTATTGATCTGAGCTTCCCACACCTCTTCTCGAACTCACAAGGTCTTACCAGAGCAAGAACAACAGTTACAACGTTCAAAATTGAAATTCAACTTGATGTACACAGAAGAGCTGAGACAGTTACAGAAGGCAGACAGTTATTTTTTTGAGATCCCAAGTAAATCAGTTTTGCGTTTGATTTTGCAGAAACCAACACGACAAGAGACTGTGGCAGTGGATCTGGAAGCTGATGACTCACAGAAAGAGACTGAACTGAATAAATCCACTCATTCAACTGACTGAACTGTTGTCACTTAAACAGAACCTAATTGGCTCTTTAACGGCCTCTCTGAGCATATCCTTTTCTGTAATATGACCGATTATGCCATCAGAATTTATTGTTTATAGACAAACTTACAGAACAGTGAGGGAGCCTAACCTTTTTATAGATGTGTTTTAAGAGACGTTTGTTTCCTCTTTTTCAGATACGTGCACATTGAGATGAATAATTGCAGACAATAACAGGTCCTGATCTTTTATGTACTGCAGCAGCTCTTATAGCTGCTGATTTCTTTTTTCCTTATAGGTTTCACAATAAAGGCCAGTGATGCAGCAACATCTGAAGTTAACTTAGCATATTGCAGAGCTAAGGGTTTAACCCCACTGAACTATTACTGCCATATGTTCCATTTCTTTCAGGGAATTTCCCAATGGGAAAGAATTCAGACAATGTGAAGAAAAAACATCCAATATCGTTTGCCCTACAGCTTCTTACTGTTTATTTCTAGTGATATTCCCCTCCTCACATGGTAATCGCCTTATTGGAAAGCAGCACACTGCAGATGTGGGAGCAAAAGGGACCTGATTTAAGATCTACAGCTTGAGAGCAAACTGAAATGCTTTTGAAAATGGTGGAATTACAAAAAGCAGCTTAGGATCCCCAATCACCACCAAGACAGAGCAAAGCCTTAAGAGTCACACATAAAAAACCTGATTGTAATAATTTCCTCTCATGTACCTCACTAAGTCAGACACAGGTTCTCAGGGCTCTGGGTTTCCCCCAGGCAGGAGTTCCCGTGCTCATCCCATCGCCTGTGTAACCAACACAGACATTTCAATCTTGAAGGTAATGCTGATGTGCATAAGCCGACACTGGGGATCAGGGATCTGAGCCTTGATGCCTTAGCCAGGCACTCCCACACCACATTCACCTTTACACCCTTTGGAGCTGGGTTACAAACTCAGGCTCCTGTAACTCAGAACCAGTTTACCAGACACCGCCTGTCTCTGAGCTACTCACAAGCCTGAGTTCTGAATCATTTTCTTATCTATTTGCACATAATACAGAATCATGTTGCTGAGGTTTAGCTGGAAATCAATCAAATAAAAATTATGAAAAAAAGATTTGTAAAGGGATTGAGGAAAGGTTACTTTTAAATTACGTTTCAGATTCAGTTCTGAGAGGATTTGGTTATCAAATCCCAGACTCATAACTCACCCTCATGAAGCACACCATTCATTTCCTAGTCAAATAGGATTTGATTCATCTCATATGTAAGAAAAGGAATGGCACAAGACCCTCTGTGCAAAGCCTGACCCCAGCACGACAGCGAGGGCTGCTCGGGTACTGTCCTGCAGCAGCAGGGCCCAGCAAAGGCTCTGGGTACCCCAAACCCGTCACTGACCTCTCCATCGCTGTCAGATATAACAATAAATGCATCCACAAAACTGCGCTTCTTCTTGGCATTGGCTGGGTTCCTCTTCTCTTCCTCCTCTTCCTCCCCATCCTGACCTTGAGACTCCAGGCCCTCTGCAGGCTTCTTCTTCCTCGGCATCCTTCAGTCTGAAACACAGGGAAAGATTAAAAGCCATTTGTTTCCTTCTGATTTAGATTTCCCCTAACAGTCTTTTCTTTTTTTTGCTATTTTTAGGCAAAAGACCCCAGGCACTGAAACCTTATTACAAAGCGTGGTGGATTTAGTGTTACTGGGAGCCACATGCACCAGTCACCACTCATCTAGTTAAGAACACTTTATTACAGCTGATTGCTAAAAAGGGGTTTCAGGGGAAGAGCAACACAGACCAAAGCCACTCTGAATGCCTTGTTCCAAAGAAATGAGGCTTTCCTCTAAAAGCCCATCAGCAAACTCCTCCACAGCATCACAGCAGGTCTCCCACCCTCCAACACAACCTCCCCTCCTCAGCCCCACACCTTGACCAAAACAAACCGGGCTGTGGCAGTGGATCAAGCTGATATTTGCCCACCAGTCCAAGAAATCACCACAGCACAGCCCTTTGTCAGCTTTTGTAGTCGACAAAACCAGGGGGAAAGGCATTGTTCATTCAAGGATGCTGTCCTGCTGTCTGCACGGCTGCTCCAGCACTACAGACAGAAAACATAGGCAATGGCAGCAGGCAGGCTGGAAACAAGACAACAGGTTTATCTGGCAGTCTGGATTTCTCAATGATCAGCAGCCTCCGGAAGAACTCCATCCAGACATGCCCAAACCATCCGCATTAACGAAGACACTTAACAAGCAGCGAGGAACCTGCTGAGTGTTATTAGTGCAAACCTGAGTGCATGGCACAATTGAGGGCAGGTGCCCACACAATGCAAACTGGTACTTCAGCATCCCTTCCCTTGGCAGCCCATAGACTGATGGAGAGGGATGCACAGCAAGCATTTGCTGCTTGGATCCAAAAGAGCTCAGAGGAGAGGATTGGTAAGAGATTTCATTGAGGGAGAGCAGCAGGATGGCACAGAGTTAAATCCCCCTTTCCTGTCTGTTCTTGCTGTTTGCCTGGTACCTCGACAACAACATTCAGTGCTTCTTGAACTGTGATGTAAAAGAGCCTTACAAAGCAGGCTGAGCATGACCAGCTCTGCTGAAGTTCAATTAAACATGTGCAGACAGAGGTTGAACAACAAGCCCCTCGTTCCACATCAGGGAACAGCAGAGCTGGAAATGCAAGTTAAGTTGGCCGGTTCCCAGACCAGTGTCCTTCCACAGCACCACTCTGCCTTCCTTCAAGATCACTGAAATAGCTCAGATGTGCTGCCTAGATCTAAAATAAGAGTAAGAGAAGATACAACAGAGACCCTACATCACCCAGGATAGAGCCAAACCCTTCTCTGTAACACCACAAAATTGCAAACAGCCACAGCGTATAGAAACACTAAGGGAGGCCAAAACCCCCATCAGCACTGAGAAAAGCAATGCACTGCTCCATCTACAGTCTGAGCAGCAAGGTGAGGAATAACCACGTTCCCTCCCTACGATCTGCAGCCTTCCTTCTGCAAATACATGCACACACACGCCCGGAGACAAAAGGCGATTATCCTGGTGAGTCATGATTTGCACCAAAGGTTTGCTGAGCCCTCTGAAAGCAGAATGCTGCACAAATGGGCAGCCATGGAGCCAAAGTGACTGCAAGGACCACTCCAGTCCTCCAGTGTTTGTCTGTTAAGGAATCATAGAATGGTTTGGGTTGAAAGGGACCTTAAAGATCATCGCATTCCAAACCTCTGCCATGGGCAGGGACACTTTCCACCAGCCCACGCTGCTCCAAGCCCTGTCCAACCTGGCCTTGGACACTACCAAGGATCCGGGGGCAGCCACAGCTTCTCTGGGCAACCTCTGCCAGGGCCTCCCCACCCTCACAGGGAAGAATTTCTTCCTAATATCTAATTTAATCCTGCTCTTTGTCAGTTTGGAGCCATTAAAGGAGGGGAAAATAAAAACAAGCACTGCTTTTGGTAAAGCACTGGCTCTTGCAAAACAGAGCTGTTCAGCTCCAGCTAAGCTGAACTCCAGTGTTGTTGGAATATCCTCACTATACGTTCCCCATTTTTTTATCTTTTGCTCCAAATGGTCTCTTTGTCCTCCCTGCTCAGGGAGATGAGCCAAGCCTTGCACCCAGCTGCTGTGAGCTGCCCCCCATGAAGGGCATCCATGGTGGTGGAGAACGTTCCCTTATCTTTGGAAAACCACTCACTCATACGCCATGAGGAGCACAGAAGGGCCCACGCAGGGTCACTGAGGCTTTGGAGCGGCAGCCTATAAACCTTCTTACCCCCACAACAAAAGCAACAGCAACAAGCAACTGCTGTGCTGCCTCTTTTTTTTTTTCTCTTTTTTTTTTAAATCCACTCCAGTATCACCATCTCTCCTCTGACTCTGCGATACATCTTCTGCTCGGTGCTCTGTGCTAAATAAGAGATCACTGAGAAATATCAACTGGAGTTATGATGAGTCACCTACCTTCAACATTTAAAGGAGAGAAAAGAGGAGATATAAGAGATGTAACCACACAACTCCCACAACGCTTCTGAAAATGAAGGGACTTGTGGCAAAGAGAGTCTCTGAAAATGTAACTAAGGGAACAAGACAAGTAAGAGATCACTCGTAGCTGTGCTAGTCTGAGGCTGTGAGTAGGAGAGCAGTAATAGCTTTTATTAGACAAGCTGGTATAGCTGAGAGAAGAAAACATGCATCAGAGCACAGACCTCCTCTTCAGGCAGGGAAGTTGAGCATATTTTGCTTTTAGCACTCTTGGAAAGGATAGTTGTGAGTGCCTGAGGGGAAGATACCTGCTTTCAGACCCAGCAAAAAAAAAAAAAAAAAAAAAGGCCAGAGACTGAATTATCTAAAATTACCTTTGCAGTCCAGTTCACAGACTCATTTTGCAGTTATCCAGATTTTTTTCCAACTCTGAATTTAAGATAATTTCTTTGTAAATGCTCTGACAGCAAAGGTGACCTCCTGACAAGGGACTCGCACATGCCATGCTTCTCCAGTCACATTTTTAGGGATATCCTTGAAGATCCCCCAACTTGTGATTATTTGTCATTTTCCCTCTCATCTATCATTTTGATGAATCAGAAAGCAATTACCGACAGAATAATTCTAAATCTTGACACTGCAGCTACAGACCTGCCAAGCTGTGACAGCTTGAAAAATGCTCAAAAAAACCAAGCCAAAAAAAATGAATGACTCTCATCCCCGGATGAGTTCCTGAGCCGTTGGAGACACAGGCTGTCGCTTCGTAAACAACTCCCCCCACCTCGGGAAGCAGAGGCACGACGCTCCCCGTGCTCAGGCGGGTCAGCACCACACGCTTCCATGGAAATATCATCCCCGGACCCTCGGCTCGACCCCGCACGCAGGGCCCAGCTGATGCTCCGTGAGCAGGACATGAGGGCTGGCAGCGCGCCGGGGAGAAAGAAATTGTTTACAGGATTGATCCGTTTATAGAGCTGGCTCCGCAAAGAGGGGACACGGGCACTGCAGAGGCCACGCATGGCCGGGCGCATCCGCACAGGCTGCTGAGCTCTCGGGAGATGCTCCCTGCTCCAGTGCCCTCGAGTCCAGCCCGCAGCATCTCCCTACTCCAAAGGCAGGGGAGGAAAATGTTTTCCCCGCTCTACATGGGGGAAAAGCGACCTTCGCCCCAGAACCCACCCAGGCTCCTTTCCCTTTCCCAACCCGTTGCCTTCGGGCACGGAGGGCTCTGCAGGGAAATTTACAAGGATGGGGTCAGGGATACTCGACAAGCTGGGGAGAAGCATGGGGAATCCCAGGCGGGATAGGGGTGAGCTCTGGGGAAAGGGATCAGCCACAGGTGGGCAAACCTAAGGGAAGGGAGAGTGCAGGGGCTGCCCCGGGAAAAGGGGAGGGAGCCAGGCCTGGCAAGAGGAACAGGGGAGGCAGGAGCACCTCGATCTCAGGGTATGCGGCCAAGGCAGAGCTCCGGTTTTCGGGTCCTCTCCCCAGGGGATGGTTCAGGAGGAGTTCCAGGGTATCCCCAGGCACAGCACCTGGGTCCCCTCCCGGCAAGAAACAGAAAAAGTGCCCGTAGAGAGGGACGGGAGGTGTCCCTTCCCCAGGGTACAGTGCTGGGGGGCGGTCCCGGGCCGCCGGGGGCGGGGACCGGGGATCATACCTGGGGGGAGCCAGCCCGGGGGCAGGGGCCGAAGAATGGCCCCGGGCGGGGGAAGGGGTTTCCCTCGCAGTCCCGGGAGCCCCGCGGCTCGCCCGGGGCCCACCCGCCGCGGGGCAGTGGCATGCCCCGCAGGGCACAAGGTACTTACCGGGCCCGGGCCGCCCCGTTGCCCGCGGCCTCCCCGCTGGGTCTCCCGCACCGGCCCCGGTCGGCGGGTCCCGCACCCGCGCTCAAGTTGGCGGCGGAGGCCTCATTGCCCTCACCCAAGATGGCGGCGGCGGCTTCGCTGCGTCTCACATGCTCATCGGGGTGCTGAAGTGGGCAGCGCCATGTCCGTGGCGGGCGGGCAGCGGGCCCGAACGCCTCGCTCTGAGGCGCTGGCGGTCTCGCCGTTTTCTCAGCCCGGGCGCCGCTTTCTCAGGAGAGGAATGCGCTGTGTCGTTTAAGCACCCACAAACACGATCCGCCACGGGGCTGCCCGCAATACACCTATGCCCACAACCAACATGTCCGCCGCCGCCTCCCCTGGAGGGCGCGGTGCTCTCGCGGGACACCGCCCCGCCGTTGCTAGGCGCGGAGGGGGCGCGCGGGCGGGTTCTCGCGAGAGCAGCGTGAGGCGGCGACGGCGGCCATGGCGGACGGGGCCGGTAGCAACGGGGACGCTGCGGGGCCGCTGGTGGGCAAAGAGGCGGGTGAGGCGGCGGGACCGGGGGCGGGCGGGTGGTCGGGCCCCACGAGGTGCCTTGTAGCCCTGTCGGATCCTGTGAGGTGCGGGGCATCCCGAACAGGGACGCCCTGCATCTCGCGGGGTCCCAGCGGGCCGCTGACGCCCCCGTTTTGTGTCCCACCCCCCTCACCCCACAGTGGAGCGGCTGATCCGGGAGAACGGACACATTTTCACCGAGGCGCAGTGCAAGGTGTGCAGCGCCCTGCTCATCTCCGAGTCACAGCGGCTGGCTCACTACCAGGTAAGGAAGGGGGAGCCCCCCGCCTCCGCCCCAGCCCACCCTCGGGCTCGGCGAGGCACCGAACAAGGGTTTCTCTGCTTTTCCCAGAGCAAGAAACACGCCAACAAGGTGAGACGGTACCTGTCCATCCACGGCGGGGAGGAGGGTGCTCACGGGAAGAAGATGAAGCTGGAGGTGAAGCAGGTGAGAGGAGACCTGATCAGTGTCTATAAGTAACGTTTACAATGAATTTTCTTAAAATCTAGAGGGTAACTCCTCTGAGGAGCGACTGAGGGAGCTGGGATTGTTTAGCCTGGAGAGAAGATGCTCTGGGCAGACCTCATTGCCGCCTACAACTCCCTGTCAGGAGGCTGTAGCCATGCGGAGATCAGCCTCTTCTCCCAGGAAACCAGCAACAGGACAAGAGGAAACGGCCTCAAGTTGTGCCGGGGGAGGTTCAGGTTCGACAGCAGGAGGAATTTCTTCACTGAAAGGGTTGTCAGGTATTGGAAGGGAGGTGGTGGAATCACCGTCCCTAGAGGTGTTTAAGAAATGACTGGACATGGCACTCAAGTGCTCTGGTCTCATTGACAAGGTGGCGATCAGTCAAAAGTTGAATTCAATGATCTTGGAGGTCTTTTCCAACCTTAATGATTCTCTCATTCTGTGAACTGTCTGAAGGGAGGGTGTCAGAGAATAAACCAGACTCTGCTCAGGGGTGCCCAGCAACAGGGTGAGAGGCAACAGGCAGAAGCTGATGCCCAGGAGGTTTCGCCTGAACATGAGGAAGAACTTCTTACCTGTGCAGTGACCACACACAGGAAGATTGCCCAGAGAAGGTGTGGAGTCTCCCTTACTGGGGATATTCCAGAACCGTTTGGATGCAATCCCGTGCCCACTGCTCTGGGATGACCCTGCTTGAGCAGGGAGGTTGGACCAGATGACCCACTGGGGTCCCTTCCAGCCTGACCCATCCTTCATTTCTGTGAGTGCAGGACCCACCAGGGCTAAATGCAGCTCTGTGGGACCTGCTTGGCTAAAGGCAGTTGCACAGTCTTGAAAGTGAACGAGGAAAATGCTCTTGGAAGGGGCTTTGTGAGAACTGAGAAGTTCAGTGGCAGGTGTTTCACCAGGCCTTGTCCCGGTTCCTGCTGCCCTCCCCACTCAGCCTCTTTGAGCTTGTCCTCCCCATTTAAACAAATGCGTGTTCCTGTCTTTGATAGTCTTGCTTGAAATGACAGAGAAAGAACAGGAGCAACAGCTTGTCGGGAGCATCGTTGTATAACATCACGCAGAGCACGCTGGATTCACCATCCGCAGGAATTCTCTTCCCAGAGCATTCTTTATTTTACTTATTTAGGTTCCCTCAGCTGGTAGCTGGAGCCTGTTGGTCAGTAAAGGCCCCACGTTCCATTCAGCCATCTGTCTGCCCGGTGACTCCCTTGGGGAACAGATCCTACTTTTATGATTGCTTCAGCTGTAATCCCTAACTCTGGCATTTGCAGGGAGCTGGGGGGGATAACAGCAGATGCCTTTGCACATAGTGTCAGGCTGAGAACTGCCTGCTGCTCCCTCCTCAGCTGGTGTTGTGTTGCAGATGACCCAGCTGATAGCAATGTTTATGCTGCTCAGTTCACACCTTGCAGGGGACAAAGCTTCGTGGTCCAATTTTGGCAGCCACACGCTTAACCTTGTCCTTAACCCAAACAGGCCCGGGCTGCCCCTCTGCCTGGAGTGTTTGCCAACAGGTTGAAAACAGTAATCTGGTCAAGAACACTCTCCAGGCAGGGAGAGGGTGATGCTGCATCATGGAAGTTCTACTCGGTCACATTTCATCAACTTAACACCCAAATGTCTTTGATGACCTTTTCTTAGATCCCCAAACCACAGTGTTTCTCCTCAAAACCAGGAGGCTGGACAGGATGACCTGCAGAGGTCCCTCCCAGCCTCAGCCACTCTGTGGTTCTCTGTGCACAGGACAGCAAGCAGGAAGGCAGCAATGGGGAGGACAGGAACAAGTGTTGTCCCATCTGCAACATGACCTTCTCCTCTCCGGCCGTGGCAACATCTCATTACTTGGGCAAGACTCATGCCAAGAACATGAAGCAGCAGGCCCCCAAAGTAGAAGGTATGAGTGTCTGCAGCACCTTTGCATTGTCCCAAAGGGCTGTTTAGAGGTTTGTTGCACCCAAGTGTGAGCTCTTGTGAGGGAGTGTGTGTTCTTTGCTGTGAAACAGAGTAAGCCAACAGTGCATCTCCAGAGATTTGGCTGTACCAGCCTGCTTGGTGGGCTGGCATTGGCAAGAAGTTGTGTGGTGTTTTGTTTTGTTTTGTTTGGAGGAAATGCAGCGGGCAGCAGCCATTGTACCTATCTCTATGTCAAGGGACTAGGAATATGACATTAAGATGTAGAAGTGTCTGTCACAGGATACAATGCTCATTAAAAGGTTACAGACTGAAGTGACTGGTGGAACTCTGATATGGCACATTCCTCAGGGCTGCTCAGCTACAGCAATGTGGCCTCTGAGGTTCACAGACGTGGGAGCTGCAGATTGCTGGGGAGTGAGAGAATACAGCTGGGGAGCATCAGTATGTGCGTGTTCTGACCTTGTCTGCCCCAGTGCCACTGCCTGTGTATCCAATCCCTTTGCTTAGCGTCCAGAAAGGCCTGGTGGGTGGGGAGTGACACCCTCTGTCCAGGTCACGTAGGGGTAGACATGGGCCTGGGGGGCTGCAGCTGGTCAGGACAGAAGGAAAACACAGCCACTGAGTGCACCTGAGGATGGCAGCTTGTGCTAACTCCAAGATGGGGACTTGTGAGTCACCCAGACACCTGACTCCTGGGATCTTCCAGGCAGAAGCTGTCTGTCCCAGTGTGTCTTTACAGCTTTGCTAAAATGTGTGCACAGAGCAAAGCCACCTCCGGGATCTTCTTGTTCTTTGGAGCCATTGCTTTTGGGTATGTTAGGAGCCTGCAGGAAGAGGTAGATGTTCACTGAGCAGTCTGGTGTGTGCCTTTGCTTCTTGCATGAGAGGAGCTCTCTGATCCCTAGCAGGTTACTCACGCTGCTCTTTGGCACCCTGGAGTGAGATGGTGCAGGTTTCTCACACAGAAGACCTGCTTCCCTGTGTGGATTCACTGTGTCAGACCTGGTCCCATTTATGCTGTGTCTCAGGCAAGACTCCTCATGACTTCAGGATCAAGTCCTGCGGCTGCACAGTGCTTCCAGAATCCCACCGCCTTTGCTGTGCAAGGGCTTGTGCCCATGTTCTGTCTGGGGGATGATAACAGCAGGTGGAAGCTCATTCATACCCAGTGTTTCTTGAATACAGTCATGCTTATGTTAAGGAGAAATATGCAAATCTGTTGGATTTTTTAAGCCCTGGAAGTTTTCCTGGCATACTCTGACTTATGTTACCACATGTTTTTAAATTCTGCAGCATTAAGGGAAGAGGTAGGAAAATCATTAATTTATTGAGATATCTTACATTGGCTAGGTTTGGAGTTTAGATGTAGTGTGTTACTGGTTTTAATGTGGGTTTGGGGGAAATAAAGTAACTGGTTTTTACCTCAGAGTTCTGTGACTGACCAGGAGTTTGGATTCACCCTACAGAAACGGTGCCCCCACAGAAACACCCTGCTGCCCTCCCCACCTCTACTGCATCTTCTAACGAAGAGAACAAGGACATTACTGACCCGGACAAGTTCTGTAGCCTCTGCCATGCCACTTTCAACAACCCCCTTATGGCAAAACAGCACTACGTAGGCAAGAAGCACAGAAAGCAGGAGACCAAACACAAGCTGATGGCGCACTACGGCCGAACCCCTGATGCACCAGCATCATCCTTCATGGGTGAGTTCTCAACAGGGAGGCTGATAACCAGCTGAAGAGCAGGGTGGGAGAGAAGCAGAATGTGTCTGACAGGCCTTTGGACAAGAGAGCCTGTGTGGAGGGAGCAGGGGAGTATTACTTGTGATGAGGAACTTGATTATACACCCTAAGATTGATTTGGTTGATGTAACCCCCGGCAGCAGATGTTTTAGACTGTAGCTACTCGTGACAAGCTTTGGGTTGTGTTATGCGGTGTTGTTTAATCGGGGACATGTCCTTTTTATTCTCCATGCGGATAATCCAGGGATTTTGGCCAGTACTGTTTCTCGTTAGGTGATTGCATCCGAAATGGAAAGATAAAAGTGGCATTTGATGCTCAAAAGTAGTCTTTGAGAGGACTAGCGAGAGATGGAAGGAATAGGTTTAACTGCACCTGCTGCTTCAAAGCACATGAAAGCCAGAAAGATTTCTCCCTGAATGCCTTTCTGCCTCTGTGTGGGCACCTCCATCTGATGAACTAATGCAACTCTCTCTAGAGCAAGCAGGAATGTGGAAAAAAAAAACCCCAGAGCTATTAAGGAAGAACTTTAGGCAGACAGTCAAAACTCTTTTGGTTTATGATCTGCTGCTTATGAGCACTTGTACGTGATGAAAGCCCTCGGAGTCCAGTGAAAGCATTAGGCACTCACAGAAAACTCCCTTGTTCCTCCCAGCAGCCTTCTGTTGGACCAGGAAGTCTTAGTACGTGCTGGATACTTGCGGTAAATAATAAGCAGACAGATCATCTTAAAATCTTCATCAAGGGCTTCTTTCTCTGTCATAAAAACCCACACAAGCAGAAGATTAATTATTCTAATTCTTTGCAGGCCACCTTTAGATACCGGTAGCACTTATGACAAATGAGGCTCAATTAGCCAAGTAATGTTCTCTCCCACATTGCGTGGCCGTGTGGGAGATGGAAAAGGTGCTCGATATCTCACGTTACCCATCTGCTCTGCACCTAATTAGTTGGGTCTGATGAATGGTTCCATTTGAGTGTGACTCAGGCGCTGACAGTGGCAGGAGCCCCAGCCCAGGTGGGCTGGGTAGGTGGGGTAGTGCTGTTGCCTGGGTAGGTGGGCAGTGCCCCTGCCCGTGTAATTGATGTGTCTCAAGAAGTGCCAGCAGAACCAGAATATGTAGTCACATCTCCAGGGCACTTCAGCTCTTCAGGAAAGGTTTCAGAGCCTGGTCTATAATCAGGGGCTTCTCAGATGAGATGGGCTGCAGTCAGGGATATTTTGTCCCACTCTCTTTGCCTGTGTCTGTGTGCCAACAGCCACAGTTGTCCCTAAACTCTCTGCTGGGACCTGACTCACAGCAGATAAAGATGTGTTCTTCGCAAATGCAACACTGAGGTGTTTGCCTGCCTAAAGTTCTTTGGAACGAGTGGTTTGGGGTGGAGGAGTGTAGTTTAGACAACTTTGTGCACACACCTGTTGGATGAGTTTGCGACAGAGAAACCTTTACGTTGATGGTGCAGGAAAGCAGCTGATACAGGGCTGTATCAGCTCCTCTGGCCTTTCCTGTCCAGATCCAGATCCATTTTGAGAGCCAAATGTCCCACTGGAGTCTGAAATGTCTGAGGTGCAGCAGCCGCGTGGTGAAGTGTCTGCTACATCCAGAGTTGAGCTTCCCAATGATTTGCTGCTCTGCACGCCTAGGGTCTGTCTCCTCTTTCACCTTAAGGAAATGTTTTCCTTGTGAGATTCCCAGCCAGAGCCCTTCCCCAGTGAGCCAAAATTCAGAAACGTTTAATGTCTTGAGGACAACTGCCAGAATTTTTCCCTGTTAGAGACTCCTGTGCTGCCATACTTGCCTCTTCGGTATCTGTGACCTCCTGAACTTTCAGTCCAGCTGGAGTTGTCATGTTACACAAAACCATTGATCCTGTCTAGTACCACTATTGTTGGAAACTTTTTTTTTCCTGGCAGTTAACTGATCCACTGACTGTAACCAAACTGCTTGAGGACAGAGCTTAAAATCCTCAGTTGGCACCTCAGCAAGATTTAGCAAAATGCTGCATTGTGGAGCTGGACATTGGGTGTAATCTCCTCTGGCTGCCTTTTTTATTGAAATGCTGTGAGCTTACAAATTCAGTATCTCCCTCATTTTCTCTTTTGAGATGTCCAGATCAGCAGAAGTAGGAATATGGGAGAGAAATGGAGTTGCAAAGGCATCAGGTTTGGGGTTCGAATCTAAAACTTTTACTATGCCTGATACTGGGAACTATTTGTAGGGAACATGTGTGTTTTTTAGCGATACACAAACCATGTTCTGATCAGGAAAGCTTTTTTGGCTTAGTGATTCCCTTGCAATGACTGGCTGATACATGGTGGGGTAGTGGGATTCTGTGACCTCCCCTCCAACAGATTGTTGACTGTTATTTATCTTTGTTTAATAAACCAGGTGATTGAGTATCTTGCTTGTTTCTAACTCAGGCATGGGGATTGGCTAGCTGTGTGTGCTAACATTGCTGTCTGTTTCAGCTGGGAAGGGCTACCCCTGCAGTACATGTAACATAGTGCTGAACTCCATAGAGCAGTACCAAGCTCACATCAGTGGCTTCAAACACAAGAATCAGTAAGTAATGTTCTTGTCTAAGTGTGTTTCCAGCCTTGCTGTTCAAATCGATGGCCTAAATATAACCTAAAATGCAGTTTTGAACACGTGTTTCCAGCTCACTTCCAAACAGAATGGCAGGGTCTGTGCAGGCTCTGTGTCCTGACGCTGCTCCGGGAGCTCCCTCTGCAGACAGCCGAGCCGTGCTGCCAATGTGAAAGTGCCTCCAGTTGCTTTTGGTTCCTAATAGTTCAGCTCAGCACAGACCTTTGCAGTGAACCTGACACCTATTAAACACAGTTTCTCTTAACAACTGAGATTTTAATTTAATTAAGGACTGGCTCAGTGGAGATCTGCTTGCCATTCTAATCTCCATTGGGATTGCTTATTTTAAAATTTGGCGTATAGTCAGCACGCTCCAGAAACCTGGACTGTATTCCTGAACTCGCTCTCACAGCTGGCAAGTTAAATAATGATATCCCCTGCATATATTATTAATTGAAAAAAATTAGAGTGCCAGATGATTTATACCAAAAATACTTGTTCTGGAGACTGTCAATCTTTCATTTAAGAGCCTTCACTAAAAGAGGCTCAGTAATGAGCCTGGGTTGGTTAGAAAGCTTCTTAGAAGGAAGAGGTATTAGGAAATCCTACCTGAAGGGAGGGCAGGCTCCTAGCCAAATTCCCCAGAAGGGACAGGAAGAAAACTGGGATCTCTTGTTGCCTGTCAATGGAATAACAGCCTCCTGGTCCCTCAGCTGTGGGGAGTACTTGATGGGAAGACACCTTTCATCCCAGGCAAGTTCCAGCTCTCCAACAGTACAACTAGATCAGCAAATAGGAAGTATCCCGTTCTGGAGAGATAACTTTGAGGATGTTCCCAACCCACACGCATTAATGTTCCCTTTAAGGACACTGCTGTTGTCAGAGCTGTTGCAGCCACACAACTCCCTTTCAGAAAGCTGCTCTGGATTCAGCTGTGCAGTCCTGTTCCAGCTTCTGCAGCCTGCAGAGAGGCAGGATGCTTGCTTTGTAATGGGAGCTCTTTAGCAGTCCTTGAGCTGTGCCGCAGCTAATTCTGCCATGCTAAAGGTGTCTGTTTACACACAGGCACAGAGGGCAAGGATTCACTTGGAAGATTTTCTGGCAAGTTGTTGCCTTGGCTGCAGTGGGCTGTTGCTCTGCTGACAGCCTTGCCTGCTGAGCAGTGATTGCAGCTGGCACATTTCAGAGCATTTGTGACATTGTCTCCTTTTTTTCCTTCCTCCTTTCCATGTGCAGGATGCCGGGAGCAGTGCCGGTTGTCGGACCGTTCCCGCCACAGCAGTATGTCCGGGAAGAGTCAACTGCCCCAGGAGGCTACAGTTACTTCAGCCAAGACTTCTAGAGCAAGTTGCAGCACTATTCTTGGAGTTGTTGGTGGCCCCAGAACGCACATCCTTTGCCAGCCCACAATCGTTTCATTATCCCTCTGGATAAGCAAAACCCTACCCTCCTGTATACACCCGTTGAGCAGAACGGGGACTGAATCTGTCAGGAAAAGGATCCAGCTGGAAGAGACTTGCTAGACAGCAAATACTTCACTCCCTTAGAGTAGTTTTCATTGTGTAATTGCTTCCTGTGAAGGTGGGTGCGGTGTGAGAGGAAGTGTGTATCTGGTGTAAGGAGGGTTTGGCAGCAAGCTGGTAATGGCACCTCCTCCCTGTCCCCACTCTGGGGGGCTGCCCATCTTGCTGCTGGACTGCTCTCAGAGGGACACCAGCATGCACAGGCACCCCTGGGCATGACAGGAGGGGACCTGGAGCCTGGCTGTGGGACCAGAGCCACCCACATGGCCGGGAGGCTGAGGATGGAGCGTGCCACTTGTACCCAGGTGTGCCCTGGTGTTGGTGTGCTGTTGGCCCAGCTCTGCTCCTCCCTGCCCTGGGCCAGGGCTCTGGCTGCCTCGCCAGGCTGAACTCCTTTGCCTTCTGGGCTGGCAGGCATGGGACAGAGCACAGAGCCACCCACCAGCCACATCCTCCACAGAAGAACCACAGTCCTCTCCCCAGGCCTCAGCCAGCTCTGTGGAGCCAGTTGCTCCTCCAGCAGCACACCTGGGGTCCCTGCCTCAGCTGGGGGGAGCGCAGCCCTGGCCACAGCCCCAACCACTGCCATCCCTGTGGCCTCGCTGGCTCCAATGAGTAAATCAGGTGCAGATGTGGAGTCAGGACCGGGTGCCTGCTTACAGTTAGGGGCTGGGAAGACTGGGGTGCCCCCGTTCCTGCCTTGCAGTTCCTTGCCATGGCTGCTGCTTTACCGGGATGAACCCCCAATGTGTTGTGCAGGGGACAAGGCTGATGAGCAAAGCTCCCGCTTGTTTGGCCTCCTGATGCCCAACTCAGCACATGGTGTGTGCCATGTCCCCACAGGGAGCAGCACATGGTCTGGTCCCATGCAACTCGTTCCCTGTACCAGCTGTAGCACTCCCCCACACAGCTGGGGCAGGAAGAGGTGGCGGGGCTGCAGCAGGGACAAGGCATGACACTGCCCACTGTCCTGCCAGATCACCCTCGACTTGTATGTTCCCCACTCAGCCTTCACTGCCCCAATCTGTGGATGCTCCTGTGCCATGCTGGGGGCTTGGTGAAGCCTGGGCTCCTGGTGTCCCTGTCCTGCAGCCCCTGCGCTGGGCCCCACATTCTTGGCTCCCCAGAGGGAGCAGCAGGTTTATGTTTGCCAAGTTCTGCCTGGTTAAACCTTAACTGAGCTGGGTTGCTCCATCAGTCCCTCCCTGCCAGAGATAAGGATGGGCAGGCAAGACCAGGGCCTGGTGGGATGTGCTGCCCCGAACCTGGCTGCTTGCCTCCAGGGCAGGACCCTAGCCCCTGCCTAGTCTGGGGCAGCTGCCTGCCCCTCCAGCTTGTCCCCTGCCTTCCTCAGTGGCTCCCTGCTGATGTGAGGGCAGCAGGTTGTGGCTGGGGCTGAAAGCTACCATGTTGAAGCCAGTGGGACTGGATGGAGCTGGAAGCCCTTGTGCTGGGGCTCAGCCCTTTGATCCAGGACTGACCCGCTCCCGCAGTGTCGGAAGGTTCACATCACCCCGGTTCATGGCATGAGCCTGCTCAGCCTCAGATCCTATGCACGTACAGGGTACAGTGAGCTGGGGCTTCTGTGCCCCGAACAAGAGCCGTTCAGGGCAGGCCAAGAGAAACTTCCAGGAGGAAAGAGCCCCCCAGGCTCCGGCCCCCACAGGAGCCACCGTGCCGCGCGGGCTCTGGCTGGCCACAGGTGCCACCGCAGCGGGAGTGGCGGCGAGTGCTGGGGCCAGGCACAAGGGGCGGCTGTGTTCCCGCAGCTCCGGCTGCCTTCCAAGAGCAATACTGCTGGCACCAGGCAGGCTCCCTGCACCGGCAGCACATACATGGGCCTTTCATGAGGGGAGTGGGGATGATTTACTGCCTGGGGGAAGGAGCAGGGGCGGGAGGATGGAGCCCCAGCATGCCGGCGCCCGGCCCCTTGTGCATGCTCGCTGCCGCAGGGCCCCGCACGTGTAAGCAAGGCCGAGAGTCTGGCCAGGGGGTCGTGTCCAAACGGGGCATGGGGCAAGGGCAGGTCCGTGTGCTCCATCTGTGGAGTTCTGGGAACGCACTTCATCTCTGGGCACCCTGATGTGTCTGAGCTAAGCAACCACGGATCGCATATGCCTTGTGGTGCCACAGTGATGGGAGCAGCCCATGAGCTGGGGGAGACAGGGGCACCAGAGGAGGGTGCTGGGGTAGGGGTGCACCCACACCGCAGAGTGCTGTGCTGGCACAATACCCCCTTGTTGAGCTGCTGGCGTGGCAGAAGCCGTTGTGGTGCTGGCCGGCAGCGGGTAGCAGGCGGTGGGGCTGGGCTGCTGTGAAGGGCTTTTTGTTTGCCGTCAGTTGCTGTTATAAATCAAGCCAGGCAGCCCAGCCCCGGCCCAGCACTGCCCGACGGCAGGGAGGTGACCAGTTCCCAGCCGCCTACAGCAGAGCCCCACCAAACCCTGGCCTGTGCCCGGCATTCCCCTGGCCAATGGGGATGTTCAGTGTGACACTGGGCGAGGTGCCTGCACTGATCTGCTTGCCCTTCTTCCACTCAGCATTGGGGAACCCTGGGATACAGGGAATCTTTCCATGTTCATCCCAGGCTGTGGCTCCCACAGGCTCCCCAGAGTCCAAGCTCTCCCTGGTGTTCCCAATACTGGGAACATCCCCTTCTCTCTGGTTTTAATTTGGTTTTGGTTCGAATTGAGCTGAACCCAACATTTTTCTGTGCTTCCGGCATGCTGTGAACTCTGCAGGGGCGGCTGCTGCTCCGTGAAATTGATGTTCTCGTCCGCTTCACGCATCAGCAGGAATGAACAGCTGTTGGGGGCTGCTGGCCCCGGGACTGCTCTGTGCACCCCTGCACCCCAAGGAGACACGAGCATGGGGAGCAGCACGGAGTGGGAGATTGTAGCACCAACCAGACTTCACAGTGAAACTGTGATGCTGCAAGTTGCTGGTTTGGCACAGTGGAGCAGCACGGACAGGGCTGTGCCCAGGACTCGTGGTGTGGCCCTACAAAATGAGGGGTGACAGTGACAGCGCATCCCACTCAACACAGCCTCAAGATCCACACCAGGTATGGGCAAGGCTGTGTGTCAGGCTCAGCACAGCCCTGGAAGGTCTTGCTGGGGCAGAAAGTGGCGAAGCAGATGGCGATAGAGCAAAGGGATAGCAGCTCTTAGGGCCAGACCCTGGCTGTGTACTGGGGACACTGGCCCCTCTTGATGGCAGCAGGATGCTCAGGGGACATTGTTCTGTGGGACTACACCAGTTCAAGAGCACCTGAGGCCAGGCTTCCCCCAATGCCCAGGGGTCCTGCGTGGGCCAACAAGCAGCAAGGGCTGGGCATGGTGGGGTCTGCCTGCCCCAACACAGGCAACAGCATAGGGAAGGTGAGGGCGAAGTGTTTATGGGTCGGATTAGGCCACTCCAACGCTGGCTCGCATCTTAGCCGCGTTTTATGGCGCTCCTAATGAGGGTCACAGCCACTTTATGGCACCGACAGCGATAACGCTACAACTAATTATGGCAACAATTAGCGTGTGGGCTGCTGGGCATCCAGCAACGCTCAGCGCCTAGCCCGGGCCACGACACCTGCTTGGGGCTGGAGTGCTCCCACTCCCAGCAACTGCGGGGAAACGGAGGTGGCCTTGCCCCCTGTCCCATCTGCTGCTCCCCACGCGTGCGGTCTGTCGAGGGGACGGCACAGGGGAGCAGCCCCGGGTGTTTTGCAGCCCCTATGTTCCCCACCCGCGAGGGGAGGCTGCACCCGCGGGGCTGAGACGGAGGGGCCCGGGGGCCGCCTCTCGCTGCTGGGAGGAGGGCCGGTGCTACCCCCCCCACTTCCCCCGCCCAGCTCGGCGGCGGGTCGGTTTGCAGAGGTGCCGGCGGAGCGGGGCCGGTCCCCGTCCCCCCCTCCCGCCTCCCAGCGCTCCGGGCGGGGCCGCTGTAACCCGAGCGCGTCGCTACAAAGTGCCCGCGCCCCCGCGGCGGCGGCAGAGCGGGGCCGGAGCCAGCCTGGAGCGAGCCCCAGCCCTGCTCGCAGCCGGAGCCGTCCCGAGCCCGGAGCCGTCCCCGGAGCCGTCCCCGGCCCTGCCGCCATGGGGCCGCGGTGTGGGGCGCGGCGGCGCTGAGCCCGCTGCCCCCGGACTTTGCCCCGGCCCGCGCAGCGCAGGCGGCTCCGCCGCGGGAGCCCGTCACCGCCGGTAACCGCGCCGACCGCGACCCTCGCCCCCGGGACTATTCGGGCCCCCCTCCCGGGACACTGTCCCCCTCCCTGGGATCTCCCGCGGTCTCCCGCCCCCGGTTGACCTCCCCCAGCGCCCTGACCAGCCTGCCGCTGGCTGGCGGCGTCGGGTTCCCGGCACCCAAACGGGGTGTTTCCCACTCTCCGTGCTCCCTCCCATTCCTGCCCGGGGACCCCCGTGCGCTGCCTCCCGTCCATGCGCACCCGCCCTCGCGGTGACCTGGGGACCTTGCACCGCTTCTCCCCGGTGCCTCGGGAGAGGAGGGGTTGCCCGCCCGGATCCGCTCACCCGACCCTGCCTGTCCCTCAGGGTGGGACCCCCCGCGCCGGGGGGGCCTGGAAGATGCGGCCCCTCTTGCAAGTCGTGGCGGGGCTGCTGCTGGCGGCGGCTGCACGGGGCAGGGCGATGGAGCCAGGTACGGCTGCGGGGGGTAAAGCGGCACCGGGGGGCGGCGGGATTGGAGTCGTGCTTTCTGAATACTTTCTCCGTCCCAGCTGGGCAGCCACCCGCGGGCTGGGATGCGGGTGCTTGCCCTGGGCATGCAGCCCAACCGCTCTGCCTGCAGGGCAGGGCTGGCGGGAGCTGGGGACACGGCACAGGGACCAGCGTTTCCATCACTGACAGGAGCAGGGTGGCTCCAGCCAGGCTGTCCCTGTGCTGCGGGTGCTCGGCTCGCTCGGTGGACACACGTGGCAGAGAGGGGTGGCGAGACCGCTGTGGGCTATGGCAGCTGCGTGTGGCTCCTGGCGAGGTGCGGGCAGTCCGTACCTCGCGGTGGTGGATGCAGGAGAAGGATGTGTCCCTGGGGACTAGAGACCAGCTACTCCACATCCCTCCTGTGCTGGCCATGCTCTGGGCTGGAGAGACACTTGTGCCCTCCAGGCTCCTGCACGTGGGCAGTCGGGCTGCGGTGGTGCTGCTCTGCTGGCGACCAGGTTGTTTCTGCCCTTCGTGTGCACACGCTGCTGCTGGCCATCGGCAAGCTGGGCTCCACTGCCAGCCCGGGCATCGCTGGGGACAGCCAGACTGTAGGGGTCCCAGCCATGCTTGGGGCATGTAGAGGAACGACAATTGGTGTCTGGGGGGGGGTTTGGTGCCCTCCTTCAGTAAGGCAGAACAGGCTGGAGCACCCTGAGCCACTGGGAGTGGTGGAAGGATGGTGGCACGTGTGGCCTTGGACAGGGACATGCCACTGGGGAAACCATGTCCCCGTGCTGCAGGGCAGAGTCCAGCCCTTACCGCTTCTGGGATGGCAGAGCCAGGCACTGGGCTGTGTCGCACCACATGCTCTCCACACTAGGATGGGCATATGGTGGGGTCCTGCTGGCAGGGAGGGGTGAGCACTGGGGTGGGCACTCACCACATCTCTCCAGAGCTATTTGAGAGCCCGTTGCTGGAGTCAGAAGAAGAACATCTCCTGCTGGACCCAGGCAACACATTGAAGCTGTACTGTGATGCCGACCGGAGTGGTGCCAGTGTGGTCTGGTACAAGGACTCCCGGCCACTCGTCTCGGGGGGTCGCATCCGTCTCTGGCAGAGCCTGCTGGAGATCTCAGAGGTTGCCTATGAGGACTCAGGGCTCTACGTGTGCCGGGCACGGGGGACTGGGAAGGTTCTGCGCAACTTCACCATCTCTGTCTTGGGTAGGAGCCCCAGCAGCACCACGCAGCTGCCTCCAGGGCAGCAAGGCAGCCACTGCCCGCCCAGCCCTGCAGGCAGGGCTGTCCGTCTCAACCCATTTCCCTTTGCAGACTCCCTGGCATCAGGTGATGATGATGAAGATAGTGATGGGGACAGTCCCCACGGAGAGCAAAATGAAGAATCAGTCTATGTGCACAGAGGTCAGTGCCACCCCGGGGCACTGCAGGAGAGGGCAGCTGGGGCAGAACCAGGGGCATGGGGCACTGCTGCTTCCTGCTCCCAGCACAGGCCCCCTCCCACTGTACATCCTGCATGTCCCCAGCTCCTTACTGGACTCACCCACACCGGATGGACAAGAAGCTGTATGCAGTCCCTGCGGGGAACACGGTGAAGTTCCGCTGCCCGGCCTCAGGCAGCCCCAGCCCCAGCATCCGCTGGTTCAAGAATGGGCGCGAGTTCCGAGGGGAGCACCGCATTGGGGGCATCCGGGTACGGGCCAGCTCCTCCCACTGCAGCTTCCCTCCCAGGATCCATCTCCCCCATCTCACCTCGCTGCCTTACCTCCCCCTCTGCAGCTCCGGCACCAGCACTGGAGCCTGGTGATGGAGAGCGTGGTGCCCTCTGACCGCGGCAACTACACTTGCCTGGTGGAAAACAGGTTTGGCAGCATCCGCTACAGCTACCTCCTGGATGTGCTGGGTGAGGGTTCCTCAGCATGGTGCTGATCTGGGCTTCCCCATGCCTGGCAGGGTCAGGGAAAGGGGTGGAGGAGCCTCTGTTCGTGGCCCATCCACTGATGCAGCCCACACATCCCTCGCAGCCCTGGGACATGGGATGGAGCCCAGGCTCGGGTTGCAGTGGTCTGTTGTAGGGCTGGGGAAGGACTCTTTGTGGCTCCATGGTGGGCGGAGAAGGAGGGAGAAAGGAGCCCATGCTCTTAGCCACCATGTCAGTGACACTGCTCTGCTCCCTGTGCACAGAGAGGTCCCCACACAGGCCCATCTTGCAGGCTGGGCTGCCCGCCAACACCACAGCCCTGGTGGGCAGCGACGTGGAGTTCTTCTGCAAGGTCTACAGTGATGCCCAGCCCCACATCCAGTGGCTGAAGCACATTGAAGTGAATGGCAGCAACTATGGTCCCGATGGGGTCCCCTATGTGCAAGTGCTCAAGGTAACAAGGGCTGGAAGCGCCCAGGTCCCAGACACCCACCCTAAAGTGGTGACGGGTGCACAGAGCCCCCCAAGGAAGAGGGATACTGACCATCCATCCCTCTCTGTGACAGACTGCAGATATCAACAGCTCCGAGGTGGAGGTGCTGTACCTGCGCAATGTGTCCGTGGAGGATGCTGGCGAGTACACCTGCCTGGCAGGGAACTCTATCGGCCTCTCCTACCAGTCTGCCTGGCTCACCGTCCTGCCAGGTAGGGGTGGGGTCCCAGTGTGGGGTCTGGGATCCCCAGTATGCAGTTGGCCATGCCTCAGGCCAAATAACTGACTCCCTGCAGAAGAGGAGCTGGTGCGGGAAGCTGAGGCCCCTGAGACCAAGTACACAGACATCATCATCTACACCTCGGGCTCACTGGCTGTGGCCATGGCCATTATCGTTGTGGTGCTGTGCCGGATGCAGACTCAGTCAAGCAAGCAGCACCTGGAGCCTATGGCAGTCCACAAACTCTCCAAATTCCCACTCATCCGACAGGTGGGTGCTGAACTGGAGCCCTGGTAATGCGGGGGGATCTTGGTGACCAACGAGCTCCATGAGTGCCACTTGGGCCCATCACACCTTACCCTGCTGCCAGCCCTGGGGCTGCCCTTCCCTCCTGTGGCTCCCTCACCCCATTGCTCCAAGTGAGGGTCTCTTTGCTTTACTGTTGGGTCTTTTTTTGGCCCTGGAGCGTGGGATGGGATGGCTGAGGACCTGTGTCTCTCCACAGTTCTCCCTGGATTCCAGCTCCTCTGGGAAGTCCAGCACATCCCTGATGCGTGTCACCCGTCTCTCCTCCAGCTGTGCCCCGATGCTGGCTGGTGTCATGGAGCTGGACCTGCCCCTTGACGCCAAGTGGGAGTTCCCCCGAGACAAGTACGGTGCCACCTCGGGCAGGGACAAGGACTGCTCTCCCCGGCTGCCCCAGGGACAGGAGAATGCGGGTGATGGATGGGAAGGCCTCTGGCCACCATAAGGCCATCCCTGTGGTCTCTCATGGTTCTGCTTCTCCCTGCCAGGCTGGTGCTGGGGAAGCCCCTGGGGGAAGGCTGCTTTGGCCAGGTGGTGCGGGCAGAGGCTTACGGCATCGACAGAGACCGGCCAGACAGAGCTGTCACTGTGGCTGTCAAAATGCTGAAAGGTAATGGCTCCTGTGCCAGTGTCCTGGGAACAGGTGGCATCAGCACCAGGCAGGAGTGCCACCCAGCTGGCACCATGACACAGCCCTCTTTCCCCAGACAACGCCACCGACAAGGACCTGGCTGACCTCATATCTGAGATGGAGATGATGAAGCTCATGGACAAACACAAGAATATCATCAACCTTCTGGGAGTCTGCACACAGGATGGTGAGGGGGCTGTGCAGGCAGGATTCGGGCAGGGCCAGGGGCATGGAGCAGGACCGGGGATGGGGACTGCTGGGGTCAGTGGCTAACTGGGAAGGGACAAGGCAGGGCAGGGGCTGAGCAAGTGGCCATCCTTCCCAGGGCCGCTGTATGTGATTGTGGAGTTTGCTGCAAAGGGCAACCTGCGCGAGTACCTCCGTGCCCGCCGCCCCCCGACACCTGACTACGCTTTTGATGTCATGGCAATGCCTGAGGAGCAGCTCTCTTTCAAGGATCTGGTCTCCTGTGTCTACCAGGTGGCCCGTGGCATGGAGTACCTGGAGTCCAAACGGGTAGGGCTGGCATGGCCTGCATGGGCTACCTGTGTTGGGCACGGCTTGGGAGGGTATGGTGGTGACAGAGGAGCTGTGTGTCCCTGGTGAGCTCACTGTCCCTGTGGAAAGGGAGCCCAGCCATTCCCAAAGGCTGTCCAGAACCTCCCAGCCCCATCCAGCAAAGCTCGAGGCAGTACCTCCCCAAAAACGTGGGACTCAAAGACTGACCAGCCTCCTGGGGAAGTGCTTATGGCCACCACTGTGCCCGTCACTGCATCCAGCCCGATGAAGGGATGGCCCCACCACCGCAGAGGTGCTGGGGGATGTGTGGGAGGGAAACAGTGATTTCTGTGTTTGAATAAGGGGACATGTGGAGCTGGAGTCACTGTCTCACACCCCTGTGGGTGATGCTTCCCCGTGGCAGTGCATCCACCGTGACCTGGCTGCCCGCAACGTGCTGGTGACAGCAGAGAGCGTGATGAAGATCGCTGACTTCGGCTTGGCCAGGGACGTTCATGACATCGACTACTACAAGAAAACCAGCAACGTGAGTGGGGCTCCTGGGAGAGGGGCACAGGGACCCCCCCACCAGGGCTGAGCTGATCAGGGGGTTGCTCTCATAGGGTCGCCTGCCAGTGAAGTGGATGGCACCCGAGGCCCTGTTTGACCGTGTCTACACCCACCAGAGCGATGTGTGAGTCCTGAGGGGAATGAGGGTCTGTTGGATGTGGGATGAGGATGCTGTTGGTGTGGGACAAGGCAGCACTGTGGGGTTATGCATGTACTGGAGGGTCCCCATGAGTAGGATGGGGGTACTCTGTGGGGACAGCAGAGAACATATTCCCCAGGGGTGTTCCACCCTCCCCCATCCCTGCTCCCACAGCACTGCAGGGTGTAGTGGGCCAAGCTGGGGGAGAGCCCTAGGATGTGTTTGACGCCCACTTTGCCATGTGTGATCCTAGGTGGTCCTTTGGGATCCTGATGTGGGAGATCTTCACACTGGGGGGCTCCCCATACCCTGGCATCCCTGTGGAGGAGCTGTTCAAGCTGCTGAAGGAGGGGCACCGCATGGACCGGCCATCCAACTGCACCCACGAGCTGTGAGTACCGGCCAGGTGGGTGGGCAGGGGGCACGGTGAGACCCCGCTAACACCCCCTCGTCCCCAGGTACATGCTGATGCGGGAGTGCTGGCACGCCGTGCCCTCACAGCGCCCCACCTTCAAGCAGCTCGTGGAGGGGCTGGACAAGATCCTGGCGGCCGTTTCAGAGGAGGTGAGAGGTGGGGAGTCTGGTGGGCGAAGGGATGGGCAGTGTCGGCACTGACAGCACTGGTGGTCATGGCACCATCCCCCCTTGCAGTACCTGGACCTCTCCATGCCCTTCGAGCAGTACTCGCCCTCCTGCGAGGACACCGCCAGCTCCTGCTCCTCTGACGACTCCGTCTTCACCCATGACCCGCTGCCACTGGCTCCCCACCTCTTCTCCTATCCCAGCGTGAGGACTTAAGGGAGGGCAGGGAAGGGTGATGCCAAGGCCACCTCTGCCCTTGTGGGGAGGGGGTCCAGGTTCCTGCAAGGTCCCTGCTTTGTCCGGGCTGAGCAGTGGGTGGGCAGGGCCCTGAGCCACAGCACCGGGGCAGGGTGTCCCTCTCTCCAGGCTCCTTCTGGGCACTGAGCCATCAGCCCTGGCTGCAATCTGCCTGGTATTGTGGGGCAGCAGGAGCTAGAGCCTCTCCAGGCAGGCACTGCCTGGCATGCCCATGGCATTGCCCAGGGAGATGGGCTTTGGCCAGTGCTTCAGTGGAAGTGTCTCTGGGCAGGAGCCCCGCTGCTGCCAGGCTCCTGCTGCATCTGTACATAGCCACAGAGATGAATATTTATGTACGTGAAATATCAACCTGATAAATTATTTTTTTGGAATACACCCCGGTGCAGTTTCTGGGCTGCTCCTGGGGTGCAAAGGGCTCACCTAAGCTTGGAAGGCAGGTCAGGGGTTGCCACCTCGCTGCCTCCTTGCCCCAGCCAGCACAGGGGCCTGCGATCACTCCTGTGGGACACGGAGGCAGTGCCACAGGTGCAGGAAGCAATGTCCCCACTCCTGTGCCTCCAGGCCCGCTCCAGCACAAAGCACCCTCGCATCTGTTCCCCATTAGCCTCTGCTGCACTAAGCCACCGTGAACTCCGCTACCAGCATCGCCCTGAAACCGATCCCCCAACTGCCATGGGCTCCCGGGCTGGGAAAGTGCTCTGGGGCCCAGCCCCACGCACTGGGGACACCCCGCACCCTCCTGCCCAGCCCAGCCCAGCCCAGCACTCCAGATAAAAGTGAGTTACGGGCTCTGCTCTGTCTTCCCAAAGCCCCTGGGAGCACAAGTTGGGGGTCTCCAACCCTTGTCCCTGCTCTCTGGTGCCTGTTTTGTCCCCCCTTGCCCTGTGGTGCCCAGCAATGACGGCAGTGTGGGCAGAGAGGGCTGCAGCTGTCTCACCCCCTCCTGCCAGCCCACTCCCTTGGTCTAGGATTTCATCTAGGGCCAGGCTTTGCCCGCCGTTAGCCCCAGGATCTGGTTTCCTCCTTCAGCTCCCAGCTGCACTCGCAGCCCCCCGCCTGGAACCTGCCTCTTCCAGCATGGAAGCTGGCTCTCTGGCACAGCCTGCCCCAAAACAGCCCAAGGGAATGGGGGCTGGCAGGTGCTCTGGGGCAGGACCTGGGCCCAGGGCAGCTGGAAAGGGAGTTCCCTCGATCCTGGCTGCTGCTGTGACGGTGCCGGGATCTGGGATCTCAAGACACACAGATCTTGGGACTTGACTCAGCCGTGGATGCTGTGCCTGTTGTGAATCGCGTGTGCCAAGGAGCCCAACAGCTTTCAGAGCCCTGCTAGCGTCCCCTCCTTGTCACAGCCCCTTGTAGGGCTGCTGGGGGGATCCCACTCCACTGGCATGCTTGCAGCCTCCATCCCTGGCCCAGCTCCCCTCTCTGTTGAGACGAGCCCCCCATTCCAGCACGGCAGGCAGAGGCAGACAGCCCACTGGCAGGTGTGAAACCTGCCTGTCCCGGCAGCCTGCCTGCCTGGGAAGGATCCCAGCTGTCCACTAATGTGCCAGAACCAATGCATTTTGCACAGCCCTGAATGGGGCATTCACATGCTGAAGGGCAAATTGCCCAAGCTGCCCACAGGGGCTGCCCAGATCCCGGCCAGGACGGGGACTGAACACAGAGAGGGGCTGTGCCCAGCTTGCCCCGACCTCACTTCAGACTCCATGCCTGGGGTCAGCACAGAGGGCAGGCAGTTCTTGCTCCCCCTGCACTGCCCTATCCCTGGAAAAGGAGGCCACAGCCAATTTCACAGGGTGAGGCATAGGTGGGTTTGCTAATCCTTAATACCAAGGGGTTGGGGGGGAGGCACAAGGGGACATTGTGATCAGGGACCTGCTACAGCCTGACTCTATCCTCGCACACCTAAAAGCCTTGCCACAGGTGCAGGCAGTGCCTGTTACCTACAGCCCAACAACCCACATCAGTGCAGCCCAGGGATGCTTTCAGGGTTCTGGCAGTGCCCAGTACTGTCCCCGCCTGCCTGCTCCAGCTTGGGGAGATGGCCCTCAATCCCTCCCCGGGCACCACTGCATCCCTCAGTGAACCCCCCAAAGCTACAGTGGCGGGTGGGTACATGGGCTGTGTCCGAGCCAGCTCTGCCAGGCACAGGGCAGCCGGGGCCGTGGCTGGGCAGGGAAGCAGCCCGGGGCGTCCCGCAGCCCCAGGACAACTGGAGGCAGTTTTTATTGTTTAACATTCCTGGTATTTTCTGTCAGGGCTGAACCAATTGTCCTTAATCCACCAGGCTCTGCTGGCCAAACAAGTGTGGCTGAGCCACCAGCATCCTGTCCGCACGAACAGGCCTCTTTTGTGAGGGGGATTTAGCGTGTAGCCCAGTAAATCCTGCTGGTTTCCTGAGGCAGCGTTCCCACACACCCCCCCCCACCACAACCCCCCCTTGCTGCCTGCTCCCAGTCCTGGGTCCTGGCACCACTCCCTGCCCAGCCATGCCCGCGGGCATCCTGCCTGCCCAATTTGTGGGGCCTCGTACCTGCTGCTCCACCAGAATATGCCTACTCCAGGGCTGCAGATTCCCCCTGCATGTTTCTGGGATATGTCTGTGAGTCCCTATGGGATGTGGGGTGTTGGTGGGGCTGAGAAGCTTCACAGCCACCCCACTGCGCTGCTGGTCCCTCATGGGATGCTGTGTTCCGTGGTGGGGAGTACTGTGGTTCTGGAGGGATGCTGGAGTTCTGGAGGAGATGCTGTGGTCCCTGGGGAATGCTGAGCCCTAGGGAAAGTGGCTCTGGTCTGGGGTGGGGGAGGGGTTGTGTGGGGAAGATGCTGAGTCTTGGGGGAGCTACAATAGTCCTTGGGGGAATGCTGAATCCTGATGGATATGGTTCTGGTCCTGGGAGGAATGCTGAGCCCTGGGAGAGACAGCACCCCAGGGGCCAGGACACCAGCTGGTTTCTCATTCCAGCTCCGGGATGTGGCTCAGAGCCCCTGCCCGGAGATGCCTTTGCTTAACGACTTTGTTGTTTGGCCGGGAGCTGATGTTGTCTTTTCTCCACAAAACAAAGGCGACAGGATTTTATCTAGGGGGAGAATCTGGTTTCTGTGAGATGCAGAAAGCCTCTGCCCCCGGGCAGGAGAGGATAAGGCTGGCGGGGCGGAAAGGCACCAGCCTGCTGTCTGCCCCACTGGTAGGAGGAGCTGGCACTGCCCCTTTGGCTGCTCCTGCCTGCCATAGCCCCGGCTCCACGACCTGCCCGTCATTGTCCCATGCTTGGGCCACATGTGCCCAGGCAGCGAAGGGAGGGAAGAACCCCCATGGGCAAGCGGGCAGAGAAAAGCGGCCCGTGAGCACCCACACATCGGAGTAGAGGCTGAGGCAGGGGCCCGTCTCTCCTGTGGAGGAATCCAAACATTGGATCCCGCCACACTTCCTGCGTCCAGGGACACCTCACACGTTGATGTAGCACACAGAGAGATGTAGGCATGCACCCAAGCCCCCACACCCCCACGTCTGCAGCTCCTATCCAGGTACAAGCACCTGCACACACACGTGTCCACCCTGCACATACACCCCAGGCACACCCTCCAGGAACATCCACCCCCTGCATGCATCCAGCTCCAGCAAAGCACACGCACTACACCCCTCACGGAACCCCCATGCGCCCTCATACACTCCCACGTTCCCCCTTCACGCACACACATGTACTCCACCATCCCTCTTCACACACGCACACCCATGCACACACACACACACACACACGCACCTCTGCACCTCCCTTCACGCACCCCCCTCTCCCCCCAGCGGCAGAGCCGAGGCTCCAGCCCCAGCGCTACTGCGGACCCCCAGCCCCAGCCGGACTGGCCGAGCTGGGAGTGCCAGCGAGGGCGGTGGTCCCGTGCTGCGGACCCCCCGCTCGTAGCCCCCCGCCCGCCCGGCAGACCCGGCGGTGCTGCGGGAAGCCGCGGACTCTCAGCCCCATCTCCCGGCCGGCGGGAGCAGCTGCGCGGGGCGGGCAGAACGGAGCGGGCGGGCAGCTCCCCGCCGCACACCCTCCGCCTTTAGGCTGGTGACAGTGGCCTTCGCGGCAGGACAGCCACGGGACTGTGTTGGAAGGATGACAAACGCGGCTGGGAGAAACGGTCTGCGGCATGGGGATGTATCCTGGCTCTGCTCTCCATCACCCGCACAGATGGATGGGGCTGGGAGTGGGCAGGGCAGGGAATTGGGCTGCAGAGCTGCACTGTATCCCATGCGTATCCCGTTTGTATCCCTCCGGGTGACAGGACCAGTGTGGGAAGGACACCCCATGGGCATTGGAGTCTGGTGAACCGGGCTCTACCTTAGGTGGATGGATCAAAGCCCAGCGCTGTGCTCAGCCTCTTTGCCCAGGGCTGGGAGCCCTGAGCTGGGGACGGGGGGCAACCTGAGGGCTGGGGAGGCAGAGCGGTCCCCGAGAGCAGCTGCAGCAGCCAGACGAGCACTCTGGACCTCGGTCCCTCGGGATTATCCCCATGCTGCATATGGCTGCTGCAGAGACCGGCCTCCAGGTGACAGTGCAGTGATAGCTCTTCCGCGCCGGGCAGATTTGCTCAGCAGTGATGGCTCCTGTCCCCTGCAGCTCGTGGCAGGGGTCCCGCCCGCACCCACCGCCCTTGTGTGTCCCTGGGCTGCCCCCCGCAAGGTTTTGGGGGACCATGGGAGCACCAGGGCAGGGGGACTGCGAGGTGAGGGACCTGGGAAGCCGAGGTCACCGCGGCAGGAGGAGCAGCCCCGGCGCCAGGCACAACGGCCCGATACAGTCGCGCCTGCGGGCACGAAGCCGGGCTGAGCCCCACCCGCCGCCCCGGCTCCCGCCGTTCCATCCCTGCGGTTTCAAGCCCCGCAAGCTGCTTCCTGGGGGAAAGGGGGCCCCCGGCAAACCCTCCGGGCAGGATGCTCTCCGCTCCTCTCCTCTCCTCCTCTGCTTCCTTCCTCTCCCCCGGCCGGGCCAGCCCTCCCCCTGCCCGCCGCGACTCCTTAACCCTTTCGCCCATGCTCTCGACCGTGATCCAGCCCCACGGCCACGGCTTCCAGCCGCCGCCCCCGGCCCTTTGTGCAAGATCCCGGTGCTGCCCCCGGGGTCCGCGCTCCCCCCGGGCCTCGCCCCGGTGAACATCCGCGGCCGGAGGCGACTCGCAGCCAGCCCATCCTGCCCACGACTCCCGCGGGACCCGCGTGGGCCACAGCTCCCTCCGCGCTGGGGTCTGGGGCTCCCCGCCGGCCGGCCGTGACGCCCTCATCCCCCTCGGGAGGAGCGGGCGGGAGCCCCCGGTGCGGGGCCGGGGTCCCTTCGGCATCATAGCGGCGGCGGCGGGGAGCGGCCATGGCGGGAGCCGGGGATGCGCATTCCCGCCGGGAGCGGGGGCACTGGGCCGTTCCCGTGGGAGCACCGTGCGGGCTGTGCGCGGGCACCGGGGCCTGCAGAGGGAGCCCGCAGTGCCGGGCGGCTCCGTGGCCACCGGCCGCAGAGCTTCTGCGTATACTGGGAGCCGGGCTGGGCTAGGGGTGAGCACGATCGCGGGGTGGGGGGCTCAGGGCGAACCCCGCAGCGGGGAGGCCGCAGCCGCCCGCGCTCCCCGCTGCAGCCCGCAGACAAAGCCCTGCGGCGGCAGAGCCGGCCACGCTGCCCGCTGTGCCGCACATCCGGGCGGGAGCGGGAGGCAGCGGCCGCGGTGCCATTTCCCTGTTCCTCTGCCGGAAGAGACGGGCCGGAGCAGGGCCCTTCCTGCGGGCGCTGGCCGTGGCACGGGCAGAGGTGACACAGCAGATGGGAAGTGCGTCTGAGGGCATCCCGCCGCCACTGCCCTGCTCCTCCCTGCGCCGGTACCCACACAGCTGCAGGTGGATCGCTGCGGGGCCCCACTGGGACAGCGCAATGTGCACATAAGTTGAGGTGCCCAGAGCTGTCTGGACATTGCTGCCCAAGCGGTACAGCCCCTGCACACCAGTGTCCCGTTGGGATGTGCTGTGCCATGTGCCCACGGACCAAGGGCACACAGGGGGAAACCAGGCTGGGACATGTCCTGATGGTGGCCCCGGCTCTCCCCGCTCAGCCTAAGAGGGGGCACATTAGCAGAAGGAGGGCAGCTGGTGACAGTCAGGGCCCAGGATACAGTTCCCCTGCTTGAAAACAGCTCTAAACATCTCCCCAGTCACTCACTGGGCCTCAGACTCCAGGCTCTGTGAAGACACCAGGCGTTCCCGCCCTGCGCAGGGACCTGCCTGCCCCTGGGGGGTATAAATAAACCATTTGCTTTATTCTGGGAACGTGGCAGAAACGTGTGTGGCAGGTTGCTCCAATGAGAAAGGAGGAAAAGTGGCTGCTGGGCCCTCTCCCAGGTGTGCCAAGCTGCGGCTACCAGAGCTGGAGTCGATCCTGGAGAGATGGACAATGTATTTCCCCCACTCAAGTGTAAACCAAGGGACCTGGGCATGCCAGGTGATGCCCTAGCTCTGAGTAGGTGGGGAGAATTGTGTGGATACTGCAGCTAGGTGCCAAGTTCATTCAGCACTGGGTACAGCATGGCCCCAGCTCCCACATGTCCCCATGGCACGTGAGCATGGGGAGAAAGGGCCTAAAATAGGTCAGGTGCCACCAGTTGAGCCCTGGGCTGGGACCTCGGAGGTACAAACATGTCACGAACAAAACTTCCTGCCGAGTCACCCCACCCTCCGTGGGTGTGCTGGAGTGGCATGAGCCGAACATGGCAGTCTCTCTGTGGTGGCAGCACACACCAGTGGGGTGACAATGGGTTGGGGACCTTGGTGTGGCTCGTCAGGAGCAGATGCTGAGAGAAATGGTTGCTCCACCGCCAGCTGCAGACAGGGCAGAGGGAGCGCTTGGGCAAGACCATAGGGGCACCAGGGAGCCAGGTGCCCTCAAGTGGGGCTGCCAAGGTGCGCAGGCAGGACGGAGGCGAGTCCTCAGTGCCCCGCTGGGGTGCCAGCCCGCAGCCGCTCTAGGACACCGTTTCAGTGGGGAAAAACTGCGCCTGCGGGGCAGCGAGGCCCGGGCAGCGGGCGCTCCCTGTCTGGGTGTGCAGAGCGGCTGCTCCGGGGCCCAGCCCGGCGGGGGGAGCGCGGCGCCAGCAGGGCCGGGGGCTCCCGCACGGCCGGGCCGGGGACGGGCGGGGGGGGGGGAAACAAAGGGCAGCGGCGGGCGGGGGGAGCGGGTCCGCCCGGGCAGCGCCGCGTCGAGCCCCGCGGCGGCACCCCGGGGGGCGGCAGCCCGGCCCTGCCCCCCGCGCGGCCCGGGCAGCACCGCCCCGGTGCCACATCCCCGCGCTGCCCCGGCTGCCCCCCGCCCCGTGTCTGCCCAGCCGTGCCGGTGCGGCGGCGGCGCGGCGCGGCGCCCGGACCCGCGCGGCTGGCGGCGGAGACCCCGGCCCGCATCGGAGGTAGCGACGGAGCCGCCGCCCGCCGCGGGCCGGTTGGGGGGGCGGCGGTGGCGGCCCGTCCCGGCGGAACGGGCGGGCGCGGGGCCGGTGCGCGCCGCTCGGCGGCGGGAGGGCGGGCGGGAGCGCGGCTGTCCGGGAGCGGCGGAGCCCGGCGAGGACAGCCAGGCCGCGGGCACCCGGCGCCGCTCCCCGGCGGGCGAGGCTCGGCAAGGCTCGCACGGCTCTGCACGGCAGCCCCGCGGAGGGCGACGGCCCGGCCCGCCGGTGCGCGGGAGGGCGGCGGGGGAGCGCGGCGGGGGCGCCGGGCCGGCCCGCGGGGCGCGGCGGACAATGGCAGGGGGTAACCCGAGCCCGGCGGGGGCGGGCGGCGACCCGCGCCTCCCGCCCCGCTGACCGCCCGCGGGCACCGGGGCCGGGAGCGGTGCCGAGCGGTGCACGGGGGCCGCCGCCGCCCGGGTGCACCGCCGGGGCGCAGGGCCTGGCCGACTCCATTTTGTTGGCGCCCGCTCCGCCGCCGCTCGCAGGCCCGCGGCCTGCCCGGCGTGGGGGGGGGCGGGGGGGGAGAGCGGCGGGCGAGACACTGCGGGGTCGCCCCGTCCCATCCCGTTCGGTGCCCCCGCCGCCGCCGCCTACGATGGAGGTGCGGGCGGCGGCCCCGAGGCCGCGGTGCCGGGTGGGGGGGGATGCGAGCAGCGGGGCAGGCCGGGCCGGGCCGGGCCGTGCCGGGGGGGGGCAGCACTGAGCGCCCCCTCCCCACCTCCCCCTCCCGAGATGGGGGGGGGGCCGTCGAGGGGGGGGTGCTCGTGCGGGGCGGGGGGGCAGGAGGGGGGGCCAGGCCCGCGCGGGCGCGCGCGCGCTGATTGGCCGCGGCCGCCGAACCCCAAGAGCGGGGGCGCGCGGGGTGGGGGCGCGCGCGCGCGCGCCCTCGCGGGATGGCGGCGGCGTCGGGCGCGCGCATGCGGGGGAGGGAGGAGGAGGGAGGCGGCGGAGCGGCGGCGGCGGCGGGGCCTGGCCGGGCCGGGTCGGCGCGTCTCCCCATCCGCCCGCTCCGGGGGCAGGCGCCGAGCCGCCCGCGGCACCCGCAGGTGAGCGGTGGCCCTGCGGCAGCGCCCAGCAGGGCGAGCGACCCCGGCGCCGGCCGTGCCGAGCTGAGCCGGGGTGGCCGGGCCGCGGCCTGGGGCCTGTAGTGCGGCGGTGGCGGAGCGGGGCCGGCGGAGCCCAACGCGGCCCCCGGGTGCGGCTGCCATTTTGCGGTGCGGGCCGGGCTGACCCCATTGTGCTGTGCCTGCAGGTGGATGCCCGCCGCCCGGCATGGAGCAGGCCTGCGAAGTGAGCCGCCGCAGCTGCCTCGTCCCCTTCGGCACCTCGCTGTCGGCCACCGAGGCCAAGGGCGGCCCCTTCGGCGAGGCCCGCGGCCCCGAGCCGCCCGCCATGCAGCTGGCGGCCGCCAAGCCCGGCTATGGCCAGGACCCGTCGTCCTGCTACATCCCGCTGCGCCGGCTGCAGGACTTGGCTTCCATGATCAACGCCGAGTACCTCGGCGGTGCCGCCGACGGCGCTGAGGCCCTCCCCGACCCTGGCTCGCCGGCCCCCCGCCTGCCCGCGGCGCAGGACCCTGCGGCCGAGGTGCCCCGCGGGGCCCGGGCCTTCCCCCTGCTCCTGCGGGACGGCGGAGAGGAGGCGCCGGAGGAGGAGGAGGAGGAGGAGGAGGGCGCCGAGACTCCGGAGGAGGAGGAGGAGGACGACGACGACTACGACGACGACGACTACGAGGAAGAGGAGGAGGACGACGACGACGACGAGGAGGAGGTGACAGAGCCCGGCCCGCGGAGCCGCAGCCGCTCCGCACCGCAGCGGGGCCCCGACAGCCGCCTGCAGCCGGCCGAATCCGTGCCGGACGGCGGCTGCGGGGAGAAGCCTGAGTCCTCGGCGGCCCTGCAACTCGTAAGCACCGTCGGGGCGCGGGCGGGGGGGCCGTGGCCGCTGCCATTTTGCGGTGCGGCAAGGCCGGGCCGGGCCGGCCGCGCTGCCTCCCTCGCCCCGGCACCCCGGAGGATGGGAGCCATCTTACCGAGCGAGGGGACCCTGCCGGGGCCAGCGCGGGCTGTCACCGCGCTCCCCGCGCACCTGTGTCCCGGCGCGGCCACCCGCGCTCCCCCCGCCGCTTTTTCTCCCGTCAGGAATAAGAGGAACCATCCCTCTGCCCAGCAACTGGCTGCGGAGTTCGGTGGAGTTTTTTCCCCGTTGGAAGGGGGTTTTTTTGAGCGCAGTGCAGATGAGGAGGGCAGGAGGGAGCGTTCCCATCTCCTGCCGCTCCGGCTGAACGCTGTCAGAGGCTCTTTGTCTGGCCAGGCCTGAGGTTCCCGAGCTGTGAGACCTTGGCGGTGGCCGGGGAGAGGCCGTGTCATGGCCTGACAGACCTCACGGGCAGCAAACATTGCCTCTTATTCAGGCTGACTTTTTTTTTTTTTTTTGGTAAATTTCTCTCTATACTCACAAATTCCTTTAATTATAATATAATTAGTAAGAAGCAAAACTGATGGAACTTTGGGAGTTCCGAAAGGAAATAGATGCATTTAATAATTTTTTGCTGCAATTTGCTTTTGAATCCAAGTATAAGAGATGTTTCTCAGTGTGACCTTTTATTTGCAGCCATATATGTGTATTTCCTGCAGTTTTTCGGTATTTTTTGTGTATTTCTTCAATATGTTTTTGCAGCCTCAAGGTTCCTTGCTGGAGGATACTCTGGGCTTTAAGTACTGATGCAGGGTTTGAAGATTAGCTCATTTGACAGGATTAATACCGAAACCATCTTCCTGTCTTTAGTTTCAGTAGAGCCACTGATAACGGATAGATCGTGCTGGTGCGTGCAGTGCTTGGGAGGCAGGACTGTGTTCCTTTGGGAACACTCAGTGTTGCTGGTGCGTGCTCTGGGGAGGCGGGGAGCACTTGTCACAGGGTGCCCACGGAAGGGGCGATTTCAGGAAGGTGCTGACAGCAGCTTAATTTGTTTGTGGAACGGTTCACGCTTGTAGATACTCTTCAGCACTCCTTGGGAAGAATTCCTCGGTCCTTGGTGGTGAGAGACTGCTGTGGGTCTGAGGTTTGTGCATCTCCTCAGCTTTGTTTTGCAGAGCAAAGCGGGGATCTCTCGCAGACATGTGCTCGGTGATGCGGTTGTGGGAGGGTCTCACTTTGTAAACAGAAGCTCGCAGAGGTACTTTCACAACACTTGCCTTTACAACGTGCTCTGCAGAACTGCAGCTGGTACGGTGACAAAACCGTCCTAGTGATGGAGCCTGTTATTTGAATATGCAACGAGGGTTGACTTTTCAGTAAAACTGCCTTACCTGTGTGCTGTAGTTAGCCTTGCTGGGTTGTTCTGGTGACTTGAAAGCATAGCTGCGTTCCTAAAAAAAAATGCAAATAAGAAAAGCATTTTTTAGGCAGCCTGGGGTCCTGCTTTCCCTAAGTCTTGCATTCTTTCTTTAGTAAGTAAATGTTTGTTGTCTGAGTGGTCCTTCATTTTAGTCCCACTGCCTGTGGAATGGGAAGAGACAGGGATTTTCCTCTGTGCCAAGTTACCACTGAGACAATTAAAATCTTTTGATGGTTGAACAGGACATAGTAGCTAGAAATAACCAGGTTTGCTTGTCAGGTCATATATTCATTTAGACATTTAATTCCAGTCTCATCTGTGTTTGGTAACTGGAATCAACTTTTTTTTGAGAACCTGCTAAAACTGAAAACAAAAACCCACCCCAAAAAAAGCACCACGAATCTCTGTAAGTTCCACACAGCTCTTTGTCATAGCTGGGCTACTCTTGCAGGTATCAGCTTTATGCAGCCTATTGATGGGGCTCCTCCACCTTACAGCAAGACTGTCTCAGAACTTTTATTTTTGAAGCTCGTGGCTCTGAGTGTGCTACTGCTGCTCAAACTTCCTGTTTTGCCAAGAGGGAAGTGTGTGTGTATCTCCGATGTCTGTGTGTCTGCCCCTTTTGAGATTTGAATTTTTCGATAGATGCTTGCTTTGAGAAGGCCGATTTCCGAAATGTCAAGAGTGCTTGCGGCAGAAGGGCAGAATTTGGTTTAGTCTTAAGTGGGATGCAAAGTCCAGCATTTAAGTAATGCCTCTGGGCGGGAGGGGTGGTGGCAGGTATTGTTTTGCAAGGGGATTTGTTAATAGCCATGGCACCTGCTGCTCTCAGACATTGCCCCAAACAGGGGAGGTCGCTCAGGTACCATTCAGTTGTAAAGAGAAATGTGCATATTCTGAAGTAAAGCTATTTTAAGTGCCAACTTAATCTTCCCTTAAGGGTGTCTGAAGTTCCCAGCAGCTCCTGACAGATTTTGTTTTGTGGAGAAGGAAATGATAGCAGCAGTTCTTGGGTCTTGTTCTCCAGAGGTGGTGATACAGTGACTGCTGGCAGCTGCTGGCTTGCTGCCTTGTGCACGTGTTTGGCTATGGCCATTTAAATTTAAATGGGTGGTTGTTCTTGAAGATCTCTGTTCTTTACCATCTTGATGTGAGTTTGTCTGTAGTGCTCTCCTGGCCTTTCCAAGTTGCAGAGGCCCTGGACAGCCTTATATTGAGTTGGAGGGAGAAGTGAATCCAGACTCCAGTGCTGGGGAGGGTGGATACAGCCACAGAAGGTCTGAGTGCCACAGATATCGCTTGACTTTAAATGCTGAGGAATTGGAGCAGGTGGACTTGTTTCTCGCAGAGCTCTCATGTGGAAATTTTGCTCTTTTAATGTAACTTTTGATGCCTTATTACTTCACTTTGTTGGCTTGTTGGTTTTTAGTTACTATGCACAAAGTATATTTGAGTCATTTGATTTGCAGAGCTGAGCGTTCAAGGAAGCAGAGAGTTCTTGGATTCGGGTACATCTGGGCCACTCCTACTGTGTGTACAGTCTGCATTCACAAGCTGCTTTCTCCACGGGACCCTGATGGTTTCAGACGTCAGGATGTGCAGAGGCTTGCATAAGGCTCAGTGTTGCCTTTCATTATCATTTCCTTGTTGTCCATTCCTATGATGCAGGAGTGTGATGTTCGGGTAATGACAGTGAGGAAGGTGAGGTATAGGGAAATCTAGAGCCAGGTCTTTCATCCCTAAGAATGGCTGCTTCCGGGAGCTGGGTGTGAGGAATGAGTGGGGCATGTGTGTAAGGCGTCTGGAAGGTTGTTAGAAGTACTGAAGGCCAGCAGAGTCCTCTTGAGAATTAATCCATGATGAACTTGAGTTCTGATCTGCAGCTATGGGAGGGTACTCTGGTTATAAAGTGTTGGTGTTGCCCATGTGAGAGTTACTCCAGTGCTTGGTTTATTAACTGACGTGTCTGGTGCCATTTCCCTCTCTGCTAAAAATAAAATGAAGGAACCAAAGCCACGTGATCCTCACTACTCCTGTAAACATTTCTGAAAGAATCTCCTACTACAGACTGTTGATTCGAGGTGTAACTAACTACTGATAACGTTATATCCCTGAGATACAATAGGCATGGCAGTGGTTTGTTTTAGCAGGGAGCATAAATTTCCTCGGTCAGTTGACATCTTCCTGCTGAGGAGATGAATTCTGTTTGGCCCTCAGTAATTCCTGCGGGCATCATCTCCCGCTCCCTGCACCTGGAGAGAACAGGCTCGTAGTATGCTACTGTCCCCATGCCTCTGATCTCACACACATCCCTCTTTGCCACTAGGATTTACACTGTTTGGAAGATGGTATTATTTCACAGAAAAGTGTGTAGCTGGAACTTGTCTTGCTGTGCAGCCTGATGGCACCCACCAGGCCTTGTATTGAAGGGCAGTCCTGTCTCAAATAGCTCTAAACTTACCTATAGAGGACTTCAGCCATGGTGGGCATCCAGAAGAATGGGAATTTCCCCAGTGAGGATCCTTTCCTGGCCTATGTTACTGTTTGACCATAAATTTTTGAGGTCCTCGATGGCTTAATGCTTTCACGGTGTGATGATGCTGCATCGCCTCTTGATCATGGGGGAGGTGTGAGTGGGTGGGTGTTAGGAGCTGTCACAGCAGGACCTGCTGTGCGTGAGGGTGTGAGAGCAGCTCATTCTGAGGGCTTTGGAAAGTCTGTGGGATCCAGAGCTCTCCTGCACAGCAGGTTGGATCCTGGAAGCGTTTTATCATAGCATTTGGCTGAGATTGCCCTTCCTCTCCGTGTTTCATTGTATTTGTTCTCTGATTGCTGATTAGGTGTGAAATATCTGTTTGTGTACGTCGTGTTACAGGAAATGACTTGGTTTCTCTAGAAAATACCTGGTGTGCCATGTGAAATTTGAATGGCTGATGCCTTCACATTTCATGTTCTGAAGCCGAATGTGTCTGTAAATAGCAAAACCAGAGGTATTCTCTTGCAGATTGGACAGTTTTGCAAGTGATGTTTTACTGAATATAATGACAGAAACCTCTGTAATTTCTGCTTTCTAAATTTAAAACTTACTTGTAACTTGAGCGAGAGAGATGTTGTTCAAGCAATGTCCTGGTTAATATACTGTTTGCAGTTGTAAGTCCGACAATAGTAGCAACAAAATTGGCTTTTACAGGTGTTTTTTTGGGCTGGATTCTGCCTTTTAGACTCTGCTGGCTCTGCTAAATGACTATACGTGCGGGTGATTTCTTTTGGAAAAGTGTGTCTCCCACAACTTGAACCTTTTTTTCCTAAGAAATCTTAGGTTGTTGAGGGTACAGTGATTCAAGTTTTGCTGTTACAGCTTCTTAAGCCTTGGTAAAATCAGTCATAGTGCCTCAGTTTGATGCTGTAGCAGTAACCTTTGACTTCAGAGCAGCATATTCTGCATGGTCACGGATTTGTTGATTGCCTCTCCCAGTGTAGCAGCTTCTTGTTGCACCTCATTGCACCCTGTTCCCAGAAGTGGGGTTAAACTCTGTGATGTGCAACAATTATTAAGTTTGGGTTTTTTTTAATTTCCCCATGTTAACTGAACAAACCTGTAGCTCACTCAAGAGGTGAATTCTGAATATGGTCAAGCTACTTGAGCCCCAAGAAAAAAGTAGTATTCTCTAAGATATAATTGCAATGGTATTCCTTAAAAATATATTAGTAACTCAGAAATCGGTGTTATGGATGATGATCGATTTTCAGTGCAATTGCTTAGAATATACTTCTGCTTTTCTTGCCTGTGACTGACAGCTTGTATGTAGTAATTTTAATTGTTTTTCAATTATTTGCTCTGGCATTTAGAAAGGCACAGGGAATAAAAACATCTGAAGGAAGAAACTTCAGCAGGCAGGGGGTTGTCCTAGGAGTTAAAAGACTCAACAATTTAAGTGAATGCCACTTCTAATACCAAAAATCTATAACCTATGTTTTGTTCTGTCTGCACAGAGCCATCTGGTGCAGAATGGTAACACGAGGGTTTGGCATGGCTGCAGAGCTGTGGTGCCATGCTGAGGAAAACTGTGAGGTGGAAAGTTTTGGAGCCTCACTTGTTCAGTCACAGGTAGGAGCAGAGGCATTGCTTTGGCTGATCTGAGTGGGTGCTCCTGACCCCAGTGCCCAGGAGAGGGGAAGATGCTGCCCTGTGTTGGAGCAGGTGCCAGCTGAAGTTCTCTGTTCTTGTTAAATTAGAAATCTGGTTCCACTGTGGCTGCTCACAGTAGCTCTGCAGCAGTGATTAAATGTGCGACAGAGATAAAGATGGCCTGGGTGTGCATCCATCTCTTTTGTGTCCAAAAGCACTGATGAAGCCAGGAGGCATTTCAGCAGTGTGTCTTACCTCTACTGAAAGGTGGTAAAGCACTTGTTAAAACTGACATGCTGACTCTTTGTGGTTATCATTAAGATTTATCTCACACGGTTCTTTGGAAAAATGGCAAAAAGAAGTTGGGAGAAAAGTCACCTTGTGTATCACTTTTCCTCTCAAGGGCAGGCTGATCCTGGTTGGGTGCCTTCACTGCTGTCTCTAGCACAGCCTGAGCAGAAGGGTTGTGCTAAGTTGTCCCAACTCATTGCCTGGAGTGGTTGTAGCCTTGGCAGTGATGGAGCTGCATGATCCACAGGTGAATGAATGGCTTTTCCAGCAGCCAGCAGCGTCCCCTGCTGCCTCTGTGGGGCTGAGGTGCTGCCAGGGCTCTGGGTGAGGAGCAAGGCTGCAGGTGGAAGGGGCACCACATGTGTGGCATCAGGGAAGGGAGTGTTTTGGGAAGTGTTTTGTTCTGGCTGAATCACAGGGCAGCACATCTCTAGTCCTGGAGGCTTCCTCAAGTATTTTCCCATCCTCCTCCTCGTGGGGTGGAGCACTGGGGTAGGAAGGGTTGGCAAGAAAAGCTTTGAGTGAGTTCTTGATAACACTCACCAGAAATTGCACTGGGGACTCCTTTTGGATTTTTAGACATTGACTTTTGCATGTGAGACACCAGAAGTGTCGTGCTGGATGGAGCAATCCAAGTGTTGCCTCCAAACCAAAGGACAGGGTGCCTTTTGGTGGGGTATTCTTTAGGAAAAAGTGAAGAGTGAATTTCCTGTACAGTAGCATCTCAGCACACTGGAAACTTCCAGTTTCTTTTTCAGCCCCTGCAACGCCTGCGGCGCTGAGTGTGCAGTGAGGCTCTCGCCCTCAGCCCTGCTTGAAGCTTCCATGTTCCACTTGTTTTGAAGGAGTGTGTTCATGACTTTCCCTCCCACTGTTGGTGGGAAGATAGAAACCTGCTGTTTCCTAATTCAAGAAGGGTGAGGAGCAGAGTGGTTATCACCCTTTTGATAGTTCCTCCCCTTGCCCTGATGTTACTTTGTTGTTTGGTTTTCCCAAGCACCTGTTCAGACTTCCTACTGTTCTGGCTAATGTGGTGACTGCCCGCAGATTTCTAAATAACAGCAGTAAAACAAGTCAGATTCCTCTTGACTGTAGTTGGCTGTCCTCTCACAGTAGGTTCACAATGTTTAGGAAGCTGGATTCACTGCAGAAAGGTTTGGAAGCCTCTCAGAAGCATAAGTTTGTAGTACCTGATGCCTGAAGCATGAACCTTCCTAAGGTCATGGCTTTGAGTGTGCATACCAAGAAATAAATAACCACAAGATAAAAGTATTGCCCTGCTAGTGTTCAAAATTTCTGATTTCAGTTTTAGTAGGGATTCATAAAAAGCAGTTGAAATTGTAAGTGAAAATTAAAACTTAATTTTATATGAATAGAGTAGAATTTTTGTTTCTTTTGGAAAAATGGTGCAGCTGGGTCAGGGGACTTACATCCTGAATGCCACCTCATTTTCAGGAGGTTATGGTTTTGTGTAAGAGGCATCTTTTTATTTGGACTAGCAAAGTGGCATTATCCCTTCCTCTGCTGTGGGTAAATGAAAACTTCTGCAGAAGATGAGATTTGTAAGCCCCCCCTTAAATGTTTGTTGCTTTCAAAGAATCCCATGGATTTAAAAAAAACCCAAACATCATCAACCAAACCAGAACAAGCAATAGGCCAGTTAATTTAATTTAATTCAACCCAAACTCACACTTGTTAGCTGTTGAGGTTCTAATACAGTATTCACTCTTTGCACTGTACATGTTGTTCTCTAGTTCTGCTTCATTCTGGTTACAGCTTAAGCTGTAATGAATAGAGCATACATACAAAAATTAGAATAGCCAAGTTTCATTTTGCATAGTTTGAATCTGTTTTTCATTTCATGGATTTAGAAACTTCATGTCTGAAAAATGAATGCTGTGTTTATCAGATCTCTTGCTTATGAGCAATTTGTTTGATAATACATAGAGGAGCACAAAAATAAGGCTGAAAAGGGGACAGATCTGATGACCTGGTTTCAGTTTGGGGTTTTTTTGCTTGTACTCTGACATAAGAAGATATTTGTGGGTATTTGTTCTTCGTGAGGATTTGCAAAGTTCTGGTAATGCCAGCAATTCCTCTCTCACTGAAACAATTAGTACTGATTAAAAGAGCCAGATTTAAAGAGAATGTGGTTTATCATTTAAAATGTGTGCAGATAAGCAAGTATGAGAGTCTGTCCTCTGCTTCAGGCTCCTGGCAGTGGTCTGAAAACTTCTGTGTGTTTGTGGATTTCTCTACACAGGGGTTCTGGGTGAGATCGTACCTCTTCTCTCCCACTTCCCCCTCCTCCATCCCTCAAACCTTGCTGTCAGGTGCATTTCTGCTAGAGTTAGGATGCTGAAGTGCCAAAGCTTTCTCTTGCACTGCTCTTCCATCCAATCCATAAGGAAAACTGTCTCCATTGAGTGAAACGGGGATGCTGTTACCCAGTTATCTTGGAGACTGAGACTTGGTGTTCTCTCGTTAGTACATTCTTGATTTAAAATCTGTATGTGGATAACTCCTGACCTTGATAGAAATGCTTCAGGGTATGGAATTACTCAAAGTAGTCCAATCTGCTCTCTTGATTTTAACCTTTCAGGGTAGTTCATATGTACATATGGACCCTGAAAAGCTTTAGTACTCTGGAAAAGGGTACTAAAAACTGGCCAAAGACAACAAATACCCACAAGCATATTGATAACAGAAGTTTGGTCTGCATTATAATCTGTGCTGTATTTTTTGCTAGTGACTATTTAATTAGTGAGTATTTAACACTTCTGGATGATAATGGTCCCGGATAAGAGGCAGTGTACTTTTTCAGACATGAATGTAGGTCAGATGCCTGTTTGCTTTTTGCTGCAGTGCTGAAGCTGAAGGAAGACTGGAGCAGTTGGGACAAAGGGCATGTCCCCAGGTCCCCAGCAGCACAGGCTGCCCGTGGGCTTCCAGCAGACTTCTCCAGCTGCTCTGTTTGATTTGAAGCTTGCTATAAAGTGCCAGTGTGATTATTACTCTGGTTTGTTCTGATATGCGTGCTGTGGTTTGGGTGGGGGTTTTGTCCATATGGGCTCCAGTTGGGCTTACCCCTTTCCCTGTGCGGGGATTGATTCCTGTAAGTTTTGTCACAGTGAGTGTAGGCCTCTTTGCAGCCTCTCTGTGTAAAGGCTTAAAGTTCCTGTGCTTGGTGATGGTACTTTGTATGGAGGAAACTTTGGTGACCTCTGTTTGCTTAGCTTCAAGTATTTCTTAGCTATCAAGTAGATATAATTTAATTTTCTTTCCATTTCGGGGATTTTTTGGTTTTCTTTTGACCGATTTGGTTTTGATTTCAGAAAAGCTTCTTTAAAACATGAATCTTTGCTAATGAGAATTAATTTCTGGCTTCCATCGCAAGCAGTTACTAATTTTGCTTTGTTGTTGTTCTTAGTCTCTTCTCCTTTTTACCTTTCCATGCAGCATTCCCAAGCAAAGGTTATTTCCCAATTCCTCTTTCCTTCTGTGCCTGTTCATTTCTCAGTGCACAAGTGTTGGGGCTGAGTGAAGTAATGAGCTATGGATCACTTAGACTTCTTTGCATCCTCCCTTCATTAAGAGCAGTACAGAGGTAGGAGTTGACCTTTTAAGTATGTGTCAGCAGTAGTCACTGTATGGGAGTTGCATCCATTGCTTCTTCATTTCTATGACCAGAGTTAAAGGATCTGGATCCCCTGGGACAGGAGCTGTATGGACAGAGGGATAATCCTGAGTGCTGAGGTTAAAACTGCTCTGCTTTGTCTTAAACTCAGCTAACTCAGTGTGGCTGTGCTGTAGCTGGAGGGAAGTTCCATCTCCTAAAGACTTTTGGGGTAGCTTTAGCAATTCCCTTCCAAGCTTGTTCTGGGAGTATTTTAATAGGGAGAACTTACCCCAGTTGCTGCCTCTCCTTTGTGAGGGCAGAGGGTGAATAATCTGTTCCACTGAAATGGCAGGAGCTGGGAGTAGCCTGTCCTAGGCACAGGGCACCTGTGACACCAAGTGTGGGGTTGGTTGTGTTAGTGGATAACTTTGCTATAGAATCACAGAATGGTTTTGGTTGGAAGAGGCCTTAAAGAGAATCTAGTTCCAATGCCCTGCCATGGGCAGGGACGTGTTCTATTAGATGAGATTGGTCAGAGCTCCATCCAACCTGGCCTCGAACACTTAGGGATCCAGGGGCATCCACAGCATCTCTGGGCAACCTGTGCCAGTGCCTCACTATCTCACTTCCTCACATTTAATCTAAACCTACTCACAGATTATGGCCATTCCCCCTTGTCCTGGCACTCTGTGCCCTTGTAAGAAGTCCCTCTCCAGCAGACTGTTTGGCCCAGGCTATCCAGATGCCTACAAATGTCATCTTTCCCTCAAGTTTGTTTTGGTAGGATTGTTTTTCTGGTAAGGAGGCTGTTGATCTTCAGTCAGTTCAACCATATCTGGGGTTGGTGGCTCGTAGGAATTATATGAACTTTTAGTCATCTTGTCCTCTTAGGAAAAAAAAAAGACCACCGAAGTTTAAGGAATAAAAGGTAGTGGTGGGGGCAGGCTGTGGACTGATCCTCAGCAAGCTTCCAGTTCTAACTAATAAGAAGTAGGTATTGGGAACAGCTTTATCATGGGCATAGGTGGAATGCAGGGAGAAGCATTAGAGTTGCTGGCCTGGAAATGGGAAGGTTTGAAGAGAGCACTGGAAGCTTATGGGGCAGAGTTGCTTCTGCCCCTGGCAGTGATGTTTGGGCCAGCTCATGTGTGGGGTGTGACTTACCTGGCAGCTACCAATGTGGTGAGATCTGCTCAGGAGATATCCCTAGCCCATGCTGCTGCTGCAGGGCCCTGGCCAGGTATCTGTGTACACTCAGAGGAAAAGGCTATTAGTGTCATTGTTTATACTGTATTAGTTAATTACGCTTTGGATGTGGCCGCCTCCTTTTATTTTCATCCTTGGCTTTGATTCTGTCCAGTTTGTGCCTGAAACAGTCTTGGCAGGATCTTCCTCCGTTATTTTCAGGGGATCAGTGGCTTCTTTCTTGCTTTTCTTCATCCTTGTTGCACACGGTCTCTTTTACTGCCCCAGCCTTTCTGCAGAACATGTTCTGTCCCTGGCTTCATTGAGTAGCATCGTTTATAATTAAGTCAGGAATAAACTGTAATAGGGCTTTCTTGGCCAGGTGTTTCCACTATGGCTTTCCAAAGCAGGTCTGAATTGGGAATGTGCAGAGCTACAGTGACTGCAGATCAGTACTTGATCTCTGGACAGATGTCTTTTTGGGTTTATGAAATTGAAAATTTGAAATTGCCTGTAACAGCAGCTATATCTCTGCCCCTTTGTGTGCAGTTCAGTCTTGCTGTGGCTCTGCCAAGATGGTGACATCCCTGGTCACGCTGTTGGGGCACGTGGGGTGTCTGCAGCTGTGCCTCCAGCTGCACTGGAGGGGCTGGTGCAGCTCTGATTTTTATTCAGAGATGTCCAGTGCTGCGGGAAAAGTGCACCCTGTGGCTGTCAGCATTGCCTGTGTTGGTGGGCTTCTGATTTATGCCACTTCTTCCAGCAAGATTAATGGATTGAAGAACAGCTTCCAGTGACAGAGCCAAGAGTGGTTACTGGATAAGGGCTATTTTTTCCCCTTTTTAATGATGTGGTTATTTTCAAGGGAGGAAGATTGGTGGCAGACAGTTGAGGACTGCCAGTATGTTTACCATAATAAAAACACTTGAAAATTTAAGCTTTCTTTGCTTGATATGTTTCATTATTTGCTGTATGGTGAGAATTTCAGGAGGGTAAAGGTACCTGGCTTTCTAATAGAAAGCCTCCTCCTCAGGAGGCTGAGCCCCAATGTTTGGTATTTCACGTAGTGAATTGCAGTCTGGTGTGTTTAGTTGGTGTAGTACAAATTCAAGACGTGACTTTGCCGGTGGTGTTTGTGTCATCCTGCTGCTGAGTCTTGGCTTGTGACCCCTTCCACAGTGATCATTTGGGGTCTTTGGTGGAGAGGGTTTGATTAAAAACATCTGCAAGGTACAGTCTTGTTCTGTCCAGAAATAGCACAGAGTGGTCTGAAATGCTGCATATCACCTCAAGTTTAGGCTGTAGCTCGTCCCATCTAAAGAGCAAATTAATGCCAAACATTTGATAACAGAGTAGACAGTACTGACTCCCTTGAGGAGAACATCAAACAATGCAAAACCATGACGTTCCTCATCAATGGAGAAGGGCCTGTCCCTTCCTTCGTCACTAACCAAGGCTCTTACCTGGTTTAATTTCTTCAGTGTATCTCCACCAGAGTTACAACGTGGTGCTTACCCGATCTGCAGTGGCTCACAAATTTTCTTGTTATTTAAATACTTCAATGTTTCCATGCTCCGAAGGTGAACAGTGCTGTGATCAGATGTAGGGGACTACATCTGAAGTTTATTTTTTTAAAAACTTTGAGCTTTCCCTAGCTCACAGAAAAGTCACTGTTACTGCAGGCTGAATTTTTGGCCATCAGGATATATCAGCAGTTTGATCTTGAATTTTAATAGGAGTGAAATTTGTTGTATTCTGACATAAGAAATACATGCTTTGGGGCTATAATTTTCCTATAATGAGGCAGAGTTTAAAGGAGGAGACTTAACTGTACCTGGAAAAGACAACAGCTGCTACTTTTGCTCCTCTGCTGTTGGTTTTTCAATGTTACACGTTTTGAAAGTCCCTAGCAGATTTTTTTTATTCTGTGTAAAGAAAAAAATGTAAACGCATCTCTGGCAGGTTGGTGGGATTTAGGGAGAGTAGAGAGGAAAATTATGCAAGACAGTGACCTGCTGCAGTGCATCCTGTTACAAGGCTCTCCCTCAGGACATGGTGCTTCCTGACCTGCCTCTGTGACCCACTGGTGGGGACTTGGTGGTGGGTGATGGTGAGTCCAACACCTGACTGCTAATGCCGGGGAAATGAGAGAGGAAACTGGGCAGGAATGAGAATAGCTGCTGACTTCTTGGAAAGAGATTTAGGCATTGTCTGAATAGTTTCTTGAAAGCCACCTTTTCACTGGGCTGGGGTGTTGGAGGTTGACAAAGAGTTGATTTAAATGCAGACTTGCCTAAGGGCAGGGGTTGTGGGTGTCCTTCAGGTGGATCAATGTGAATGGCTCTGGCAAGTCTCCAGCGAGGTTTTACTGCTCCGGCCAGTGACCCTTCTCAGGTTACAGTTGTCAGTAAGATGCACATCCATTGTATGTGTATGCACAGCATCGGAGATAATCAGCTGGGATATACATGTGCCCCTCAAAGCCCAGGCTGGAAATCTGTGTAAAAAAAATTTGAGGCCAAAGTCACATTTACAAGAACACAAGTAGAAAACAGACTAAAAAAAAAAAGAGAGGGTTTGCATCTGAAAGTGCATCTGCATTTTAAAAGCAACAGCCAAGACAGCATCTCTGGTTCCTGTGCTCACAGATGCAGCTGGAGACACGGAGGCTCCAGCAAGGCAGTGGCACAGAGAGGGGCTGCAGCTCCCTGCCCGGTGCCGTTCACATTCCCTGTTCCTGAACTCCTGCTCAGCAATAAGTTACTGTGTGGCTTTTGATGAGTGACTGACAAGAATTTCAACAATGTAGTCTGTAGCATCATTATGTGCCTTTTTTTCATGTGACAGGGTTTATTCTTTTGTGTTTTCTTTAACCACATGAAGAGGACCCATAAAACTCAACGAGAAACGGAATATACCTTTTATTAGAGAGGTCTGTTGTGTTTTAGTTGCTGGGATGTTGAACTGGGAATGGCAAGAGACGTGCCTCGAGCAGGGTGGTTAGCAGGATGGAGAAGTGAAGCAGAAAGGTGTGTTTGTGCTGTAACAGCTTTAATGAAGAGCATATTGCTTGTGCTTATTGGCAAGAAAAATACCTAGAGTGCTTCTTGGAGCTCTTAAAATGCTGAACCCACCTGGGACATGTTGGTGGGTGCTGCTAAACAGGCAGGATACCACACAACTGGGTACAGGGACTCTTGCATCCTGTGAAAACCTATTGTACCTCATCTTGGCTCAATTACTGACAACACCAAAGCTCCTGGATCCTCTCCTTGCAGAGGTCCTGCTGGTAGAGCACATCCAGCCAGAGAGGCTGCGTGCTTTGCAAACAACCCAGGACCTGCTCTCAGCTCTTGAGCAGTGACACAGAAATGCGTCGAATTAAACAGCCTTAGGGTTTGTGTATTGAAAGATTTTGGTGTTCTTGTGGCTGCTGCACAGCCCTGGGAGGCTGAGGGGATTTGGGTGGCTGTGTCTGCAGAGCTGATACTTGTGAGCGGGTTTTGGAGACAGGCAAGGTCAGTGTGTCCGTCTGTGTCCTAGAGGGGGTGGTGCTGTTTATGCTCCCTTTCTGCTCCGTAGTTTTGGGACAAAGCAACACCAGTTCTGCTGATACAAGCTAAGCATCAGTATATAAGATTTTTTTGTGATTGTACCTGTCTTTGGTTTAAATTATTTTCTGGTGAAGCTTTTTCTTGAGCACATCTGGGAAGCAGGGAAGTTACTAACTTGTAGATACCAACTTTTTTTTTTTTTTCCCAATTGATAAACACTTAATTTGCTGTTCTTATCACGTTTCAGCCAGGAAAATTTCACTGTCTCTTGCTACTACTTTTTCTGTATGTTGCAACCTTTGAAATGAACAAACTGGTGTCTGTAAAATAATGGCATCTGGTAATGACTCCAAATACTTACCTGTTCAAATGTGTGAAGTTTGAGTGCAGTCATTTACCAGAGGTCATGTTCCTTACTGAAGAAATGACAAAAACCTTCTCAAATCCTCTTACTGTTTTGTTATTTCAGAAGAATGGGAGAACCATTGTGTTCTTTGAAGGTGTAGGAGCCACTAAGTAAAACCAGGACTTGCATTTTAATGTAAATGTCTCTGCTGTCCCATGTAATTTGCGCACGGGGGGGGGGGGGGGGGGGGGGGGAGGGAGGCAAATCTCTTCAAAAGCATCTGGAGCTTTAGTGATTTCTTGTGTTCTGGTTTTTCCCCAAAGATCCGAGCCAAGAAGAAACCTACTCCAGTGAAGTATGAAGTTGGGGATCTTGTTTGGGCCAAGTTCAACAGACGCCCATGGTGGCCATGCACAGTTTGTCATGACCCAGTGCTGGACTGTCACTCAAAAATGAAAGGTACTGTATCTACTCAGACCACAAAGTGGAGGTGTTGTGTATGGTAGGATGCTGCAGTTTTAAATTAATTTAAAAAGCATTTCTGGCCCTTGAAAGGTGTGAAGAAACAGACTCTGCTGTGGAAAACAAGACCTGGATCCATAAAGTAGAGCTAAATGAAGGAGGTGGTGGAGGAAGAGGGGGCTGGGGGTGGTGAATTGGCAGAGAAAGCTGTTGGACACTTAGGCTTTTCTTCCCAGAGTGTTGGAAGGACGAGTAGCTGGGCTAAGCTCAGGGCAGTGCAAAGAAAAAGCAACCTCTTAAAAATGTGATGCAGAGAAAAAGGAGATGGATCAGAGAGGTGCAACTAGGTGAGGAAGCAGAGCTGGGAAGATTGGAGTGTGTGAGGACACAGAGTTGTTCTTGAAGAATGGGAGGCAGGAGAGGCTGAGAAGTGGAGTGTGGGGTAGTGCACACTAGTGTGTAGCTGCTAAATGCTTGAAGGTGTGATAGGAGCGTGTACATGGAAGTGAAATTTTTGGGTCTTGTTTGGCACAAGAAAGCAAGGGGCTGTTGATAAGGAAATTCTGGAAAAACCTAGAGATGGAGCCACATATGTGAATATTTAGAGTGTAGTGTGAGCAAGCTGAGTGTGAGGAGGAGAGATGGGCGGGCAAATATGACAGAGCTGCATGTGCTTGACCACAGGAGAGAGCCAGGAAGGGGGAAAGAGTCTGAAAAGATCAAGACAGAGGTAGGTGAGTGATGCAGAGAACAGAAGGGAAGTGATGAGTTGTTTGCTTTTAGGATCATACCAGATGCCAGGGGGAGACTGCCACAAACAGAAAGGCTTATTTGTTCCTGGTTTCCCCTTCTGATTCTTTTTTTTTTCTGTGAGCAAGTGGAAACCCCTTGAACTGGTGTCCTCTGCCACTGACAGCTCTAGACTGGTGAGATTGCCACTCACTACTTTATTTCTCTCCAGGTCTTGTGGCCCTTGCCAGCCTAAGCACAACAAGTGCTGGGCACAAGTGGAGTTCTTTTTGAGTGGCCATCAGCTCAGAGACACTGCTGTTTATCTAGAGACATGAAGTAGCTTTTCATACATGGTGCTCACATCATCCCCAAGCCTGGTTGCTGAAGTCTTCTTTCTTCACCTCCCCCTTCATCCTTTGCGAGGCATTTATCCTGATTCTAGAGAACACTGAATGTGCTGTTTTAAATAGTCTCTTTCCAGCTCTCAAATTCCTGTTGGAGATGTTTCCAGAAGATATGCTGACATATATTCTCCCCCCTCATGAGGTTTTGGGCAGGATTTAATGTATATAGCTGTCCAGTATTCCCCTCTCAGCCTGTGCATGAGGATTTCTAAAAAAGGAATTCTTCAGGGAGGAAACATTCGTTTAGCAAAGTCCAGGAAGGCCTGATTTCCAGCCACATGAAGGACTCTCCCATCATTGTTTTATCTGTGTTCAAACCAGTGGAGCTCAGGGGAAAACTGTATTTTCCAGTTGTGGCTGTATGTAATCTGCTTGTCTCCCCTTCCCCATACCAAGGTGGCAAAGCAGGTGGATCTGAACTCTGGCACTTTTGGGCAGGAAGAGCTGCTGGGCTCTGTGTGGATGGTAGGAAGCACAGTCCTCCTGCCTTGGCTCTCCTGTTGCCAAGGGAACAAGCCCTTCAAAACAAGGCAGGTCGCTTCAGCCTCACTTGTGCTGAAACCTCTTCTCTTGGATTTGAGGAATGGTGTTTAGTTTAAGGCAGTTTACCTTTTCTCAGCAAGCTCTTGACTTGGAAGATTTTTGGAGCTGGAAGGTGTAAACTCAGTAGGTTGAGTCCCAGAACTGTGAATGGGGTGGATGAAGCCTGTCATCTTTGCACTTCGTTTGATGTTCTTCTGGTTGTTGCATGTCATCGTCTTGGTGGTCTTAGTTAGAATCTCAGTTTCAGCATCGCTTAAGGCCAGGCTGCCACACAGTGCTGGCACCCTGGAAGAGGCAGCACAAACCAAATGGGCTGGAAGTATAATCTGCCTGTTCAGAGAAGGTGTTTCCAGGAGAAGGTTAATACATTGCAGCAAACTGCAGGGAGAAGTTTATATCCCTTGTTTTCAAGTCTTTTTTGCTCTGTTCTAATGCTTGTGACCTGTCCTTTTTCACCAGCACACCCAGTACTGATTCAGTTCTTATTTGTACCATGTGTTCAACATTCTTGCACAGAAAGTACCTTTAAAGAATCTTTGAATGTGCCTTTATTATTGAGTTTCTTCTCTTTCTCTGCTCCTCCATGCCTGAAGTATGGAGAGACTCATTGCAACTAATGTTGTGTCATGTTGCACCTGATCTTTTCAGTGTGTGTGCATGTGTTTGCTTAAATGCTGCTGTTAATGTTTTGTGTCCTAAAGAAGGCTTTGTTTGGTATTAAAACACTGAACAAGATGGGATATATTGTGATGGGGGAGGCTCAACCTGTGTGAGTAAATCCTGTCCAGAAGGATGTCAGTTCCGGGTGTTGCCAGCACCGGTGTGTTTTCCCAACGGTCAAGTTCTCTGCACTGTTTAATCATTAATCAGGGAGTAGCAGAAAATAAATGTTCTGCCTGGTATGTTGTGTCTCTCAAGGAAAAAAATATTTAGGTATTTTTGCCTTTTTTTTTTTTTTTTGCAAAGAATCTTTGCTGTAGGGAGATGACCAATCATAAGCTTGTTAATCAATTGTTTGTAAGAAAAAAAGCCCAAACAACTTAAAAATAGAGAGTAGCAATGTAGAATATAGACAGCAGCAATCAAAGGGGTCTCCCTTAGTTCTGAGTAGAAATCCCCAGAACTGGCATTTGTGTGGGAACATTGTGAAGCAGAATGTAGTTGAAAATTACCCGTCAAATTGTTACTGCTTTCTGTGTCTCTATTTGTGTCTTTATACTGTTACATACAAGGGGTTAATTCTGTTAAATTTCTCAAAATAGTTTCCAATCGGAGACCATACCGAGAGTACTATGTGGATGCCTTAGGAGAACCTTCAGAGAAGACCTGGGTTGCTGGGAAAGCTATTGTCCTCTTTGAAGGGAGACATCAGTTTGAAGAGCTGCCTGTTCTCCGGAAAAGAGGAAAGCAAAAGGAAAAAGGCTACAAGCATAAGGTGAAAGATCTGTTTTCTGTAATATGTTTTTATTTCTTTGAATCTGCACAGTACAAAATATTCCTTTATGCCTGGAATTGTACTTTGACAACTTCTGTGAGACTGACTGCAGCAAGGCGGCCAGGGAAGGGATTCTTTGCATCCTTCAGCAGCGTAGTTTATAAACTGCCAGGAGTTTCCAGGCTCTCTTCTGTGCTGGGGTGTGGCCTGCTGCTTCTATTGCCCTGGACAGCTCTGGGAGGCAGAGGAATCGGGGCTCTGTTGGTGTGGGATCTGTTCAGTGGCAGAGCCCTCTCCTGATGTGGATTGCAGCACTGCTAAAAAACTTCTACGCTCTCTGGCAGCCTCCTTTGGCTGATCTGAATCAGAGGTGGAGTTGCACGCTTCACTAGATCACTGGCTGAGATAAAGCAGTGGGGTTTTTAGCACTGCTTCAGTAATTCTCTTTATAGAAACCTGTTAGGACTTATAATTTGACTTGGAAAATGCTTTGTCAGTGAGCCTGTGGGAATGAGTTTTGTGGCTCATCGCACCATCTCCGTTTCCAAACATAACAGCCCTGAGCAGTTGTAGCCAGTTAATGTAATGTGACACAGGGGTCTGGTCTATGTCTTCAGGAAGGTGACTGCAGAAATTAACTCGTTAGAATTGCTGAAGTGAAGAGCTACAGAGGCTACTGTGTTACTGTAAGAGAGCAAATAGTTATACTAGGCAATGGTACCTGGCTTTTCTTTTTCTCTTACTCTAAAGCTTTATAACCTATGTTAGTGCAGAACCATCAGATTGATTGTGCTCTTGCAGACGTGAGTCCCTGGGGGCAATGGCCTCATCTGGTTTTCCTTTTCCAAGGGCATGTTCAGCATCTTCTTTAAGGACTTCTCTCCTTGTGCTCCCAGCCCTCCAACAACTAGTGACATACTCCCAAGTAACTTCTCTGGTCCTAGAAGTGCTGCGTGGCTGGAATCTCATTCTATATGTAAATGGAGTACCAGCATGCCTGCAGTAGAGGGAATCAAATGTTTGTTGCTCACATAAATGTCCAGGTTTGCACCCCCGGAAGCCAAAATTGATGCAAAGCTGAGAGTATTTGGCTGGATTGCTGTCAGGCTTCATAAAACCTCTTGAGTCTGCTGAGATGAGACTTTGTTGGTTTGCGTTTTTCTTCAAAAGAAAAGTGTCAGCAATGTGAGTTGTTCCTCCTGCCTTGGAATCGGTTTTGGTTTTAGGAGCAGTTGTGAAGTCTTTGATTTGCTGTTGTGCAGCCAAAAACTACACATGCAGATAAGATACAAGTTCCTTGTTGATTTTGAGTATTAGCAGAGGTTCCTGGTAAGTATGCAGAGAGCTTTCTGTTTTTTCTAAAGGTACAGAGTTAAACGGGGAGACTTCTCAGGAACGGACATTGTGAACTTGATAGAGCACATCTTAAATGTGTGTGGATCTCATGTTTGTCCCAAGGTGAGTTGATGGAGAGGGCAGATCGTGCTCTGAATTCAAGGAATGCAGGAAGGATCAACAATGAGCACAGCAAACAGGTCTACTCAGATATTTTGAGGAAAACAATGCTGCATTTGCCTTGAGAGGCTTGTTGGCTGTAGCTTTGCATTTCTGTGCCAGGGATCCATACCATATGCATTGCCCTTTACAGGCTGTTGTGTTCAGGATGCATTGGGATGCCAAGACATCTGGTTCCTCGGAGACCTGTACTTGCCAGGGACCTTTTTACTGTTCTGGGAATGCGCAGGGCTCAGCTGGAATGCAGGGTGCTTACCCAGGAGCAGTACTTCCTGTGTCTGCCAGACACAGTCTCAGGGAATCCGTGTGATTGTCTTAAAGATGCAAAATGCAGGAATGTCACTGTGTTCTGTGCCTTGTGCTCCTTGCTTTTATCTCGGTTGCTTACTCAAATTTTGTCTTTCTCATTTTTTGTCTCCAACTTTTAAGGTTCCTCAAAGATTTATGGCTAAATGGGAAGTCAGTGTTGGACAGGCAGAAGACATTCTTCTTGGGGGGCCAGAGGATCAGAAGTGCAGCCAGAACTCCAGTGAGCCGGACAGCGAGAAAGACGTGCAGTTGGAATACTACATCAATGGCCCTGGAGCAGAAAGGGACACGCAACTGAATGGCTGCTTTAAATCCTTGGCCTTTGACTCCAGACACATGGCCAGTGAAAAAGGAAAATTGCACATCAAGCCACACGTGAAAAAAACCTCTGAAAGCAGAAAAAGGACTAGAGTAAAAAAGAGTGGTGCAAGAGAGGAAACATCGAGGGGAGAAATCAAAGACAAAACACCAGAGAGCATAGTTAGAAACGTGATTGTTGGGGACCTGCCAGAGAAACACGCGTCTCACGAACTTCGCCGGATTGCCAACAGCCTCACAGCATCCAGTAGCACCAGGGAAAACCATTTGCTTTCCTCCTTGGGGGAAAGACGTTTTGAAAAGACACCTTTGAAACCGGACTATGAGAATCGTAAAAGTGATGCTCTGAAAAACACCCTCCAAGGGGATTTGTTTTCCAGCCCATCTTTTGAGAGAGAGAAGAGCTCCCTGGGCATTTTGTGCAGTTCCAAGTTACAAATACACTATTCTGCGTCCGATGCTGGTGTTGAGAAAAAACAAACTGAATCAGATTCGTCCTCTTCCCTCTCTGATGGTGGGAACAGTGATGTAGATACCATGGACCAAAGTTCAGAGAGAGCCTCTAGTGCTCTTGAAGTTAGTGATTCTTCAGATAAAGTGGAGAAGGAATTTCCTATGACATCAAGTGGAAACATTAAACTTTCCATGTATCTTTCTCAGAAGAGCAGCAGGAGGGCCAGGAAGAAGTCGTACAGAGATCGCAAACCTCTGGGAGGTTCTGTAGCCAACAGACTTGATGCTGAATTTGTGGATGGGGAGCTTGAAGTAGGTTTCTCTGATGCTGAGATGTCATTGACACCTCTTGAGTGCTCTTCGGATGTGAGAAATGACAATCTTTCCCTAGCAAACAAGCACACTATCCCCCAAAGTGTTTCCAAGGACAGCTCCTGGCCTGCTGTAACAAATCAAGCAATCTTGAAACCGAAAAGCATGAAATTACCCCGAATCAGGAGTATAAAATGTAAACATAAAGAAAAGGTTGCCGGGTTGGAGCCTCCTCTTGCAAAAGAGGAGGGTGGTGTGAATCGCTGCTCTTCAGATACCAAAGGTTTCTCTGGCCTTCAGAGAGATTCTCTTCAGAGAAGTGGAAAAGTTGATGGTCAGAAACTGTTAAACAACATGCATGAGAAACCCAGGGATTCTGCTGAAATCGAAACGGCCGTGGTGAAGCACGTTCTGTCGGAGCTGAAGGAACTGTCCTATCGGTCCAGGAATGAGGATGCCAGTGACTCTGGCACTCCAAAGGCCACAGTACCTTTACTTTTCTCTTCTGCCTCTGGTCATGGTCGTTTGCCTATTGAACCAGATTACAAATTCAGCACCTTGTTAATGATGTTGAAGGATATGCATGACAGTAAGACAAAAGAGCAGCAACTGATGACTGGTCAAAATATAGTCCCATTTCGAAATACCAGCACAAGTGATGGTTCTGGAAGCAATTCTGCGAGTGGTCTCAAGTCTTTGTCTATTGTAGGTCCCCCATATAAAATAGAAAAAAATGGAGATTGTGTCCAAGAAACAGTAACTCCAAACTCCGCTATAAGCAACTCCTCATTTTCACGCAATCCTCCAACCAAGTTGACAGGGATTGGTACTGGTAAAAGGGAGCCTGCGAGTGCTGCTGTTTCTGGGACAAATGGCACAAATTGCATGTCCAAACGCAACTGTTCAAAATCTAAGCAGTCATCAAAGCTTGGAGATAAAACAGTTTCAAACAGAAAGGACTTAAAACCAGGAGGGCCAAGTAAGTTGCTAAGTCGGTTACCCAGAGATTCAGGAGAACATGCATTCCGTGTGCACGGTTCGGTTACCAGTCCTCTAGGGAATGAGGCAGAAGATACTGAGAGGAAAGAGTCTATTGATTTAACAGAGCATTCAACTGATGAAGACTCTGCCTGTTTATCTGATGACAATTTAGGTCGTATTGGAAGGAGACCTGAAGCTGGTAGAAATAATGAGAGCTGCAATTCTGCTGAAAATGGGGAGAGTCCAGACTTGGATTCAGAGGCAAATAGTGAGAGCTCTCTTGGTGATGAGTCTAATGATATAAATCACGTAGCACCCAAAAAGCGATGGCAGCGTTTTAACCAAAGCAGTGCTAGATCTAATAAGCACATCAGTAGATCTAGGGAACAAGGAAACTTGGAGAGTGCCTTTGGCCTGAATTCTCCTGGCTTTTCACTGAAGGGAAATGAGTGCTTGGGACGTAGGCATTCCCCTCATTCAAAGGTGCTTGAGGGAGACCTGGCAGTTCAGGACTTTGAGAATCGTTTAGACTTAGTTGATAAACGTTTGAATGTATGTGGTAAGCCAAACACCAGTGTGATGGACTCAGAAACAGAGCTTGGCAACTTTGCTCCCCAGTCTGAATTCTCTGCACAAGGTAAGGGAGCTGGACTTGCGCCAGAGTGTGTATTTGTATACATTTTACACTTTTTCATTTAAAGGATAAGTTACAGAACTTGTGGCTGTCTGACAATGTGAAGATGTCTACATCTGAGAAGAAGAAAGTGTGGGACCTTGGTTTGAGTTCTCTGTAAGCATGGAGAACAGAGGAGGCAGAGTAATTACGTGCTTGTACTCAGGTTATTGGTCAGAAAATTTTACACACATTAAAAATCTTCCACAGTGAAAGGTAAAATAAGGATCCTTCTGAGCCTGGGATTTTTTTTAAACTTGCACCTCCATAATGTGTTCCTTAGCACCACAAGCTTGGTGTTAGTGGGATAGGTCAGTGCTAGAAAGTTCCAGGAAACTGAACCTCAATGTCTGCTCTGTTTTTTATCTTTTGTAGTGCTGTTTGACATAGTTTGGTTTGTTCTGTACGATTTCCTCATGACAATGTGTTGGGAGTTTTTTGGGTTTTGTTAGCTGCTCATAATGAATTGTGGAGCCCCACAGATTTCCTAATTTACAGTTCTGGTGTGGCTGCCTGATGGGTGAAAGAGAACAGAAGAGAGGGAAGCTGCCAGGGAGGCTGGGCTGGAGGTAGGTCTGGAATATGGCAGACAGAAGTAAGGCAGCAGCATCGGAAGGGAAATTACCTAGGAAGGATGAGGCTTCTGAGGACCAAAAGGCCAGGGAGCTCTGCCTCTTCCACAGAGATGGGGACATTTGGTTAAAGCCAAAGGAGGAAATAAAAGGGTTGTGCGTGGAAGGAGTAGGGCAAACAGAACCATATTCAGCGTGTACCATCCTCAGGCTTCTGCAGGGAATCTGGGGAAACACACCTTAATAAAAACAATAAAATTAAGTTTTTACCTAGGTTTCACTAAACTCAATTGCTCTAATCTAATTATGATACCATCAAATAATACAGCTCATCAGAATTTTGAGCCTGGGTGCATTCTGTCACTTATGTGTTCTCTCAGTGCACATTTTGATGTTTGTATTTTGCTTTTTATGGTTGCTGGAGGCTGCCTGCACCTCTGTTTCAGTTGTGGCAAAGGCAGCTCCTGGCTTGGTGGTTGTGGGACCTACCCAAGGCAAGTTGCAGCAGGCACAGAAAACAAGCCTATAGGGTGTAACACATGGGGTAAAAGTTCTGGTTTTAAGTCATGACCAGCTTAAACTTTCACTGGCTCCTCTGGCTGGGTCTGTGTGTTTTTGGGGACTGAAGTCTCTGTAGAGCAGGTGAGAGGATGCATGTTCTGGGCTGTGCTGCAGGTTCCTCCTTCACACTGAGATCCAGACAGGTTCTTAAGGCTTCATGGTGGTTTGACAGTAGAAGCATCCCTGCAATGATGCTGTGTGAGGTGAAGATAAAAGTCTGCAGAGAGAGCTAGGAGGACGAGGTGCTGAGAGGCAGTAAAGTTAGGAGGGTAGTGGCAGAGGAAGGCAGCGTGCTCCAGGCGAGGTGGCCGTAGTGGAGAGGAGTGTACATGGTCCTGGTGCTGCACACAGGGATGCAGCAGCAGCAGTCAGGGCCTGGGTTTGCTGGCAGAAGTGCCAGATCAGCAGCTGCAGTGTAAACTAATTCCCCTGCCCTATATAGCACGTGAGCTCTGTGCACACCCACCTCCCTTTGTACAGATGTGCCGTGGGGAGGCACCAGAGCTGCTGTCAGGGCTGCTGTTACATCCCCAGTGCTGGTGGGGCTGAGTAAACCTCTAATGCTATGAAAAGACCATTCCTTTATATTGGGCAAGGCCTAGAAAGTAGAGAAAGTGATGCTTGAAGCTGGGCTGACTGCTCTGTTTTGAGAAGATGTGACCCATCCTTGCCCACAGCAGGCAGAGTTTCAGTGTAAAGATCACAACAGATTGCAGTCACAACTGTGCCATTTCCAGCTCAAACTACATAAATTCTTCATAGTTAAATGTCATCAGTGGGCATAATTTCGCTACAAACCTTGTACAGTGAATTAGAGCAAATGAGGCAAAAGTGAAGATTGATGGAATTGGCTGATGTAAACAATTTTATAAATAAAATCAGGTATGTGATTTGCCACTTCCAGTCAGACTGCATTTGGGGTTCTTGTACGGGATTGCTTTTGGGAACAAAAAGCAGTTAAACCAGACCTTTTGGCACATTGCTGTGTACTCTTCTGCAAGGCTTTGGGGCTCTAAATAGTTGCCTGGTGAGGATACTCATCCCATAACTGCTTATGTGCTGAAATGTGTGTTTCACTCAGACACCTGTGCAGAGTGTTAATAGAGGCTGAAAATAGCTGTGTTTGAGAAAGTTGTTTCTTTCTTCTCTTTTGGCCAAGTTTAACATTTTCATGCTTGTTTAACCACAAAGCCACAATAAAATGTAGCAGTCTTGTCCAACATCCCTGTTCTGAAGCGTTGCATTGAAGTGCTTTGTTATAAAATGCTTCTGTTTTAAAGAAGAAAAATCCACCTCCTCAAATGAAATGAATCAAAGAGAATATTTACTGTTTGTTCCAAAACTTCCAGGAGACCGCAGGTGTTTTCATGACTAGGGGAAATCTTTGGGCAGTATTACTTAATGATTTTGAAAGCTAAAAAAGGAGATAAGTCAGAGGTATTCTGGGAAGTGAGAAAAAGACGTGAATGTGCATCACCTTGCTTTTGCAGCTTGCTCGGAAGAGATGTTATAGAGTGTCAGCGTTCAGTTTTTTGGAGCCTGCCTATGCGTTGGTGTGTTGAGGTGATGTAATGGGTGGTTAGGGTTGTGGTGAGGAAACACCTTTTACCTTGCAATGGTACCACATTGTGCAAACACAAGAAGTGTCACAGTCACTGGCTCCCTGATCTCGTTGTGGAACAAACAAAGCAATAAATGGGCTCGCAGTAGCAGATGGGGAATTTGGAGCATACAAAAAAATGCCAGGGAGGAGGGGAAGGGAAGGAATTAAGCTTATGTGCTCCTAGTGAAACTAGACTGAAATGTGTTACGGGAAAACAGTGTTTTCCTGTGCCACTGCACTAAAACCAAAAGGGTTTGGGTAAACAGCAAGAGAGTCCTGAGTTGCTAATGGCCTTTGGTTCTGGTAAAAGTACTGCAGGAAAGTTAGATGTAGCTTGGAGGGACGTGTTGGGTAAAATTTCAGGAGCCTCTCAGTTTAATGTGTTTTGATTTCTTACCTGAACTGCTTGAAGTCCTTAGAAATCCCCCCTGCTAAGTTGGGATTTTGGAAAATAGGAAACTCAAAAATTCTAAAACTGTCTCAAAGAGAAAGAATTATCAGCTCTTCCCACATGGAACCTCTGGAAGAGAAGGCAGGAACAACTATTCTCCACAGATGATGAGGACAGTTTTGTCTTGTGATCATCTCAGAAACACAGTCTTGAAGCTGCTTTCCTTTTTCTTAGCACATTCAGAGAGGAAGCGCCTTAGAAAGCCGAGTAAACGGCTTCTGGAATATGCAGAAGAATATGATCACTTGTTTGCACCCAAGAAAAAATCAAAGAAGGGCCAGGAGCAATTGCAAAAGGTTGGTGAAGGCCAGTGTGCTCTTTGTGGTTATTACTCTGGGGCTCTGGTCTCTGTGTGTTTGTGTTCTTGGTGGCTGAGTGTTCTTGCTGTGTGCAGTGCCATGCAGGATGAATGTTTTCACCAACATATTTCACCATGCCAGGTGAATTCTGTGGCGAGGTCTGAATTTGAAGGAGGCGTTCCTGCACAATGCAGTCCTGACAGAGATACCCAGCGGGGGCCAAGTTCTTTGGTTTCAACTCCATCTTCAACCAAAGAGTCCCCTCCCGTCCTTGAAGCAGAGTGTTCCTTCTCAGAACTAGGATCCCACTCCACTGATCCCCCTAATCAAGTTCCAGGAGGATCTTCAGATTTTCCAGAGGTGGTGCTGTCTTCCTCAGACGTTTCTGAAGTTTCCGCTTCTCCAGATGCAGAAGAGGGATTCCTGAAATCAGGTAAGTGGGAGGTTGTGTGATGCTGCTTTTGTAAGTGAAAGTATCACAACTTCAAAGGAAAATGATGCTTGGGGGGCAGCATGTAAATGTCAGTGGCTGTTGGTCTGTTTGTTCTTGCTTTCCTTCACTCACTGACTGTTACTGGTGTTGAGAAGGGAGGGAGAGAGGTCAGATACAAGGATGTTCAGTGACCTGGTACTGTTGGCTTTCTGTAGACTCTGGTGGTCCTCTTTAGGTCCTGGCACAGAATGCCGCTTCTGTCCAAATGAAGAAGGCCACAACTCCTTTGCTGGGTTCTTGCTGTCCCTGCTTCCAAACAGTGACATTCCTTTAGCTTGATGGTGTCTTGCTGCTGTAAACCCCTTTGGATGAACATTGCTGTGCTGAGGGTGATGCACAAAGTCTGAGCTGCGTTCCTCATGGAGTGATCTTTTGCTCCTCTAGTGAGCTCAGGGAGCTGTAGCACAAAATTCCCTCTGGAAAAACTTTCTCCTTAAGGGATTCTAAGCATCTGTAGAAATTTTTGTAGACTTGTGTGAGCTGCAAGCCAGGACCTTGGCTTTCAGTAAGGCACAGTGTAGAAAGGGTGTGGTCTGGGAGGCCTTTTTCCTTTCCAGCAGTGTCAGTCTCAGGGTCTCCTTTCAGTATGTTTATTCTCTGATAGCATCTAAAGACATGTCCAGAGTTAAAGCCCTGGTGTTCTGGCTGTGCTAACTTGGAGGGAACACTGTTCCTGTCCTGAAGGACTTGTGGTCAAAAAAAATAAACCAAGCAGGCAGAGTTATGGTCCGGGGCAGGTCAGTTAGCCTGTCGTGTGAGGGAAGAGGGATTGCCTCTGGAGACTTGTGGATGTCATAAGGAAGTGGAAAGTTGGAGAGGATTAAAGGAGGAAAAACTGAGGATGTGAACCCAAGATTGGAGGTGCAGGAGGACAGAACAGGCTGCAGCAGTGGGAGCAAACATCCAGTCTGCAGAGGTTGCGTAGCTCTTTCCTCTCATTTCCCCTCACCTCTTGCTGAAGTGCAGAGGAGTGGGGTGGACAGAAGCTTGTCTTGAAGGTTAGGAGTGTGATGGATGAGCTCTGCCCACAGAGGTGACAAAGGGCACAGCTGAGACTGTCAAAGCCAGTGGATGAATGGGGTGGGATGGGTAAGAGGCTGTGTCTGTGAAGTGTCTGCACTCAGCATCAGCATTTCCTGGTTCTAAGTTTATACTGTTGCCAAAATTAGTCTGAATGAGCCCAGGTCTAGCAACTTGCTACTTCCCGACCACCAGCATAAAGCTTGAGTAGGAAACAGTGCAGGTTACACCTAGGTTTTTTGGGGTGTCTTTTCTCAAGTAGGTTTAACCAGGATTGTGATCTTCAACCTGTTTACTACAGCAGCATGAACGCTGGTGTGAGGGGTGTGGGAGTGTAGGCAGGGCTGTGTCAGTGGTAGGACTGGCTTATGCAGATCAAAGTGTTTGGGAAATTATGATCTGAATTGGGCTGGCAGCATGTGTTACCTGCTGGCAGTGAGTTCACAGTCTCTCTTCCGTGGGTGGATTTTTGTATTACATATTGCGGTGAACCTGAAGGTCATGGCAGACTGAGGTCTGTTTTTATTGAAGTTGTACAGAAGCAGGTAATTGGCATCTCTGCCCTAGGAGCTTATGATCCCAAAGACAGGGTGAAGCAGATTGTTTTGAACTGTTGGCTGATAATTACTGGTCTTAATCTGATTGAAGACAAGAAAACCCCTGTTTATCTGATGTGAAGGGTTCCATTGCAGGAAACTTCGAAAGTAAGCGTCAAAGGAAGCCCACTAAAAAGCTCTTGGAATCCAATGACTTGGACACTGCCTTTATGCCAAAGAAGGAGGAGTGGACTCCCCAAAAGAAGGTACTTCCCTTCCAGCTCTTTTGAAAACTGGATAGAAAACAAGCCTAGACAGCAGATCCTGCTGAACAAGACACAGTGCAATGGGATGTGGTTTTTTATTGGCTGTGGCCCAGGAGCAAAGGTCCACCCTTCCCAGAGGTGCTGGTTACTGTGTTATGATGAAATAATTCACTGTTCCCCACCCCTCCCCACTTGTAATGGGGATTGGGTAGTTTTGGCTTTAAATCTCCTTTTTTATTGATTTATATGGAAAAAGAGTCATCTAGATGCTGGCTGGGAAGGTATGAGCAGAAATGTTCTGCACAGAGGCTTTCTGTCGTGTTACAGTGTAGCTTGAACTTGAACCTAAGGCTTTGTCCTTTTCCATCAGATTTCCTCTGAGGGCTGTTTTCTTTGTTACTTCCCAAGTGAGCTGGCGAATGCATGTAAGTGCAGAGCTTGAAGCAGGATGGAGGCCTGAGGTGAATCACTTATAGGATACTGTGCTTGGTTCAGATTTTTAAAGAAAATGTTGCTGTTCTCCACTGAATACCCAATATTCAGTGACATGGATTGGAGAAAAGCTACTTGTATTTAGTTCAGGTCATGTACCTGCACAAGTCTTGTTGCCACTGTTCCCAAAGTTGAGTAACAATGCTTCTTTCCTTTTTCTTTCTTTGTGTGGCACAGTCTTAGTGCAGTTATCACCACTGCAGTAATGTAGAGACCAGTGTATTTCAGTCGTAAGGTCTGTAAAAGTGTAAACTCAGAAGAGAGTGTCTTTTCCCAGCACCTAACAGAGTATTAGCAGCCTTTTTGGGAGAGCACAGGAAACAGTGAATGGTGCTGATGAGCACAAGACACATCAGACTCTGCGTTCCTGCCTGCCCAGAGACAGACTTTCACATGTGTGATTTATCTCACACACACAAACCAAATGTTTTCTTGGAAAATCTCTAATGACTGATGAATTCATGACCTGGATGGTAAATTAGGCATTGCAGTCATTCCAAAAGGTTGCATGGCTGAGGAATGTGTGCCTCTGTTTTCATTTGGTGACTTGACTCTCTCTCTTGTGTGTTTGTAGGGTACTGGCCCTTCAGAGAGTGACAGCTCTGAGCTCTACTCACCAGCCCACTTCCAGGACCTGGGAGAAGGTAAGTGAAGCAGGGAGAGCAAGGCAGACTGTTGGTGACATTTGGATCAGTGCCTGTGGCACTGTGTGTGTGTGTGTGTAAGGGCTTGGTGTTCTGTGTTCAGCAGCCCAGCAAAAGTTGCTTAAACCAGTACGAACTGGTGGTTCTCTGATGGCTGCAAGGCAGAGGGCCCAGTAGGCACTCAGAGGCTGGTATTGCCCCAGCCCTTAGGCCCTCAAAGAATATAGGACCCAGCCTGAAGCTCTCAGAAAGGCTGCAGAATTTGCTGGTGTCACCTGCAGCAAGGGAATTATTTCTGGATTTTCCTTGAATGGTCTTTCTGTTGCATCTCAGCTTCTGAAAAGCTCTTGGAGAAACAGCGAAAGCGGAAGAGACAGCGCCATACCTCTGCTGCAGTCCATTCCAAGAAGGAGAAAAATGAGGAGGGGCTGGGGGAGACCCCACACTCTGAGGTACTGTTGGGTCTTCCTACATGTTTTCATCCCTATAAACTGTTTGCTACTTCCCAGGGCATTTGGCAGACCCTAAGCCAGAGGCATCTTTTGGCGTGTCATTTGGGAATTTGTCCCACTGATGCAGCTGCATGAGCTGGGGTTAGGCTGAAGATACCATCTTGATCTAGCAGCTGTTTTATAGTGATGCTTAACTCAGGCTCTGTTTTCAAACTGCTACTCAGCTAATTCTCTGTGAGAGAGGCTCTGAACTCATGGAACCAGGTTTTGCCTGGCGTCTTGCTTTGCACCTCAGAAAATCAAACTGCTGTAAAAGGTCTTCTCTGGGGGTGGGACTCTTGTCCTTTCACACACCAGCAAGAAGCACAAGCACTAAACTGGACTTCAGCCCCTTCTGCTTGCACCTGCACACCACGGTGAGCCAAGAACCCCATTGGAGGGGCTTGGGGGGGACTGTCTGTGACTGCTCACAAGAGCCTCTGATTGCATTCTGACATCCAGCAGAAAGGGATAATTGGGGCAGTTCCCTCTTCTATGTATCAGCAGGGTCAGCGTACAAATATCTCTGACAAGCACGTTTTGCCTTTTAGGAATGAGCCAGTTATCAGCAAGTGTAGGGGAAGCAAGACTTCCTGGGAGAGGCAGGACACCTCTGGGCCTCTCGCCATCGCCTCTCACTTCCGGTGGCCCAGGTTCAGCAGCAGGCAGGATAGTCAGTATGTATTTCAGGAGCCAATTACAGATAAATATTGTTCTATTTGTTGTTGTTACACAGTTTCCAGGTGAGCTCAGACCTCACACCACTTTAAACTGTTCCAGCCATCCTGTTGCATTTTGGAAAGCACATTTCTGATAAAGTTCATAAATAGGGGTAATACCCCTGGTTTGTTAAAGCTATCCTGTGCTGATATTGGTGTTCTTTCTGAAATGTGCTCAGCTGGAATAGTTTTTAAAACAGCCTGTACAAATACCTTTGCCAGTGCTGGGCAGGGTCAGTTAATATTGTCTGCTGTACCCACTAAGAGAGAGCAAATTCTCTGTGAAAAGAGGGGCAGTTCAGAGCAGCAAAGATCTAGGCCACAGCTCTGAATCCTGCACCCACCGCTCACTGCAGAGGAAACCCAGTCTTAACTGCCTCCAGCCTTACACATCTGTGTTGAGTACCGGAAGTCAGGTATGGTGTAAACCATGCCAAAAAGTCAATGCTTGGCACCTTTGCAGCATCCATTTCTATGTGACTGTGTCTCTCTAGCTGCTGTGGTGGGTGTTCATCCCCTGGCTTAGGTGAGTGCTTGGAGTTCTGGTGAGTATTGGGGTGCTATGGAGATGCAATTGTGCTTTCCTGTGGAATTCAGACCATGCTGGTCCCTCAATGACTGCACACACTGGGCAAGGAAGTCTACTTTGCTAGAAAAAAATAGATGGACTGATGATACAGCACAGTGAAGCCTTGGATCCAGCTGCCTTCCAAGGAAAAGAGGGCAGAGGAAAGCTTGTTGGTCTGGGCTGAGCTAAGCAGCTTTCTCTGACCTTGCCTGTCTGTGGAGCCAGGAGTGCAAATTTACAACATCAGGGCAACAATTTACAACATTACAGCAAGAGGCCGAGAGAACGGGATGGAAAACACTGTTGAAATGGTTGTCAAGGTTGGGAGCCAAGGTTAGGCTGTGCCAAAGAACAGGTCAGGCCTTGGGATTGTGCCAGACACAGCAGCAGAGATAGTTCTGGAAGAAGACTTGGGATGAGCCCTTCTTTCTGCAGGAGGTATGTAGCGTTGCAGTACTTGTGCTGGGCAGAGGAAGGAGGGGGAACAGTGACAGGTCCTTGATTGATGGCCTTGTGTGGCAATGCCTTTTTCTGTGTTCCCAAAGGATGGGCCTTGCCCATCCTGCCTAGTTCTGATATCCCTTCCCTGTGCAGTTCTGGGAGCAGTGTTAGAACAAGGCTGTGCTCCTTAAGTTACGTTGGACTGGCAGTAGTCTGTAGTTGGGACTTAGCCTTTTTTGTTTTTTTTTTTTTTCTCTCAATAAAGTCGGTTTATACCATTCATCTTTGTATTGTGTGCTTCAATATACCCTCAGTGCATCTGTGCCTCATTGCTTCACAGAAGGCACATGGCTTTCAAGTGTCCCCAAATACAATCATACTGTTGCATTCAGGGAATAGAGGAAATAAACAACAGTTCCAGGCAAAGAAAGCATCATTATCTGAGCAGAATACTTGCTCCAGGTTCTTCCAGCTTTAAACTTTAGAAGGTCTTTATGTCCTTGTTTTGCCCAGACTTACAATGTGTTCAAAAGGCATTCAATTCAGCTATTCAGCTTAGAAGCTTTAGTAGTGCCACAGATGAGCCTTTCCCATACAGAAAGTGGTGCAAAGCTCCCTCTCGTGATTGTTAGCTGGACACCCTGCACCAAGCGGGCCTGGAGGTGTGGGAGTGATGGCTGCTGCTTCTGCCAGCAGTTTGAATTGCTCACAAGGTCTCTCAGGTGTGCTGTTTGTGTCTGGGTGTACACTGGCTACAGCTTGGTGACCCAGGGAGGAGCTGGCAGCTGTGCACTGAGATCACTCAGCTGCCTGCAGTGAGCTGGCATATTAAAAAGTGGCTGAGTCCTTAAAATGTTCTGGCTCAAAGCACTTGGCTATAGGCATCACTTTGGTGCTGCATTAATGGCCCTTAAATTGTATCTACTCTGGTGTGGCAGCTGGGGCTGGTGAGGCCACTGAAGTGTTCCCTAGATGTCCCAAGTGAGCTGGAAGCTGGCAGGATGGTGTTTCCTAGCTCTTAGTTGCCTGTCCTGACAAAATCTGTGTCCCTACTGCCAAGTGTAGCTGCAGGACAGCTGTATTTTGTGGTAGAAACTAGTGTCTCTAGGATACCTGCTGTTCTTCCCTCTTAACAGTGCCTGGGCAGGTCTCATGGACGTTGTGGGGAGTGGATACTGTAGGGAGCCTGGGCAGGATCCCTGACTTGGCCCATGAGTGTGTGGTTGGGCCTTTGTAATTTGAAACCCATCCTCTCTCTAGGATGCTCTTTCACCAGTAGATGTTATGGGCAGCGCTGTACACTCTTACAGGACAGTGGGAGACTGCACACCTCAGTCAGGATGGGGTGTAAATGCCCTCCTGTGCTGCTCATTTTTGGGTTGGCTGACTTCTTCATACTGACATGGGCCTTAGGTACCTTTGTGTTTGTATTTTACATGGGTTAGGACAAGCTGAGATGAGTGTAGGGGAAAAGTGTAGTTCATTTAGTGTGTGACAGGTGCTATGAAGATTGAGGTTTTTGATTTGTGTTTCCAGTGCAAGTAGATACTGGGATGCTTCTGACTTCAGCTTACCTGGTGTGTTTCCATTCAGGGCTGACTCCTTGCTCAGAGGGGTTATGCACAGGAAGATAATTGCATTGAGTGTGTATTTTTATTCATCTAGTAAACTGAGAGCTCTTTCCTTTCCTTTCCTGTAAATCTTTTGGTGGATTTTGTATGGGGGATGTTCTCTCCAGGGTGGATAACATGACACAGATTAACTGCCAAACCCATTAAGTGCTCAGTGGCTGAATTTGTAGTTTCCAAGTCAGGACAGGAACTACTGACAGTCCTAATTCTGGGTTTCTCTTTAAAGGGGGAGACATCGGTTCATGGGACTGCTGCAAGCCCCAAAGAGGGTCATGAGGAGGGGTCAGAGAATGACCATGGAGTGCCTTCGTCCAAAAAGATACAGGGGGAGCGTGGAGGAGGAGCAGCTCTCAAGGAGAATGTGTGTCAGGTAAGTGTTCTTGAAGAACTCTATATGAAACTATCCCACTGTTAAGTGTTTTTATATAAGTTCTGGGACACACTGGTACCCCAGGTAGCCTCCAATTACTTATTGTAGAATTAACCAGCTTTTTGTGCTCTGTAGCAAGCATTTCCCCTGCAATAGCCTTTTTTCCTCTTAAAGTTCACAGAGGTTAGGGAGATGTGACCGGTGCAAGATACATTTTAGCCCGTGTAGGGTATCAGGGAATCGGTGGTAAACAGCAGTGGTTATACTGTACACAAACTACCTGAGGTTATTGACACGAGGAAAATGTAGCATTTTTCCCCAGGGGGTCTCTGCTGGCATTTCGGCCAGCAAGGGCATTGCTGCTGTCTGGGATGCTGCAGGGAAGGAAATTGCTCCAGCTGATACTGTGTTTCTTTCCTCACAGATCTGTGAGAAGCCGGGGGAGTTGTTGCTGTGCGAGGCTCAGTGCTGTGGTGCTTTCCACCTGCAGTGCCTTGGGCTCTCCGAGATGCCAAAGGGCAAATTCATCTGCAATGAGTGTTCCACAGGTAGGGCAGCTTCTGTGAGTGCTGTGGGCTTACCTGGAGTGATGTGCCTGCTGTAGGGCTGCTAACTAGCTCTCAGTCCTCAGATTATTGGTTTGATGTCTGATAATGACTAAGTAGAATCGTAGGATCACAGACTGATTTGGGTTGGAAGGGACCTTAAAGATCATCAAATTCCACCCCCCTGCCATGGGCAGGGGCACCTTCCGCTAGACCAGGTTGCTCTAAGCCCTGTCCAGCCTGGGATAGGGCAGCCACAGCTTCTCTGGGCAGCCTGTGCCAGGGTCTCACCAACCTCACAGGGAAGAATTTTTACCTGATGTTTAATCTAACCTACTATTTTTCAGTTTGAAGCCATTAATAATGGATTTAAGTATTAACTGGCCTTAGTATTGATTCAGACAAGTGAAGTGCTAAGAAGTGAATGTCCAGAATCTGGTGGGAAAGAGGGGCAAATTCTTATCTGGAACTAGGGAAAGGGGGCTGGTGGGGAGGATGAGTCTGATGCTAGCTGAAAAGGGGGAAATGTCAGAGTAGGGTTATTGATTTTTTTTTTTTTTTTTTTTTATTTTTTCCCTGACCTGAAGTGCCAGCTATAATAATATTTATTTTGATCTGGAGTTCTACTGCAGCTTCAGGCAAAACCAGCCTGGTGCAGAGACCTGTGCTCTGGGATGGGTGCAGCAGGCTGGGAAGTTGTGCTGTGCTCTTAGGCAGCCTGGTGACAGCATCAGGTCCTCATTTAGCCCTCCTGTGTGACCGGTGTGTTGCTCTTTCTCCAGGGGTCCACACCTGCTTTGTGTGCAAGAGCTGTGGGGAGGATGTGAAGCGCTGCTTGCTGCCCCTCTGTGGGAAGTATTACCACGAAGCCTGCATACAGAAATACCCACCCACAGTCATGCAGAACAAGGGCTTCCGCTGCTCCCTGCACATCTGCATGACCTGCCATGCTGCTAACCCAGCAAACATCTCCGCCTCTAAAGGTACCCGAGTCCTCCAGGGTGGTCTGGGGGGTGCAATCACATGGTTTTTCTTTGTTTCATGTCCACTGTGGTTTACCTGGTTCACCACTTCTTTGTGTTGTTGCCTTTGTGTCCTTGCCACAGCACAGGCTGTGTTTGCTGAGGAGTAGCTGCTCCCAGGGGAGTGGAAGGGGTGGTGTCAGAGTGTGAGGCTCAGCAGCACTCCCCATGGTCGGACATGGCAGCTGGAATGTTCTCAGGCTGTCCAGAGGCTTGGATTCCTGCATGCCCAGCCTTGCCTCATGCCTCAGTGGTTTTTTGAGTAAATCTCTGGAGCTGTACAGACATGCTTGTGTTTCTCCCACCTGCTCCTCACTGTGCTGCTGCTGCAGATGGTGCCTTGCTTAGCAGCATGGGCTGTCAACACAGAGGCATCCAGAGCAGCACAGGGCAAACTATGACATTCCTCTACTTAACCTTTTTTTCCTATGTAAACTCTCATGTCGTAGTGGAGACACCCTTGGGCTAAGCTTCCCAGGCAAACATTTGTTTGAGCTGTTTGCAGCAATACCTTGACCTTTATCTCACATGATCAGACTTAAAACTTCTGTGATTGCTGTGTATGTTTGCTTCTAAAACTGTCTTTCTTTAAATCCTTGGTATCTTAAGATAAGTAACAATAAGACCAGCTCTATTTTTATTCTCAGGGTCTGTGTTAAAGCTGGCTTTTTTGCCCCCATGTATCAGTATTTGGTGCAGAAAACAATACCAAGGCCTAAAGCCCACTGCCGGCCACTTCTCCACTGAACATTTGTTGACTGGCTGCTGCTTCTCAGTGGTCACATTTACCCCTTTTCTCCCACTGGTCACATTTACGCCTTTTCTCCCACCTCTTCTTCCTGTTTATAGTCTGCTGTGAGGAACTGAAAATGGGCTCTCAAAAACCTCACATAAACTAGGCCTGTAGGGAAGTCTGAATTGCCTGGAAGTTCTGGAATTTCAGGGTAAAATCTAATAAACAAGAGGCAAGTGCTGGTGTTTTCAGAAGCTCCATGGGTTGATTTTATTATGTGCAGCTAAGCACTTGGAACACCCCCTCTGTAATTACTGTCTGAGCTGATTTAGTAATTATTTGTGTATGATAGGAAGCAGTCCCAGTCTGTGAACTCTTGAACTGTTTCTGCACGGCATGCAGGAGCTTTTTCACTTCTAAATAACACAATTTTATCTATGGTATATGTATTACAGATTTTATAATGGTATATCTATTTAGTTATATTAAATAACTTAATAGGAATCCAGCGAGTATATCATGGGTGGTCTATAAAAATTAGAGGTCAGCTTCCTTCTCCAAAGCTCATTTTGAGCTTAGGTATGAGCAGAGTGTAGTTTTATTAGGAAAGAGTCGTGATCCTGCAGAGGCTCACGTGTTGTGGCTGTTGTGGTGCCAGGTCGCCTGATGCGCTGTGTGCGGTGTCCGGTCGCGTATCACTCCAACGACTTCTGCCTCGCTGCCGGCTCCGTGGTCCTGGCCTCCAACAGCATCATCTGCCCCAACCACTTCACCGCGCGCAGGGGCTGCCGCAACCACGAGCACGTCAACGTCAGCTGGTGCTTTGTCTGCTCAGAAGGTGAGATGGTCAGCGCTGGGTCCCCTGTCACCAGGGAACAACACCCTGGGAAGAATTCATTATAAAGGGCAGAAGGTTTTCCCATCGAGAATGTCCCAATGGGAACTGCAGAGAACACACTGCCTTCCTGTCTTTCCACGTAGAAGTCCACCTTCAGGCTAGGACCTTTTCTGGATCCTTAGAAGGGTTCTTTTTTTACCATGAGTAGGGCCCAGCTTTAGAAAAGGGCTTGCAGGAGACCATCATTGCCTTTTTCCAGCTCTGTCTGGAAATGCGGAGTGCAGGGCTTCTGCACAGTGACTGATAAATTCCTTTTCCTTCTCTTTGCAGGGGGCAGCCTTTTATGCTGTGAGTCGTGCCCGGCTGCGTTTCACCGTGAGTGTCTAAACATTGAGATGCCAGAGGGAAGCTGGTATTGTAATGATTGCAAGGCAGGCAAAAAGCCACACTACAAAGAAGTAGTCTGGGTGAAAGTTGGGCGCTACAGGTAGGTGAAGATAGAACAGACTTGTCCCCATCCTTCTTCATGCAGTGCTCATGGTGACCGAGGTGAGAAGCTGCTCCTCTCTGCAGGGTTCAGTGCAGCAGCCTCTGGCTTCTTTGCATGCAAATAGCTTGCAAAAAATGGTAAAATGTGAGCTTTCCTCCTCCAGTAGTCTCTTTTCCCCACACCAGCCTTGCTGGTAGCCCTCACACACTTTTTCCCATGTCTCCATGCAGTAGCATACTTTTGAGGTGGCTAGAAGTGGGGAAGCCAGAGGTTTTTCATCTGCCCTTTCCTGTGTTGCAGGTGGTGGCCAGCTGAGATTTGCCATCCTAGGACAATTCCTGTCAACATCCAGAAAATGAAACATGACATCGGTGAGTTCCCTGTGCTGTTCTTCGGCTCCAAGGACTACCTGTGGACCCACCAGGCTCGTGTGTTCCCTTACATGGAAGGTGATGTCAGCAGCAAAGACAAGATGGGGAAGGGCGTGGATGGCATATACAAGAAAGGTAACTTGTACATGGTCTTTCCCTCTTTATTCCTATTTGGAAAAGTGTCGTTCTTGTAGCCAAGAAAAATATCTTCTTACAACTGAAGTGAAATGAGCTGCTGCTTGTGTATCATCCAGCATACTCAGAGTGTTTGAATCCCACAGAGGGAGAAGGGTGTGCAGATCACAAATGCTTCTCCAGCTCTGACATAACCTCTCAAAATCCAAGTGAGCTGCTGCCATGTCAGCTTCCCTCTGTGTAACACAGTCATTATCTTGATATAAAAGTGCACTTGAGAGTTGTGAATGCGGCTGCCTGGCATCTCTGCCCAAGAGGGCAGGCAAAGATAGCCAACAGATGGGATGCTTCATCACCCATGGGCAGGCCCCTGACTGTAATTTCTGCATTTCCCTGCTGCACTGGCCTTTTTTTTCACCCTCCTCTGTTGAACCTTGGGAGCACTGGGTGGACACTGGCTGCCCAGCTCTGTGTGAGCAAGAGGGAGTTCCTCATAACACAGCCTGTTCTCTCACTTAGCTCTTCAGGAAGCTGCTGTGAGATTTGAAGAGTTGAAGGCACAGAAAGAACTGAGACAACTTCAGGAAGATAAAAAGAACGACAAGAAACCTCCTCCCTACAAACACATCAAGGTGAGGGGAGGTGGTGGGGGGCAGGTGTGGAAGACAAGTCTTGAGCTGTCGGTGCAGGTGATTTACAGGTATACAGAAACATTTCTGATGTTTGGGTGTCTGGCTGTTCTTGAAGGTTTCTTTGATCCTCTTTCCATCCTCAGCAAGCTGGGCAGCAGTAACAGAGGTGCTCTGATTTTCTGGAACAGATCTGGTCATGTCTGTGCTGTCCATGTCAGTTGTGTGGTCTGAAGGAAGTGTCTCTCTACCTTGAGAACTCAGGGGAGAGGGCTGGTAATGCTCAGTATGGTCAAAAGCTCCGTGCTGCTGGTGGCAAGATGGGCAAACCAGGTGGTGCAGGACAGGAGGTGGTCAGGGTGCAGTGCAGCAGGGCTGTGTGGAGGCATCATCTCTGCTTTTGTTTTGTATCTCTGTATCAGTTGGTGGCTGAACAGAAATACTGAAGCAGGTGTACAGGCAGCAATAGCAGCCCTCTTCCTCAGTTTTGGGGAACTATTCATGTTAAGGGCTGTTAGTTATTATTATTATTACTGAGTTAGAATTGGAGCGGCATTGGAAGTCCTACAGGATGGAAGTGACTTGAGAGGAGCACTGGGGCCAAGCATGTGCCTGTGTCTGGGAAGTGGATCCCAGCTTACCAGAAACCCAGTGATTCAGGGAATGTGTTCTTTTTTTATTGCTTCTGTCTGCTCCTTCCCTTTTTTACATGGCAAAATATGAAAGCTTAACTGATTTCTGGCACTTTTTGTATCTAGCTAGGATTTCCAGGCAGGCAGGTATATCCTGCATGAGTTACTGTGCGGTGTGAAGAGCGCAACTGAATGGTGTAGCAGCGGTATGGGCCAGGCAGCTTCAGTGGAGGAAGTAGTTTCTCATTATAGCTATTTTTAGGCCTCTCTGGCCGCAACATGAAGGAACTTTGGAAGCAGTTTAGAGCCTTTGAAATACCCTTTTATATAAATAATGACGGTTGTGGCCATTAGTCATGGCAGCTCTTCTGAGGTCTGGGTGCAAGCTGTTTGTCTCTCTGAAAGCACAACAGTTTGCAGGAGCAGATGGTGAACTGGAGAAGGCTTCAGGGTGGAATGCTGAAGCTGGTTATGTCTACTCCTTCTAAGGAGATCAGCACCTCGAGGTCCATCCCAAAGAACACGCACACGAGAAGCTGCTGCAAAATACACTTGGGATCCTTCGTCATGTCAGGCTTGTGACTAGTCCAAGCACTGCCCTGTTTTGGTTTTGTTCCAGCAGTGCCTCAGAGAGTAGGGAAGGTGTGCTGGGCATGTGTGGTGTGAAATGGCAGTGCCAGAGCAGTGCCAGTGGTGGACTGACCTAATCCTGGGAGTCTTGCCACTCTTAATGAGATGACGAGTCTGGATAAGAGATGGGAACCTGAGTGACAAGGAAGGTTGGAGGTGAAACATAGTTCTGGAAGGCAGGTGGAGGAGACTGTGTTGAAGAGATTAATGAGGGATTTCTGCAGAGTTTGCATTTGAACAAAGGGAGATCAGGACTGGGCCAGCCTCAGTCAGGCTGTCAGTGTGGAAACTGTGGGTGGGACCTGGTAACTTACCTGGGGGCTGGAATAGTTTTGCTCAAATCCCTTCCTTTCGTGTTCTGGGAGAGGAAAGTGAGACAGTGGCTCACCAAGGGAAAGAACAGCAAGGAGCTTTTCTTCAGTGTCTTTCTCCAAAGTCCTGACTCTCTGTTGCCTGCTTTTCAGCGTTCGCTGCCTTTAACCAAACCCCAAGGACCCAGCTCATGCCACAGACACGCCAGTCGCTTCTCCACCTGGTGCTGCACTCTGCTTCCTTCTGGAGCGGTTTTTAGAGAGCTCCTTGGCTTAACTCTGAGCTCCTCTTTGGGCCTTCCAACCCCAGCCTTGTCTGGTTTGGCTTCCATTTACATCTGCAGGACAGTTGGGTAGGGAGGTAACTGTGTGGTAGGCCTTCTGTCACAGATGTGACAGCTGAGAGCACAAACCAGCTTGAAGGTAACATTGAAAAAGCAGGGCAGTAAGGGAAAGCTGAGGAAAAGCACCTGACACTCAGACTGGGAAAGGTGCAGTTTGGTGCAGAAAGTGGTTTGGTGCTGATCACAGGGGCGGTGTGTGCCCAGCAAGAGCACTGGGTAGGCCACCTGAGCTGGATGTGGGCACAGCGATGATGGGAGGGGAACACCTGGCAGCCTCTCACCCTTCCAGGGTCACAAAATAGACACTGCACCAGGTGATGCTAATGCGGAACCTGCATCCTCCTGAGCTCTTTCCTCTAACCTTCTGCCTCTCAAAATAGCATTCCCAGAAGTACAGCTGTGCCTGTACTTGTGTCCTTCCGCCCCTGGCTGTCACTAAGTCACTGCAGCCTGTCAGCTCATAGGCAAGGGTGGAGTATAGAAGTGCCTGTCAGGGTAACCTGTAGTTCCCAAGAGCTCACGTCCTTCATGTGCATTGAAGGTGAACCGGCCGGTGGGAAAGGTGCAGATCTTCACTGCAGACCTGTCCGAGATTCCACGGTGCAACTGCAAACCCACAGACGAAAACCCCTGCGGCCTGGACTCCGAGTGCATCAACCGCATGTTGCTCTACGAGTGCCACCCCATGGTGTGTCCTGCTGGCGAGCGCTGCCAGAACCAGTGCTTCTCCAAGCGCCAGTATCCTGAGGTACAGATCTTCCGCACGCTGGCACGAGGCTGGGGCTTGCAGGCCAAAACAGACATCAGGAAGGTACGTACACTCTTTCTGTGTCACTTTCTCTTGCCCGCCTCTCTGTTGATCATTGTTGGTTTGAAAGCTGAATTTGAAGGAGACTTCTTGTTGTAGAATGCCATTTAGGAAAAAAAAAAAAAAAAAAAGGATGAATTTACTCTTTCCAGTCTTGGCAAGAGTGTTTTGGGCTCAGCTGACCAAGAAAATGGTTTGCATGTTGATGTGCCACAGGGTAAGATTGCTTGGTCAGTCTGCTTGTAAGAATGATGGGACAGTACTCAGGATTTCCAGATGGGGAACAGCGATTATTCCTCCCCCCCATTCTTGACTAGCCAGTGTTTTCCAGCATGATAATCTTGTGTCAGAAACAGGAAGCAGGGCTTGGATCTTTCAAAAGGGCAGTGTCTTTGAAATGGCTGTTATTACTGATGAAACTGATTATCTCCACCTAAAACACTTGTATGTATTTTTTAAATGCAAAGAATAGTAGTTCTTTGGACACACATCTGTGCTGAACAAAGGAGGAGGAATGTTAAAGCCAAAAGAACCCCAAAAGCTAATAAAGGATGAAGTGAAACAGAGAACTGTTAGGATAGTAGAGGAAGAATGTCTGAAAAAGGAGTAGGGATGACATGATAAGAGGGAGGCCTTGATAGAAGAGGCAAAATGTGAGTCTGTCCTGTTGAAAACTTTGCTGCCTGCTGTGCCATAAGTTAAAGGATGCTTCTGCCACTCCATGTGTTTGTTTCACTTTCAGCAGACAGTCTGGAAACAGAAACACTCAGTTATTTAGTGGGAGGAGCTATTAGCCCCACTGTAGCAGAGCTGGGGTTCTCTTTAATGGCTGGAGTATGGTCTCTGCAGTACTTCACCACAGGAGAGCTCCATGGATTCACTGCAGGAGCAGGTGCCCCAGGTGCATCCTGCTGCTCCATGTGGTTGGTCCCCAAAGGGATATTGCTTCCAGTTGGAATGCAATTAGGGCAGTGCTTTGAGCTTTGCAGCAAAGTGCTGTTCTTGTGGTTAACTTCTGTGCTGTCCCTGGATGCTAATTCTTTTTTGGCACCCAGAATAACCTGATGGTTTTAGTTCTTTATTTAATTTGAGTTATCTGAGCATGTGAAACGGATGTATGGTTCAGGGCTCTTGGTGAAGGTAATAGATCAAACTGGCTGCAAAGCACAGGGAGAGATTTTTAGGAAGGAAACAGGAGCTAAATTCTAGCACAAAGGTGGACGTCCCTCCATCCTGCAGATAATTTATCTTGTCTTATCAGGTTGCTGTTTTCTGTCTGGCAGGGTGAATTTGTTAATGAGTATGTTGGGGAGCTAATTGATGAAGAGGAGTGCCGAGCCCGAATCCGCTATGCTCAGGAGCATGACATTACCAATTTCTACATGTTGACACTGGATAAGGTATGTGGAAGGAATCTCTTGGCCAGGGTCCTAGGCAGAAGTAAAAAGATGGGAAGGAGGGCATGATAACTCCATCTAGTAAAAAGGTGCTAAGCATTGCTGATGACCTGATCTGCATTTCCTCTGAAATGACTAAATGAATTAACATGTAGTAGAGGAGCTTCAGGATGGATATTAGGATTAGGAGGAAAGTCTGAGCAGACATCATTGGAGTTTGCTCAGAAGAGGTGAGGACAGCTGGCTGAGGACCATAGATCCTGCTTCAGCATAACAGGGTGAATTTGGGAACATTGGGATCCTTCCCAGCAGCTGAACCTTGGAGAGCTCAGAATGGGGCTGGTGTGTGCCAGAAGAGGCATCAGCCCTCAGACATGTAAGTTACAGGCACAACAAGACCTTCATTGAAGTTCAGATCTCAGGTCCTGCTGTTCTCAATAGTGATGGATTTCCTTACACCCACAGGCTCCCCAGTGCAGGCCAGGTTGTTGCTATGAGCTCCTGATTTTCAGAGGTTTAAGTGGTTTTGTCATCTGCTTTCCACACTTTGTCACTCAACCGTGGAAAGATGAGAAGGAAACCATGAAAGCAGACATGGGGAGGAGGCTGTCGAGTGTGGGACAGGATAACAGTGACTGCTTTATGTCTTTCCTCTCATCCTGCTGCAAGTTCACACTGACCGTATCTTGTTCTCCTCATCTGGCTGATGGGGCAGACCCAAGTGTTAATATTTCCCTCATTACTACAAAAGCAAATCTCAGTTGCAGCTTCCTTCTCCTCTCCAGCTCAGTAACAAGCTGTGCACAAGTGTACCTCACCTTACACACTCTTCCTGTTTTCCTTCTATACACTGACATGCAAGAAATAGGAACTGCAATTTTGCTTTTAAGCAGAAGTTGGGGCCTGGAGCCACAAGCACTTCCTTGGAAGTGTGCTGGGGTGGTGTTTACCCAGTACTGATGCCACAGGGAGAACTTGTTTCCCAGAAAGCAGCAGTGGCACTGTCCTGGCTGTTCAGGAGCCGTGTGTCTTTGAAGAGGAAGATGACGTGCAGGAGGCTGTATTGTCAGAGGCATCAGAGCTGGTTGATTACAGTTGTTGACAGTTGATTGAAATGTGGTTTTCTGGGGTTTTTTTGCAATTCCAGGATCGAATCATTGATGCTGGGCCAAAGGGTAACTATGCTCGGTTCATGAACCATTGCTGCCAGCCCAACTGTGAGACTCAGAAATGGTGTGTCAATGGCGACACTCGGGTCGGGCTCTTCGCACTTGTAAATATCAAAGCTGGTAAGGAACACACTGTCAGTGCCTGCAGTAGCCTCTGGGGGTTCTGTAAGGAAAAGGGAGGGTTTGTAGCTCCCTGGGAAGGGCTTTAATTTTTGTTTTCATACAGGCATTCATGAGACTTAATTAGCAGCACAAAACACAGCTGTGGTATCAGTGAAGGTTGATACAGGGCCCCTCTACAGGGTCGATGTCCTTTTTAGTTGTAAAATGTGGTGTGAGTGAGGGCTTGCACTGAATTTTTACTCCACACAGATCTATGGGGATCTATGGTGTCCTTGTGTAGAGGTGGCAGTCATTTGTGACATGATATTTAAAAAGTGCTTTTACTTCAGCAGTAAAATGTTCCACCCTGTAATTCATTAACAACTTGCTTGGTTTCGATCTGCTTTTGTGCCAGGGACTGAGCTGACTTTCAACTACAATCTGGAGTGTTTGGGAAATGGGAAGACCGTTTGTAAATGTGGTGCCCCAAACTGCAGTGGCTTCCTAGGAGTAAGGCCAAAGGTATGATGCATCCTTTAAGCTTCTGTTCTTCCAAATCACCTCTTTGCACAGATGTGTATTATTCATTGGTTGCAGAGGTTTCAGGTTGAAGAGATCATCGTTTCAGTGTGGCCATGGGAACAGTGCTTGAAATGAGTTAAATGTTCGAGTTTTCATTCTGAGAGAACAAGTCTTCAGTTATCAGAGTTGCTATAAATAATGACAGGAAGTTTTCTTTTACACTGAAAGAATCTTTTAAAAGAAAGATTTTTCTTTTTTTCACTTTTAAAAAAAAATTCTATTTCTTATCATGACAATTTCCATAGCACTAGAGGAGCAAAGGACAGGCATGGGAAAGACTTCATCAGATAACCAAGAAAACACAACTTAGGCCATTTCCCAAAGTAAAGGCTTGAGTAAATTGTGAGCATGCATAGAAGGCCAGCAAACACATTCCTTCAGACTGAAATTGCTTTAGAGCCAGAAGGCTGCTATCTCACCATCTATTCTGCAGTAAAGTTCTTGGTTTTATTCTGCTTTTAATGAAGTGACCAATTTTTTCACATCAGACAGACACAAGATATTTGCCATATCTGCAGGAGAAAAACCACCAGCTTTTAGAACTCACTGACTTTTTGAGGGCTTCGATTTGTAACTGTAATGTTGCAGTAACAGGAATTGATTTCAATTACCTCCTTGTGTGAGCTGGTTCTCACTGGGAAAAGGAAATAACAGGAGCAGTTGGCTGAGTTCCCAGCTGTCACCCGCTAAATCTATGTCTCAGCTGTTGGTCTGTTACAAGTGCTTCACCAAATCAGTCTGTAATCCCTCTGCTCTGGCATGTGGATCCTGCCGTGTCCACAGTTAAGGGTTAAAAATCTCCAGCAGCACAGTTGTTCAGCCCCATCAATATATAGGGAAGGTTTTATGAATTCTCCAGAGATTAGTTCTGCAGAAAAATTAACTTACAAAAATAAAAAATTGATGTCTTCAGAAGTTGATAGATGAGGTGAATTGCACATCTGATGTATTTAGTTCTTTTTCGGGTTTCGGTTTGAAGTTCAATTGATTTTGTGCTGCCCCTGTGTTATACATGGCTTGACTGTCATTTTTGCCTTGAAATTGCAGGTTGCACGATGGAAATCAGAGAAAGGTGCCCTTTAGTTGGCATTCATGTTCCATTGTGATATCTGAGGCGACTCATTCCATCTTGATGAGATGGGCTAAGAAACAATACCCAGAAAACAGTACCTTGGGGTGGTTTTTAAAAACAATTATTCTCACAGTAGATGCATTTTTAAGCTTCCTGAAGATACAGCAAGACAAAACTGATTATACTCAAGTTCACTCTTAAAAGTGCCTTCTAACTGGGAGTGTTGAAGAATGTTTGGGAGTCTATTGTACTGCAGGGAGCAAGTGGGAATCGCTTAGTCCAGCTGTTAGACCTCTCTTAGACATTCAAATTAGCTGTGAAGGGATTTTCTTGTTCTCTTTGTAATTAGATGGCCGAGGAACTAGGCACCAAGAATTGGTGGCATAGTTTAGGTGGAGGCATTTCAGTGCCTGCATTTTCAGTGATAAGAAAGGCCTGGCTTGTCCCCATTGTCAGGGGGAGTGTTGGTATGAAAGCAGAAAAATCCACATGTGAAGGGGACGGAAACAGTCAAGAGATGTAACTCCTTGGTGACAGGAAAGCTCGATAGCCCCCTGCAGAATTCTGAAATTGTAGGTTTGGACACCAAGGTTTTTAAATGTTTTGGTGATGAAAACATTATGCACAATATTTATGCAGGATAAAGAATGTAAAAATTGCTTCATAGGCATTGTCTCAGCACACACAGATGTCCGGCATGGAGAACACATATTTGAACACAAAAGAGATGTAGAAAATGGCACAGAGTTTAGTTCATGTCTCCTTAGATAAACTAATCTGATAGTGCTTTGATAAGGTCAGGACTGGGGGCAAGAAGCATCAGCTTTGTGAAGTTGAGTGTTTGGCACAGTGGGAGGCTCAGCCTGGTTTGGAGGGGGAACTTGGAAGAGCAGGGTTGGAGGAAGCCTTAGGCCAGAGGAGAGAGCACTGAAACCATTTAGTTGCCGGTCCTGGCTCCAGCTGCAGTTATTTCACTACACAGATAATTTAACTGTAGTGATGACACAGAGGTCAGTTGTCATTGGTGTGGGAGGGTGAGAGCATGGGGCAGTTGCAAGGCAATAACTGAGTGTAAGGGGAATGGAGATTGGATATTCCACAGCACACACTTGGAGGGTAACAGCAGAAACAAATGCACCATGAGAAGGTCATGGGTGGGCAGTCGTGGTGGAGAAAGAGCCACTGTGCAGCTCAGCTGCCACAGGACTGAGCTGTGGTGTGACACAGCTGTGGAAAAGGCAAATGGGGGCAGTGCTTGGGGGGGATTTCCTGTTCTTTTGGCAAAGTGTTGATGTCATTGTACGCGGCCTGTGAGGTGTTATCTGAGGTAGCATGTGTAATTCTGTAACTTTCGTTTGGGATAAATATACTCCATAGGGGCAGAGAAAAGCCCCTGGGAAAACTGAGTGTGCAGCCTGTGAAAGTTTCAGTTTGCAAGCAGGAGAGTGTGTCCCAGGGGTTACTTCAGGGAGACAGAAAAACTTCAGAGTTTGGACTTGATGATCTTGGACGTCTTTTCCAACCATAAAGATTTTGTGATTCTGGTGCAGAAGAGCAGCATTGACACAAGAACGAATAGGTCTAAACTGATGACAGATAAATTCAGACTGAAAATGGAGAGAGAAGTGATGAATGTGAAAAAGTGCAGGAAGGCCCTGGGCAGACTCCTTATGAGTTTTGTGTGCCAGGAGACCTGACTGCTTTGACCTGAAGAGTCTGTGAGAAGCAGCACAAACTCAGTGACCCCAGGCAGCCCCAGCTCCTCATTCTGCTGTTTCTAGTTGGATATATCCCATGTTGAGCCAAGCTTTGGTGCAGGATTTCCAGGCTCTTTCAAAATAACTGGGAGCTATTTGCTGTAGTAAATTGGTTGCCAAATACCGAGCAGCAGTGGAGATGCTGCACAGGTCTCAGGTACAGCTGGCAGTGGGATTTCTGTTGGTAGGGTTTGCAGTTCTCTCCTGCAGCAGGAAAGGGAGCAGGTGAACAGGGCAGAGCCCTGCATTAACCCACATTGTCTCACCCACAGAGCCAGCCCAGCCTCACCGAGGAGAAGTCCAAGAAGCTCAAGAGGCGGCCGCAGATGAAGCGCAGGTCGCAGGCGGAGGTGATGAAGGAGCGGGAGGATGAGTGTTTCAGCTGCGGGGACGGAGGGCAGCTGGTCTCTTGTAAGAAGTCAGGCTGCCCCAAGGTGTACCACGCTGACTGCCTCAACCTGACCAAGAGACCTGCAGGTCAGTGCTCTGCACAGCTGGGCTCTGCTTAGGTCACAGTGTTGGCTCTGGGTGTCCTGGGCACTGCTCATCACCTTGTACTCTATTCACAGCATCTTAACATTTAGAGAAATCTTTCTCACTTGAGCAGACCTTGTTGCCCAAACAACCCAGCATTGGTTTGTACCCCACTGTGACTGCAAAAAGGTGAACTAGTTGCTGAAGGGGAAGCTGGTCCTTGCCTAAGAGATGGTTCTTGTGAAGTGACCCCATTCTTGGGGCCTGGCACAGCATAATCCCAACAATAGCTGAGGTGTTGGTCATCACACTGGCTGTTTTCCCGAAGTTGAAGGCAGTTGAGAGAGTTGAATGGTGAGGAGAAGCACTGCTGGAAAATAGGAGTTAGAAAAGAATCTGTTAAATGTCTGAATAGCCATTAGCTCAATACTTAAGAGAACAGTACCAAAGCCTATTCTAGTTTTTTGATCTGGACTGTGTCCCACTTGCCTACACATTTTTTAAAACTGGAAAAGGAGTATTTTAACAGCATTGCAGCTGAGGCCTTGCTTACTCTAACAGAAGAGAATAATTATATTTTGTTTTTAACATAAAATTTCTTGGGAAATTATATTTTATGAAACTTATATTTATGTGATGTTGATGGTTTGCTTTATCATTCCTGAGTTTTCGTCTTGATCCTTTTCTCATATTTATTTCTTCCTCTTGCAATCCTGTTTTGCACCTGTCTTTATTTAATTACACCTTGTTGGTGCAAGAGCATCTGTCCAGTTTAAATCCTGAGCCTGTCCAACTGGATTTTTGCAGTCCCTCACAGCTTCGATGTTATCTACCTGCTTCTGTAAGAGTATTTGCTGTTCTGCTTTCAGAAATTTAAATTATTGTACAGATTAAAATATAGTCCTGAAGTATGTAATTTGAAATGCCTCTTCAGTTTGCCACAAGACCATTAATAACTTTTTTGAGAATGATTTTCAGTCAGTTGTAGCAATTTTACTCTTTTTACACATAGGCAGTGATTTTCATAGCCTGCTCCTCAGAGTATCATTCAGGAGATGAAAGGTTCAGCACTTTCTACTTCAAATGTTTCCTCTGCCATGGGCTTTGCTGTCAAGTAATTGGAATTTCCTGCTTGTTTGCATGTTGCTAATTGTTTGATCTTACTTCCAAGAGCTCCGGGCTGTCCCTGGAGAGGGTGCTTATTCATTAGACCTTTTATCCTGTCAAAGACCATTAGAGTATTTGATAGGATTTGTCTTTCCTGCAACAAACTAGCAGGTTTTGACTTGTTTTATTTTCCATCTGTACAAATTACCTCTATAAGGATGGTCCCAGAGTCTTTCCAGTGGCCCAGTTTAGTGTTGAGTGTGGCTCTCTGGGATGCTGCTGGTGCAGGGGGAGCAGTGACAGCCTGTGCTGCAGCACCATGAGCCAGGAACAGGGGAGACCATGGGAGGTGTTAAACATCCTTACTTGGAAAAAAATGCTGAAAATTTGGAAAAGACACAGAAGAGCAGTGTGCATATTTTGAGACTGGAACAGAAGCTTTGGACTGGCTTTAAAGGAGGGGAAAAACTTGCTATGTGTTGCCTTCAACCCCAGCGGAAAAGCAGTGTGAGAGAGGAGAGTGGAGAGCTTCTGTTGCACAAGTGCAGGGAGCAATGCCCACAGCTGCTCAGTGCTGTGCTGCAGGAACCAGCCTCCCTGGAAAAGAGCTGGTTGCCACAGCTCTGTGGGTTTGGTTCAGGCAGTCTGGGAAGTGCTCTGGCCTGGCTGGTGTCTGTGGCTGCCCTCTGGCTCAGAGCTCTCTGCCAGGGCTGCTCTGTGAGGAGCTGCTCCCCACAGCAAGGCAGGGAGCAGGGGAGATGGGGGATGTGGGGTGCTGGGAGAGCACACAGGCAGGAGGTGTTATTTGGAAAGACATCCTTGCTTGCTCAGGAACTCAGCATGTGCCTGGTTGTGTCCCTGAACTGGTGGGAAGCGTTTGGTAGAGCCAGCAACAGCCTTGGCTGAGGGAGCAGGAGGCTGAGCCGGTGAGGTCATCTACAAGGGAGAAAAGCAGCAATCTCTGAAGTGTAATGTTGTGTTTTTCCTCCTGGTGGTGTTGGTACTGATGGTCAATAGGTTCACTGTGAAGATGGAGCTGCTGGGGGAGCAGCTTTGTTTTATTATGGCCATACACGGCCAGGGGTTAAGGATGTGCCTTCGGGTTCAGAGACAATAGAAACTTACCCCTTTCGATCACTGCTCTCTCACTTCTTCTTTCTGATAAACAGGAAGGGAAGTTCTTGACCCAGAATTAAAAGATGAATCTGAGACGTTTGCTTAAAAAGTCCTTTGGGTGTTGTGTGCAGGTAACCACTGCTGTTTTCTATGAAAATCAGAGCCATGGAGATGTGCAAGCTGGGAGTGTCTGCTCCTCTCTAGACACTTCTGTTAGTGTTGTGCAGGAGCCAGATGGGGTTTTGGTCTGAGCTGATGTAGCTTGTGTTTGTCATGATTATCATTGCCCTTGCTGCTTCTGAGAATGCAGGTTTGTGTTAACTGCCTGTCAAGCTAAGGCAGAAACTGAAGAGGACATGCAGAATTGTATGTGGGTATTACAGGAGTGTTCCCACTTTCCCCTGAACTCCCTTTGCAGCAGGCCTTTGTCTCTTGCCCTTGTACTACTCCTAAGGTGTGTCTTTTCTCCCGTGTCTGTACTGCAGGAAAGTGGGAGTGCCCATGGCATCAGTGTGACATGTGTGGTAAGGAAGCAGCTTCATTCTGTGAGATGTGCCCCAGATCCTTCTGCAAGCAGCACAGGGAAGGAATGCTCTTCATCTCCAAGCTGGATGGACGATTATGCTGTACAGAGCACGATCCTTGTGGGCCTCACCCTCTAGAGCCAGGAGAAATTCGTGAGTATGCGCCTCCCATAGAAGGCCTGACTAATGGCGAGGACACCCAGCCACCAGAGCAGCTGCCTGCAGACACAGAGGCAGACACAGACCTGAGTGTTCAGCCCCTGGACAGCCTACCTCAGTCTGTGGCCCTCAGACTGCAGTCACCAGAAAAGCCCCCTGCTACCCTAGCGCTGAGGCTGCCTTCTTCAGACAAGCCCCCCACCACCCTTGCCCTAAGGTTGCAGCCATCAAACAAGCCCCCCACTACCCTGGCCCTCAGACTGCCTTCACCAGACAAACCACCTGCTACCCTGGCTCTGAGACTGCCACCATCAAATAAACCCCCTGCCACCTTGTCACTGAGGCTGAAGCCATCCAATAAACCCTCCACCACCCTCTCGCTCCGGCTTCAGCCTTCGGACAAACCTCCCACCACCCTGTCACTCCGCCTGCAGCCGTCAGACAAGCCCCAGGCTGCCCTGTCCCTGAGGCTGCAGTCAGAGAAGCAGCCCATCATTGTAGCGCTGCGGCCTCAGCAGCCCGACAAACCTCCCAGCAACGCGGTGCTCTGGCCACTGGACGAGTCCTCCAGTGACGCCTCGCAGCCTCAGCTGCCGAGCAAATCTCCGGGAACGCCGCAGTCCCCCTTGGATGAGTCGCTTGTTACTGCTGGTGACCTGCAGCTCCAGCTGTCCGATGAGACTCCTGATGCCCCCGAGGTTTTGGAGTTATCAGATAAGTCCCTCATTGACAGCAGGACCCAGCAGCCCGAGCTGCTGGACGAGTTCCCTGCGAAATGCCTCCATCCTCCACTGTCCGACAGACTCCTTGCCACGGTGGGGACGCTGCAGTCCCAGCCAGAGGATGAGCCTCCTGATGCCGATCAGCTCCAGCCACTGGACGACTCCTCTGCCCAGAGTCCACAGCCACAGGCCGTGGAAGAGGCTTCCAGCTCTGTGGTGCCGCAGATCCCAGCGTTGGAGATAGCTTCCAGTCCTGAGGTGCTGTGGTCTATTCCCATTGAAAAAGTCCCTGACTCCCCAGTCTCACGGATCCTGCCCTCAGAGAAGGCTCCTGGATCAGCAGTACCACGATCCCTGCCTCTAGAAAAGACTTCCTTCTCTGGGGCAGTGCGAGTCCCAGACACAGAGAAGTCTCCCAGCTCTGGGTCACCCCATCCCCTGCCTCCAGAGAAGGCTGCTGGTTTGGGTATGCCACGGATCCTGCCGACAGAGAGGTCTCCCAGTTTAGGGTCGCCATGGCCTCTGTCTCCAGAGAAGGCCCCTGGCTCTCAATCACCGCACATCCTGCCCATGGAGAAGGCTCTCGGCTCGGGGGCCCTGCGGATCCCGCTCACACAGAAGTCTCTCTCCCCCGGGGTGCTGCGATCCCTGCCTCCGGAGAAGGCTGCTGACTCCGGCGCCCTGCGGGTTCTGCCTTTGGAAAAGGCTCTCAGCTCTGGGGTGTCTCGGCCTCAGCTCTTGGAGAGGCCTCTTGCTCTTACAGCCCCATGGCCTCAGGCGTCGGATAAGCTGGCTGCTGCTGTGGCTCCTCGGCCTCAAGCCTTGGACAAGCCTCTGGCTGCATCAGCTCCAAGGCTGTTGCTGTCGGAGAAGGCTCTGCGTCCCGTCGACCAGAACGCTCAGCCAAAGGAGAGAGGAGCCCCAGCCGTGGAGCTGAGTCCCCAGCAGAAAGAGCGGACCATGTTAGCTGGGGAGCAAATCTCTTGGTCTGCTGGGAAGGTGGTGACGCACGTCGGACAAGTACCTTGGCCTACGGAGAAACTACAGACGCACGAGCAAAGCCACTGGGCCACCGTGAAAGCCCTGACGCCTGCAGAGCAGCCTTCCCGGACAGCAGAGAAACTACCAGAGCCAACCCTTCAGCCCAGCTGGGAAGTGGCCTCAGCCCCCACGGAGCAGACCCCATGGACATCAGAGAGATTGCGTGCATTCGAGCAGACCCCTCGGCCAGCCAGGGAAGCGCCGGTGCCCCCGGAGCAGATGCAGTGGCTTGTCACGAACATTCAGACAATTGATCAGATTTCTTGGCTGAGTGGAAAAGCACAGACTCCTCGGGGGCAGGACCCTTTGCCTGAACAAAACACAGCGCTAGCCCGTAACCAGGATTCTGTCTGTCGTGAGTTGGCTGACTCAGAGCCAAAGTGAGGTTGGTGAATATGGGAGGCAGGTTTCAGTCGTTTAATGTTTAGGGAGGGGGAATCTTTGTTTTGTTTTTTTTATTCACTTCCCTGAGCCCAGCCCCTAACCCATGCACATCCCATCCATATTCTCTTGTGACATGAGCAAGGACATTCTCTTAAATCTGAGTCTGGCCCAGCCAAAGGGAGAGAGCATCCGTGACCTTTTCCTCTTCCTTTTACCAATGGTGAAGCTGAAATAAAGAGTCCACTCTGGGTAAAAATCTCCAATTCCATTGATATGGTCACATCACTGATCCAGCGTGTTCAAGCTCCAGGTTTGATTCATAGGTGGGTTCGCAGGTACAGCCAGCAGCCTTGCTCTTGTTTTACTGCATTTAAAGAAAGTGGATCAGTCAGGCTGCCCTGGCACTGGAGATGTTTCAGGGATCACGTGGTGAGCAGTCGTGTGTGTGTGTGTGTCCTTGCCACACTCTAGAAGCAGGGAAGGGATGTCACCTGCCCAGGTCTCTGTCCCTGCAGGGCGTTGCTTTGCGAGGTTTCTCCGTGTGTTCGCTGGGACATGCTGTGTGTGGTTTGCTGAAGGACAGGGATTGTCTCCACTGAGATGGGAGAGGAGCTCCTGCACTCGCTCAGTGCAGTTTTCTCCAGCAATAGGCAGTATCCATTCAGGCTCCTTTTTTACAGAGCTGCAACTGGCCAGGCCCAGGAAGCGGGAAATCTGGAGGAAGTCAGGGAAAAGAGACCTTAGAAGTTGTCTGGCAGTTTTTTCATTCTTGTGTCTTAGTCCTTTAGCACAGGACACGTGGAATGTTTCCCTGCACTTGACAACGTAGTGATCCATAAAGCAGCAATAGTGGAGCAGAGCAGAGTGGGTTCCTGGAGGTGCTGAGCACTGCCCTGCCAGGGGGACAGTGCTCCCTTTCAAATTTCCATCCAGTCTCTTCTAGACCTCTGTTCTCAGCATGAGCCAGCGGACTGAGCAGTCCTTTCTCCCTTTGCCTCAGAGGTGTTCAGAACGCGTTCCCATCACACCTGGTATTGCCAGCATCAAGCAGAGCCTGTCCTGCTCGCTGCACAGCACAGAGGCAAGGGTGCCATAGCTGGATCAGGACCCATCTCAACACCTTCCCCTTGCGTAGCTTCTGGCTTAACTCTTCTACAACCAAAGGAGACTTGAATTAACTGGACTGTGTTGGTGTGCATGTGTGTGTGCGCGTGTGCGTCCATCCAACTGAATTGTAGTTCTCACACTGGAACACGGTGGGCTCCAGCAGCTGGCTGGCTTTCTTTTTTCCTCTTCTCCCTTTTACAGTGAAGGCAATGTTTAGTACCTGGTGGTCATCAGGCTGGTGTCCAGACTAAGCCTGCTGAAAGCCGTTCACTCAAGCGTTGAGGCAGAAGTTGGCTTGGCTGTGGTGCTCGTGGGGCAGGCAGTAGAGTCCCAGGGACCTGCAGCATCTTGTGACCACCGGCACCCTTGCAGGCAGGAGGAGGACAGACCTCCTCAGGTGCCACTGCCTGGCCTGGATAGGGTTGGTGTTCTGCCGAGGAAACGCTGCTGACCAGCTTTTTCCCACTCTCACAACACATTACCTCTGTGGTTTGCCTGAGCTCCACCGATCTGGGGCCGCAGCCTCGGATCTCCACGCCACCGCCAGACCCTTGCGCAGCTCCAGTGTGGGTATCCTTCTCCTTCTTCTTCTTCTTCCAGGCAGATCCGCAGGCCCCTCCCTCCCCAGGAAGGGAGAGTTCAGCCCCGTGCTGACCCCCTTCCTCTGACAGGGGAGCAGGTCCTTGTTCCCACCTGGCTTGCAAGTGCCTGCTGCTCCCAGAGCAGACAGTCATGACCTTTGCAGTTTTCTATGAAGGGAGGCAGACAGCTGTACCAAGACAAATCCTGATCCGTTCTCCTTTCCTGATGTGTGCGCCCCAAGACAACGTCCTGCTGTAAAGGCCAGGTGTGCTGGGCACAGGGGGACATTACCAGTGCTATGGTGCGTCTCTTCTCTAGTCCAAATCATTTCAGATCCTTTGTAGAATAGCTCACAACTGGGAAAAGCTTTATGGCTTATGGAAACTTACTTGTTTAATGTTGTTTTTTTTTTTTTTCCGGGAAGACTGGCAGGTCAGTTCCTGCTTGCTGCTGAAACTAGGGAAATGCAAGCAGCTTGCTTTTCTGCGTGACTCCTCCACAAAGGGAATCAGGACAACTCAGATCCATTGAGAGAGAAGATTACCTTAAGGGCATTCATTAACGTTTTTAAACAAAAATTAAAAAAAAAAAAAAAAAAAAAAAAAAAGATTATGACGTTCAGTATATTAAGTATTTATCATGTGTGAGAAGGAAAATAAATCTTGAATTTACATTTATAAGGCTTCCCATGAGCTGGACTTAGTCATGTAGATTGTGTAAGTAGGGTTTCCTCAGTGCCAGCACCCAGCCAGCTCCCACTGTAACCAGAGAGGTCTCTGCACTGCTCTGTCCACCTCCGCTTCGCATTGTCACGTGTTAACTAGTTACTTGTTTCATGAAAAAATAAACTGTGAATATTTTTGGTGCAGGCTTTTTTAAATCTGTAAAATGGAGAAGTTCTCAGTGAATTCTCACAAGAGCAGGTTTGAAAAAAATCACTTCTATAAATTGCAGGCTCTCGTAGCAGGGTGAGGCTCACGGCAGCAGCCGCCTTTCATGCAGCAGGTGCTTACCCAAAAGCTTGTTTGGAACAGTGAACGTGGATTAAACCGTTGCATGGCATTTCCCACAGCCTTCTTCGTTGCAGCTGCTGTTCCTTGTCTCTCTTCTTGTCTCCCTTTTCCACAAGGATCCAGGTTTCTGGCTTGCTACCTTGCAGCTGCTGTCGGGAAGTTGAATTCAGCGTAGCTAGGAGGCTGCTTGGCAAAACTGGTGTTGAGGAACATCATTGAAGGAGGAAGCCAGGAAGCTGCTCTTCCCTCTTTGCCCTTGCTGGGGCCCTGGGCAATGCTCTGTCGGATCAGGGGGGCTTTTCAGAGGGAGTAGTGGTGCTTTTGGGAGTGTCTGGGCTGTGCTGGGTCACATAGACAACACCTGACCAGGCATAGAGAGAGGTCCCAGCAGCCCTGCCTCGTCCAGGCTGCCCTCATCAGGGAGCATGAGCTGGGGAAACAGCTTCAGGCAGCAAAACCCTTGTGAAGGAAGTGTGGGCATCTTCTGTACTCAAGGTGACTCACTGTGGTGGCAGCTGGCAGCACTGCCTTGGAGGAGGAGAGGGACGTGTCTCTGTTGAAGCAGTTGGGTTTGTTTGCTGTTGTTCATTGCTGCCTTCAGAGTTCAGCCAGTTTGAATCACAGGGGATTTTAAAAGTAGAGGGTAGAGGCAAAGTAACCCGTACTCCTGGCAGACTCTGGGAGAGGCACTGCTGCAGCCTCATGCTGGGCTCAGACCTTTGCTGCAGCTCCATGCCAAGGCTGTGGTGCTCTTTTGCGGTGTTGGAAGGATCCAGTCACCTGGGCACTTAATCCTGGGTCTGCTCTAATTGCACCCAAGGTGGGTGAGAGGTGACTCCTGTGTTGATTCACTGGTGTGGAGCGCTGTAGAAGCAAAATCAAGGGTGTAATTATCTCTGTCCCTTCCCTGGTGTCCCACGATGGCTCACAGGAATTTTCCAGACTCATTCCTGGTAGGAACAGCTCCCTCTTCCCATTTCTGAAGGGGATGAAGGCTCTGCTCCCATACAAACACTTTACTGGTCAGCATCCCTGCTGCCCCTGCTCAGAGCAGTGGGCTGGGGTGGTCAGCAGCTGTGGCCTCCACCCCACAGCAGGACCCACTTCAGTGTTGGATTTCCACTGTGGGCAGGAGAGTCTCAGTGACCTTTGGTGATGGAGGAGCTCGATGAGGGATAACAGCATGGTCAGGGCCTTGTGCCCCATAGGGAGGAGGGTTGCAGAGGAGGAGCCGCCACAGGACCTGTGGGATGTGTGGGCAGGAGGGGAGCAGGCACAGGCCCCTGTCCTGTGAGGCTTGTCCCATCTCCCTCGGTGCCCACTGTCAGCCAGGGCTCTGGTGAATCTAGCGGGAGAGTTATCACTGTAAGGAATAATCACCTCACCTCCTGCACGTCTCCAGATGCAAATTAGCTCATGGTAGCTTGCTTTATTGCTGTTCTCCAGTTAAACTTTTCCTATTTAACAAAAAAATCCCACAAGAACCAGAGTCACTTCAATGCACAAAGCATCTGGGTGGTACTGTGGGAGCACGTGTTAATTCAGGGTTAAACCCCTGCAGGCAGAGGCTCTGAAGGTGTGGCTGGTGTTGAAATTTGGGAGATAAGAGAGATGGTTGAATGTAAAGGACATTAAAGAACTAAGGTGAGACAGTGCATTTGCTAGAAAAGCTTCAGCTTAGTTTCACAGAAAAAAAAAAATAGGAAAGAGAAAGAAAAAGCGGCCCTAACCTTGATGCTCTCGGCAGTGTTTTAGCCCTGAGCACGCTGTGGATGTGCCCCGCTCCTATCTGGACACCACAGCCAGTGTTGTGACAGGGCAGGGGGAGTTTGAGAAACCTCAGACCTTCAACACCTTCTGTTTATTTTTAATTTCAGCCTTAACTTCTGATTTTGCTTGATGTTTGGAATAACCATAATTGTAACCTGCTTGTAATGTGCTTTGCCCTAAATTACTGATGAGGCTTTCCGCCTTTGCTAGCCAGTGAGTGTTAAAGCAAAGTGGCAAATCGTGCAGCTATTCTGAAAGTATGGGGGGAATGCTGTGTTCGATCTCCCAGGCTTTGCCCGTGCTAATTACCCGCCCTCCTGTGATAGTGATAACGCTGGTGGCAGCATTTGCAGCCGAGGCTGCTCCTCTTGCAGCAGCACGGCTGGGCTGATGGGTGCTTGGGGCTCCCAGGGCCTGGGACACGGGATACTGGAGTTTGGGGACGGCTCTGCCACGTACCTGGCTTCAGCAGGAGTCTCACCTGTGGGGGGACAGTGCCCTTGCTTAGCAGGAGATGGGAGAGTGCAAGATTCCTGCTCCAGGTCCTACAAAAGTGATGTAAGCAAAGTTTGGTGCCAGGGGGACAGGACAGGTTGTGTGAGCTCGGGCTGGAGGAGCAGCAGTGACAGTCAGTCCCTACAGCACTGAATCTACCTCCTAGAGAAATCTGAGAAATGGGTGTTGCTATGGCCTATTTCAAGGTAAAGTTTTAATCATGTTTGCCCTTGGCAAAGCCCTTGGGCTATTGTGGTGCTATTGTAAACCGTCGGCAGCTTAGCACAGTAGGGCTGGACTCACGGCTCCTGGCCCGAGGGCTGGGGCTTCTTGGCCAGCTGATCCCATCCCCCTGGAGCTGGGGCCGGGCTTCAGCACGTGCGACTGAAACAGAACAAGGAGTGACTCTGTTCCTTCAGTTTATGATGGTTTTGAGACTCAAACCAGTGTGCCACTGAGCCCCATGGGGGAGCCCGTGGAGCCACGTGAAGCAAGCAGGCATCCACTACTGCATGTTCTTCGTGTCCGTTTGGTACTGAGCTGGTTTCAGTTTTTGTTTCTTTTTCTGATGTTTCCGAGTTGTTGACTTCAAGGAACTGGGTTTTGTGTATTTTTTTAGACACTGGGAACTTGTTAAAAGGAAAAGCAGCAAGCACTGGGAGGCTCAAGGTGGAGCATGGCTGGAGCTGAGGGTGGCCCCGGCCGGCGTGGTTGGGAGGTGAGATGTGTTGGCAGCAGCGGGAGCAGGTAGGGAGTGGCCCTCCCTGCGAGGGGCCATGGGAGCCTTTCAGCAGTGGCGCTCCCAGCCCTGCATATCCGTGGTGCCGAGCTCACTGCCCCACCAGCCTGCTCGCCCCCCGAGACACTGAACGTGTTGGACGCCATGCCTCATTTTAATGTCCCCTGCCATCCTCCAGCGCTGTGTGCTCTCAGCTGGGGTCCTGGCTGCCAGCTAGCCAAGGGCCCTGGGGAGGGTGGCTGCCCACTGCCCCTTCCTCACTGCCCAGGGACATGGGGAGCCACTCGTGGCAGCAGCCTAAGTTGTGCTGGAGCCATGAGCTGGAGGTTTGCTCGTGGGGGGAACCTTGGTGTGGGCAGCCCCACGCTGCCTTCCTTCCCCTCTGAGGTCTGCTGCCCACAGGGTGGTGGTGAATGGAGGTCCCCTACAGGGTCCTGTTCTGCAGGCTCAGCCAGAGGGAAACACATCAGGAGTCGAGGATCCCAGCCAAGGCAGGGGCCAGCCAGAGCACTGCGGGGGGGACACGGGGGTGCTCAGCCCTGGCCAGGACTCGTCTGTCAGTTGTAAGCAGGAATGCCGGAGCAGGTGAGAGAAAACTACATATTTCCAGCATGTATATTATTTTTAGAAGAGGGAGAGGGGAGAGTCTTGGACCATTGATTACTTTCATTTTGCTCCCCTTAGACTGTTGGCTGTGTATGTGAAACTTATAATGAAAAGAGGGTTGCCCTGCCCAGGTGCTCCCAGAACATGTACTGTAATTCTTTGTATATAGAAGAAAAATTACTGTAAAGTAAAGTTTAACTTTACTCTCGATGTCCTCTTGTGGTTTGTCTTGCTGAGTGGGGGGAGGCAGAGAAGGGAGAGCCCCGGCAGCCTCGCGCGCAGGGGGGACGGCTCAGACCACAATGCATTTTATTTACATTGTACACCTCGAGAGAAGACGCTTAAATAAATCTGCAAAGACTCGAGCATCTCCGAGAGAATAAGTTACCGGCCACTGCTGGGCCACCGCAGCTCCCACACACGCCACAGGTGGCGGGAGGGGGTCCCCAGGGTGACAGTCCATGGATTCCCAGCACTGCACGGCAGCCCTGTGCCGCTCCGTGTGCCAGGACAAGAGCAGTCCGTAGGCTGTGCTGCAGCCAGGCCCCAACAGCTAAAACACAGCAGGTAAAAAACCGGAGGAGTCCGGCACACACCGGCTGCCCATCCGGCAGCAGCAATTCCCTTTTGGCACAGGGGCTCAGTGGTGGCAGCAGCTGTAGAAGTAGGGACTGTTCCTCTGGCCCAGGTTGACGCCTTTGTCCTCTGGAAGAGAGCAGGAGCGGCAGGCTGCTGGCACCTCCATGCCACCAAAGCTGCTGGTCCCAGGTGTGGGCCCCAGCAGGTCCCCTGGGGAGGGTTTGGTGCCCCGTGGAGAAGTGGCAAGGTTCAGGGTCATGGCACAGCTCACAGCCATGGCACATCCCAGGGCGGGAGGCACAGCCAGGCTGAGCATGCCTGGGCAGGGCTGGTGCAGAGCTGAGCCAGTCCTGCAGCCCAATGAGGCTCCTGGCTCCTAGCTGGGTGGATGTGCTGAGCCTGGCCTGAGCAGGAACGAGCAGGATGCTGTGACGGGACCTCAAACTCCATGAGACAGTCCCTGGCACGGAGCCACAGCAGCCCCAGGGGAAGGCCTGCCAGACCCCCAGAGCTCATGCTCTGCACCCTCCCTAGAGGCACAGGAGAGGGTGTCTGGGGAGGGACAGGTCGTGGCTACTCACCTGTCATCACCTGGAAGGCGGAGAAGTTGATGTAGTCCTCGGCCACCTTTTGGAACAGCTCATCTGGGGGGAGAGGAGGCACAGCAGGTGTGGGTGCCCCCCTGCCAGGCAGAGCCCCCAGCCCTGCTCAGCAGGACACAGCCCCAGCGAGGAGCCACTCACCCACGCTTTGGCCCGTTTTACTGGAGGTCTCGAAGAGGTCTGCTTTGATCTCTGAAATGAGGGCCCAGGGTGGCACTTGCTGTAGGTGCAAGATACGGCTCCACGGGCTTGTCTGCCCTCAGAGTCACCCCTTGGGGACAGCTGCTGACAGCAGGCTGGCAGGGACCCAGGGCAGGGCTCCTGGCCCCTTGGCCCAGCTGACCACGTGCCTGCCCATGTCAGGACATGCTGTGCCCAGGGAGGTCCCTGGCAGAGCCGGTGCCTCACCACACAGGGAGTCCTGGTGCCATTGGATCTGCTGTGGGCCCACGGCAAGGGCACAGCTCCTCGTGTGGATGCAGCAGCTCAATCCTCCCTCACTCCCCACCCACTCAATGCTGCATGAGCCCAGGAAGGGCCAGCACGGGCCATACCATCAGCGTAGTCCTGCACATCGTGGAAGTCAACCCCCCGCTTCCTCCTGTCCTCCTCCAGCAGGTCGCTCTTGGTGCCGCACAGGTAGATCCGGCAGCCCTGCAGCAGGAAAAGGGGTGGGAGGGGTGTGCCCACGTCCCCACCACCAGCACCTCTTGCCCCGCAGCGAGGCTTTGCAGCCCCCTGGCCCCCCGTACCTCCTCACAGTTCTGCAGCTCGTTCACCCAGAACTTGGCTCGCTGGAAACTGCCACTGTCAGTGAGGTCTGGGGAGAGGAATCAGGCTCTGCTGACACCGCTCCTCAGTGCCCAACCCATCAGTGTCACCACCACCCCGGGCCCGGACCTCCACAGCCGCCGGCTCCTTCCCCTTCCCATTCTCCGTGCCCTTACCGTAGCAGACGACGGCAGCCCGGGCTCCCCGGTAGTAGATGCGGCTCATGGCCTCATAGCGCTCCGAGCCCGCCGTGTCCTGGGGGCGACAGCGAAGTGCTCAGCAGCTGACAGGGGTCGGAGGGTCTCAGGGATCCCTGAGCCAGGGGGTAGCCAGGGAAGTCAGCGGGGCGCTGGCACAGCCCTTGCCCTTGCACTTACCCAGATGCCCAGGGTCACTGTCTGGTCCCCCACGGACATCACCTTGGCCACAAAAGCGGCTCCAATCGTCTGGAAGTGAAGCGAGAGGAGTGGTAGGAACCGGCCCGGGGATGCGGGGGCATCTGGCCTGGGAACACGGTGGAAACCGGTGCAGGAACGCAGGGGAATTCAGCCCGGGACGTGGAGAGGGAGGGCGAGGAAACGAGGGGACCGACCCGCGGGCGCGGGAGGGATGTGGTGGATCCCAGCCCGGACACGGCGGGGGGACACGAGGGGACGCCGTCCCAGAGACGTGGGTGGCAGCATCCCGGGGACACGGTGGGGAAACGGGGGGACCACGAGCAGGATGCGGGGGTGACACGCGAGGGGTTCATCCCGTGGAGGCTGGGGAGACACGGGGGGCGCCACGCGGGGACGCGCCGCAGCAGCGCGGGGCCGCGCGGTGCCGGTGTGTCACTCACGTTCTGGTAGGGCCCAGCGCGGAAGCGGCCGTGGGCGCAGCGCTCCACGAGACTGCTCTTGCCCACCCCCTCCTGCCCCAGCAGCACCACCTTGGCGTCCACCCGCCTCCCGCTCATCCTCGCGCCGCCGCCGCCGCCGCCGCGGGGCGGGGCCGCACCGGGCGGGGCGGGGCCGGAAGCGGGTGGGGCGGGGCCGGAAGCGGGCGGGGCGTGCCGGAAGTGCGCAGTGCGGGGCGGAAGCGCGCGGCGGGGCGGGGCGCGCGGGCCGCATGGCGGCCGCCCAGCAGGCGCGGGCCTGAGCGGCGGCCCCATGGGGAAATACTGCGCCAGCCTGGGCGTCCTCAAGGGGCCCTGGGACCAGGTGTTCGCCGCCTTCTGGCAGCGCTACCCCAACCCCTACAGGTGCGTCGGGGCCCTCCCCGACCCCCCGCCCCCTTCCGCCGCCCCGGTCCCACCTGGGATTGGTGCCACCCCCCCCCGTCCTCAGCCCAGCCCTTCCCCCGGGGGTCCCGCGGGCTCCAGCCTTCGGGGATGGGTGTCCGCACCACCAGTGCCCAGCGGGCAGCTGGTTCGCCCCTCCCTTAATCCCTCAGTCCCTGATGATTCCCAGCCCCGGGGCAGAGCTGGCGAGGAGCTGGGCTTGATGTTTTCTTGCCCATTTTAGCAAACATGTCCTGACTGAGGACATCGTGCACCGGGAGGTGACGCCGGACCACAAGCTGCTCTCTCGGCGGCTCCTGACCAAGACCAACCGGATGCCGCGTTGGGCAGAGCGCTTCTTCCCAGCCAATGTCGCCCACTCCGTCTACATCCTGGAGGACTCTATCGTGGACCCCAAGAACCGAACCATGACCACATTCACCTGGAACATCAACCACGCTCGCCTCATGGTAGGTGCTGCTGCTGGGCGGGTGCGTGGGGGGTGCAGGGGACCCAGCAGTGCTCACGGCCGGGCTGTGCCTCGTGCAGGTGGTGGAGGAGCGCTGCGAGTACCGGGTGAACCCCGAGAACAGCAACTGGACCGAGGTCAAGCGGGAAGCCTGGGTATCTTCCAGCCTGTTTGGCGTCTCGCGGGCCATCCAGGTGAGCACTGCTCGGGCAGTAAAGCTGCTGCTCCTCCTGCTCTACCCTTTCCTTGTGCTGGTTTTTACACCCTTTCCTTTTGTTCCCCCCCACACCCCTCCCGCATCCTAATAAGCTCTTGAGGCACCCAGAACCATCACTGTGAAAGTCACTGTGACTTTTCAAGCTGGGACAAAGCCCCATGGGCTGTGTGTGACAGACCTCGCACCTTCACTTTTTCCCCTGCAGGAGTTTGGTCTGGCCAGGTTCAAAAGCAACGTGACCAAGAGCACCAAGGGATTTGAATACGTGCTAGCAAGAATGCAAGGTGGGCACCAAGGGCAGGCTGGGGCTGACCGGGACGGGTCTCTTGGAGTTAGAGGTCACACTGGCTGGAACTCCAGCCCACGGGCAGGCTGTGGCTTGAACTAATCTGACTGTGAAACCCTCACCCTTTGCCTTTGCCCCTGTGCCTTGGCACAGCCTGCTCTTGCTGAGTGGAGCAGGCCAGCAGTGATTGCAGGGCTGGGCAAGGGTGGAGTGCAGGCAGGAGGGGATGGAACATGGCAACAGTCACGTGCTTGTGGTTCCCCTTTGCAACGTGCCCTGACGTGCTGGGGTCAGGGACGCCGGGCTCATCTTCCTCCCTGCGTGGGGAAGTGCCTCGGTGGCAGGGCCGGTCTAGCCAGCACTCCTGTGGGGTTAATAGCTTCCATGTTATAGGAGAAACTCCATCCAAAACACTGGTGGAGACAGCCAAGGAAGCGACTGAGAAAGCCAAGGAAACAGCTCTGGCTGCTACGGAGAAAGCCAAGGACCTGGCGAGCAAGGCAGCCACCAAGAAGAAGCAGTATGTGTGAGGGGCCAGCTGCACCAGGACAGATAGGAGACTCCTTAAATTTTATATTTTTAAAGAAACTGTACAAGTCTGACAATCAGCTGCTGTTTGACCCTTTCTGAGATGTAATTATCATTAAAGAATCTACTCCCACCCATGATTTGGCTGAGGCTGGCCTGGCTAGAGCAGAGCCCAGTGCTGCTTTCCACTCTGGGGGTCCAGCCCTCTGTAGGGAAGACACAGGCCAGGGTTTTACCAAGTGCCTTTACTATAAAGTGTCAGATCTGTACAAGAGAGCGGGGTGGCTGCGGGAGCATGAAGGCAGGTTGCTTAATGCACTTGTTTCCCCTTCCTGGCTCTCCAGGGGCAAGGAGAGCCTTCCTGTAGTCGTGTCTGCAGTGGGCAGCACCACCCCATACCCACGCCAGGCAGCCCCCAGACTGCCTGGGGACGCACAGGGGGAGGCAGGAGGATGTCCCTGTGGCAGCTGGGCCTTCTTCCAGCACCTCTTCCAGCGCTTTGCGGTGCACAGCCGGTGCCACAGTGCAGTGCCAGCCCCATGCACCCAGTGCCACAGCCAGTGCTACCCAGCTGTGGGGGGTAAAGCCAGACTCTTGCCCCACCTGTGGCCCCTTACCCTGGCAGCTGTGACGAGGCTGGCAGAGGCTGGGTTTCTGGCAGGAAGGAGGCAGGCAGGCAGTGCTGGGAAGGCAGTGGGCACCGTCAGGATGCAGGGCTGTGGGGGCTGGAGTAGCTGTGGTCCCTCCCGGTGCCAAAGCTGGGCAGCAGGTCCCCGCTGAACACCACGCCATCCACCTCTACCTCGGCATCCTCTGGGCACCGGGGGGAGGCCGGGTCAGGCCCTTGGCTGCTTTCCCTCCCTTCCCACCCTCGTTCTTTCTTTCCCCTCTCTTACCTCCCTCGGAGGGCTCTGAGAGCTGGGACGAGTCCAGGCTGTCGGCCCGTGCTCGTTCCCCGTCGGTGGGCAAGAGCAACAATTCCAGCCGCCGCTGCAGGCTCCGCTGCTGGTCCCGCAACCGGTCCTTGGCCTTTCGTGCCCTCAGCTCCTGCTCCTCCAGCCTCTGTGGGGACCCGGTGAGCCATGAGCTGGGCAGCCCTGTTGCTACACAGGAGCCCCCGAGCGGTGCCGGGGCCACCACCCCCTCTCACCTGGATGTGAAGCCGGGCACGGTGCAAGAGGCTCAGCGTGGTGGAACGGGACGGTCCCGCGCCCAGCGGCACCTGCTGCTTCAGCCGCTCCAGGCAGCACCGGAGCTGGGCTCTCCTGCGGCCGGGCAGGGAGGGAGCGACACGGGGGGTCAGCGACACAGCGGCACGGGCTCTACCACCCCCTGCCCCGCCGCTCTCCCCCCACGCCCCCGTACCTGTGCTTCTCCAGCGCGTTGTGCACCGACCTGCGGAAGACACCCCGGTGAGCAACACCGTCGCCACCGGCCGCCGCCATCCACTCACCCATCCACTCGCCCACCGCTTACCTGACGCTGCCCACGGCCCGGCGCGACGGCGCAGGGCAGATCGCGGCGTAGCCGTGCTCGGCCTCGGCCAGGCCGAGCGGGTAGCGGTGCTCGCGGTGCTCCCGGTGCTCGCGGTGCTCCCGGTGCTCCAGGAACTCGGCCGCCTGGAGCAGCACCTGGATGCTGGTGGCTGCGGGCTCCATGGCGGGAGGGGGGGGCCGCGAGCCGCGCGCCCATTGGCTGCGGGGCGCCCCGCGCCGCTGACGTCACCCCGGCGGGCAAACAAATTCAGGCGGGAAAGCGCGTGCTTCAAATTTGAATCGGCGGGAGGGGACGGCGCGGGCCACGCCCCCCCGCGCGCCAGGCCACGCCCCCTACCGGGCCACGCCCCCTCGGTCTTTGGGCAATTGTCGCACATTGGCCACGCCCCCCCGGCACGGTGCGCGCTCCCGTGGCCGCCCGGTGACGCGCGGGGCCCGGGTCGCCCGTTTCCGCCCATGCGAGCCGGACGGGAGCCCGCACGCCCTGCTGCCCCCAGCCCCTCGTTCTCCACCCTACCGAGTCCACGGGTGGCCCCAGACCGGCCGCGCCCACCAGCTCCCCGGCAATCGCCGCGGCCCAGAGAGACGGGTTTATCTTTTTATTAAAATCCATCGGGCGGAGGCGATGGGGAGGGAAGGGGAGCGCCGGGCCCCACGGGCACCGCACGGCACGGCACGGCACGGGCGGCCCCGGAGCACCCGCTGTCATGTGAGGGCTGTTTGCACCTTCTCAGACCAGGCCCCGGGGGGAGACTCTGCCCCGGGCCCAACAGCAGCCAAAGTTCACCTGAAAAAAAACCACCACGAAGCACATTTCCAGCCGGGGGGGGGCGGGGGGGCAGGTGCACGGCAGCAGCAGGCAGCTCACCGAAAGCAGAGCAGGCCACGGTGCATCAGGAGAGGCGGTCCTGCGCCCACCATCACTCCGCATGGGCTGCCGCCGTGTGTGGGGTCCTGCCCCTGTGCATCGGGAGAAGCCTAGCACCATGTGGGGGTCCTGCCGCCATGCCCACCAAGCTCCAAGAAGAGTCACGGGGCTGAGGTGCTCCCCGGCAGCCCCAGAGCAGCCCTGGGCACCCAGTTGTGTGGCCTCCTATGATGCAGATCTGGCAGAGGGGCTCTCACTGGCTCCGGGCGCAGCGGGATGTGGGTGGGAGGTGTGTGGTGTAGCAGTGGGTGCAAACACGTACGGGTTTGGTCTGGCCATAGTGGGGCAGCACTGCAGTATTCGGTGAGCAGCGGGCACAGAAGATCTGCCGGGAGACCAGAGAGGGGCTGAGCAGAGCCAGGTCCCTTGGGGAACCCCACATGCCCCATCCCAACCCCATCCTACCTTCCCACAGCTGCGGCAGTGGTGCCGGCGGCGTAGCAGGGTGAAGGGCGAGCGGCAGGCAGAGCACTGGCAGCATGTGCTGTCTGGCACCCACTCGGGCAGGCGGCGGGTGCCTGCTGGGCAAAACACACTGGTAAACACCCCTCAGCCTGGCTCCCCTCACAGCCAGAGCCCCGAAGGCAGGATGGGGCAGGACCAGCCCCAGCCTCACACCCTGTCCCAGAGCCATGGCACCTGGGCAGCCCCTTACCTGCCCTCCGGAGTCCGGCAGCCTCTGCGGGGCTGGAGCACAGTGGGCAGTCGGCTACGCGAGGAGCATCTGCCACGCTGGAGTCACCATCCTTCTCTTCTGCAGGGACAAGGGTTGTGTTGGTCCGGCCAAACTGGAGCCGGGCACTTTGGCCACGTTTTTCCCAAGCCTAGGGCTGTGGCCTTGTCTCACCAGGGATGGGCGATGGGCAGGGCAGAGAGGAGCAGTCCCTGGGGATTACTCACTGCTGTCACTCTGTTCCTCCGAGGGCTCCACCTGTGAGCACACGATCTTGAAGACTGTTTTCAAGATGCTTCGCATGTCACTGGCAAAGTTGGTCTGGAGCTGATCAGCCACCCCTGCACCGGGAAGGTGGGGGGTCAGGGTGCTGGGGGTCAGGGTGCTGGGGGGTTGGCTTGGGGGTCACTCACCTGAGATGCAGACGAAGAGGGTGTGCAGCATGTCCTTGGTGCTGCTGTAGCGGGAGCGCAGCTCCGAGCAGCGGGCACCTGGGGTGGCATCAACCCTCATCTCTGGGCTGCTCCCGAGGGGCTGGGGGCTGTGCAGGGGCGCGGTGACCATTACACCAGGGATGGTATGAGATATCCCTGTCCCAGTGGACAGGGATTTGCCATCTTGGCCCTGTTCCCTGCCCGCCGCACACCCCCGCTGCCCATCGGTGCCCAGCTCATCCACTGCACTGGGGGGTCCCAGTCGCGTCGTGCAGGCCGGCGGTGGTGGGGTGGCATGAGGGACCTCCAGAAGACTGAAGGGAGCAGGGGGGTCCACACTGGGCACAACTGCCCCCCAAGCTGGGGGGGCATCTGGACTGCAGGGATCCTCCTGTTCGGCTGTGCACAGGCTCCTCTCCAGCAAGCAGAGCTCCTCTGCTGACAGCACCTGCAGCAGGTCCCTGTGGTGAGGGGTCAGCGTCAGCCCCATGTCACGGCCCTACTGCTGCCCCACAGCCCCACCCATCACCCCCCACTGCGCACCTGATCTTCTTTAGGAGGTTGTAGAAGGGGCTGAAGACCCGAGACATCTCCTCAGGGCTCCGCTCCAGGCTGAGGGGACCCTCGGGGTAAATGAGGAGACCACTGCAAGGGGACGGAGGCCAATTCATGTTGGGGGTTGCCTGGGACCCCAACTCCCCAGCTGGGGAGAAGGGGCTGGTACAGGGCAGGGAATCCTTCTCTAGGGGCTGCACCCACCTGATAATGGCCAGGCGAGGGATGGTGAACATCAGCAGCGGTTCATAGCCATCAATCATCTCCTGGGTCAGGTAGCCCAGTTGCAGGGCTCTGGGGACACACAGACACCCTTACGGTGGATCTGAGCCTCAGGATGCTGCCCATCATTGGGGCTGGAGTCCCTGCAGCCACCACCTGACACACAGTGCCCCTCACTCACCTTTCCACCGTCTCACAAAAGAGCACAACGATTTCCTGCTGCCTGTAGATCTCATCAGGAGACTTCACTGCCACCAGTGAGGACACGTAGCTGGAGAGATGGGGAGACTGTGAGGCCCCTATAGTCCTGGCACAGCCCACCATGACCCCAGAACCCTAACCCTGCCCCCTACCTCAGCTCAAACTCTGCAAATAGCCAGTCGAATTGGATGAGCGCAGCCCGGACAGGCTCTGGGTAGGAGTTGGGTTGGCTCAGGCTCTGCTCCCGCAGCACCGTCCGGACCAGCTCCAAGCTGCACAGCAGATTCCTGGCCTGGGGCCTCAGCTGTGCCCCATCTGACTCCTCCACCTCCAGGAAGGTCCCAGCCAGGAGGCACTGCCGGGATAGGGACTGTCAGGAGCCAGCACCCAAGGTAGTGCCTAACCCCAGGGTCAGCTCACGGTGGGGTGTCCATCGCCCCAGGGAGCTGGACCGCCCAGACAGCATCCCCGGGCTCACCTCGGCAGCAAACAGCATGTGGTTCCCCAAGTTGTCCACCAAGAGCTCCTCGGGGAACTTGACCAGGTAGTCACGGCTGTGCCGCTGTGTGGGAATGCACTCTTCCATGATCCGCTCCAGGACGGCCAGCAGGTGAGCCTGGGGAGGGCAGGGGTGTCACCCGCGGCTTCCCGAAGGGACTGAGTCACACCGGAATCCGGGCTGTCCCTGTACCTGGCTGAGGTGGAGCTGGTTGAGGAGCACCAGGTACTGCTGCGGATCCAGTTCGGCATCCAGCCCGTTGATCTCAGCCACCACCCGTGTCACCCTCTCGTCGGCAAAGAAGAACTGGGAGAGCAGGCGTGGGTCGGAGCGCTGAGGGGAGAGCAGCGGGGTGATGGTGGAAGCACCCCGCATCTCCATGGGCTGCGTCAGCGGGATCCCAAATCTCCCATTCCCACAGTCACGGAAGGATCGGACCCCACGGATCCACAAACACCTACTCGGGACCGTACTTGGGACCTCCCACGGCAGCTCTGGCTTCTCCCGGGGAGCGCCGCCCTCCCCACCCACCCGTGCCTCAGTTTCCCCGGGGGCAGAGCAGGATGAACAAGCTCAGCCGCATCCCGGCAGCTTTGGCACGGATCCGTGCGCGGCTGTAAACACCGGGAAAGGTCCTCCGGAGTCCCCCCGCTTCCTCCTCCCGCTTCACCCCGAGGGACCCCCGCCGCCCCCCTGCGCCCGGGATCGGCGGAGCCCCTGGACGGCCCCGACGGGGCCGTCCAGGGGCTCCGCCGATCCCGGGCGCAGGGAGGGCGGCCCCGGTGTGACTCCCCCCGGTCTCACCTTTGGTCGGCGGAGCCATCGGCGGAGGGCAGCGGGCAGCATGGCGCGTCCCGCAGCTCTGCCGCCGCCCGGCTCCCCGCGCCCGCCGCTCGCTGACGGGGCGGGTCGGCACCGGGCACCGCCCGGGGGGCGGATCGGAGCGGTGTCCGCCCAGTCCCGGCACCGGGACGACCCGTCCGCTCCTCGACGGACCGGTTCTTTGTGATGGGAAGGGTGAGGGTGCGTCTCCCGCGGGGCGGGATGGGTTTTACCGCTGGCTTTCCTTCCCGGTCTCTGTTCCTGTCTCAAATTCCCGACTGCATCCCCGGCTATGCTCCCCCCGGTTCTTCTCTCCCCGCAGACCAACCTTCCGGGGACAGGGACATGCCAGCGCTTCCCACGGCCCCCCCCCCCCCGAGCATTCCCGGAGTGATGTGGGGCAGCAGGAGAGGCACCCGCAGGCACCTTTGCTGTGCAGGGCATAGGGTGCGCAGCAGGATAATGGAGTGGGAAGGGGGTAAAGTGGCCCCTCGGTAGGAGAAAGAGAAACCAAGTGGCCAAGAAGAGGTCCCGGGGGTCACTCGGGGTGTTGGGCACAGCAAACTGCCCCGGCTGTGCCAAAGGACGTGTTTGCTCCAGATCTGGCGCTGCTGGGCGCAGGATGTGGGTGCCGATAATTCAGGTGGCTGAAAGCCTAATGGGGTGGATTCATGGGTAAAAAATCCGTGGAGGATGGTTGAACAAACACGGTGGCGGCACCTCCTTGGCTTCAGAAAGTCTCTGAGTCATGGCAGTGCCCAGGCTGTGCCGGACGAGTGCAGGTGTGGGACTGTCCCTGGTGTTGGGGCTCCGTGTGCACCCCTCGGACTCAGGCTCTGTTTTCAGCCATGTCCTGGTTCCCATGGATGAGGATCCCTGTGCAAACAATGAGACTGGAGCCCTGCTTGTCCCAGAGGTCCAAGCAGATCTGGGCACCGTAATATAAGAAGGACATAAATCTCTTAGAGAGTGTCCAAAGGAGGCTGCAAAGAGCCTAGAGGGGAAGTCACATGAGGAGCTGCTGAAGTCCCTCGGTCTGTTCAGCCTGGAGAAGAGACTGAGGAGAGATCTCATTACGGGCTGCACCTTTCTCAGGAGGGGCAGCCAAGGGGCAGCTCCAATCCCTGCTCTCCGTGGTAGTGACAGGACCCGAGGGAATGGCTGGAGCTGTGTCATGGGAAGTTTGGTTGGATATTAGGAAAAGGTTCTTCAACCAAAGGGTGGTCGGGCACTGAACAGGCTCTCCAGGGAAATGGTCATGGCTCCAAGCCTGCCAGAGCTCCAGGAGTGTTTGGACAACGCTCTCAGGCACAGGGTGGGATTCTTGGGGTTGTCCTGTGCAGGGCCAGGAATCATAAAATAGTGTGGAAGGAACCTTAAAGATCATCTCGTTCCATCCCTCTGCCATGCACAGGGACACCTTCCACTGTCCCAGGTCGCTCCAAACCCCATCCGACCTGGCCTTGAACACTCCCAGGGATGGGGCAGCCACAGTTTCTCCGGCCAACCTGTGCCAGGGCCTCCCCACCCTCACAGGGAAGACTTTTTTTCCTAATATCTAATCCAATCCTTCTCTCTTTCAGTCTGAGCCCCAGCAGTTGCACTCCGATGATCCAGCTGGGGGTACGATCACGACCCACCCCCGATCTCGGTTGTGCACCGGCGCCTTTGGGACCCGCGGGAGCCTCGGGCGGCGGGGGCGGGTTCGGGACTCGAACTCGCTGCGCTGCCGCCACTCCCCCCGTCCGCCAGGGGGCGGGCTCTGCCCTCTCGCAAGATGGCGGCGGCGGCTTCACCTCACCGAGCGTTCCCCCCTCCCTCCCTCCCTCCTTCCCACGGGCAGGGGCCGGACGGGCCGCGCCGCCATATTGGCTGTTGTCCTGGCTGCGGCGGGCTCGCCATGACTCGCCGGCGGAACAAGGCGGCAACGGCGGCAACGGCGGCGGCAGCGGCGGCGGCAGGTGGCTCCGGGCCTCGCCGTGACAGGGTGGCGGGTCCCGACGTCGGGCCTCCCCCGCCGCCACCACCACCACCGGAACCGCCCGCCCCGCCTGAGGTGGCGGCGGCGGCGGGCAGCGGCGGGGAGTCGGGCAGAGGCAGCGCGCAGGTACCGGGGTAGCGCTGCGGAGGGCACGGGGCTGGCTCCGAGCGGGGTTCAGCCTGGGCGGGGTGGGGCCCTGTCCCTTGTACCCCATCCCCCCCGGGCCCTGCCCCATCCCCGCGCCGACCCCCGACTCGGAGCATCCCTGCGGATGGGGCTCGGAGCGTTCCCACAGCGCTCCGCGGGAGGGCCCAGCCCTGCCACAGCCCTGCCACAGCCCTGCCACTGGGCGATGGCAGGTGGCTCCAGCATCCTCATTCAGCGCGCGTCTGGCTGCCTGACATCCCTGCTGGACACACCTGGCTGCCTCCACCTGCTCCGGGTTGTGGGCAGGGAGCCGGGGGTGGGCGCCGGCTGTGGATGTGCTGGGTGGATTGGGGACAGTCGTGGTGTCACCAGCCGTGGTGTCACTCGCTGTGGTGGCTGTGTCATCTGAGACGCGGGGTGGCCTGGCTGCCCCCCCCTCGCCGTGGGTGGGCAGAGGGGCTGTGCCCCCACTCTGCTCTCCTTGGCCTCTGACCTTTGCTTCACCTTGAGCCTGCAGACGCCATCTGTTTGGCAGCAGTAGTTCAATGCACGGCTCATTGTGGCAGGGCCCCGCTGCGCCGGCAGACAATGGGGGCCCCCTCGCCCGCGCCACGCCGGGCTCGTCACGGCTGTCAGGGCTCCAACGAGCCCGAGGGATGCAGCCCAGCTCCTGCAGGGAAGCTCCAACCTGGCTGTGCCTGTGCGGGGAGAGCGTGAGGCAGCACAGGGGGCTGCACCCCACCCTGGTGCATCGGCGCCGCTGGCTGTGCAGAACAAAGAGGCGGGAGAGAGGGCTTGGGGCTCTTGGGTGACATGGTGGGGGCATCTGTGATGGGCGAGGAGGGAGAGCTGAGGCTGCCATACCCACTCTTAATATCCCTGTGTGGGATTTCTGTGGGTTTTGCTTTGCCATGCAAGTTCCGTCAGTCTCACTCTACCAGAGGTGATGGTGGGAGTTGCTGGTGGCTTCTCAGCCTTGGCTGGTGGCAGGGCTGGCTCTTTGGCATGCTGTGATCTTCCAAGAAGTCCAAAACACTCCCAGCTGGCACATGGCAGGTTGGCAGCAGCTGGGCAGCCTGAGGCTGCTGTGCTCCAGTGGGAGAAGGTGCAGTGCCACATACAGCCTGCAAGAATTTCCCTGGTTTGGTGTCAGCGTCCTGAGGTCTCCTTCACTGCCTCATCTGCCCCACATCTGTGCCGGATC